>NC_092708.1:65691025-66291168 GCF_047496885.1 Scyliorhinus torazame | reverse complement strand
TAGAGAAGATAAAGTGTGAGTTAAGGGACTCTACAGAGGGGGGTTGAGAAAAGGTGGGGGATGTTCGTGACCGTGTTTGAGGAGCTGTTCGTTGAGGGGGGGAGGGGGAAAAGGGAAAAAATCTGTACAGACTGTATGGTCGATTGCTGTGAAGTATGTTTCCCAGGGTGTTTATTTGCTGTAAACTGTTTTGATACATGTTTGTAATGAAATACTTTTTTTTTTAAATGCAAAACCAATAGTAACACAAGAATCCTAACTAACATTGGAGATAACATTCTATTGTTGTTAGTGGAGAAGGGGAAGGGGGTCAGAATCAATAAAAAGCCCAAAGAGTAAAATACCAATTTTAAAGGCAGAATATGGTACATTTCTAAGGGGAACTGAGAGTGTTGTTCGAGATGTTACATTAAGTTCAATCATTCTGGTCAAATTTGTGTACCTTTATGTTTATTTTCAATTAAGGGGCAATTTAGCATAGCCAATCCACCTGCCCTCCACATCTTCGGGTTGTGGAGGTGAGTCCCACGCAGACACAGGGAGAATGTGCAAACTCCACACGGACAGTAACCCATGGTCGGGATCAAATCTGGATCCTTGCGCCGTGAGGCAGCAGTGCTAACCACTGCGCCACCTTGCCACCCCTTTTATGCACATTTATACTTTAAAATGATTTGTACATCAAAGAAAAGAAAATGGTGCAGTTGCAACAGTCTGAGGTAATTGCCTCAACAATTACTCTCCCATATTGAACATTCTGCTCTGGTACATTCCAGAATTTCATATGGAAAGCACTGGGACATGAATGAAAAATCACTTGGGATTTACAGGCATAGACTGTGATAAATCTAGGAAGCAGGAATAGCAAAGGAAAATTTGGTAACATTTTTAATACAGAAGAGGAATCAAATTGTGCTTACATAAAACAAAGAGAAGTTAAACAAACAGTTTATCGGGCCATAGTTAAAATATCACGTTAGTTTTTGATTGTCATATTAGGAAGGATTTAAAAAACTTCTCAAAAAATGCAAGAGCTTTTAAATACCTCGGAGTAAGCTGATAGTGTAGTTTTCAGAATTTCCCAGCATGGATTCTGTGCTTCATAAGACCATAAGACATAGGAGGTGATGTAGGCTAGTCAGCCCATGGATTCTTCTTCCCCATTCGATGAGATCATAACTGATCTGATGTGATAATCCTCAACTCCCGCCTTATATCCATAACATTTCTGATTCCCTTGCTGTTAGAGAATAAATTCCTTCTCATCTTTCTTAAATGGGTGAATCCTTAGTCTGAGGTTATTCCCACTGGTCCTTGACTCTCTCACAGGGGAAACACCCTGTCAGCATGTTCCCTGTCAAGCCCCCTGAGAATCCTATATTTCTCAATAATTCACCTCTCAATTTTCTTTATTAAATTTGTTTTTCCAATTCAGGGGCAATTTAGCATGGCCAATTCATCTACCCTGCACATCTTTGGGTTGTGGGGCATGCAGACAGGGTGAGAATGTGCAAACATCACATGGACAGTGACCTGGGGCCGGAATCGAAACTGGATCCTCAGTGCCGTGAGGCTGCAGTGTTAAACACTGCACCACCATGTTGTCCTCCCTTGTATTCTTCTAAACTCCAATGTTTACAGGCCCAAGCAATTCAACCATTCCTCATAAGAAAATCCCTCCATACCTGGGATCAACCAAGTGAACATTCCCTGGACTGCCTCCAATGCCGGTCTATCTTTCCTTCGGTCAGGGGTCCAAACTGTTCACAGTATTCCAGGTGTGGTATAACTAGTGCCTTCTGAGTTTTATCAAGGCTTTGATTTGATTTGACTTATTGTCACATGTACAGAAGTACAGTGAAAAGTATTTTTTCTCTGGTCAAGGGGACATACACAGTACATACATAGTAGACAAGAAAAAGAACAATCAACAGAGTACATTGACAAATAGTACATCGACAAACAGTGATTGGTTACAGTGCGGAACAAGGGGCCGAACAAAGCAAATACATGAGCAAGAGCAGCATCGGGCGTCATGAATACTGTTCTTGGGAACAGATCAGTCCGAGGGAGAGTCGTTGAGGAGTCTAGTAGCTGTGGGGAAGAAGCTGTTCCGATGTCTGGATGTGTGGGTCTTCAGATTTCTGTATCTTCTGTCTGGTGGAAGGAGCAGGGAGAATGCAAAGCCTGGGTGGGAGGGGTCTCTGATAATGCTGTCTGCCTTCCTGGGGCAGCGAGAGGTGCATACAGAATCAATGTGAGTGTGGCAAGGTTGTGTGATGCATTGGAATGAGTTCACTCTGTAGTTTCTTGCGATCTTGTGCCGAGAGGTTGCCATGCCAAGCTGTGATGCAGCCAGATATGATGTTCTCTGTGGCACATCTGTGTACATTTGTGAGAGTCGATGCAGACATGCCGAATTTCTTTCGCTTCGGTAGGAAGTCGAGACGTAGTTGGGCTACTTTTGCATCAACGTGAGTGGACTAGGACAGACTGTTGATGATCCCCATCAACTTAAAGCTATTGACCATCTCCACTACGGAGCCATTGATGCAGGTGGGGGTGTATGTCGTGCTATGCTTCCTGAAGTCGATGATCAGTTTCTTGGTCTTTCTAACATTTAGAGAGAGGTTGGTTTCGGTACACCATGCAACCAAGTGCTCGATCTCCCTTCTGCATTCTGATTCATCGTTGTTTGAGATACAACCCACAACAGCCATGTCATCCGCAAATTGATAGATTAAGTTGGAGTTAAATCTTGCCACACAGTTGTGTGTGTATAGGGAGTACAATAGAGGACTGATCACACATCCTTATGGGGCCCCGGTGTTGCAGACTCTTGTGGAGTTGGTGCGGTTACCTATCCTGACAGATTGCGGTCTGTTGGTGAGGAAGTCAAGGATCCAGCTGCACAGGGAAGGGTCAAGTCCAAGATTGCAGAGTTTGGTTCTAAATCTTGTCGGGATAATAGTATTGACGGTGGAGCTGTAGTCTATGAACAGCAGTCTTACGTAGGTGTCCTTGTTGTCGAGGTGTTCGAGTGAATGAAAATGAAATGAAAATGAAAATTGCTTATTGTCATAAGTCGGCTTCAATGAAGTTACTGTGAAAAGCCCCTAGTCTCCACATTCGGTGGTCGTTGAGGCAGAATACCTTGTTTTTATTTGGTCCTGGTATTATGGTGAATTCTCTATTTTTATACTCTATTCCCTTTGACATAAAGGCCAACATTTCATGTGCATTCCGTACTATCTGTTGAACTTAAATGCTAGCTTTTTATGATATATGCACGTGGAATCGAAAATCCTCTCTGCTGCCTCTTTCTGTAGTCTTTCTCCATTTAAATAATATTCAGCTCCTTTATTCTTCCCACCAAAGTGCCTAACTTCACACTTTCCTCCATTATGTCCCATTGCCTGCCCCAAACAGAGTCTGTGTTATCAGTGGGGGGGGGGGGGGGGGGGGGGGGTGGAGGGCAGGGAAACGGGAATATGATGCTGGGCATTACCTCAGTAGCATCCTCTCAGAAACTATGAAAACTGACAGAGATCTGCCTGGCAGCAGCAAGGTGCCAATCAAACTGTCCCTTTTCTGTAAAATGACCTGTCTTCCACGCACTGATTGCTTCCACTAAAAATATCTCCTTGGCTGATGCTGCAGATCAGTTAGCAGCTAACTGGAGCTATTTTTCCTTCTACTCTCCCCTGGTATTCGCTGTGCCTGCAACATCTCCAGAAATGTGGTAAGTGACACCAGATTGACAGGGTAGAATTGAACAGTCCCGATATTGCAGGGCCAGGGCCGTAAAATGCAGCAAGCATTTCAAAAGTCCCTTTTCTTCGGCGGGAGTGGAAACTCCTGCCAGCGAGAGCAGCTGTGAAGTTCCGCCCACAGAGATGTCACTGGCATCCATTTCTCGGCCACTGGGATATTGGAGGAAATGAGAAATGCCCTACTAATTCATGAATTATTTAAAAATTGAACTCATTGGTTGCAATCTTTATGAATTACAAATAAACCATGAGGCACGATTCAACAGATTGGGAACAAAGTCCCATAGCTTGTGTGTTTAGTCGCATGATTCCTGGCGTCCCGTTGTGTAAGGGGCCTCAGCGGGGCATGCGCGGCCCAGGGTCGCACATTGCCCCGTTTTGTACAGTGGCATGCTCTGCTCGCCGGAACTCCCCGGTGTAGCATGAGATCGGGGCGTCAGATGCCTGACCGTCGCCAGCCCGAACGCACCGAGGAAGGGTTTCTGGCCCCCCTCAAACACCCATGCAGTGCACCCCCAGGTGCCCAGAATGGGGGGATTTGCATCGCAATGCCTCGTGAGATCGCTTTGGATCTCACAAGGCATTGTCAGCCGGGCAAATCACAGGAAGTGGGTCATCCGGTTTCTAGCGGCCACGCAGCGCTGCATTTCGTGCGTGGCACTGTGGTTCAATCACATGAATTTTTATTGAATGGAATTAGTTGGAAGGTTTTTCGTTCAATTAAGTAAGGGTTGTTTCGTGCACTGCACCAAAATTGATATTAATTTTCTTCTCCTTTATTTTTGCTTTGCCAGGTTAATGCTATACCTTTAAAACATTTCATGCTGATGAAATATTCGCAAATAGCATGATTATGTGATGATCCTGGGCTGAATTCTCCATTTCCCGACACCGGAAGCGGGAATCGTGATCAGACAGAGAATCTTAGCTTGAACACTTCATGCTCCACCCCTCCGCGATGCTCTGCCCCTCTTAATCTCACTGGGCGAATTGGTGCAAGTATTTACAAGCAGGGCCTGGTGCCATGATTGTGGAGGGGGAGAGGGAGGTGAAACAAACTCTGAAAAAACCTAAAATTTTATCGGGCTTGCTGGGGAATTGCTGACTGGGTCAGGGGCAGTAGCGAAAAATAACTTAGAGCCAAGTCCATGGACTCGGGGTGTCCCCCTCGTGATCAGGGTGGCCTGGATCCGACCGTCATTGCTAAAGTATGTGTTTTAAATGCAGCTCTCTGACTCTAGTTCCAGGCTACTCTCACTGCTGAGTGCTGCCTCTGTCCTTTGAATGCTTAGAGAACCTCTGGTCATCTGGGAGCTCACACAGGCCACGGCTCTGGACACCATGGAGCACCAGCTGTTTGGTCAAACTCAATCAGGTGCCCACCAGGCGTTGCCACTCCTCAGAAGTGCTGCCACACTGCAGAGGAAACAGGGGATCAGCAGAGTACATCCTGTGGCGGTATCCACCTCTATTAAAGGCTGATCAGAACTGATTTAATATTAAATCATATATTCACTTTATATTAAAAGCTGATTAGAACTGATGCTATATTAAATCATGTATTTAACCCAATATTAAAAACTGATGGCTGATGAGTCCATTATCAATGTAAACCATTACTTATTGCAATAATGTTTTTTTTAATATGTATTATCTTTGGAAGAGTCCAGATGCAGTGAAGTCATTAAGTCTAGTGGCCTTGCCACTAAGGGAGGTTATTGCTTGTCTAGTGGCCTTGCCACTAAGGGAGGTTATTGCTTGTCTAGTGGCCTTGCCACTAAGGGAGGCTACTGCTTGGCAAGAGACCCTGCCAAGGAGGGAGGCTGGTGTTTTTCTAGAGATATCTACCGGAGGTATCAACCTCGTATCTTTAGAAACAGGTGCCCTGATAGGTCTCCCTGAAATTAAGGCCTTGCCAACCAACAGAGAGACGGTTCTTTGTCTCGAAATAACTGTGGGGAGCTAACTTATTTTTTGTTATAACCTGCCTACTTGCCATTGGCTGGGGACTAATGACTATCCCACAATCCTGTGGGAGTATGAGCTTCCACAATGAGGGGGGCGGAGAAACCACTAGTAAACTCCGAGTATAAATAAAGCTGGCCAGTTCAGGAACCAGCAGTAAGGACTATGTAGCAAGGGAAGTTACTGCTACTGTTATGCATATATGTTGTAGTAAATAAATGTTATTACTTTGTATCCTTAAAACTCGTGCTGGATTCTTCGTGGCCCTGACAAAACTGGCGACGAAGGTTAAATTGAATAGCTGTCTACACTGCTGAAGCCACCTCCCTGGAGTTTTGTTGGATACAGGTTGGAAGTTGTTTTCTATTATACCATGCCTCTGTACGGACGTTTGGATGTTTTTGATGCTGCGCTGGAAAGCTGGAACCAGTTCACACAACGGATGCGTTACTATTTCCGGGCAAACAATATCACCGAAAACGAGCGCCAGGTGGTCATATTGCTCACCGCCTGCGGCCCGCATACGTTTGGGGTGATTAGGAGCCTTACGTACCCAGCTGCGCCGGACACCAAAACGTTTGATGAACTTGTGAATATAGTGGGTCAACATTTTAACCCAACCCCGTCCACGATAGTCCAGCGTTACCGGTTTAATACTGCTGAGAGAACCCCTGGAGAATCCCTTGCCGATTTTCTGTCCAGGCTACACAGGATTGCGGAACACTGTGACTATGGTGAGACCTTGTCAGAAATGTTACGCGACCGTTTGGTTTGCGGTATTAACAATGCGGCCACCCAGAGAAAGTTGTTAGCGGAGCCAACATTGACTTTTCAACAGGCCATTCAAATAGTATTGTCCCGAGAGAGCGCAGAGCGAGGAGTACAGGAGCGACAGGGAATGGAAGTGCATGCCTTGGGGCGCAATCCCTTCCATCCGAAAACGTCCCCCCGCACTCCTGCGGTACCTTGGGCGAGGCAACGACCAGACCGACGCCAGTGGCCGTCGGACATTCCTCCCCGAAGGGAGCCTTCTCCAGAGCCAATGGATGAGGAGCCATGTCCGTGTCAGACTTGTAGGCGCCGACCCCGTCGCGGACGGCGGTCCTGGGGGCGCCAGAGGCGCCGTCGTTCCGACCAAAACTGGGACCAGCCCAGGGGCCGTAACTGGGACCAGCCCAGAGGCCGTACCTTCCATGTGGATGAACCTGCGGCGACTACTCCTGAGGACGTGGAGACGGAGGACGACTGCCTGCAGCTGCATTGTGTGGCAGCTCCCCGTGTGGCCCCCATTGAGGTGACAGTACGGGTCAATGGCCAGCCGCTTGAGATGGAGTTGGATACTGGCGCAGCGGTCTCTGTGATCGCCCAGAGGACATTCGACAGCATCAAGCAGGGTATACAGACCCTTACATTAACCGACTCACAGGCCAGGTTGGCCACCTACATGGGGGAACCACTGGACATTGCAGGAACTACAATGACCCCTGTTGTCTATGGACGCCAGGAGGTGCGTTTCCCACTTATCGTGGTGCGCGGCCATGGGCCCAGCCTGTTGGGTCGGGACTGGTTGCGCCATTTGCGGTTGCAATGGCAGCACATCCTCCAAACAGTTTCTGAAGGGTTGACTGAGGTGCTCGGACGATACCCAGATGTATTCCAGCCTGGTTTGGGGAAAATAAAAGGGGCCGTAGCCTGTATCCAAGTTGAACCAGGAGCCAGGCCGCGCTATTTCCGGGCGCACCCAGTGCCTTACGCCTTGCTCGAGAAGGTAGAAGGGGAGCTCACTCATTTGGAGAGTTTGGGTATTATCAGGCCCGTCCGTTTTGCTGACTGGGCAGCACCAATTGTACCTGAATGAAGCCAGATGCCACAGTTCGCTTGTGTGGCGACTATAAACTTACAGTGAATACGGTTTCCCGACTCGACCGATATCCAATGCCTCGCATAGAGGATCTCAACGCGAAACTTGCAGGTGGACTCTCGTTCACAAAATTAGACATGAGTCACTGCAGTTGGAGCTGGACCCTGCCTCCCGACCATATGTAACGATTAATACACACCGGGGCCTGTATGAATATACACGGTTGCCCTTTGGAGTATCCTCTGCCTGCGCAATTTTTCTACATGTTATGGAGGGCATTTTGAGAGGTTTACCATGTGTGGCTGTCTACCTAGATGACGTTTTGATTACAGGGACGTCGGAGCAGGAACATTTTGAAAATTTGGAGGCTGTCCTTAGACGCCTTTCGGAGGCTGGAGTCCGTTTACGTCACACAAAGTGCGTGTTTCAGGCAAAGGAAGTAGTCTACCTAGGTTATCGGGTGGACCGCGAAGGTCTGCACCCCGTCGCAGAGAAGGTGCGTGCAATTCAACATGCCCCCGCCCCGACTGACACTTCGCATCTTCGTTCTTTTCTCGGTCTCGTAAACTATTACGGGAAGTTCCTCCCAAATCTGGCAACTACGCTGGCCCCTTTGCACCTTCTGCTAAAGAAAAATCACACCTGGGTTTGGGGTCAGCCGCAAGAAACCGCTTTCCGGCGGGTAAAGCAACAATTGTCGTTGTCTGGGTTACTAACCCACTATGATCCTGGAAAGCCTTTGCTCGTCACATGTGATACATCCCCGTATGGTATTGGGAACGTCCTGTCCCACAAGATGGAGAACGGGGCCGAGCGACTGATTGCTTTCCCCTCCCGCACATTGACTGCAGCGGAGAAAAAGTACGCGCAGATCGAGAAGGAGGGCCTGGCAGTGGTTTTTGCGGTGAAACGCTTCCACCAGTACATGTACGGCTGCCATTTCACCATTGTGACTGATCATAAGCCCCTGCTGGGACTTTTCAGAGAGGATAAGCCAATACCGCCCATTGCTTCTGCACGGATCCAGCGCTGGGCTTTGTTGCTTGCTGCTTACGAGTATTCTCTGGAGCACAAACCAGGTACGCAGATAGCAAATGCCGATGCACTGAGCCGATTGCCTTTATCGACCGGCCCCATGTCGACCCCCACGACTGGTGAGGTGGTTGCAACCCTAAATTTTATGGACACCTTGCCTGTCACGGCATCACAGATCCGTGAGTGGACCCAGACGGAGCCAGTCCTGTCAAAGGTTCGGCACATAGTCCTGTATGGTGGGCAGCATAGACAGCTCCCAGGCGAGTTGCGGGCATTTTCCTCCAAGCTGTCAGAATTCAGCGTGGAAGACGGCATCCTCTTGTGGGGGACGCGTGTGATTGTCCCGGAAAAAGGCCAGGAGCTGATACTAATAGACTTGCACAAAGGGCATCCAGGCGTGACCAAAATGAAAATGTTGGCCCTGAGTTATGTCTGGTGGCCAGGCCTCGACACCGACATTGAGAAGGTGGCCCAAAATCTGCTCCATTTGCCAGGAGCATCAGAAGCTTCCGCCGGCCACGCCCCTACATCACTGGGAATGGCCAGGGCGGCCTTGGGCACGCTTGCATGCAGATTTCGCAGGCCCTTTTCAAGGATCCATGTTCCTTCTACTAATTGACGCCCAGTCCAAATGGCTAGAGGTGCATAAGATGCAGGGGACAACGTCGTGCGCAACAATTGAAAAGATGCGTTTATCGTTTAGTGCGCATGGCCTCCCCGAGGTGCTGATCACGGATAACGGCACTCCATTCACGAGTGAGGAGTTTGCGAGGTTCACGAAGATGAACGGGATCCGCCATATCCGCACTGCCCCTTACCACCCGGCTTCAAATGGGTTGGCAGAGCGCGCAGTGCAGACATTCAAAAGAGGCCTAAAGAAGCAGTCATCCGGATCAATGGACACGGGACTAGCTCGCTTTTTGTTTACGTACAGGACCACCACCTATGCAGTGACTGGGGTAGCTCCCGCAGAACTCCTAATGGGCCGGAGACTTCGCACCCGCCTTAGTATGGTTTTCCCGTACATTGGCGCAAAAGTACGCCGCACACAAGAACGTCAGGGACAGGAATTTTCTTGGCATCGGCCGATTCGGCAGTTTGCGCCCGGTGACCCAGTGTTCGTTCGGAATTTTGCTGGTGGTGCCCAATGGGTTCCTGGTGTAATCTTTCGCCAAACGGGCCCTATATCTTACCAAGTGCAAGCAAGGGTCGTCTCCAGCGAAAACATGTAGACCACGTTCGGTCCAGAAGACTATCCCCTCAAAAGATTCCCCGCCCCCGGAGCTCATTTCAACAGCCGCAGAGACCAGAGACAAGGGAAGGTAGTCCTCACAATCTTCCACTGGCGCCTCACTCGAAGCCTGCGCAGATCGTTACGGGACCGAATGGAGATAGAGACGCTGACATGACGGAGGCAGCAGACTCTGACTCTGAGATGGAGACACAGGATGCATCAGAGGGGGGATCCTTGGGCCCACGGGCTGTGGATGTACAACCGTTGCGCCGTTCATCACGGATGCGCCGGTCTCCGTCACGTTACACGCCGCCTGATCCAACGCCGCGTGCAAATGGTGTCCGGCCTGCGGCCAAACGAGTCCGACGCCCTCCTTTGCCAGGGTCTTCGGTGGATTCCTTGAACTTTGTCGGGGAGGGATGTTATAACCTGCCTACTTACCATTGGCTGGGGACTAATGACTATCCCACAATCCTGTGGGAGTATGAGCTTCCCCAATGAGGGGGGCGGAGAAACCACTAGTAAACTCCAAGTATAAATAAAGCTGGCCAGTTCAGGAACCAGCAGGAAGGAGTATGTAGCAAGGGAAGTTACTGCTACTGTTATGTATATATGTTATAGTGAATAAATGTTATTACTTTGTATCCCTAAAACTCGTGCTGGATTCTTCGTGGCCCTTACAAAACTTTTCAAAAGAAGGGGCTATGCTAAAACTCCCCTCGAACTCCCTAGTTCTCCCTGAGTGTAAAAACAATTTAAATATTCAAGCAAAAGCTGCGAAAGTTAGAGTTTCGCTTGGAGAGCTGTTTAGGATATTACTGGGTGTTTAAACTGCAATCTCCACTCGTTGAGCTCTGCTCTGGATTGAGTATCGAGCTCCCAGAACTACCAGTCGATGTGAGTATGAGATGTTATTTATTTAAGCAAATATGAAGTTAAAGAAGCTCAGAGGCTAACTCATCACGTATCCTGTATCTGTCAAACTGTATGATTTATCAAAACACTTGTATTACCCTTTTTTCTTTAAATAAATTGAGCATATATTTTACCAAACAGACCCATGTCTATTTCAATGAATAAGAGTGACATTTAACTAAGGCTCGTCATATTCTCACCCTCTCAGGCTATCTGGAGGGTCACGTGCCCATGCCTAGCTCTCAGGAATTAGAAATATTCAGTCACGTTAAGGATAAGATAGTCATCTAAGGCACGGTCTCTCCTGTACACCGAAGGTAGTGAATGCAAGGAACATTGTGTATACTATAATTAGATCTCCCATATAGTGAGTCTTACTTTAGATATAAACAAGACCTCGTCTAGTAGCTTACACCCTCGACTACTCAGGCAGATCTTAGATAAATACTCCTCAACTGTCACAATCCCACCCAAAGGACACCAGCACCGTGGCCTTTGGAGCACACGTTGGTTCTCTGCCCCTCTCAGGGCAGAGGCCTCACCAGTGACCGGCACCCTTCTGAATCATAAGACATAGGAGCAGAATTAGGCCACTCAACCCATCATGTCTGTTCCACCATTCAATCATGGCTTATATTTTTCTCATCCCCATTCTCCTGCCTTCTCCCCATAACCCCTGATACCCATATTAATCAAGAACCAATCCATCTCTGTCTTAAACACACTCAGTGATTTGGCCTCCACAGCCTTTTGAGGCAAAAAATTCCACAGGTTCAACACCCTCTGGCTGAAGAAATTCTCCCTCATCTCCGTTTTAAATAATCGTCCTTTTAGTCTGAGATTGTGTCCTCTGGTTCTAGTTTTTCCTAGAAGTGGAAACATACTCTCTACATCCACTCTATCCAGGCCTCGAATTATGCTGTGAGTTGCAATTAGAACCCCCCTCATCCTCCTAAACTCCAACGTGTACTGACCCGGAGTCCTCAATCATTCCACATACGACAAGCTCTTCATTCCGGGGATCATTCTTGTGAACCTCCTCTGGACCCTTTCCAAGACCAGCACATCCTTCCTTAGATATGGGGCCCAAAACTGTTCACAATATTCCAAATGGGGTCTGACCAGAGCCTTATACAGCCTCAAAAGTACATCCCTGGTCTTGTATTCTAGTCCTCTCAAAATGAATGCTAACATTCATTTGCCTTCTTAACTGCCGATTGAACTTGCATGTTAACCTGAAGAGAATTGTGAACAAGGACTCCCAAGTCTCTCTGTGCTTCTGATTCCCGAAGCATTTCCCCATTTAGAAAATAGTATTTGCTTCAATACCTCCTTCCAAAGTGCATAACCTCACACTTTTTACATTGTATTCCATCCGCCACTGATTTGCCCACTCCCCTAGCCTATCCAAGTCCTTCGGCAGACGACCTGTCCCTCTACAGATCTTTGTATCATCTGCAAACTTAGCAACAGTGCCTTCAGTCCCGTATTCAAGATCACTAATGTATATTGTAAAAAGTTGTGGTCCCAGCAAAGACCCCTGAGGCACACCACTAGTCACCAGCTGCCATCCTGAAAAAGACCCCTTTATCCCCATTCTCTGCCTGCTGCCAGTCAGCCAATCCTCTATCCATGCCAGGATGTTAGCCTTTCCAGCATGGCCACTGAACGTATTTAACAGTCTCCTCTGAGGCACATTGTGAAAAGCCTTCTGGAAATCTAAATAAATCGCGTCCATTGGTTCTCCTTTGTCTAATTTGCTTGTTATCTCGAACATAGAACATTACAGCGCAGTACAGGCCCTTCGGCCCTCGATGTTGCGCCGACCTGTGAAACCACTCTACAGTCCATCTACACTATTCCCTTATCATCCATATGTCTATCCAATGACCATTTGAATGCCCTTAGTGTTGGCGAGTCCACTACTGTTGCAGGCAGGGCATTCCACGCCCTTCCTACTCTCTGAGTAAAGAATCTACCTCTGACATCTGTCTTATATCTATCTCCCCTCAATTTAAAGCTATGTCCCCTCGTGCTGGACATCACCATCAGAGGAAAAAGGACCTCACTGCCCACCCTATCCAATCCTCTGATCATCTTGTATGCCTCAATTAAGTCACCTCTTAACCTTCTTCTCTCTAATGAAAACAGCCTCAAGTCCCTCAGCCTTTCCTCATAAGATCTTTCCTCCATACCATGCAACATTCTGGTAAATCTCCTCTGCACCCTTTCCAATGCTTCCACATCCTGCCTATAATGCGGCGACCAGAATTGCACGCAATACTCCAAATGCGGCCGCACCAGAGTTTTGTACAGTTGCAACATGACCTCATGGCTCCGAATCTCAATCCCTCTACCAATAAAAGCTAACACACCGTACGCCTTCTTAGCAACCCTCTCAACCTGAGTGGCAACTTTCAGGTATATATGTACATGGACACCGAGATCTCTCTGCTCACCCACACGGCCAAGAATCTTACCATTAGCCCAGTACTCTGTCTTCCTGTTTTTCCTTCCAAAATGAATCACCTCACACTTTTCTGCATTAAACTCCATTTGCCACCTCTCAGCCCAGCGCTGCAGCTTATCTATGTCCCTCTGTAACTTGTAACATCCTTCCGCACTGTCCATAACTCCACCGACTTTAGTGTCATCTGCAAATTTACTCACCCATCCTTCTATGCCCTCCTCCAGATCATTTATAAAAATGACAAACAGCAGTGGCACCAAAACAGATCCTTGTGGTACACCACTAGTAACTGGACTCCAGTCTCAACACTTCAGTCTCAACACTTCCCATCAACCACCACCCTTTGTCTTCTTCCAGCTAGCCAATTTCTGATCCAAACTGCTAAATCACCCTGAATCCCATGCCTCCGTATTTTCTGCAGTAGCCTACCGTGGGTAACCTTATCAAACGCTTTACTGAAATCCAAAAACACCACATCAACTGCTTTACCCTCATCCACCTGTTTGGTCACCTTCTCAAAGAACTCAATAAGGTTTGTGAGGCACGACCTAACCTTCACAAAACCGTGTTGACTATGTCTAATCAAATTATTCCTTTCCAGATGATTATACACCCTATCTCTTATAAACCTTTCCAAGATTTTTCCCACAACAGAAGTAAGGCTCACTGGTCTATAGTTACCGGGGTTGTTTCTACTCCCCTTCTTGAGGAGGTCACCTCCTCAAAGAACTCTGACAGATTTGTCAGACATGACCTCCCCTTGACGAAGCCGTGCTGACTCAGTCCTATTTTATCATGCACTTCCAAGTACTCCGCGGTTTCATCTTTACTAATGGAATCTAAAATCTTACCAATGACCAAAGTCAGGCGCACCAGCCTATAATTTTCCGTCTTCTGCCTTCCTCCCTTCTTAAACAATAGTGTTTCAGTCGCCACCTTCCAGTCCTCTGGGACCCTTCCTGCCTCCAGTGATTCCTGAAAGATCACCACCAATGCATCCACAATCTCCTCAGCTATCTCTTTTAGAATCCGAAGGTGCAGTCCATCCGGTCCAGGTGATTTACCCACCTTCAGACCTTTCAGTTTGCCCAGAACCTTCTCCTTAGTGATGGCCGCTACACTCACCTGTGCCCCCTGATGCTCCTGTAGCTCTGGAACCCCACTGGTGTCTTCCACCGTGAAGACTGATGCAAGGTAACTATTCAGTTACTCTGCCATTTCTTTATTTCCTATTCTTACTTCTCCAGCCACAAGTTTCAGTGGTCCAATGTCTATTTTTGCATTTCTCTTATCTTTTATATATTGAAAAAAACTCTGCCGATCTTTTATATTACTAGCAAGCTTGCACTCATATTTCATGCTCTCCCCCCTTATTGATTTTTTAGTTGTAATCTGCTCGCTTAGAAAGGCAGCACGGCAGCACATTGGTTAGCACAGTTGCATCAAGGCTCCAGAGTCCCAGATCCGATTCCTGGCTTCGGTCACTGTCTGTGAGGTGTCTGCACGTTCTTCCCATGTCTGTGTAGGTTTCCTCCGTGTGCTCCGATTTCCTTGCACAGTCCAAAGATGTGCAGGTTAGGTGAATTGGCCGTGAAAAATTTCCCATATTGTCCAAAAAAAAGATTAGGTGGGGTTACTGGGTTACGGGGATAGGGTGGAGGCGTGGGCTGGGGTGGGGTGCTCTTTCCACGTGTCGGCGCAGACCCGATGGACTGAATGGACTCTTTCTGCCCTGTAAATTATATGATTCTACGAAAGGATTCCCAATCCTCTGGCTTCCCACTAAGCCTCACCACTTTATATGCTCTTTCTTTTGCTTTTATGCTGTCCTTGGCTTCCCATGTCAGCCATGGATTACTTGTCCTCCTCTTAGCATGTTTCCTCCTCCTTGCGATGAATTTCTGTTCCGAATAACTCCCAAAGATTCCTGCCATTGCTGTTCCACTATCTACCCTGCTAGGCTCCTTTTCCAATCAACTCTTGCCAGCACCTCCTTCATGTCTTTTAAGTTACTCTTATTTAATTGTAATACTGTTACATCTGATTGCAGCTTCTCCCTCTCAACCTGCAGGGTAAATTCTATCATATTGTGGTCCCTGCTTCCTAAGGGTTGCCACCTTAAGTTCCCTAATCAAGTCTGCCTCTTTACACATCACCAAATCCAGAATTGTCTGTTCCCTAGTAGGCTCTATCACAAGCTGCTCCAAAAAATCATCTCTTAGGCATTCCGCAAATGTGTTTTCTTGGGATCCACAACCAACCTGATTTTTCCCATCCACCTGCATATTGAAGTCCCCCATGATTATTTTAATATTGCCTTTTTTGCATGCCTTTTCTATCTCCTAATTTATTTTCTGCCCCACGTTCTGACTACGGCTAGGGGGCCTGTACATAACTCCCATCAGGGTCTTTATACCTTTGCGATTCCTCAACTCTACCAACAGAGATTCTATGCCTTCAGATCCTCTATCACACCTTGTGATCCATTTAACTTAATTCTTTATTAGCAATGCAACCCCGCATCCTTTGCCCATCTGCCTGTCCCTTCGATAGGATACATAGCCTTGTATATTTAGATCCCAGCCCTGATCCTCTTGCAGCCACATCTCTGTGATGCCCACACCATAGCATTGGCCAATTTCAATGTGCACAACAAGCTTATTGACCTTGTTCCGTCTACTGCACGCATTTAGGTACAACACCCTCAGTCTTCCATTGACCACTGCCCTTGTCACACTTGTCACCATTTTTCCTCTGCCTGAGGGTGATGTTGTTCTCTTAATTTTTTTCTCTATTTCCCCTTCAGCTATTACACCTTCTAAGCTCACGCTCTGTTTCCCACTTCCCTGCCATTCTCATTCAAATCCTCCCTAGTGACTCTAGTAAAACTCCCAGCCTGGATATTGTTGCTCCTCCAGTTTAGATGCAACCCATCCTTCTTTTACAGGTCACACCTTCCCCGGAAGAGATCCCAATGGTCCAGAAACCTGAAACCCTTCCTCCTACACCATCAGTTTAGCCACGTGTTTTGCTGCACTATCCTTCTATTTCCAGCCTAACTGGCACGTGGCACAGGAAGTAATCCTGAGATTACAACCCTAGAGGTGTTGCCTTTTAGCATGCTGCCTAACTCCCTGAACTCATTCTGTAGGACTTCATCATTCTTCCTGCCTATATCGTTAGTATCTATGTGTACTACGACCTCTGGCTGTTCACCCTCCCCCCTCAGGGCATCCTCTGTTCGTTCAGAGACATCCTTTACCCTGGCACCAGGGAGGCAACATACCATTCTGGAATCTCTTTAATGTCCACAGAAACACCTATCTGTGCCCCTTACTATAGAGTCCACTAAAACTATCGCTCTCCTGCACTTTGCCCTCGCTGCTGAGCAACAGAGCCAGTTGTTGTGCCACTATTCTGGCTGCTGTTGTTTTCTCCTGAGAGGCTATCCCCCGCAACAGTATCCAAAACGGTATACCTGTTAGAGAGGGGGACAGTCACAGGGGATTCCTGCACTGACTGTCTGCCCTTTCTTGCGGTCACCTATCTGTCTGCCTGCACCTTGAGTGTGACCACGACTCTATAACTCCTATCTTGACAGTTTCTACCACCTGTATGCTCCTAATGACAGTTTCTACCACCTGTATGCTCCTAATTGCATCCAACTGCTGCTGCAAATGCACCACGCGGTCTGTGAGGAGCTGCCATTGGTTTCACATCCTGCAGATGTAGTCAACCGGAACGCTGGTAGCTTCACAGATCTGCCACAGCTCAGTTAGAGCACTCCACCCCGCTGAGTGACATTCATGCACTCGTTAATTAATTCAAAATAAATACCAAAATTGTTATCTGATTAAGTTACAATTAACGACATGGACCTGGAGCAAGATTTTTAATGCAAAATTAAATGCTAAATATTAATCTCTGCCCTCAGGTTTAGTTACTCCTCTACCCAGTTAATTTGTTTTTTCAATGTTATTTTTCATTAGAATTTAACAAATTCTCAACAGCCAATCAGGTCACAGCTTTACTGTGATATCACTTCAGTTTTCCCCCCGCAATTTGAAAAGGTCTTTATATCACTTACCTTCCCAGGATGCTCTCTGGATCTCTCCCTGCAGATTAACAGTTACAAAACCAGATGAACAAAAACAAAACAAAAGGGAAAAAGCAACTCCTCAAACTTTGCACTGTGCTCCAAATGACCAAATTTTAATCCTCAATCAGGCTCCCTCACTCAGGCTGTCTCTAATTTCACGTGCGCAAAGCTTACTGAGTGTGCGTTTTATGCCTCTCTCTTACATAGAACGCAGCTAAACTGAGGTGACTCACACAACTAATGCTTCAAACAGAAGAATGTAATTTCACCTTTGCCTCTAATCAAGCGACAGGTGATTGACAGGTAACTGCCACTCAGCAATTAGGGTGGAGGCAGCTCCAGCTAACTAGGCCACTAAACGTTTCACTGAAAACCAGGAAAATTAAATTCAACACTTAACTCTTCAATTACCACACTGCTCCAAATTACCAAATTTCAATTCTCACTCAGGCTCTCTCATTCAGGTTGTCTCTACTTCACATCTGCAAATCTTACTCCAGCTGTCTCCTCTTGGTGAGGCTGGCAGCACGGACTGTCGCTTCTACCACCTCCCAGTTGGCGTTCAGGAGCGTTAGTTTGAATCTGCAGCCCATCCTGGGGGCGAGGGTGTCCCTCCTCTCCTCACTGGCATTGAGCTGTGGGTCCACCTCAAATTCCCGAACTCGGAGGGCAGATCTTCTGTGAGCCAGCTTCCTGGCTGCAGTGAGTGTGCGGTAAGTGGAGCACTTAAAACAGCTCCAGCTGTCAGGCTGTTTGACGGTAACACAGACCCCAGTCGTTCAAACGCTCACTGGGCCTGGGATTGTTCTCAATTGGAGCTGGCATGCTATTAGCACGCCCTGACTCGCTTACCAAATAGCGCCCCCAATGGAAGTGAGAATCGCATGTAATTCAGTCCCTCGAGCTACACTGGCCTCCCAAACGGAGAATTACAGCTCCTCCGTTAGCCATCTCCTTTGTGACATGGCGGACAAATTTCCAGATATTGACGTTGCTCGAAAATGTAACATGAAACTTAAAATTGAACTCCTCTCTCCTCACTACCCTCATCCCCAATGCCTGAGGTACCATTTTCAGGTGAGCACATTTCCAACCAGTATTCACCTTTTTCAGTGGCTGGCGATTTTAAGGTCTGACTTTCCTGCAAGATACACTAATCTGTATGAGGAGAAGTCGAACAGGTCTACAACCCTGCACAATGCTTTGTTTTTTTCTTTCCCAATTTACCGGGTGATGCCCTGATAACTGGGAATGATTGCACTCTTCCTGCTTGCGACTTCGAGCGGTTAGTAAGTCAGTTAGATTGAACACGACCTTAAACACGTCTTACCTGGTCACTGCATCTGACAGATTCTCGTCAATGAACTTTTCCATGCACTGATGTTCCGTGGAACGTTCTTTGAAGAGTTTAAATGATTTAAAATACAGACCATCGTCTGAGGAGAGGAGTTTCATAGAAGACGCCATCTTTTGTTCCCTGCTGTTAAAGAAAGGTAACAGTTCGGTTCAGTCTGAATTTCATAATCAGGATATGACCTTTGCCTTGGCTTGACTACATCTTGATCACAAAATTTGGAAAATGTCTTTACTGCCTGCTTTTGGCAAATATTATCTCCCACAGTGTATGCTCTGCTCCATTATTATCCTGACCTTTAGCCTCCTATCTTTGTTTGCATCCCAGCACATAATTTACTCGCACTGTCCTCTTGTCCAGCCTTAATCTCTCCCTCAATGTAAACTCTCCAATCCATATTCACAGCCACCCCTTGACCGTGTCATCTCACAGGGTTTTGCTACTCCGAGTATACCAATCACAGATAAGGCCATCCCTGACCACTTCCTTGTATCACTGTCCACCCAGAAGGAAAAATCAGTTCGGACCATAGAATATAGAACATAGAACATTACAGCGCAGTACAGTCCCTTCGGCCCTCGATGTTGCGCCGACCTGTGAAACCACTCTAAAGCCCATCTACACTATTCCCTTATCATCCATATGTCTATCCAATGACCATTTGAATGCCCTTAGTGTTGGCAAGTCCACTACTATTGCAGGCAGGGCATTCCACACCCTTACTACTCTCTGAGGAAAGAACCTACCTCTGACATCTGTCTTATATCTATCTCCCCTCAATTTAAAGCTATCTCCCCTTGTGCTAGACATCACCATCCGAGGAAAAAGGCTCTCACAGTCCACTCTATCCAATCCTCTGATCATCTTGTATGCCTCAATTAAGTCACCTCTTAATCTTCTTCTCTCTAACGAAAACAGCCTCAAGTCCCTCAGCCTTTCCTCATAAGATCTTCCCTCCATACCATGCAACATTCTGGTAAATCTCCTCTGCACCCTTTCCAATGCTTCCACATCCTGCCTATAATGCGGCGACCAGAATTGCACGCAATACTCCAAATGCGGCCGCACCAGAGTTTTGTACAGTTGCAACATGACCTCATGGCTCCGAAACTCAATCCCTCTACCAATAAAAGCTAACACACCGTACGCCTTCTTAACAATCCTCTCAACCTGAGTGGCAACTTTCAGGGATCTATGTACATGGACACCGAGATCTCTCTGCTCATCCACACTGCCAAGAATCTTACCATTAGCCCAGTACTCTGTCTTCCTGTTATTCCTTCCAAAATGAATCACCTCACACTTTTCTGCATTAACTCCATTTGCCACCTCTCAGCCCAACGCTGCAGCTTATCTATGTCCCTCTGTAACTTGTAACATCCTGTCCACCCATAAGGAAAAATCCGTTCGGACCAGTAGTGTTATTTCCCCGTTTTACTGTTTATTTCTCCTTCTGGGCATCACATCCCTGGTCCACACCCCAAACGTAACTCCTTCTGGATTGGTCCTTGTGGGAAAGCTATCCCCAATTCAGTTCAATCTTTGGCTTTCAAAATTCCAATTGTCGGGTCTTTCCCCCTCCTTCCATCACCACATTTATGAATCTACTGGTTTGGTCAACTGCACGCGAACATTCACCTTTCATACCATTGTCCCCAATGAAACCATTACTCTTTTTCACCCTGTTAAGGCAATGATAGACCAAATGATCTCCTTCTGTACTGTAGCCATTTTATGATTTTCTGGTTCATGTCAAAATCCTGATGCCCAAGGGATGTAGACTTGAAATGAAAGTGCAGACAAGTGGTTTAGCCACTCACTCCCCTTTTATCTAAACATTCATAGCCAGGTGATCATTTGAAATGGCTGCACAGTTACCTCTGATGTCCTCTCAGGATCTGACCTTTGGCCCCTCCTGTTTCTTATCTACATGCTGTCCCTGAGAAATATTATCCAAAAAATGCACATCACTTTTTATCTGTCTGCTGACTGCAGATCAGATCCCACATGAGCTCTGGATTTTGTTATATTCCCTGTGTCTAAACTAAAAGAACCAAACTAACGAAAAGAAAAACAACTGGAAGAAATCAATGGACAATATTTCACTTCATATAAATGATACTTTAACAATCAAACTAAAAGAAACATAAATTAAACATTAATTAACAGGCAAATTGTACTCAATAAATGCAATAAACTTCACTTTTAATAACCAATACCACAAAGATAGATTTCAAAGATTTACCAGCTATTCCCTAAGTACATCTGGCACCACATCCAGTCACCAAGTCCTTCCCAACTTTAATTTCTACAGGTAAAGATCAATTCCTTTTCTTCATGCAGCATTTGTTAATTGAGTCACCTCTGACACAGCAGCTTTACTCCATCCATGTTTCATGGTTGTGATCATCACCAAAAGGGTGCACTTCTGAAGAATTTCTTTAAATTAGGTCACACCAGGTTTGCTGGTGTGGATTTCCCAGATTCACCTCCATCTGACCAATCGGTAACATGTGCACTGCGTGAACTGAAGGAGCGGCAGTAATTTTATTTTACTATCCCTGCTGCTCAGCACTGTCTTCAGGTTTCCATCATTTAGCTACCTCACTGACACAAGACTCTCCAAAGCATCCGACAATGTTGTAAGTGGATCTCTGAGAGAGATCTGTTTGCTTTCAGTTTCAATCAGCTTCCATTCCCCCAGCAACCTGAGGTTGCAGTTTAATCTCCCTAAAGATTACCTGAGGAAGGAAGAATGCTCCGAAGGCTAGTGTTTATAACAAACCTGTTGGACTTTAACCTGGTGTTGTAAGACTTCTACCTGAGGAAGGAGCAGTGCTCCGAAAGCTAGTGTTTGAAACAAACCTGTTGGACTTTAACCTGGTATTGTAAGACTTCTTACTGTACTTCATTCATTGAGGCAGGGAAAGTTGGCAGGTTTATGAAGATGATACTTCAGTGGAGACGGCAGTCGGGGGGTGGGGGTCAGGCCTCCCCGATGTGATGTATTATGACTGGCCGATGAACACAGAGAAGATGTGGGTTTGTATTAGCAAGCGGAGGCTTTGTGGGTAATGATGGAGGCGGGTTGGCTTAAGGGACCAGTGTGCAGATGCTGGCAATGGCGCCATTTCCGTTGGTAAAGGGAAGTATTCAGGATGTCCAGTGGGGTGGTGGCATTGCTGAGGATTTGGAGGCATTTCCAGCAGCACATTTGGTTTGGAGCGGGCTCGAGGGTGATGCCAATCAGGGGGAATCACAAATTCGAGCCAAAGAGATTAAAGTGAAATTCCGGGGCTAGAACATAGAACATAGAACAGTACAGCACAGAACAGGCCCGTCGGCCCTCGATGTTGTGCCGAGCATTGTCCAAAACCAAGATAAAGCTATCCCACTCCCTGTCATTCTGGTGTGCTCCATGTGCATATCCAATGACTGTTTGAAAGTTCCTAAAGTGTACAACTCCACTATCGCAGCAGGCAGTCCATTCCACACCCTAACCACTCTCTGAGTAAAGAATCTACCTCGGACATCCCTCCTATATCTCCCACCCTGAATCTTATAGTTATGCCCCCTTGTAACAGCTACATCCACCCGAGGAAATAGTCTCTGAACGTCCACTATATCTATCCCCCTCATTAAGTTATAAACCTCTATTAAGTCGCCTCTCATCCTCCTCCGCTCCAAAGAGAAAAGCCCTAGCTCCCTCAACCTTTCCTCATAATGGGAGGAGAGGGGGATTAGAGAGATGACGGAACCAAAAGAGAAAATGCTGGAAAATCTGTAAGGAGAGAAAAGAGCCAACATTTCGAGTCCAGATGACCCTTTGTCCGGCCTGCATGTGACTCCAGACCCACATCAATGTGGTTGACTCCTAATTGCACTCTGAAATGGCATAACAAGCCACTCAGTTGTATTCAATCGCAACAAAAAAGAAATGGAACTGGATGGACTGCCCGGCACTGAACCAGGATATTTGCGAATGACTGCACAATGTTCACCACCATTCATAACTCCTCAAATAATGAAGCAGTCCATGTTAAAATGCAACAAGACCTGGACAATATCCAGTGGCAAATTACATTCGCACCACACAGGTGCCAGGCAATGACGATCTCCTACAAGAGAGGGTCTAACCATCGTCCCTTGACATTCAATGGCATTACCATCGCTGAATCACGCATAATCAACATCCTGGGGGTCACCATTGATCAGACACTGAACTGGTCTAGCCATATAAATACTATGGCTACCAGGGCAGGTCAAAGGTTAGGAATCCTCCGGCGAGTCGCTCACCTTCTGATCCCCCAAAGCCTGTCCACCATCTACGAGGCAGAAGTCAGGAGTGTAATGGAATATTCTCCACTTGCCTGGATGAGTGCAGCTCCAACAATACTCAAGAAGCTTGACACCATCTAGGACAAAGCAGCCCACTGATTGCTGCTCCTTCCACAAACATTCAAACCTTCCATCAGTGATGAACAGTGCAGCCTTGTGTACCATCTACAAGATGCACTTCAGTAACTCACCAAGGTTCCTTCGACAGCATCTTCCAAACCCACGACCACTACCATATAGAAGGACAAGAACAGCAGATTGCTGGGAACCCCACCACCTGGAGGTTCCCCTCCAAGTCACTCACCAACCGACTTGGAAATATGGGGGCAGCACGGTAGCCTTGTGGTTAGCACAATTGCTTCACAGCTCCAGGGTCCCAGGTTTGATTCCCAGCTTGGGTCACTGTCTGTGCGGAGTCTGCACATCCTCCCCGTGTGTGAATGGGTTTCCTCCGGGTGCTCCGGTTTCCTCCCACAGTCCAAAGATGTGCAGGTTAGGTGGATTGGCCATGATAAATTGCCCTTAGTGTCCAAAATTGCCCTTAGTGTTGGGTGGGGTTACTGGGCTATGGGGATAGGGTGGCGGTGTTGACCTTGGGTAGGGTGCTCTTTCCAAGAGCCGGTGCAGACTCGATGGGCCGAATGGCCTCCTTCTGCATGTAAATTCTATGATATATTGCCTCTCCTTCATTGTCGTTGTGTTAAAATCCTGGAACTGCCTCCTCAACAGCATGGTGGTTGTACCTACACCTGAAGGACTGCAGAGATTCAAAAAGGCAACTGATCACCACCTTCTGAAGGGCAACTAGGAATGGGCAATAAATGGTGGCCTAACCAGCGATGCCCACATCCCATAAATGAATTTTAGAATTGCCGGGTCCGTGGCAGTGGATAAGCCTGGCGGTGACCTGCAGCGATCGCGCCGTACAACATGGCGCTGGCCGCGCACAAGCCCGGACTGTCACATAGTGCCCCCCATAGCCCCTCTTGCCAAACCCCCGGACCACCCCCCACCAGTCCCCCCATCCCTCGCCGAAGCCCCCTGTCATGATATGCAGACATGCAGATAATGATATACAGACAGGCACAGAGAGGCAGCTAATGAACACAGAGAACAGGACATGACCAATGAGCAGGCAGGACACTCAGGGGTGGTATCTCACTATAAAAGGTATGAGGCACTCACACTCCGCCTCTTTCCACTGATACACTCTCACTCACTCTGTAGATGTTTATGTACAGTATCACACCTCCAGCACTTGGCTATGAGCTAGTCTGGTTCAGTCAGACAGAGTAACCACACTTCGGTTAGCAGACAGTCGAACTCATAGAGAACTGTGCTAACTGTGCTACTGGATCAATAAATCAGATTGAACTAACTTCAAGGTCTGGAGTATCTTTTGGTTAAAGCTGCATCCAGTTGCAGCCTGTGTTATCCTAGAGTACATAACACAACATGCTACCAGGAAACTGCTTAATCTAGGTGGTTTACCTCAGTCCGTTCCGTGACGACCAGCGAATGTATCCCAGCACAATGGAGAAGATTCAGGCTCCTCACCAGCTCAGGACCTCTGGCAATCTCAGTGCCAACTGGCGAACATTCAAGCAAAAGTTTCTGCTATACAATGAAGCTTCAGACCTCGTGGGTGCGTCTGATGCAAGGATGATCGCGCTTCTCCTCTCAACAGTGGGTGATCAAGCCATCGAACTCTTCAACTCTTGTCACTTCACCGAAGGCCAGGACAAGACAAAGTTTCAGACCATCCTGGACAAGTTTGACAGTCACTGTGAAGTGGACACCAATGAAATCTTCGAGCGCTACATATTCAAACAGCGTCTACAAGGTAAAGATGAATCTTTCAACTCCTTCTTAACTAACCTCCGCTTGCTAGCGTTGTCCTGCAACTTTGGTAATATTGCTGACTCCATGATCAGAGACCAAATCGTTTTTGGAGTTCACATTGATCCTCTCAGAGAATAGCTACTGAAAATCAGGCATATGCCCCTGCCAGTCACGATTGAAACATGCACAGTGCATGAGCACGCCAAAAATCGCTATGTCCAGTAAAAATCGGCTGAAAATGAGAAACTTGCCTGCCACAAGGCAGAGAGTGTGCAGGCCATCTCCCGGATGCAGCGCCTCAGCATTGATGAAAGAGGCCATTTTGCATGCTTTTCCCGGGGCCCCACGCATGTGCGATGCGAACGGGATAACGAAGCGGCCAACACCCACTCTGCGCATGTGCGACAACGTCAGGACGCCGACGTCATGACGTGCTCGAAATACGGCAACGCCCACTTAAAGGAACACTCGTTCGTGTGTACGTGGACGACATCATCATATGGTCCACGACTCATGAAGAGCATGTTTCCTGTCTCCAGCAGGTATTCCTCCATGTCCATGCCAATGGCCTGAAACTGAATATGTCCAAATGTTGCTTCGGCATGTCGACACTCAAGTTCCGAGGTGACCAGATCTCTCAGCAGGGTGTGCGCCCAAAGATCAAGGCCATCGAAGCCATGAAGGACCCTGAATACAAGAAGGCGGTGTTGCGCTTCCTGGGCATTGTCAATTTTCTGGGCAAGTTCATCCCAAACTTGGCCTCACATACCACGGCCCGACAAAGCCTGGTGAGAAAGTCCACTGCCTTTGAGTGGAAGGCAGCACATCAGGCAGAGTGGTTGGAGCTGAAAGCCAAGCTCACCACTGCACCCGTCTTGGCATTTTCTGACCCAGACAGGGAGACGAAGATCTCGACAGATACGAGCCAGGATGGTATTGGTGTGGTGCTGCTTCAACGCGATGACACTTCATCCTGGGCACCGGTAGCCTACGCATCGAGGGCCATGATACCCACCAAAACAAGGTATGCGCAAATAGAGAAGGAATGCCTGAATCTTCTCACTGGCATTCTCAAGTTTCACGACTATGTCGACGGCCTGCCGACATTCACTGTCGAGACGGATCATGGGCCTCTGGTCCACATTATCCACAAGGACCTGAACGACATGACGCCTCGGTTGCAGCACATCCTCCTCAAACTCAGAAGTTAAGACTTTGGCTTAGTGTACACGCCTGGCAAAGAGCTAATCATTGCTGATGCATCGTCCCGCTCCATCACATTGCCTAGTGAACCGCTGGAAAACATCTGGCAGGTTGAATCACAGGTGCAGCTGTGTGCTATCACCCTCCCGGGGTCTGATGAGAAGGTGGTTCGTATACGCGAGGAGACAGCCAAAGACCCCTTCTTGCAGCGTGTCATGCACCACCTCGCCAATGACTGGCAGAAAGGGCAGTGCCCTCAATTTTACAATGTAAAGGACGACCTTACGGTGATTGATGGTATCCTCCTCAAGCTGGACCGGATTGACATTCCACTCAGTCTCCAGATCTTGGTGCGCCAAATCCATGAGGGACATCTGGGCGTCGAGGAGTGCAGACGCAGAGCCAGGAAGGCTGTCTATCGGCCCGGTATTAGCGAGGACATCTCGAACATGGTCGTCAACTGTGCGACCTGTCAACGCTTCCAGCCAGCCCACAGCAAGGAGACATTCCAGCAGCATGAAATCACGACCTCCCCGTGGTCCAAGGTTGGCAGTGATCTCTTTCGTGCGAATGGTCGTGACTACGTGTTGATTATTGACTATTTCTCCAATTACCCTGAAGTCGTGAAGCTCTCAGACATCACATCTCAGACCGTCATCAAGGCCTGTAAGGAGATGTTCTCCAGGCATGGTATCCCACTCACTGTTATGAGTGACAATGGCCCGTGCTTCAACAGCCACGAGTGGTCTATGTTTGCCAAATCATACCATTTCAAACATGTCACTTCCAGCCCACACTATCCGCAGTCCAATGGGAAGGTTGAAATGGGATGCACATTGTGAAACAACTCATCTGCAAGGCCGTGGATTCTGCTTCTGACATCTACCTCGTGCTGCTTGCGTACAGGGCGACCCCACTGTCCACTGTCATGTCGCCGGCTCAACTTCTGATGAACAGGTACCTGCAGACGACACTTCCAGCCACACACTTGCCCACCTGGATCACCTCCCGGTGCTGCAGAAGGTGCAGCAGCTCCGAAACCAGCAAAAGCAGGGCTATGATGCTCATGCCACCAATTTGTCCGTGTTATCCCCGGCAGACACTGTCAGGATCAAGATACCGGATGGTGGCTGGTCTGCTCCAGCTGTCGTTGTTCGACAGGCTGCGCCCCGCTCGTATGTTGTACGTATGGCTGATGGTTCTGTTGTGCGACACAACAGACGGACACTGCACAAAGTTGCCTGATCGCAACCGCTTTCTTCTCCATTTCCATCCGTTGTTTTGCCACCTCCTGATACCTCAAACTACGAGGCCACCAGTCAGGCTTCCATCCCACCTGTCAAGGCGCAGACCCCACCACCACCACCTCTCCGGCGGTCACCCAGGGTCAGATGCTAGTCCCAGAGACTGGACTTATGAACATTTGTTTTGTCTGCTATGTTCTGTTTTCTCACATTAGACAGCTGTCTTCACATGTAAATATGTTCACATGTGCCACCGGTTGTAAATATGTTAATATACACCACTACATGTAAGTATGTTCCCATGTGCCAACAAAACATTTTAAAAAAGGAGATGTCATGATATGCAGACATGCAGATAATGATATACAGACAGGCACAGAGAGGCAGCTAATGAACACTGTGAACAGGACATGACCAATGATCAGGCAGGATACTCAGGGGTGGTATCTCACCATAAAAGGCACGAGGCACTCACACTCTGCCTCGTTCCACTGATGAACATCTACACGATTGATTACAATGAAAAATGATCTCCGAATCTCTGGGGTCAGGATTGCCACGCGAGAGGCTGACAAGCCGCAGCCGCATATTAACACCCCTCTCGCCACACACACTTATCCCAGCCAACAAGATGGCAGCATGAAGAGTGGCAGACACCAAGCTGGAGATCCTGCTGGACGCCGTGGAGGAGAGGGGGGCCACCCTGTTCCCCGAGGTGGGAGGGAGGCTGCAACCTGCGCCGTACACAAATCCTGAGCACAGGGGGCAGAAGCTGTGAGCGCCGAAAGAAGCTGCACCTCCTCCTCAGACCAGCCAAGGTGAGAAAACTACATGGTGCTCCTGGCACCAACCCTCATCCCACGCACTCTCACACTGCACAACCAGGAGGGCGAATGATCCCCACCTCCCCCGCAGCAGAGTCCTCACTCACTACCCTGCACTATGTGCCAGCACCCATACCGGCCGCCATGGCCGGGTGCCTTGCTCACCAAGGCCATCAGCTGCCCACCCCCTGTGCTGCCCGCTTCGGAGCACCAGACCAGGGGTCGATGCCGACTTCCCATCTCAGCTTCTCCAACAGCCTCCACCATCCCAGAGACACTCACCTCGGCTGGGCACTATCTGGTGCGACCCACACATGTACTACAGTACGTCATATGGAGGTAGGAATCCCCGAAGGGGCGGACTGTCAGAGGACGGCCTGTCCAAGGACTAGAGGCCAACCATGTGGGACTCGCCATTCTGCAAATAGCGGTCCCATCGATAATGGAGAAGCAGACACAGAGCCAGAGACTACATGAGGGGCTGTCAGCAACCATCCAGCGCCTGCACGTGAACCTGGAGGAGTCCAACCACCTGCAGGGGCAGGCGGCCATGCCGACAATATTACGTGGCCATTCCACCCAGGCCATCATCGAACAGGTGGTGTCTGTGTTGGAGACCTTGGGGGCGAAGGTATCGGCCATGGTCCGAATGTCCAAGGCCTGGGGCACACTGTGCGGGAGGTGGCCGAGGCCCAATCACAACGGCCCAATCACAACAGGTTATTGCTGAGGGCGTCGTCGGCATTTCCCGGGTTCTGGCTGATCTGAGCCAGTCCCGGAGGGAATGGCACAGTCACTGAGTGATGTGGCCGCGAATATAGAGGCCCATGTTGAGACTGGGCGCCACATTATAGGAAGGATGCGATTGCATTGGAACGGTACAGAAGCGTTTCACCAGGATGTTGCGATGGAACATTTAAGTTATGAAGAGAGGTTGGATAGGTTTGGATGGTTTTCGCTGGAGCAGAGAAGACTGAGGGGCGACCTGATCGAGGAGCACGGACAGGGTGGATAGGGAACAGCTGTTCCCCTTAGTTTAAGGGCCAGTTACAAGGGTAAGAAGTCTTACAACACCAGGTTAAAGTCCGACAGGTTTGTTTCAAACACTAGCTTTCGGAGCACTGCTCCTTCCTCAGGTGAATTGGACTTTATCCTGGTGTTGTAAGACTTCTTACTGTGCTCACCCCAGACCAACGCCGGCATCTCCACATCAAGGGGAAACAAGTTCAAGATGAGGGGCGGGAGGTTCAAGGGAGATTATTATTAACGTGCAATAAAGAGGGCTAAAAGGGGTCATGAAATATCTTTGGCTGAGAGGGTTAAGGAAAATCCCAAAGCCTTTTATTCGTATATAAGGAGCAAGAAGGTAACTAGAGAAAGGATCGGCCCACTCAGAGACAAAAGAGGGAATTTATGCGTGGAGTCAGAGGAAATGGGTGAGATTCTTAATGAGTACTTTGCACGGTATTCACCAAGGAGAGGGACATGACGGATGTTGAGGCTAGGGATGGGTGTTTAAATACTCTAGGTCAAGTCGGCATAAGGAAGGGGGATGTTTTGGGTATTCTAAAAGGCATTAAGGTGGACAAGTCCCCAGGTCCGGATGGGATCTATCCCAGGTTACTGAGGGAATCGAGGGACAAAATAGCTGGGGCCTTACTAGCATCCTTGAGCACGGGTGAGGCCCCGGAGGTCTGGAGAATTGCTCATGTTGTCCCTTTGTTTAAGAAGGGTAGCAGGGATAATCCAGGGGATTATAGACCTGTGAGCTTGTCGTCAGTGGTAGGCAAACTGTTGGAGAAGATACTGAGGGATAGGATCTATTCACATTTGGAAGAAAATAGACTTATCAGTGATAGGCAGCATGGTTTTGTGCAGAGAAGGTCATGTCTTACAAACCTAATAGAATTCATTGAGGAAGTGACAAAGTTAATTGATGAGGGAAGGGCTGCAGATGTCATTTACATGGACTTCAGTAAGGAATTTGATAAAGTTTCCCATGGCAGGTTGATGGAACAACTGAAGTCGTATGGGGTTCAGGGTATACTAGCTAGATGGATAAAGAACTGGCTTGGCAACAGGAGACAGAGAGTAGTGGTGGAAGGGAGTGTCTCAAAATGGAGAAAGGTGACTAGAGGTGTTCCACAGGGATCCGTGCTCAGACCACTGTTGTTTCTGATATACATAAATGATCTGGACAAAGGTATAGGTGGTCTGATTAGCAAGTTTGCAGATGATACTAAGATTGGTGGAGTTGCAGACAGCGAGGAGGACTGTCAGAGAATACTGCAAAATATAGATCGATTGGAGAGTTTGACAGCGAAATGGCAGATCGAGTTCAATCCAGGCAAATGCGAGGTGATGCATTTTGGAAGATCTAATTCAAGAGCGGACTATACGGTCAATGGAAGATTCGTGGGGAAAATTGATGCACAGAGAGATCTGGGAGATCAGGTCCATTGTACCCTGAAGGTGGCAATGCAAGTCGGTAGAATGGTCAAGAAGGCATACAGCATGCTTGCCTTCATCGGACTGGGTATTGAGTACAAGAGTCGGCAGGTCATGTTACAGTTGTATAGGACTTTGGTTAGGCCACATTTGGAATACAGCATGCAGTTCTGGTCGCCACATTACCAAAAAGATGTGGATGCTTTAGAGAGGGTTCAGAGGAGGTTCACCAAGATATGGAGGGTGCTAGCTCTGAAGAAAGGCTGTGTAGATTAGGATTGCTTTCGTTGAGGTTGAGGGGGGACCTGATTGAGGTCTATAAAATTATGAGAGGTTTGGACAGGGTGGATAGCAACAAGCTTTTTCCAAGAGTGGGGGTGTCAATTATAAGGGGTCACAATTTCAAGGTGAGAGGGGGAAAGTTTAAGGGAGATGTGCGTGGAATGTTTTTTACGCAGAGGGTGGTGCGTGCCTGGAATGTTTTGCCAGCGGAGGTGGTAGAGGCGGGCACGATATCATCATTTAAGATGCATCTAGACAGATATATGAACGGGCGGGGAACAGAGGGAAGTAGATCCTTGGAAAATAAACGACAGGTTTAGATAAAGGATCTGGATCGGCACAGGCTGGGAGGGCCGAAGGGCCTGTTCCTGTGCTGTAATTTTCTTTGTTCTTTGGTCTTTGTTCTTGAGATTTGAGGAAAAACGTTTTTACCCCAGAGTGGTGACTGCCTGGGAGGGTAGTAGAGGCAGGATGCCTCACATCCTTTAAGAAGTACCAGGATGAGCACTTGGCACGTCTTAACAATCGAGGCTATGGGCCATGTGCTGGCAAATGGGATTAAGATTGGCAGCTCAGGTGCCTCTCATGCGGCGGTGCCGAATTGATGGGCCAAAGGGCTTTTTCTGCACTGCATTTTTTGTGATTCTGTGATTCTGAGACAAACACGGGCCTCCAGGACTGGCAGTGCCAGGAGGCTGGGGAGCCCCAGGTGTTCGCTCTGGTTGCACCCTGTCCCACGGAGTAACTGGGGCGCCATCGGGCACGCTGGGAGGAAGAGGAGGAGGTGATGGGCCCCGTACAGGTAACTCCTGCAGGGGGATGCGGGAATACCACAACACCTTGGAACCCCCCCCCCCGCTTCTGTCCCTGGAGCATCCGGTGGGCAGCGGGCAGAACCGGATGGCACCACGCCACTCAGGAGATGTGAGCGACAGCTGGGCATATCCAGGCCTGGTGGCTCCAGAGAACCCAGGACACAGGACAGGATTCGCAGGTGGCCGCCTCAACCCCTCATGTACCGCCTGGGGGATTCACCTCGACATCGCATTCACATTGGTAAGGCCAGAAAGATAGGCACCAGTTAAGAATCAACGGGTGCAGCACAGAGGACAGTGTTAGGGTCTCGGGCACAAACTGTTATGGAGATGGTCACATGTTCTTTGAAAATCAATGCCTATACACAGAAGTTCCAACCTGCCTCGGTGCTCTGTCAGCAGGATGTGAAGGATGGGCTGGAATGGCCTGGGCTGGCTGCAGAGGTAGTGCTGGGGAGGTGATGGGCAGATGGTGGAGGTGGTCACAGGCCAGAGCCCCCAGGTCGGACCCCACACATCGTCCCAGATCCCGCCCCTCACCCTCCCTTCGCCCAAAGATCCCACCCTCCGTAGCACCTCGTCCCCACCTCTACAAATTTTCATATTTGTAATTTGTAAGCCCATACTGACCTAATTTTTCACTCGTATAACCCTGCAATAGCTTATTTGAAATCTAGCCTAGCCACACACAAGTTCTAGGTGGGACCGTGTGATGGAATGGCCAACTTACATGCAGGGCTCTCGCAAGTGGATGGTGGAAAGTGCTACTGTGCTCAGGAGTCAGATGTTGTCAAACGATTCGGAGCACCAGAGCGCATCGCAGAGCGGGTCGTCATCATCCTCCATTCCATGGCCCAGACCCGCTGTTATGACAAACCCAGCGCCCGCACCTAATAATCTTTACTATTGTCACAAGTAGGCTTACGTTAACACTGCAATTAAGTTACTGTTGTTGAAGTCAGATTTTAAAAGAAGGTTTTTAGACAAAAGGTGCGCACTGGCTTCGATGCTTGTCTCCGAGGCAATTTGTGGGACTAGACAGTGTATAAACACTGCGTGTAATTTTATAACCTAATAATTACAAATATGAGAGAGGACTGACACACAATTAAACAAAGCCACTCAAAAAGGGCAGCACAGTAGCACAATGGGTAGCAGTGTTGCTTCACAGCTCCAGGGTCCCAAGTTCGATTCCCGGCTTGGATCACTGTCTGTGTGGAGTCGGCACGTTCTCCCCATGTCTGCGTGGGTTTTCTTCGGGTGCTCCGGTTTCCTCCCGCAAGTCCTGAAAGCCATGCTATTAGGTAATTTAGACATTCTGAATTGTCCCTCAGTGTACCCGAACAGGTGCCGGAATGTGTCGACTAGGGGCTTTTCACAGTAACTTCATTGCTTTGTTAATGTAAGCCTACTTGTGACAATGAAGATTATTATTAAAAAACATGTTTCGGGCAGCACGGTAACTCAGTGGTTAGCACAGTTGCCTCACAGCTCCAGGATCCCAGGTACAATTCCTGGCTTGGGTCACTCTGTGGAGTCTGCATGTTCTCCCATGTCTGCATGGGTTTCCTCTGGGTGCTACGATTTCCTCCCACAGTCCAAAGATGTGCAGGCTAGGTGGATTGGCCATGCTAAATTGCCCTTAGTGTTTCTTCTTCTGGGAAGTAACCGTGAGTTTATAATTTGGAAGTTTAGAACAGAAACCACAAGGACGTTTACCTAATTAATTTTGGTCGAAGCACTGAAGTGCTAGGTTCCTTTGTGAGCGTGGTGATATTTGTTGACGTCTGATATTGTGACATTGAGATCATAGTTTGAGTGGTTTGAGTAAAACCGCTAACAAACTGAAATGTAATTAACAAATCTTTCTTTTCAAAAGTTATCAACCGAGATCCATGTTTACTTACGTTTCCAGGGTATTTTTGATACACATGAGGAACTTTAATCAGGATACAAACTCACGTGTGTAAGAATAAGAAAACATTAATTTGATAGGGTTCATTGGAAGTTGGGATAGTTGAACTGAGGGTTGAGTGATTTCTTCGAGATTCTCTCCTGCTAACACTGAAAATTCCCTCGTCACCACACACCGGCGCCTGTTCGGGTACACAGAGGGAGAATTCAGAATGCTGATTTCTTAAGCATCTCCCCATTTAGAAAATAGTCTGTGCCTCCATTTCTCCTTCCAAAGTGCATAACCTCACACTTCTCCACATTGTATTCCGTCTGCCACTTCTTTGCCCACTCTCCTAGCCTGTCCAAATCCATCTGCAGCCCGCCTGCTCCTTCAAACCAACAGCCGCTCTACAGATCTTTGAATCATCTGCAAACTTAGCAACAGTGCCTTCAGTTTTTTCTTCCAGATCATTAATGTATTTTGTGAAAAGTTGTGGTCCCAGCACAGACCCCTGAGGCACACCACTAGTCACCAGCTGCCATCCTGAAAAAGATCCCTTTATTTCCACTCTCTGCCTTCTGCCAGTCAGCCAATCCTCTATCCATGCAAGGATCTTACCCTTAAACCATGGGCTTTTAACTCATTTAACAGTCTCCTATGCGGCACCTTGTCAAAGGCCTTCTGGAAATCTAAATAAATAACGTCCACTGGTTCTCCTTTGTCTAACTTCCTTGTTACCTCCTCAAAGAACTCGACCAGATTTGTCAGACATGACCTCCCCTTGATGAAGCCATGCTGACTCAGTCCTATTTTTCATGCACTTCCAAGTACTCCGCAATTTCATCTTCAATAATGGACTCTAAAATCTTGCGAATGACCAAAGTCAGGCTAACCGGCCTATAATTTCCCGTCTTCTGCCTCCCTCCCTTCTTAAACAGCGGTGGTACATCAGCCACTTTCCAGTCCTCTGGGACCCTTCCTGCCTTCAGTGATTCCTGAAAGAGCATCACCAATGCCTCCACACTCTCCTCAGCTATCTCTTTTAGAACCCTGGCGTGTAGTCCATCTGGTCCAGGTGATTTATCCACCTTCAGACCTTTCAGTTTCCCCAGAACCTTCTCCTTAGTGATGGTCATTGAACTCACCTCTGCCTCCTGGTTCTCCACGAGCTCTGGCATCCCACTGGTGTCTTCCACCATGAAGACTGATGCAAAGTAGCTATTCAGTTCCTTTTCAAATTCTTTGTTTCCTATTATTACATCTCCAGCCATGTTTTCCAGTGGTCCAATGCCTATTTTTGCCTCTCTCTTACCTTTTTTATATCGAAAAAAATCTTCCATTATATTACTAGCGAGCTTGTACTCATATTTCATCTTCTCCCCCCTCATTGCTTTTTTAGTTGTCCACTGCTCGCTTTTAAAGGCTTCCCAATCCCCTGGCTTCCCACTAATGCTCGCCACTTTGTATGCTTTTTCTTTTGCTTTTATGCTGTCCTTGACTTCCTTTGTCAGCCATGGGTGCCTTGTCCTCTCCTTAGCATGTGCCCTCCTCCTTGGAATGAAATTCTATAGTGCCACCCGAATAACTCCCCAAAATTCCTGACTTTGCTGTTCCATTGTCTTCCATGCGAGACTCCTTTTCCAATCAACTCTGGCCAGCTCCTCCCTCATGTATTTGTAGTTACCCTTATTTAATTGTAGTATCATTACATCTGATTGTCGCTTCTCCCTCTCAAACGTCAGGGTAAATTCTATCATATTGTGGTCAGTGTTCCCTAAGGGTTCCTTCACCTTAAGTTCCCTAATCAAGTCTGCCTCATCACACATCACCAAATCCAGAATTGTCTATTCCCTGTAGGCTCTGTCACAAGCTGCTCCAAAAAATACATCTCTTAGACATTCCACAAATTCCTTTTCTTGGGATCCACTACCAACCTGATTTTCCCAGTCCACCTGCATATTGAAGTCCACCATGATTATTGTCATGTTGACTTTTTTACATGCCTGTTCTGTCACCTGATTTATGATCTGCCCCACATCTTGTCAACTGCTGCGGGGCCTGTACATAATTCCAAAAGGGTCTTTTTACTTTTGCGATTCCTCAACTCTATGCCTTCTGATCCTATATCGCTTCTTGCTATCAATTTGACTTCATTCCTTACTAACAATGCAACCCTGCCCCCCTTTGCCTATCTGACTGTCCTTTCAATAGGACAAATTTCCTTAGATATGTAGATCCCAGAACTGATCCCCTTGCAGCCATGTCTCTGTAATGTCCACAACATCGTACCGGCCAATTTCAATGTTCCGTACACTGCGTGCATTTTGGTACAACACCCTAAGTCCTGCATTGACCACCTCCCTTCTCACACTTATTTGCTCTGCCTGAGGGTGATGTTGTTCTCTTATTTTTGTTCTCTATTTCCCCTTCAGTTATTATACCTTCTCAGCTAACGCTCTGGTTCCCATCCCCCCTGCCATTCTCGTTTAAATCCACCCAAGTGACTCCAGCAAACTTCCCAGCCAGGATATTGTTGCCCCTCCAGTTTAGATGCAACCCATCATTCTTGTACAGGTCCCACCTGCCCCGAAAGAGATCCCAAAACTTGGCTACTCAGTCCGCAACTGGATCCTGGACTTTCTGACCCACAGACCACAATCAGTAAGAATAAACAACATCATCTCCTCCACAATAGTCCTCAATACTGAGGCCCCGCAAGGCTGCGTGCTTAGCCCCCGACTATACTCCCTGTACACAGACGACTATGTGGAAAAATTTGATCCAACTCCATCTACAGGTTTGCTGATGATACGACCATAGTGGGCTGGATCTCAACTAACGACGAGGCAGACTACAGGAGGGAGATAGAGAACCCAGTGGAGTGGTGCAGCGACAACAATCTATCATGCAATGCCAGCAAAACTAAAGAGCTGGTCATTGACATCAGCTGTGCACAACCCTGTCAGCATCAACGGAGCCAAGATGAGATGGTTAGCAGCCACAACAGCGCTCAGCTTACTTCCTCAGGAAACAATGGAAATTCGGCATGTCCACATTAACTCTTACCACCTTTTACAGATGCACCATAGAATGCATCCAATCTGGCTGCATCACAGCCTGGTATGGCAACTGCTCAACCTAAGACCGCAAGAAACTTCAGAGAGTCGTGAACACAGCCCAGTACATCACACAAAACTGTCTCCCAACCATTGACTCCACCTACACCTTCCACTGCCTGGGGAAAGTGGGCAGCATCATCAAAGATCCCTCCCACCCGGCTCACTCACTCTTCCAACTCTTCCATCGGACATGAGATACAAATGTCTGCGAACAGGCACGAACCAGACTCAAGAACAGCTTCTTCCCCGCGATTACCAGACTCCTAAACGACCCTCTTATGAACTGACCTGATTAACACTACACACCTGTATGCTTCACCCGATGCCGGTGTTTATGTGGTTACATTGTGTACCTTTTGTTGCCCTGTTATGTGTTTTCTTTTTCTTTTCTTTTCCTGTACTTAAATGATCTGTTGTGCTGCTAGCACAAAAATACTTTTTCACTGTACCTCGGTACAGGTGTCAATAAACCAAACCAACCAACCAAATCTGAAACCCTCCCTCCTACACCATCAGTTTAACCACGTGTTTAGCTGCACTATCCTCCTTATTCTAGCCTCACTAGCACGTGCAACAGTGAGTAATCTTGAGATTAGAATCCAGATGTCCTGCTTTTTAGCTTAATTCCTAACTCTCTGAATTCCTTCTGCAGAGCCTCATCACTCTTCCTGCCTATGTCGTTAGTTCCTATGTACACCACGACCTCTGGCTGTTCAGCCTCCCCATCAGGATGTCCTGTGTTTGTTCAGACAGTCTGGTTCTTTAACAGACTCATCTCCCCGCCGGCGAAATAAGTGTTTGATGCGAGGACCAGCCCTGAGCATTGAGTGATTTCTTCCAGATTCTCTCCCGCTAACAGTTTGGTACCATGACTCGGATTCTTCAGTCGACCGATACCGTCAGAGACCTGGGTGAGTACATTTACTTATTATAGGTATAAACCTATCGCGGGGACCGGCCGGTATTCGGCGGCTGACGAGTTCCGAACCCATGAACAGGGTCTGGCCAGCAGTCAAACGGTGGTGGGTAGTAAGTTAAGGAACGTAAACGTTGTCAGGTATTGTCTGAAAGTGCTTAGGTGTGTGAAAAGAATAAGTGACTGACTTGTGATCCGACAACAAGCCAAGAGACACGTCTACTACAAGTTACACTCGACAAAAAGCGGACCTCTGAGAGTAGATTCCTTATGGTTTTAGCTCCACTCAGTCATGGCAAGTAAAACATAGATCTCGAGTGGAGACAAGAATGGTCCTCTATGCGTTATTTGGCAGCGAGAACAAAGTTTATCGATAAGATGATTAAATCGGATTTGAACTTTATTGAGTGGGGAGGTTTCCTGCGAGGGGGACGCCCCAAATTCACCATTTAGATTAAATTGACTTGTCAAAAAGAAAAAGAAAAATCAAACAAAACTAAATCCAAAAGACAAACCTCGGGTTCATTGAGGAAGGAGGAGAAGGTACAATGTCCCTTTTCCTCACCCAGATGCATTGCCACCCGATTGATCAAATGTGGAAGCCGGCTGGATTTCAATAGAAACTCTGCTGCACAGTAAAAAGGTTTGGAAAGCTCAATAAGCTTTTCCAGAAATATCTGGGGATGACGCTGGACACCGCAGCTGACCCCCTCTCAAAAAAGGGAGTTAAGCAAACAGAAGATTAAGGTTTGAAACGTAACAAATGGGTTCCTGTCTAAGATGAAGTTCAGATTGCTTCAAATTTGCAATATTTGAGTTTGAGATTAAGGCATTCAAGTCGTCCAGGACAGTGCCGCCAAGATAAACTTGGCAGTAATCCAATTCATTTGAGTAAAGAAAAACAAGTAAGATTTCTTTCAAACACTGGTTAAGTAGCGAACATTGGAAATTGAAGTCAGTTTAAAGAACAAGAAAGAAATTTAAGTAAAATTAAAGGAAAGAACAAATAAGTATTATGTGAAGGGAAGCAATGGAGTTCCAAGTATCTGTGCCCACTCTGCGTCACTTTAGATTCTGTAGGAAAATTAACCATTTCAGCAGAAATTCTAAATTGTCCCCAAAAGAATATACGTCTCTAAGAATAGCTATTGCCGATAAAATCAATTATTGGAAATTGACTAAATGGAATAAAATAAATAAAAGTTTTATGATGAAAGCGAGTGGAGGATCTTGTTTAGTATTTTAATGAAGCGATTGTGAAATTGCTGTCTCTTTAAGAATCTGTAGCCGTAAGAAAAGGTTAATAGTTAACTGTGATATTCACGAGCTGTGTGAATCTGTATGTTTGGTTTGTGGATGTTCATATATCTCTGCTATTTTCTGGGAAGTAACCTAGTGTCGCACGGGAACTTATCTTCACAGGAACTCCAGGAGCAGCCGGGAATCATGAGAGCAGTGTCTGAAGGGCGGAGCCGAGCGACCGGTAAGTGTTTAAATTGAGCTCCAGGTGACATCACACTTGCAAAAGAGAGAGTGGCTCCTGATTGGTTCACAATAATTCAGGTGATTCGTGTCCTTATCCCTTTCATTCCGGAGTAGATTCTGAGTTACATTTTCTAAGGTAAATGTTTTTCTTCTCGCATTTACTTGAGGGTAGCAAGCTAGATTTAATATTGAATAACAACCTGTAGTAACCAGAAGACACACTAAATTTTTGGGGGGCCTATTCGTGAAAGCCGCAGCAATTAATTTTTATTAAGAGCCTTAGTATTTAGTTTTGTTTAATTGTTGCAACCAAAAGACGGAGAAATGTCAATTGGCGAAGTCGTATGCTACTCCTGCACGATGTGGGGCATCATGGACACTTCAAGTTTCCCTGCGGAATAAATCTGTGGGAAGTGTATTCAGTTGCAAAAGCTCACAGAATGCATGGATCAGTTAGAGCAGCAGCTGGAAGCACTGAGGAGCACACAATTAGCTGAAATTGTGATAGATCATTGCTTCAGAGATGTGGTCACACCCAAGGTACAGGAAGATAGATGTGTGACTGTCAGTCGGAGTAGGCAGACAGAACAGAGGTCCCCTATGGCTGTCTCCCTATCTAACAATTGTGCCGTTTTGGATACTGATGAGGGAGAAGGTCCATCAGGGGACAGCAGCAGCAGTGGCCTGAGCGAAGGCAAGACAACTAGCCCTACTGCACAGATGGGGGGTACAAAGTGTAGAAAAGCAATACTGGTCGGGGATTCAATAGTCAGGCGCACAGATAGGTGTTTCTGTGGCAGCGGAATGGATTCCAGGATGGTAGTTTGGCTCCTTGGTGCCAGGGACATGGATGTCTCTGAGCGGGTGCAAAGCATCCTAAAACGGGAGGGAAATCACTCAGAGGTTATTGTCCACATTGGCACGAATGACATAGGTAGAAAGAGCAGCGAGGTCCTGCAACGGCAATTTAGGGAGCTAGGTTGAAGATTAAAAAGCAGGACCTCTAAGGGTAGCAATCTCAGGATTACACCCAGTGCCACGTGCTAGCGAGGCTAGCACATTGATATAGTGCCATTGAGCAGGTGGCTAAATAACCGGCCCAGGAAGGAGGGCTTCAGTTTTTTGGATCACTGGGATGTCTTTCAGGGAAGGTGGGGCCTGTACAAGAAGGACGCGTGCACCTGAATTGGAGGGGCAGCAATATCCTGGATGGGAGGTTTGCTAGTATGGTTCGGATGGGTTTTGTTAATGGCCAGTGATTTCGAAAACACCAAAGTATATCATAGAGTTCACCTGACCCACAACTGTTTATAGATTTTGATTATGAGGAGCATAAGAGCCTACCTTTCAGGTGTCATTCAACAGAGGCCTTAAGCATTGTTAATCAAAACAAAGTTTTTTCTACGAATTCAGTTAACATTTCTAGAAACACACACAGTAAGCATATTTATCAACTGCAAACATAAATAGCCCACACAGCTACAGTTCTCCCTCTATATATATATATAACCGTTAATAACTTTCCTTTCAACTGTTTCAATTTGACAACAGCATGCAATAAACTACAAAAACCCTTTCACCAAAACAGTAGGTGTCAATTGTTTCCAGAAAACAGTTATTACTTTTAAAGTATCAAGTGATCTGGACATGTTTTAACATGCAGAGAGAGAGAGGGGAGAAGCCTTCTTTGTCTGAATCCAGCTTCCAACTGTGTAAAATGGAAGTAAAACTCAGCCATAGCCAGCTCCCAGCTCAAAATGGAAGTAAAGCCCGGCGCTACAGCCCAGCCCACCCACACAATGACACCACTGAAGCCATTTGAGAAGACAATATATTTCTTAAAGGGACACTCCCATGACACCACCCACAAGAAAAAAAATAAACCATCAACTTCAAACATGGTTTCATTTTTTACCTTTTCACTTTCCTTAAGAAAAATTGACAGTAAATATACTATTTTTTAAACAAAAAAAAGCACGCAAACATTTATAATGACATTGTCCATTTTAGTTCTTCTTTCTGCAACTGGAATCCTGCTTGATTGACAGTTTTTTGGGACAAGAAGGTCTCTGCACGATGCATCCATTTCTCTACGCCGCAGCATTCTTCTTTAAGGTAAGGTACTTTAGTTCAATCCGATCACAGAGCCTCTTGTAATTCTCCAACATAAGAGCATTGGTTAATACAACCTTTAGGCCTTCAAGTGCCTGTAGACACTTTGCTGACCATTGAAATATGCTACGCTTCTTCAGCAAGTCTCGTCAGTGGAACAACCACGCTGCTAAAATTCGGCACAAATTTCCGATAAAATCCACTCATGCCAAGAAATCGCATTATTTCCCTTTGTGTCGAGGACATTGGAAACTCCCCAATAACTTATGTTTTCCCATCCCGTGGGACCATTTGGCCCTATCCAATTGTATGGCCAAGGAATGTAACTTGGGCTTTTCCAAATTCACTTTTGGCCAGGTTCACCACCAAACCCGCCTCCTGAAGTCGATCAAATAGCCATTTTAGTATTTCCCAACTTATCTCCACAAACATGCCGATGTGATATTAATAACTATTTCAGGTCAGTTTGTTTTTCCTCTGGAAGGTAATTCAACAATTTATCACAATTTTTAACAACATCCTCGTTATCAAATTTAATTTGAGGAATGCCAAATTCAGAGTCATCTGTATTCGGTTCTTCACTTTGAGTTAGAATCACTAAAACCTCCTCCTGTTGCGCTCCTTCCCTTCCTAAGATCCTTTTAAACATATTAACATGACACACTCCATGAGTTTTCCACCCATCTGGAGTTCTTACCACATAATTCATCTCACTTAATTTCCTTTCAACCTGATAAGGTCCACAAGGGCAACACGGTAGCATTGTGGATAGCACAATTGCTTCACAGCGCCAGGGTCCCAGGTTCAATTCCGGCTTGGGTCACTGTCTGTGCGGAGTCTGCAAATCCTCTGCGTGGGTTTCCTCCGGGTGCTCCGGTTTCCTCCCACAGTCCAAAGATGTGCAGGTTAGGTCGATTGGCCATGATAAATTGCCCTTTTTGTCCAAAATTGCCGTTAGTGTTGGGTGGGGTTACTGGGTTATGGGGATAGGGTGGAGGTGTTGACCCTGGGTAGGGTGCTCTTTCCAAGAGCCGGTGCAGACTCGATGGGGTCGAATGGCCTCCTTCTGCACTGTAAATTCTATGATGAAAACCTTGCCTTTAAATGTTCACCTACCACTAGTAACAATACTAAAACTTTATATCCACTGGCAAAACTACAAACTTTTGCTTTCTTGTCTGCTACCCATTCCATCACATGCTGTGCAACTTTTAAATGTTGTCTCACCAATTCACCTGCTCTATTTCCTAAAATTTGACACGTCATCCAATAATGTAACTTCAGACTGCTTACTCACCAATTTCTCCTCAATCAATTTAAGTGATCCTCTTACCTCATGACCAAAAATTGGTCCAAAAGGATTGAATTTTGTTGACTCATTAGGTGCACCCTAATTGCAAACAGTAGAAATAGAATTCCTTTATCCTAATCCTCTGGATAATCTTGACAATAAGCCCACAATATTGTCTTTAACGTCTGATGCCACCGTTCTAAAGATCCCTGCGATTCTGGATGGCACGCAGTTGATTTAAATTGTTTTAACCCGAAGCTATCCATAACGTCCTTGAATAATCTTGAGGTAAAATTTGATCCTTGATCCGATTGTATTTCTGTGGGTAGTCCATATCTAGTAAAGAATTAAGTCACTCCTTCACAATCTTTTTTGGTGCAATATTGCGCACTGGAATGGCGTCTGAAAATCTAGTAGACACATCCATTATCGTCAAAAGATATTGATTTCCGCTTTTCATTTTAGGAAACGGTCCTGCGCAATCAGTTAAGGCCCTTGTAAAAGGTTCCCCAAATGCTGGAATGGGTATTAAGAGCGATGGTTTTATCACTGCTTGAGGTTTCCCTATCACTTGACATGTGCGACATGATCGATAAAAATAGTCCAGGCCAATAAAAATGTTTTTGTATTTTCGTTTGAGTTTTCCTTACACCCAAATGACCTCCTACTGGTACCTCGTGTGCTACTCGCAACACCTCCTTTCTATATCCTACCATCAATACCACTTGATGAACTTCTGCTCACTTTTCATCCGCCTGCATATGTAAAGGTCTCCATTTTCTCATCAAGACATCATTTTTAATGGAATAACATTCTGGTATACACTCAGATTCCTCTTCCGTGTATGCTTTCTGATACATCAATTTTGTTTCTCTATCTTTCTGTTGTAACTCCGCCAATTTTCCAGAACTGAAAATATCCGCCTCATCCTCCACCTGTTCTTGTTCTTTTCCAACCATCTGATCAAAAATTGTTTCTGATAATTGAACTTCAACTTTATCTTCACTCTTTGATTTTGCCTCCTGTCTTAACCTGTGACTTTGCGACCTTGTTACTACACAATCTGGAACAATTTGTCCTTCAACACTTCAGTTGTTTGATTTTCGACTGGCTTATCAACCACAGTAGGCATCTCTCCCACCTGCGATCCAGCTGTACCATTACCCAAGATAAACTGTATTCCTGGACAAGATCATTTCTCTATTACTCCTACTACCACTTCACCACTCTTCACTGGACTTTCCAACCTTACCTTATATAATCAAACACTACTCTTCTCATCCTGAATTCCACATATTACCACCTTTTCTGGCAATATTCCTCCCAAACTACATAACTCCTCATCTCTTACCATCAAAGATTGACTAGCTCCCGCAACGCTTAAAATTATGACTTATTTCCCTACTCCTCCTGGTACACATGAGTAAACTGTACCCACACAAGTAAATTCTTTAAAGAGATCTGGCACCTTCTTATCAATTACCTCTGGATCAGGGTCTCCAATCTTTTGCACTTCCTTCGCTTTACTTGGGCTTTATTTTACCACTTTAACAAACCCCACTGGCTTATCCTGTTTTACTACATCAGCTTTCCCAGTGCTTTCTTCAACCCCCCACACTGTGACTTTACATGGCCTAGTTTATTACAATAAAAACATCATAAACTTTTCATTTCTCTTCCACCTTCCTGGATTTCTTTTTTTAATCTGAGGTACACTCTCCTTATTATCTCCCATCAGATTTCCTTTACGTTTATCACCTGAGTATTTTTCTTTTCCTGAGTTTCTATCCCTCACAGGCTGAAACTGATGTTGGAAACCAAACTTTGATTTATGAACTAATTCGTAATCATCTACCATTTATGCTGCTAATCTTGCAGTTTTAACCCTCTGCTCTTCCACATGAGTTCTCATTACATCAGGAATTGAATTTTTACACTCCTCCAAAATTATCATTTCTCCAAGAACGTCATACGTTGGTCTATTTTCAAAGCCCTTATCCGCCAATGAAAATTACTCTGTTTGATCCTTCCAAACTCCATGTATGTTTGACCAGGTTCTTTCCTTACATTTCTAAACATTTGTCTGAAGGCACAAGTTCATATGCACCCAAGATGGATTTTTTCACCTCCTCATACGTCCCAGATACCTCCTCTGATAATGATGCAAACACCTCACTAGCTCTACCTACCAACTTTGTTTGAATCAGTAATACCCACATGTCCTATGGCCATTTCATTTGTTTAGGTACCTTCTCAAATGAAATGAAAAAGGATTCTACCTCCTTCTCATCAAACCTTGGCAATGCTTGGACATTTTTAGATAGATCCCCACCAAGTCTTTGACTATGACGCACATGCTCACTATCCTCATCACTATCCTCAGACTGTACGTTTCTCTTGACATCCGCCAATTTTAACTGACTGTCATGTTTCATGGCCGTTTTCTGAAGTTCAAAGTCTCTCTCTTTTTACCTTTCCCAGATCTGTACCTCCCTTTCCCTTTATTTTTGTTCTGCTCGGGCTATTCCTTCTTTTTCCCTTAATTCTCTCTCTTTTTCTTTTCCCCTCATTTCGTATTCAAACTGCTTTCATTCTTTTTTATGTTCAAGCTAATTGATCTGTAATTGAATTCTTGCCATTTCCAATAATTCTGACTGTGTCTCAGGCAATTTTAAATGCTCAGTTACCGCCGTAATTACCTCTTCTTTTTGTATTTTGTCAGGTACTATTAACTGCAACGTTTTTGCCAAATCTAAATGCATTTTCTTTGTCTTGGTTTGTAAGTTACTGTGTGTGACCTTCCCCACCCCCAAACACTTCTGAGCCTCTGAAATAGCCATTGTCCACAACACACTCACTACTTAAACTGGAATACCACATCTGAAAAGCAAACACAAATATGCTCACCCCTCATTGTCTTTAAGTTCGCTAAACCAACCCAATCGCAAAAGATAGACTTTTATCACATGAGACCCCAAATTATTATGGACCAAGGATTTAGAAAACACCAAAGTATATCATGGAGTTCACCTAACCCACAACTGTTTATAGATTTTGCTTACGAGGAGCATAAGAGCCTACCTTTCAGGTGTTATTCAACAGAAGCTTTAAGCATTAACATAGAACATAGAACATACAGTGCAGAAGGAGGCCATTCGGCCCATCGAGTCTGAACCGACCCACTTAAGCTCTCACTTCCACCCTATCCCCATAATCCAATATCTCCTGCTACCCCTCCTAACATTTTGCACACTAAGGGCAATTTATCATGGCCAATCCACCTAACCTGTCTTTGGACATTGTTAATCAAAACAAAGTTTATTCTACAAATTCAGTTAACATTTCTATAAACTCACACGGTAAGCATTTTTATCAACGACAAACATAAATACCCCACACAACTACAGTTCTCTCTATATATATATTTCTAACCCTGAATAACTTCTCTCTCAACTGTTTCAATTTCATAACACCATCCAATAAACTACAAAAAACCTTTTACCAAAGCAGTAGGTTTGAATTCTTTCCAGAAAACAGTTAACACTTATAATTACCAAGTGATCTGGACACCTTTTAACATTCAGAGAGAGAGAGAGAGAGTGGAGAAGCCTTCTTTGTCTGAATCTAGCTTCCAACTGTGTAGAAAGAAATTAAAACTCAGAGCCACAGCCAGCTCCCAGCTCAAAATGAAAGTAAAGCCCAGTGCCACAGCCCAGCTCAACCCACACAATGACATCACTGAAGCCATTTGAGAAGACAATACATTTCTTAAAGGGACACTCCCATTGCAGTTTAAACTAAGTTGGCAGGGGGGGGAGTGATACTCGGAACAGTAAGCCAGCGAGTGTAGAGAGTAGGGATGAGCATGGTACCAGGGCCAAGCTGGCTGAGAGGAAAGGAAGGCTGTGGGAGGTTGAGCTCAGTGGGCCTGGAGGTCTGGAGTGTATCTACTTCAATGCACAGAGTATAACAGGTTAGACAGATGAAGTTAAAGCCTTGATTCACACGCGGAACATGGTTGTGGATGCTGTAACGGAAAAAAAGGCCAGGACTGGCAGCTATATATTCCAGGATTTATGGGTTTTAGGCAAGACAGGGGGGAAGGTAAAAGAGGTGGGGAGTTGCAATACTTGTTTGGGAACATATTACAGCTGTACATAGGGAGGACACCATGGAAAAGTAACAAGGCACTGCGTGTATAGCTCAGTAACAGGAAGGGGGCAGTCACTATGATGGGGGTGTTCTACAGGCCTCTGCACAGTCCATGGGAAGTTGAAGATCAGATATGTAAGCAAATTCAGGATAGATGTAGAAATAATAGGGTTGCTGTAGTGGGAGACTTTAATTTTCCTCAGATTGACTGGAAATCCCTCAGTGCTCGGTGTCTGGAAGGTGAGAAATTGGATAAGTGTGTCCAAGAAGGTTATTTGAAACAATATGTGGATAGTCCGACTAGAGAAGGGGCGATATTGGACCTAGTACTAGGGGATGGGCACGGCCAGGTCATCAAAGTTGCAATGGGGAACAGTGACCTTAGTAAAGCATTTCATAGATAAGTTCCCTCGTGGCAGGCTGGTGCAAAAGATTAGATCACACGGGGTCAGGAGTGAATTAGCTGGATGGGTCCAGAACCGGTTTGGCCATCGAAGACAGAGGGTAGCAGTGGAAGGGTGTTTTTCCGAATGGAGGTCTGTAACTAGTGATCCGCAGGGATCAGTTTTGGGACCACTGCTCATTGTAATATATATAAATGACTTGGAAGAAAACGTAGCGGGTCTGATTACCAAGTTTGCGGATGATACCAAGATTACAGGTGTTGCGGATAGTGAAGAAGATTGTCAGAGAATACAACAGTGTTGGAGGGAAGTGGTGTTGGTAAAACTTTGTTTAATTCGGAAAAACTGTGCACACAGGAGAGGCAAGTTCTGCTGCTAGCTTTAGCTCCCAAATGTCCGCTCTGCCTGTCCTCAGAATTACATGCATATATATTTAAAGTTCTTTCGAGTCACAAGCAGGTGTTGACGTCACTGAATCATTCGGAACAATACAAAGTGATCAGTATGCATATTTTCTGGTCCCGGTAATGGGAAAACGATTAAAGAATACAATGTTTCCTTACAATCTCATGGGTTTGTGCTTAACATATTTAACTTCTAGAAGAGGTGTGAATAGATAGATAGATAGATAGATAGAAAATACAGCACAGAACAGGCCCTTCGGCCCACGATGTTGTGCCGAACCTTTGTCCTAGATTAATCATAGATTATCATTGAATTTACAGTGCAGAAGGAAGTCATTCGGCCCTTTGAGTCTGCACCGGCTCCTGGAAAGAGCACCCTACCCAAACTCAACACCTCCACCCAACACCAAGGGCAATTTTGGACATTAAGGGCAATTTATCATTGGCCAATTCACCTAACCTGCACATCTTTGGACTGTGGGAGGAAACCGGAGCACCCGGAGGAAACCCACGCAGACACGGGGAGGACGTGCAGACTCCGCACAGACAGTGACCCAAGCTGGAATCGAACCTGGGACCCTGGAGCTGTGAAGCATTGTGCTATCCACAATGCTACCGTGCTGCCCTTAAGAACAAATAAATCTACACTATATCATTTTACCGTAATCCATGTACCTATCCAATAGCTGCTTGAAGGTCCCTAATGTTTCCAACTCAACTACTTCCACAGGCAGTGCGTTCCATGCCCCCACTACTCTCTGGGTAAAGAACCTACCTCTGATATCCCTCCTATATCTTCCACCTTTCACCTTAAATTTATGTCCCCTTGTAATGGTTTGTTCCACCCGGGGAAAAAGTCTCTGACTGTCTACTCTATCTATTCCCCTGATCATCTTATAAAACTCTATCAAGTCGCCCCTCATCCTTCTCCGTTCTAATGAGAAAAGGCCTAGCACCCTCAACCTTTCCTCGTAAGACCTACTCTCCATTCCAGGCAACATCCTGGTAAATCTCCTTTGCACCTTTTCCAAAGCTTCCACATCCTTCCTAAAATGAGGCGACCAGAACTGTACACAGTACTCCAAATGTGGCCTTACCAAAGTTTTGTACAGCTGCATCATCACCTCACGGCTCTTAAATTCAATCCCTCTGTTAATGAACGCGAGCACACCATAGGCCTTCTTCACAGCTCTATCCACTGGAGTGGCAACTTTCAAAGATATATGAACATAGACCCCAAGATCTCTCTGCTCCTCCACATTGCCAAGAACTCTACCGTTAACCCTGTATTCCGCATTCATATTTGTCCTTCCAAAATGGACAACCTCACACTTTTCAGGGTTAAACTCCATCTGCCACTTCTCAGCCCAGCTCTGCATCCTATCTATGTCTCTTTGCAGCCGACAACAGCCCTCCTCACTATCCACAACTCCACCAATCTTCGTATCGTCTGCAAATTTACTGACCCACCCTTCAACTCCCTCATCCAAGTCATTAATGAAAATCACAAACAGCAGAGGACCCAGAACTGATCCCTGCGGTACGCCACTGGTAACTGGGATCCAGGCTGAATATTTACCATCCACCACCACTCTCTGACTTCTATCGGTTAGCCAGTTCGTTATCCAACTGGCCAAATTTCCCACTGTCCCATGCCTCCTTACTTTCTGCATAAGCCTACCATGGGGAACCTTATCAAATGCCTTACTAAAATCCATGTACACTACATCCACTGCTTTACCTTCATCCACATGCTTGGTCACCTCCTCAAAGAATTCAATAAGACTTGTAAGGCAAGACCTACCCCTCACAAATCCGTGCTGACTATCCCTAATCAAGCAGTGTCTTTCCAGATGCTCAGAAATCCTATCCTTCAGGACCCTTTCCATGACTTTGCCTACCACCGAAGTAAGACTAACTGGCCTGTAATTCCCAGGGTTACCTCTAGTCCCTTTTTTGAACAGGGGCACGACATTCGCCACTCTCCAATCCCCTGGTACCACCCCTGTTGACAGTGAGGACGAAAAGATCATTGCCAACGACTCTGCAATTTCATCTCTTGCTTCCCATAGAATCCTTGGATATATGCTGTCAGGCCCGGGGGACTTGTCTATCCTCAAGTTTTTCAAAATGCCCAACACATCTTCCTTCCTAACAAGTATTTCCTCGAGCTTACCAATCTGTTTCACACTGTCCTCTCCAACAATATCGCCCCTCTCAATGGTAAATACAGAAGAAAAGTACTCGTTCAAGACCTCTCCTATCTCTTCAGACTCAATACACAATCTCCCGCTACTGTCCTTGATCGGACCTACCCTCGCTCTACTCATTCTCATATTTCTCATATATGTGTAAAAGGCGTTGGGGTTTTCCTTGATCCTACCCGCCAAAGATTGTTCATGCCCTCTCTTAGCTCTCCTAATCCCTTTCTTCAGTTCCCTCCTGGCTATCTTGTATCCCTCCAATGCCCTGTCTGAACCTTGTTTCCTCAGCCTTACATAAGTCTCCTTTTTCCTCTTAACAAGACATTCAACCTCTCTTGTCAACCATGGTTCCCTCACTCGACCATCTCTTCCCTGCCTGACAGGGACATACATATCAAGGACACGTAGCACCTGTTCCTTGAACAAGTTCCACATTTCACTTGTGTCCTTCCCTGCCAGCCTATGTTCCCAACTTATGCAATTCAATTCTTGTCTGACAACATCGTATTTACCCTTCCCCCAATTGTAAACCTTGCCCTGTTGCACGTACCTATCCCTTTCCATTACTAAAGTGAAAGTCACAGAATTGTGGTCACTATCTCCAAAATTCTCCCCCACTAACAAATCTATCACTTGCCCTGGTTCATTACCCAGTACTAAATCCAATATTGCCCCTCCTCTGGTCGGACAATCTACATACTGTGTTAGAAAAGCTTCCTGGACACACTGCACAAACACCACCCCATCCAAACTATTTGACCTAAAGAGTTTCCACTCAATATTTGGGAAGTTAAAGTCGCCCATGACTACTACCCTATGACTTCTGCACCTTTCCAAAATCTGTTTCCCAATCTGTTCCTCCACATCTCTGCTACTATTGGGGGGCCTATAGAAAACTCCTAACAAGGTGACTGCTCCTTTCCTATTTCTGACTTCAACCCATACTACCTCAATAGGGTGATACTCCTCGAACTGCCTTTCTGCAGCTGTTATACTATCTCTAATTAATAATGCCACCCCCCACCTCTTTTACCACCCTCCCTAATCTTATTGAAACATCTATAACCAGGGACCTCCAACAACCATTTCTGCCCCTCTTCTATCCAAGTTTCCGTGATGGCCACCACATCGTAGTCCCAAGTACCGATCCATGCCTTAAGTTCACCCACCTTATTCCTGATGCTTCTTGCGTTGAAGTATACACACTTCAACCCATCTCCGTGCCTGCAAGTACTCTCCTTTGGCAGTGTTCCCTTCCCCACTGCCTCACTACATGCTTTGGCGTCCTGAATATCGGCTACCTTAGTTGCTGGACTACAAATCCGGTTCCCATTCCCCTGCCAAATTAGTTTAAACCCTCCCGAAGAGTACTAGAAAACCTCCCTCCCAGGATATTGGTGCCCCTCTGGTTCAGATGCAACCCGTCCTGCTTGTACAGGTCCCACCTTCCCCAGAATGCGCTCCAATTATCCAAATACCTGAAGCCCTCCCTCCTACACCATTCCTGCAGCCACGTGTTCAACTGCACTCTATCCCTATTCCTAGCCTCGCTGTCACGTGGCACCGGCAACAAACCAGAGATGACAACTCTGTCTGTCCTGGCTTTTAACTTCCAGCCTAACTCCCTAAACTTGTTTATTACCTCCACACCCTTTTTCCTACCTATGTCGTTGGTACCAATGTGCACCATGACTTCTGGCTGCTCCCCCTCCCCCTTAAGGATCCTGAAGACACGATCCAAGACATCCCTGGCCCTGGCACCCGGGAGGCAACATACCTTCCGGGAGTCTCGCTCGCGACCACAGAATCTCCTATCTATTCCCCTGACCATTGAATCGCCTACAACTATTGCTTTTCTATTCTCCCCCCTTCCCTTCTGAGCCCCAGAGCCAGACTCAGTGCCAGAGACCTGGCCGCTAGGGCCTTCCCCCGGTAGGTCATCCCCCCCAACAGCATCCAAAACGGTATACTTGTTTTGAAGGGGAACGGCCACGAGGGATCCCTGCACTGTCTGCCTGTTTGTTTTTTTCCCCCTGACTGTAACCCAACTATTCTTGTCCTGTACCTTGGGTGTGGTTACCTCCTTGTAACTCTTCTCAATCACCCCCTCTGCCTCCCGGATGATCCGAAGTTCATCCAGCTTCAGCTCCAGTTCCCTAACACGGTCTTTGAGGAGCTGAAGTTGGGTGCACTTCCCGCAGGTATAGTCAGCGGGGACACCGGTGGTATCCCTCACCACCCACATCCTACAGAAGGAGCATGCAACTGGCCTAGCCTCCATCCCTTCTTACCTGACAGAATATAGCTGCCCTGTGCGCTAACTAGATCTCCGCCCTCCGACTCTGCTCCCAGTCAGCTACACTTTCTGTAAACTCCTGGCTCTCTTCGCACTCTTTGCGGAAATGTAGGAAACGAAATGAAAGGAACACCTTACTCCCTCCTCACCTAACTCCCTCAGTCACCAAACTCTTACTATAGCACTCAAAAAGCACCAAATTCAGCACTCCCTCAGTCACCAAACTCTTACTATAGCACTCAAAAAGCACCAAATTCAGCACTCCCTCAGTCACCAAACTCTTACTATAGCACTCAAAAAGCACCAAATTCAGCACTAAGTGCAAACAAAGTCTGCACTGTAGGGGATCACTTTTATACTGTGAATCTAGCCTCTGAAAACTGGCCTAATCCAATTAACTAATTAACAAGCTCCAGCTGCAAGTGCCTACAAGTAGAAGCCTGTTTAAAGCTTATTGAAAATTCACCTTCTTCTAAACCAAACAGCAACTTTTAAGTTAATTAACTAAATAAAAGAAAGACTAAACTTTCGGTAAAAATGAAGCCTTATACTCCCTCGGTCACCAAACTCTTACTATAGCACTCAAAAAGCACCAAATTCAGCACTAAGTGCAAACAAAGTCTGCACTGTAGGGGATCACTTTTATACTGTGAATCTAGCCTCTGAAAACTGGCCTAATCCAATTAACTAATTAACAAGCTCCAGCTGCAAGTGCCTACAAGTAGAAGCCTGTTTAAAGCTTATTGAAAATTCACCTTCTTCTAAACCAAACAGCAACTTTTAAGTTAATTAACTAAATAAAAGAAAGACTAAACTTTCGGTAAAAATGAAGCCTTATACTCCCTCGGTCACCAAACTCTTACTATAGCACTCAAAAAGCACCAAATTCAGCACTCAGTGCAAACATGTGTTGGACAATGGATCCTAGACTTACCAGAGCCTCTTGTGCTTCCCTTTTCATATTCAAATGCTCTGTGACATGATTAAATCATTTCCAATGTGGGTGACTTTAATCCCTTGCTTGCTGGTTTTCCCTTGGTATATGTTTAACCCCTTGCCTGCTGGATTGGTGAAACCCCTTGCCCTGGCAGGTGAAATTCTCCCACTGTGACGTGCAAACAGAAGCTATGGCTGCTACCACAGAGTAAACCCCCGAGATGATCTCCGTCTCCAGCATTGTGAGCAACACTGTGTCGGCCCCACCTGTATAGCTTTGAAGGCTTTCCGTAAAGGCAGTATGTTGACCATCACTTTGCTGGTATTAGACAGGGGCTCGAGGGTTTTACATGCACACACGATAACGTATTGATTCTGAACAGCACTCCACAGTGCTCATCTGTGCCAAACCTTCGCCGTGTGCAATGTGCCCCCTGGATCCAGTTCGATAGACCCAGCCCTTCTGTACTGTCCCCAGGGATTCGAACCTGTAACTGTCCTCAAATGTGCCCTTTGTTTGATTTTCCGGAGGGACCACCATTATTAATCTCATCCCTCCTTCAATTGGTTCGTCGCCTGGCCTGGTGACCACAAGCTCCTGCCTGCCCCTGTGTAAATTTTAGAGACTTAGCCTGTGTAGGGAGGTGAACAGATGCCGTGGGATGGTTCCAAATCGTAAGTCTGTGATGTCAGCTTTGATACCGTCAATTGCGAAAACGATTAAAGGATACAATGTTTTCTTACAATCTCATGAGTTTGTGCTTAACATATTTAACTTCTAGAAGAGGTGCGAATGTGTTGGACAATGGATCCCTTAGACTTACTCGGCCCTCCTGTGTTTCCCATTTCATATTCAAATGCTCTGTGAGATGATTAAATCATTTCCAATGCGGGTGACTTTAACCCCTTACTTGCTGGTTTTCCCTTGGTATATGTTTAACCCCTTGCCTGCTGGATTGCCCTGAACCTGTGCTATTACAATACTTTGAGACATCTTTATTATCCCAATCCTGACACATATAGCAATTTCTTCTGCCAACAACAGGATCTAGATAGGCTGCAAAATTGGGCAGAGAAATGGCAGATGGAGTTTAACCCAGACAAATGCGAGCTGATGCATTTTTCCAGATCCAATTCAGGTGGGAGCTTTCAAATAAATGGCAGAACCTTCAGGAGCATAGAGGCACAGAAAGATCTGGGCGTGCAGGTCCACAGGATGTGGAAGCTTTGGGGAGAGTACAGAAAAGGATTACCAGGATGTTGCCTGGAGAGAATTAGCTATGAGGAAAGATTGAATAAACTGGGAGTGATCTCCCTGGAGAGATGGAGGCTGAGGGGCAACCTGATAGAACTTTCTAAAATTATTAGGGCTACAGATAGGGTGAACAGTTGGAGGCTTTTTCCCAGTGCAGAAATGACAATTACAAGGGGGCACAGGTTCAAGGTTAGGGGGGAAGGGATCAGTGGAGATGTGTGGGGAAAGTTTTTTTTGCACCGAGGGTGGAGGTGGCCTGAATGCATTGCCAAGTGAGGTGGTTAAGACAGATATGTTAGTGACCTTTAAGAGTTATCTGGATAGGCAAATGAACAGACTTGGTATCGAAGGATGCAAAAGGTTGGTCTAGAAACGACACATGATCGGCGCTGGTTTGGAGGGCTGAAGGTCCTGTTCCCGTGCTGTATTGTTCTTTGTTCTCCTGTAGGTCTCTAACTTTCCTCTGATTGACTGTTGACCATGGCCCTTTCCTCTCTTTCCTTGGTAATACTTCCCTGTGACTTTTGACTTTTGATCTTTGGGGGCCACGAATAGACCACACGTTTTTCAGCACCACTTAAACACTTGGGTGAAAATGGACCCTTAGCTGTTCAGACATTGATAAATTGTATGCTGCCAGAGCATGCGCAAAGTTACAAATTGATGAATCTCACCTGGCAAACGCAGCCATGGATAGAAGTAGTTACCTCCTTGGTTAATATAGAATCATAGATTCGGAGATTTTATAGTGCAGAAGGAGGCCATTCAGCCCATCGAGCCTGCACCGGCCCTTGGAAAGAGCACCCTACCTAAGCCCCATGCCTCCACTCTATCCCCCTTTATCCCCGTAACCCAATAACCTCGCCTAACCTTCTTTTTTGGACACTAAGGTCAACTTGGTATGGCCAACCCACCTAACCCACACATCTTTGGACTGTGGGACAAAATCAGAGCACCCGGAGAAACCCACGCACTCACAGGGAGAACGTGCTGACTCCACACAGACAATGACCGAAGCCAGGAATCAAACCTGGGACCCTGGAGCTACCGTGCTGCCCCACAGGTTGTGTGAAATTTGAACCGAGAAGGACGGTTCGTGGCCCCCAAAAATCAAAAGTCTAAAGACACAGGGCAGTATTATCAGGGAAAGAGAGGAAAGGGCCCTGGTCAACAGTCAAGCAGAGGAAAAGAACGTTATAATGGAGGAGGTAGAGGCATAGGACAATGGCATATGAGAGATAGATCACAGAATCAATGTAGAAGAAGTGGGAGAAAAGGGCATTGGGCTCGCGATTGTCAATTTGACCCCCAAGAAGGATGTATCCCATCTGGCAACATCCCTCCTCCCCCACCTCCTTTTATGTTCTCTGACCCCAATCCTAATCAAACCAATAGGGGTGCCACGGAGAAAAGGTGGTACAGGCGACCATTATCAGACTGTCTAAATCAATGAGAGAAGGACCCATCACACTGATAATGAAAAATTAAAATGAAAATCCCTTATTGTCACAAGTAGGCTTCAAATGAAGTTACTGTGAAAAGCCCCTAGTTGCCACATTCCGGCACCTGTTCGGGGAGGTTTGAACGGGAATCGAACCGTGCTGCTGGCCTGCTTTGGTCTGCTTTCAAAGCCAGCGATTTAGCCCTGTTCCAAACAGCCCCTTGATAAAAATAGGAGATCAGTATGTGGACCATCTTGTTGATAGCAGTGCTACTATGACCTCTGCACTCCCCTCCATGGAAATGAACTCCTGGTGAATCCTCGATTGTCACTATGGGGGTAGCCGGTATTCCCATGATGGAGCCATTATCATGCCCAACAAACATGGAAAGAGACAATGTCCCCCTGTAGATACTATAATGTTTCAAAAACATTGCCCCTTCCCATAGTAGGAAGACAGACACTCTGCAAATTAGGAGGGGTAATTCATTGCACAAATGAGGGAATGTTTATGAAAGTACCTCAAAGACGAACTCATCAGTTGCTAAATATAATAAATTCGGAGGCTGCGCCTGATCATTCTGTGCCTGTGTTGTATTGCTGACAGCTAAACGATAACCCCTATAGTAAATTTGTTAAGGAAATGCAGGAAATCCTACACCAGGTTCATGAACCTTGGGCACAACTGTTAAAACACCTGATAGAATCCAACTGAGAAAATATAGTGACTCATCGCATGGCTTGGTATGCTCGTGAGGATGAGCAAACATACAAGGAACATGCGCAATGTCACGGGACAGCTGACTTCATTGCAAGAACTTCCTATTTATTTTTCGGTGTTGTGGGAGTAGGAATTAAGCCATAGTCAGAGGGACATGTTTAGGATGGGTTTGACTTCATAACCCCATTTAACATTGGCCGTAAGACATCTCGCTAAGGCAAAGCAAATAGGAGAAATTATCAAAGAAGCCAAAGGCAAACAAATAGCCCATGAGCTTTGTATTGAAATAGATGGAAAACATTGCCTGATAGAATTTTACAGTAAAAAGGAGGAACAAGTGGCCTGGAAAGAGGAGCAATGGCCCGCTATATTTGAAAGACAACAGCTGCCCCGAAAGAACCGCCAGTTGCTCCCTTCTATCCTGGCCCAGCTCCCGGCACATCCACGGACCCAACATAAAAATCATGTTGGAAAATGTCATTCTGCATCAGCGCATAGGGTGCAGTTACATAAGAACATTACCCTGCCCTGCTTAAAATAATACAGGTTGGCACCGGATGCAAAAAAAGGGATTGAGGAAGTGATCAATGCACTGTTACAGCAAGGGGACTGAAGAAAACACAAAATCCCTGTAATACCCCTGTACTCCCCATTCCAAAAGTATGAAGACCCAACGAGTGGCGGTTTATGCATGATCTCAGAGCCATCAATTAAATAGTCATCCCGAAGGCTCTGTTGGTGCCTGACACAAATGTCATTTTGTCATCTATACCAGTAACAGTGCATGCTTTCTCCGTCATAAACTTCTGCTCAGCCTTTTCCTCCATACCATTGCACCCGGACAGTCAATATCTATTTGCTTTCATATATTGGAAACAACAGTACACCTGGACGCACCTGTCACAAGGCGATACGGAAAGCTCAGCAGTGTATGCTGCAGCAGTTAAAAGAGACTTGGACGGGTGCCAGTTGTCTGAGGGCTCAACACTCCTTCTGTATGCTGACGATTTATTGATAGCCTCAGAGGGGGGGCTAGTTTGTCAACAGGATACCCTTCTGTTATTTTCACATCTGGCAGAGAGAGGGCATAGAGTCTCAATGGAAAAATTGCAATTCTGTCAGGAGACAGTTCAGTATTTGGGATTTCAGCTGCAGCAAGGGCAGTGGAAGCTTGGGTCTGAAAGAGTACAGCCTGTAGCAAAGGTTCCAACTCCACACACGAAAAAGGAAATCCTTACCTTCCTCGGGATGGTGGGATATTGCAGGCAGTGGATACCTGACTGTCGAGAGACTGTAGCTCCAGCGTTTATGACAGCATCAACACTGAGCCCCTGGATCGGAGAATCCCACCCCTTGTATATGTGAAAGCATTAACAAAGATTATTTTTCTCCAGGGTGGAAAGGACCCGACCAGGTCATGCTGACAACCCAAACAGCCATTAAAGTAATAGAAAAGCCAGATTGGATGCACGCAACTCGGTGTAAATCACATCATATGGAACTGTGAGAATACTAGAGAAATGCTGACCTGAAGCGAATGAAGGTGCTACTGTTCTTATGTATTATCATACTATACAAACATCATGTAGGAAGTGAACTGAATGCTAACACCTTAAAAAACATTTCTCACTCATACGCCGAGTGGGTAAATAAATCCAGTTGTTGGGTTTGTACACAAATTCCTAGATGCTCGGGGAGGGCATCCCTGTGCGACCTATCCCATTCACCAGAAACGAGATAGCAGATTGGGCTCGAAGAAGAAATAGTACAGCACGTATGAAGGTACACAGGATATGTTAGAATGGAAATCAGCTGGTACGATATGAATAGGTTTGAGGGATGGTGATGGCCGAGGTTTAATGTAACACATCAACCTCTCTGTTTGATCCTTCCCTATCACGCTTGAGTCCCAAAAGGAGGTATATGCTTTAAGAAACAGAAAACAAATGGGACCAGTCCAGTAGGCGCGAGTCAGTGTGGTCAGACCTTGAATTGGCAACCTCCCATAAACCACCTCACAGCTAAAGGACTATTCCCCTTTGCTTGGTCAGGAGTTGAAAACCAAACTTGTGGAGGCTTCTGGAAAGGAGTACCAAGTAGAATAATGCTGACTGATAGAAAAGAAGAGCTGACCGCATATAACGGCACGTATTTTATCTGTGGGCATAAGGTGTATCCTTGGTTACCAGAGAATTGGGAAGGCTCTTGTTATTTGGGATACGTAGTTCCTTATGTGCATCATGTCCAGCAATTACAGGATCATCCCCATCACAGGACAACACAGAGGTTGGGTAAAATGCATGTCCCCTGTGTGTCGTGCACCCTCCCCAGAAGGAACAGAGAGTGAGCAATACGCAGATGGGATGGGTACACATTGAAAGTCTTGTTGGTATGTGTCACCCATGACTGAATGTGTGAGATCCAGGAAGAGAATAGCCATTTGAGTACATGATGCCATGCTGAGAGTTTGCTCGTGGAAGGAGCTAAGAGTGGAATTACCCTGGCAGCACAGTTGAGATTATTCATCAGCTTCCTGCGCTTGATGTTACATCTTGGAGAGGTGGCAAGCACGCTGACCTCCAGTGAAATGGCCTCCCAGGCTGGAGAGGAGTGGTTGATGTGCTTCTTTGAGCAATCCCAGGTGTAGAGCACATGCCAGTGGGCCTCAACTCCCTGAATGTGTGTCGAGAGGTCTCTGGCAATTAAATAATAATTATAGAACATAGAACATTACAGGGCAGTACAAGCCCTTCGGCCCTCGATGTTGTGCCGACCTGTGAAACCAATCTAAAGCCCATCTACACTATTCCATTATCATCCATATGTTTTTCCAATGACCATTTAAATGCCCCTAATGTTGGCGAGTCCACTACTGTTGCAGGCAGAGCATTCCATGCCCTTACTACTATCTGAGTAAAGAAACTACCTCTGACATCTGCCCTATATCTATCACCCCTAAATTTAAAGCTATGTTTCCTCGTGCTAGACATCACCAACCGAGGAAAAGGGCTCTCACTGTCCACGCTATCTAATCCTCTGATCATCTTGTATGCCTCTATAAGTCACCTCTTAACCTTCTTCTCTCCAACAAAAACAGCATCAAGTCCCTCAGCCTTTCCTCATAAGATCTTCCCTCCATACCAGGCAACATTCTGGTAAATCGCCTCTGCACCCTTTCCAATGCTTCCACATCTTTCCTATAATGCGGCGACCAGAACTGCATGCAATACTCCAAATGTGGCCGCACCAAAGTTTTGTCCAGCTGCAACATGACCTCATGGCTCCGAAACTCAATCCCTCTACCAATAAAAGCTAACACACCATACGCCTTCTTAACAACCCTATCAACCTGGGTGGCAACTTTCAGGGATCTATGTACATGGACACCGAGATCTCTCTGCTCATCTACACTACCAAGAATCTTACCATTAGCCCAGTACTCTGTATTCCTGTTACCCCTTCCAAAATGAATCACCTCAACACCTTTCTGCATTAAACTCCATTTGCCACTCTCAACCGAGCTCTGCGGCTTATCTATGTCCCTCTGTAACCTGCAACATCCTTCCGCACGGTCCACAACTCCACCGACTTTAGTGTCATCTACAAATTTACTCACCCATCCTTCTACGCCCTCCTCCAGGTCATTTATAAAAATGACAAACAGCAGTGGCCCCAAAACAGATCCTTGTGGTACACCACTAGTAAATGAACTCCAGGCTGAACATTTCCCATCAACCACCACCCTGTCTTCTTACAGCTACCCAATTTCTGATCCAAACAGCTAGAAAAAACCCTCAATCCCATGCTCCGTATTTTCTGCAATAGCCTACCGTGGAGAACCTTGTCAAACGATTCACTGAAATCCATATACACTACATCAACTGCTTTACCCTCATCCACCTGTTTAGTCACCTTCTCAAAGAACTCAATAAGGTTTGTGAGGCATGACCTACTCTTCACAAAACCGTGTTGACTATCCCGAATCAAATTGTTCCTTTCTCGATGATTATAAATCCTATTTCTTCTCATCCTTTCCAATACTTTGCCCACAACAGAAGTAAGGCTCACTGGGCTATAGTTACCGAGACTGTCTCTACTCCCCTTCTTGAACAAGAGGACAACATTTGCTATCCTCCAATCTTCTTTCACTATTCCTGTAGACAATGACGACATAAAGATCAAAGCCAAAGGCTCTGCAATCTCCTCCCTAGCTTCCCAGAGAATCCTAGGATAAATCCAATCCGGCCCTGGGGACTTAACTATTTCCACACTTTCCAGAATTGCTAACACCTCCTCCTTATGAACCACAATCCTGTCTAGTCGAGTAGCCTGTATCTCAGTATTCTCCTCGACAACATTGTTTTTTTCCTGTGTGAATACTGATGAAAAATATTTGTTTAGCGCCTCTCCTCCTCAGACTCCACGCACAACTTCCAACTACTGTTCTTGACTGGCCTTACTCTTACCCTAGTCATTCTTTTATTCCCGACATACCTATAGAAAGCTTTAGGGTTTTCCTTGATCCTACCTGCCAAAGACTTCTCATGTCCCCTCCTGGCTCTTCTCAGCTCTCTCTTTAGATCCTTCCTGGCTAACTTGTAACTCTCAAGTGCCCTGAATGAACCTTCATGTCTCATCTTTACATACAAGCCTCATTCTTCCACTTGAAAGGTGATTCAACTACTTTAGTAAACCACGGTTCCCTCGCTCGACCACTTCCTCCCTGCCTGACTGGTACATATTTATCAAGGACACGCAGTAGCTGTTCCTTGAACGAGCTCCACATTTAAATTGTGCCCATCCCCTGCAGTTTCCTTCCCCATCCGATGCATCCTAAGTCTTGCCTAATCGCATCATAATTGCCTTTCCCCCAACTATAACTCTTGCCCTGTGGTATATACCTATCCCTTTCCATCACTAAAGTAAGCGTAACCAAATTGTGGTCACTATCACCAAAGTGCTCACCTACCTCCAATCGAATGCCTGGCCTGGTTCATTACATTGTACCAAATCCAATGTGGCCTCGCCTCTTGTTGGCCAATCTACATAATATGTCAGGAACCCTCCTGCACACATTGGACAAAAATTGACCCATCTAAAGTACTCGAACTATAGCGTTTCCAGTCAATATTTGGAAAGTTAAAGTCCCCCATCACAACTACCCTGTTACTTTCGCTCCTGTCCAGAATCATCTTTGCAATTCTTTCCTCTACATCTCTGGAACTTTTCGGAGGACTAGAGAAAACTCCCAACAGGGTGACCTCTCCTTTCCTGTTTCTAACCTCAGCCCATACTACCTCAGTAGACAAGTCCTCATCAAACGTCCTTTCTGCCACCGTAATACTGTCCTTGACTAACAATGCCACACCTCCACCTCTTTTACCACCTTCCCTGAGCTTATTGAAACATCTAAACCCCGGAACCTGCAACAACCATTCCTGTCCCTGCTCTATCCATGTCTCTGAAATGGCCACAACATCGAAGTCGCAGGTACCAACCCATGCTGCAAGTTCACCCACCTTATTCCGGATGATCCTGGCGTTGAAGTAGACACACTTCAAACCATCTTCCTGCCTGCCGGTACGCTCCTGCGACCTGGAAACCTTACTCATGTCCTCACTACTATCAACCTCCTGTATACTGGAGCTACAATTCAGTTTTCCATCCCCCTGCTGAATTAGTTTAAAACTTCCCGAAGAGCATTAGCAAATTTCCCCCCCCCCCCAGGATATTGGTACCCCTCTGGTTCAGGTGTAGACCATCCCGTTTGTAGAGGTCCCACCTAACCCAGAATGAGTCCCAATTATCCAGGTGTCTGAATCCCTCCCTCCTGCACCATCCCTGTAGCCACGTGTTCAACTCCTCTCTCTACCAATTCCTCGTCACGCTAGCACGTGGCACAGGTAACAACCCAGAGATAATAACTCTGTTCTCGCTCTATGATTCCACCCTAGCTCCCTGAATACCTGCCTTACATCCCCATCCCTTTTCCTACCTATGTCATTGGTGCCTATGTAGACCCTGACTTGGGGCTGCTCCCCTTCCCCCTTAAGGATCCCGAAAAGACGACCCGGGTCATCACGGACCCTGGCACCTGGGAGGCAACACACCAACCGCGAGTCTCTCGTTCCCACAGAATCTCCTACCTGTCCCTCTAACCATGGAGTCCCCAATGACTAGTGCTCTACTCCTCTCCCCCCTTCCCTTCTGAGCAACAGGGACATACTCTGTGCCAGAGACCTGTACCCCATGGCTGACCCCTGGTAAGTTCCCCCCCCCCCCCCCCCCCCCGCCACCCACACCACCACCACCAGTATCCAAAGCGGTATACTTGTTACTGAGGGGAATGAACACAGGGGATCCCTGTACTGACTGATTCCTCCCAGCCCCTCTCACCGTCACCCATCTATCTTCATTCTTCAGAGTAACTACATTCTTGAAGCTTCTATCTATGACCACCTCTGTCTCCCGAATGATCCAAAGTTCATCCAGCCCCAGTTCCCTAACCCGGTTTTTGAGGAGCTGGAGATGGGTGCACTTCCCACAGGTGAAATCAGCAGGGCCACTGTCAGTGTCCCTCACCTCAAACATTCTGCAGGAGAAACATTGCATTGCCTCCCTTGCCATCCCCTCTAGATAACTTGCGGATAAAACAAGAAGAAAGAAAAATAGAACTTACCTGATATTCACTCAACCCCTTAGGTTAGAGGAGGTGGAAGGGTGGGGCACACTACAAGTGTAGTGTCTCGGGTTTAGGAACCGCCCAACTTATTTACAGGTACTACACACCCTCTCAGAACTCCCCACAGTCGTCTTCCTGCTGCTCTGAAAGAAAAACAACTCTGAAAAAAGTAAGTCAAAAACAAAAATCCAGCTTACCTTCAGCTCTCCTAACCAAAAAATCCCTCCCCTCTCTGCCTGCTCTGCTGAAAGAATGAGGTCTGATCCTCAGAGGGAAGTGCTTTTTAAAGAAAACTACAAACCTTCCCAGAACTCCTCACGGCCGACTTCCAGTTTCCTGCTGCTCTGAAAGAAAAACAACTCTGAAAAAAGTAAGGTTAAAAACAAAAATTCAATTTACCTTCAGCTCTCCTTTTCAAAAAAAATTGCTCCCCTCTCTGCCTGCTCCGCTGGAAGAATAATCTTGACGAGTGTAACAAGTAGGCTTAAATTACCACTACAATGAAGTTACTGTGAAAATCCCCACGCCCGCACACTCCGGCGCCTGTTCGGGTACACAGAGGAAGAACTCAGAATGTCCAATTCATCGAACAAGCACGTTTTTCAGGATTTGTGGAGGAAACTAATGCACCTGGAGAAAACCCACGCAGACACAGGGAGAATGTGCAGATGCTGCACAGTCAGTGACCCAAGCCGGGAATCGAACCCAGTTCCCTGGCACTGTGAAGCAACAATACTAACCACTGTGCTACCGTGCGTCCCCTGCTTCCTTCTTCTTGAGGCAGATAGCCTTTTCCCTTTGGATTCTGGACAACCTGCATGGCCTGTTTGTAGCACAATCAATCACTCACGAGACGAGATGAGATGGAGTCAATCGATGGCTTTATTACGCAGACTTGTTACCCAGCAGCACAGTTACAGAATTCAGCTGCTGGGAGAACCCGGGCTCTTATACTCCGCCTTACTGGGTGGAGCCAGTAGGCAGCTGATCCAATCGGGAGCTGGCGTCTATCCACCAATAGCCTCTCGGAATCACAGGGTACCTTAATACCCCTAATGCATACCACCACATTCACCCCTTGTTAAAAAAGAACCCGGTGGGGGTAGTGGGCCATATGGTGGTAGACGTTTACAGAGTCGGTACCTGGGATGCCATTAACACAGCGGCTGTGCTCCGATATCAAACTACCAGTACTATTTACAATGCCGCTTTTACTGGGCAACTGAATTATTTACAGAGGCATTTCTTGCTTTGTTATAAGGATTCGATGAGTTGAATGGGTGCCCTGGTCCGATCGTCTCAGCCCCGGTGGTGTTGCAGGCGCTGGCTCGGGCACCGTCGTCTCTGGGAGCATAGCGATGTCTCTTCCTGCTTCACTACCCCTAGGCGGGAGCGGGGGAAGGATCGATCCACCCAAGAAGGGGGCGGCTGTGGGGTGCGCCAGTGGGAGGGAGGGGGTGATTGGTGTTGGGGGTGTGTGTGGAGCTCCGGCGGGCGCAAGGTCCTGCAGGGAGACCGTGTCCTGTCGGGCGTCCGGGTATGCCACGTAGGCATATTGAGGGTTCGCGTGGAGGAGACAAACCCTCTCGACCAACGGGTCCGATTTGTGCGCCCGCACATGTTTTTGGAGCAGGATGCGCCCCGGGGCTGCCAGCCAGGTCGGAAGTGATGTTCCGGAGGAAGACTTCCTAGGGAAGACAAGGAGGCGTTCGTGAGGTGTTTGATTTGTCGTGGTACAAAGCAGCGACCGGATGGAGTGGAGGGCGTCCGGGAGGACTTCCTGCCAGCGGGAAACTGGGAGACATCTGGACCGTAGGGCCAGCAGGACGGTCTTCCAGACCGTTCCGTTCTCCCTCGCTACCTGACCATTCCCCCGGGGGCTGTAACTAGTCATCCTGCTCGAGGCGATACCCTTGCTGATCAGGAATTGACTCAGTTCGTCGCTCATGAAGGAGGACCGCCTATCGCTATGTATGTAGGCGGGGATCCAAACAGTGTAAAGATGGTGCAGAGGGCTTTAATGACCATGGCCGCGGTCATGTCGGGGCAGGGGATGGCGAATGGGAACCGGGAGTACTCGTCAACCACGTTCAGGGAGTACGTGCTGTGGTCGGTGGAGGGGAGGGGGCCTTTGAAGTCCAGACTGAGGCGCTCAAAGGGACGGGAAGCCTTTATCAGGTACACCTTATCTGGCCTGTAGAAGTGCGGCTTTCACTCTGCGCAGATTTGGTAGTTCCTGGTGGCTGTTCTGACCTCCGTGATGGAGTAGGGCAGGTTGCGAGTCTTCACAAAGTGATAGAACCAAGTGACCCCCGGGTGGCAGAGGTCCTAGTGGAGGGTTCGGAGACAGTCCATTTGTGCGTTGGCACATGTGCCGCGGGATAGGGCATCGGAAGGCTCATTCAACTTTCCTGGACGATACAAGATCTCATAGTTATAGGTGGAGAGTTCGATCCTCCACTGCAAGATCTTGTCGTTCTTGATCCTGACCCGCTGTGCATTATCGAACATGAAGGCAACCGACCGTTGGTCAGTGAGGAGAGTGAATCTCCTGCCGGCCAGGTAATGCCCCCAATGTCGCACTTCTTCCACTATGGCCTGGGCCTCCTTTTCCACTGAGGAGTGGCGGATTTCTGAAGTGTGGAGGGTGCGTGAGAAAAAGACCATGGGTCTGCCCACTTCGTTGAGGGCGGCCGCCAGAGCTACGTCGGACACGTCGCTCTTGACTTGGAAGGGGAGGGATTCATCGATCGCGTGCATCGTGGCTTTTGCGATATCCGCTTTGATGCGGCTGAAGGCCTGGCGGGCCTCTGTCGACAGGGGAAAGACCGTGGACTGAATTAGCGGACGGGCCTTTTCCGCGTAGTGGGGGACCCACTGGGCGTAATAAGAGAAAAAGCCCAGGCAGCATTTCAGGGCCTTGGAACAGTGAGGGAGGGGGAACTCCATGAGGGGACGCATGCGTTCAGGCTCGGGGCCTATAACTACATTTCGCACTACGTAGCCGAGGATGGCTAGACGGGCGATGCTAAACACACATTTTCCCTGTTGTATGTGAAATTCGGGGCATTTGCAGTCTGGAGGAATTTGCGGAGGTTGGCGTCGTGGTCCTGCTGGTCGTGGCCGCAGATGGTGACATTATCGAGGTACGGAAACGTGGCCCGCAAACCGTACCGGTCAACCATTCGGTCCATCTCCCGTTGGAAGACCGAGACTCCATTAGTGACGCCGAATGGAACCCTTAAGAAGTGATAGAACCGCCCATCTGCTTCAAAGGCAGTGTATTTGCGGTCGCTCGGGCACATGGGGAACTGGTGATAGGCGGACTTCAGGTCCACCGTGGAAAAGACCTTGTACTGTGCAATCCGATTGACCATGTCGGATATGCAGGGGAGAGAGTACGCATCCAGCTGCGTGTACCTATTGATGGTTTGACTATAGTCTATGACCATCCTCAGCTTCTCCCCGGTCTTTACAACTACCACCTGAGCTCTCCGTGGACTATTGCTGGCTTGGATTATGCCTTCCCTCAGCAGCCGCTGGACTTCTGACCGGATAAAGGTTCAGTCCTGGGCACTGTACCATCTGCTCCTAGTGGCGACGGGTTTGCAATCCGGGGTGAGGTTCGCAAACAGGGAAGGCAGGTCGACCTTGAGGGTCGCAAGGCCGCAGATAGTGAGTGGGGGTATAGGGCCGCCGAATTGAAATGTTAAACTCTGGAGGTTGCACTGAAAATCCAACCCCAGGAGTGTGGCAGCGCAGAGGTGGGGGAGGATGTAAAGCCGGTAGTTCTTGAACTCCCTCCCCTGCACCGTGAGGTTCGCGATACAGAACCCTTTGATCTCTACGGAATGGGATCCTGCTGCCAGGAAAATCTTTTGATTACTCGGGTGGATTGAAAGAGAACAGCGTCTTACCGTATCGGGATGTATAAAACTCTCCTTCCTCCAAGAGTCGATCAGGCAGGGTGTCTCGTACCCGTTTATGAATACCGTCGTTGTTGCCGTTTGGAGCGTTCGGGGCTGCGACTGGTCCAGGGTCACCGAAGCCAGTCGCTATTGCTGCATCGGGCGTTTTCTTCAGGCCCCGTGGAGCCGTCCATTCCGGGGTCTATAGCCGTCAGACAAGGTGGCAGCGTCCACGTGTCGCACATGGTCGGGGGTGGACAGGATGGCGCCGCCCATTGGTCGCACATGGCCGGGGGAGCACAAAATGGCGGTGCCCATCCCTCCTGCATGGAGTCCATGACCCAAGTTGGCGGCGCCCATTGGCCGCACATGGATCATTGGGGGGGGTTGAGTTTGGGATCCTGGTTCTTCCCCCGTAAATTGCGGCGACCCCCCGGGCCTGGCACACCGCTGCAAAGTGGTGAGCGGGCTGAGCGGGCCGGGCAGCGCAGCCGGGGGTGTTTTGTTTGCCCGCAAAAGTAGCAGCGGGGCCCCCTGGGTGGTCTGGCGCTCTGGCAGCACAGCCTGCAGCGGGGTAGGGGGTGCCGGGGGGGTCTGTCGCGGCGGGGGTCCACGGTGCCCAAGAGGCTGCCGCGCAGTCGGGGGTGTAGTCACGGGCATTCTGTGATGCCACATCGAGCGAGGCAGCGAGGGCCCGTGCCTCCTTGAGGTCAAGTGAGTCTCTTTCCAGCAATCGCTGGCGAATTTGGGACGAGAGCATACCTGCCACGAAAGCATCCCGAATTAGTGGCTCCGTATGTTCATTAGCCGAAACCGGTGGGCAGTTGCAGTTTCTCCCCAGTATTAACAGCGCACTGTAGAATTCGTCCAGCGGTTCCCTGGGGATTTGCCATCTCGTCGCGAGCTGGTGGCTTGCGTAGACCTGGTTGATGGGCCGAACGTAGATTCCTCTCAGCATGGCGAGCGCCGCCTGGAAATCGTCTGCGTCCTCTGTGAGAGTGTAGATTTCCGGGCTCACCCTGGAATGCAGGACCTGCATTTTCTTGTCTTCTGCAACTGTGCTGCTGGGGAACAAGTCTGCGTAATAAATTGTAGCACAATCAATCACTCACGAGACGAGATGAGATGGAGTCATTCGATGGCTTTATTACGCAGACTTGTTCCCCAGCAGCACAGTTACAGAATGCGGCTGCTGGGAGAACCCGGGCTCTTATATTCCGCCTTACTGGGTAGAGCCAGTCGGCGGCTGATCCAATCAGGACCCGGCGTCTATCCACCAATAGCCTCTCGGCATCACAGGGTACCGTAATACCCCTAATGCATACCACCACACTGTTGAAGACAGGTGAGCAGGAGTGAGTGATACGAGTGCGCTCGTCTGGTATTTAAATATCGTGCCCAGACCTTCAAATCCACCATCGGCGTTGTGCGGATGCATCAGCTGCCGGCCTGCGAGGTGTTCCAGAGAGGGAACCCAACTGTGTATTATTGATTAGATTCCAAGAATAGAATCCGGTGTGGAATCCCGTCATTCTAGTGAGCGGGAAAGACACTGCCAGAGTTGCCCGCCACCGCATTTAGTCCCAAAAATTGAGAATTCTGCCCAGAGTGTGGAAAAGGCCAAACTAGGAGAGCTAATTTATTGTCACTCTCAGAGAGCCCTAAGAGCCGCAGAGCATTGAGTGCTAAAGTTACTGGCATTTTATACATTTATGAGGACAATTTATGAGGATTGTTGCCTTTTAAAGGATGGTTTAATTGAGTTGTTTGAGCCAAGGTCTGTTCTAAAAGGTTTAAGAAGTACTGTTAACTGTGTCATGATATTCATAATAAATGTTTCACTTTAATATTAAATCAGCACATTTGTTCTGAGAAGTTACTTTCTGATTTCAAAAAAACCTCTTTATGATACACAAGTTGCCAAACTATTCTTGCAGCTGTTTGAAGTTTCCCTTTGGGATTTGGGCAGTTCGGTACTTAACATCTGCTGGGTATCACACTTAATCTTGTGATGCAATTGCGAATAAGGATGACGATGGTGGAAATAAAATGAGAGCAATTTCATTTATTCTGCAGCAGCGAAAGAAAAAATAATAGCATCAAAAGTAGGCTTACATTCACACTGCAATAATAAAATCCCCTAGTCACCACACTATTCAGGTACACGGAGGGAGAATTCAAAATGTCCAATTCATCTAACAAGCTTGTCTTTTGGGAGGAAACTAGAGGGCCCGGAGGAAACCCACATTGACATGGGGAGAATGTGCAGTCTCCGCAGTGACAGTGACCCAAGCCGGAAATTGAAACTGGGTCCCTAGCGCTTTGAAGCGATAGTAATAACCACCGTGCTACTGTGCCACCCATAAAATCAAGCTACTTACATGAATTAAAATGTGATTTTTCACAAGGAGATTTGGATCTAAAGTAATCTCGCCATAGCACAGATCACCATAGGGTGCTCTCCCCTTTGAGAGAGAGAGAGAGCTGACTGGTGGTGACGTAACCTAAGAATCACCATACCTCAGGCAGGGAAAAGGTTAAGAAGGTGGATCTTGAGGAGCAAGGTGGCGCAAGTGGTTAGCACGGTTGCCTCATGGCGCCGAGGTCCCAGGTTCGATCCCGGCTCTGGGTCACTGTCCGTGTGGAGTTTGCACATTCTCCCCGTGTTTGCAGGTGTTTCGCCCCCACAACCCAAAGATGTGGATTGCTAAATTGCCCCTCAATTAGTTAAATTGGGAGGTGGATTGGCCATGCTAAATTGCCCCTTAATTGGTTAAATTGGTAGGTGAATTGGTCATGCTAAATTGCCCCTAAATGAATTGGATACACTAAATTTAAACAAAAAAAGAAGGTGGATCTTCATGAATCACCTCAGCCAGTGCCGGAATTGAACCCATGCTGTTGGCCTCACTCTGCATCACAAACCAGCGTCCAGCTAACTGGGGGAAATGACTGTTACTGGATATTTTAAACCTGTTAACATAGGATAACACTGGGCTAAATCGCTGGCTTTTAAAGCAGACCAAGGCAGGCCAGCAGCACGGTTCAATTCCCGTACCAGCCACCCCGAACAGGTGCCGGAATTTGGCGACTAGGGGCTTTTCACAGTAACTTCATTTGAAGCCTACTTGTGACAATAAGCGATTTTCATTTCATTTCATTTCATGCAGCCACTGCAACAAAGGCCCAAGGTTTGACCATGGGATGGAGTACGATGTGAACGGGAGGAGGAAGTGGAGGCAGAGGAGGTTGCTGACCTGACGAACACAAGGTGGGCAATGTGGAAGGAGAGCTGTGCAAGAATTTGCAGTGGGTATTGCAAAGGTTCACAATGGCACGCAGAGGGATAAGGAAATGGATGAAGATAACAAACAATGGCAGGCGGAGGGAAGACCAATGGTTGGAAGCTGGACCCCTACACGCCTGCGTAAATAGCTTACAAACAAGGGGGCCAACGGAATACCACATTATTTACAGGAAGGAGATGGATGAAGTCTGCAGAGGATGTTGGTCAAAGATCAGGAGGGGCATGGGAACTTCAGAGGTTACGAGCTTGGTCAAAGGTGGTTGAATCCAGGAACATCCTTCTTGAAGCTGCTAGCCTTTTCTCCCTGGACATCCTGCATAGACTGGTGAAGACAGGTGAGCTGGAGAGTGTGATATGAGTGTGCTGGACTGACATTTAAATACGGCGTCAGAACCTTTAATCCCATCAGCTAAGGTGGGTGGACTAATCAGCTGTCATCCCACCAGGAGATTCAGGGGGACACACTCCAGAGCATAATTAATGAGGATCCAGGCACAGAATGAAAGGCACTGCTGGAGCTGCCACCATTCCACTTAGTCTCCGAAACAGAGACTTTAAGATAAAAGATGAGTTAATAGTTAATAGTTCAAACAATACTGCTCTTTTCACATGAAAACACATCGCATAAAAACATTGAAGTTTAATCAACACCTTTGTATTTGGTGTGGATTTGGCTCCACCTCTTTATCGTGAATAGAAAGGCCTGGTTGTTTGGATTGAATTTTGCCAATGATGTGCCATCAATTAACACAAGACGAGTAGTGAACGTCGATTTGCCAACCTAGTGACTTGGAGGTGAACCTCCAGGTGCTGGGGTTCCCAAGTATCTGCTGCTTTTGTCCTTCTAGATGGTAGTGGTTGTGTATTTCGAAGGCGCTGTCGAAGGAACCTTGGTGAGTTACTGCAGTGCATCTTGTAGAAGGGACACATGACTGCCACTGTTCATAGGTGGTGGAGGGTTTGAACGTTTGTGGAAGGAGGAACAGTCAAGAAGGCTGTTTAAAAGAACCAACAGTTCCAAACTCAAGGAACTTTATTATTTTCATGTCAAGTTCCTTTTCCGCTCATACCACGCACATCTGACTGAATTATGTGAAAGCTTTGGATGAACAAGTAGTTGTTTCATCTCTTACCAGTAGTAGTTGTTGACTCATACCAACTTTTACAGATGCACCATAGAAAGCATCCTATCTGGCTGCATCACAGCCTCGTATGGCAACTGCTTGGTCCAAGACTGCTAGAAATGTCAGAGAGATGTGAACACAGCCCAGTCCATCACATGAACCTGTGTCCCATTTATTGACTCTATACCTCCCGCTGTCTGGAGAAAGCGGACAGCATAATCAAAGGCCTCTCCCACCCTGCTTACTCACTCTTCCAACTTCTTCGATCAGACAGGAGGTACAAAAGTCTGAGAACACGCTTAAACAGATTAAAAAACAGCTTCTTCCCCACTGTTACCAGACTCCTAAATGACCCTCTTATGGACTGACCAGATTAATACTACACTTCTGTCTGCTCCACCCAATGACACTGTCTATGTTTTTACATTGTGTATCTTGTGTTGTCCTATTATGTATTTTATGTGTCAAGGGACGGCAGCGTGAAAAAACCAACCTAAATATAAGTGAAAATGAGTTTTTCTACTAAAAATGTCTATGGTTCATCCACCCATCAGTGCTTTGACACTGAGTGGCACAGTTGGGTATTTGACGAGAATTAGGTTCACACTCAACCGTGACTGACAGATTGAATATCTCCCTGTGTCCTGGTTGTAAAGTTCATCTTAACAGCAGTTACCTGGATCATGTGAATGAAATCGAACTTTCTGCTTTCCTTCCTCTCCTTGTTTTGCTTTTCATATTCTTCTGAACGCATCTGGTTCCAAGTGAAGGAGATGTTAAGTCCTTGCGTCTTTTCTGCCATAAGATCTGGTGCAAGGGAAGATTTAGCAGGGGATTCTTTGTGTTAATTAAATAATTGGAACCACAATCTTTTTGTTTGCTATTTCATCGTACCCAGATTCCTGAAACTCATATTTCACCACACATTTCACTCCTGACTGCTTAGAAGTGGCCACTTAGTGTCAGCTGAGGGGAAATTGCGCAGATTTAAACATTGTGCTTTTATTTTCACATTTCAGCATATCACACTTACTGACGAACATTTATCGATTTGTCAAATTGTACACATCATCAATCAGTAAGTCTAATGGAAATTGCTGGAATCTTTCATTTGTTTATATTCTTTCATGGGATGTGGATATAACCAGCAGAACCTACATTCACTGCCCATCCCTACTTGCCCTTGAAACAGTGGTGGTGAACCACCTTCTTGAACCGCTGTGGTACAGATACACCCAGACTGCTGTTAGGGAGCGATTTTCCAGAAGTTTGACCCAGCATCAGTTTAGGAACAACTGTTAGGAAAACAAAGGTAGGTTTACATTTGTGGTGGTAGACATTAGAAATGAGATATAGTTTTAAATGGTGTTTGGAAAACAACGGTAGTTTTAAGAGATTTATACCTGCATTGGTAAACATTTGGAATATGGAATAGTAAAGTGGGTTTAACCTAATGTTTCTGTGCCTGGAAAGGTAAAACCTACAGATAGGTTCATGCTGCACCAAGGTGCTTGTATGTGTGGAGGTTGGTTAAGTCCCAACTGTGTTTCTATGGTGCTTAGTGAGGGCGATACCATGAAGAATAAATAAAAAGCATTAGCAGATGAGTGTTGCTTAGAAATGGGGCTTGTAAGGTAGAGAAGCTTTTAAGTTTTAGTTCAGCTAATTTGATTGCAGTTGAAGATGGATAGTGAAAGAGAAGAGCACTCACAGCTCTGTTAGAAGTAGTTTGTTCAGAAGGCTAGAGAGGGAACACCTCCCTCAGCTTTGCGAGAAGAAAAGTCATACCATGGAGTAATGGTGAAGAAAATAAGTGCATAGATCTGAATGCTAGGGAAACTAGAGAAACAAAGAGATGTTTCCAAGAAGTCTGAGTTTAAAGATACTTTAACAGAGCACTTTTTAGTAAAGAAAAACAGAGCTGAGAAGAAGGCTGAAATGCCAAAAAGATATCTGAAGTGATTTTCAGGTTTGGTGAGGTTTTACTACAGCCAGTGGAATGTGAGTTGAAACAACAATGGAAATCTATGGCTGAATCTTAGAGTTTGTGTGAAAGCAGTTAAAACAAAGGAAACCTAAAAGGGGTGTTGTGAAATCATGAAATGGCTTTGCTGTTAAAAGTGGAGCAGGAGTTTTGACCTCAAACTTTGGTATCTTTTTCCTGACGGAAGAAGGTGGAAGAAAGTATGACCGGGGTGCGGGTAGTCCCTAATTATGCTCGCTGCCTTTTCGAGGCAGCGGGAATTGTCGACAGAGGCGATGGATGGGAGGCTGGTTTGCGTGATGGAATGTGCTACATTCATGACCTTTTGTAATTTCCTGCGGTCTTGGGCAGAGCAGGATCGATACCAAGCTGTGATACAACCAGAAAGAATGCTTTCTGTGGTGCATTTGTAGAAGTTGGTGAGAGTCGTAGGTGACATGTCAAATTTCCTTAGTCTTCTGAGAAAGTAGTCGTTGGTGGGCTTTCTTAACAATCGGTCGGCATGGGTGGACCAGGATAGGTTGTTGGTGATCTGGACACCTAAAAACGAGGGAGTGGAGTTTGGAAACTTTCATGTGACAATCATGTGGGGGGAATTTGAGAAGACATCACGGACACGGTAGCATAGTTGTTAGCACAATGGCTTCACAACGCCGGGGTCCCAGGTTTGATTCCCGGCTTGGGTCACTGTCAATGCGGAGTCTGCACTTTCTCCCTGTGGCTGCGTGCGTTTCCTCCGGGTGCTCCGGTTTCCTCCCACAAGATCCGAAAGTTGTATTATAAGGTAATTTGGACATTCTGAACTCTCCTTCCGTGTACCTGAACATGATGTGGAGATGCCGGCATTGGATTGGGGTGAGCACAGTACGAAGTCTTACAACACCAGGTGAAACTCCAACAGGTTTGTTTTGATGTCACTAGCTTTCGGAGCACTGCTCCTTCCTCAGGTGAAGTTAAAACTATCATACCTCTTCATTCACCTGAGGAAGGAGCAGCGCTCCGAAAGCTAGTGACATCAAAACAAACCTGTTGGACTTTAACCTGGTCTTGTAAGACTTCGTACTGTGTACCTGAACAGTCACGGTAATGTGGCGACGAGGGGTTTTTCCACAGTAACTTCATTGCAGTGTTAATGTAAGCGTACTTGTGACAATAAATATTATTAGAATTATTATTATTATTATGTTCAGAGTGGAGTGTGTATTTAAAGGAACTTGGTGTGGGAATGAGATCATTATCTCTTAAGGTGTACTTTGCACTCCATATCAATTCTAAAATCTTTATATAATTGATAATCTAAAGGGGGAGTAGAGGAGTATTACAAGGATCAAAGAATAGTACAGCGCAGGAATAGGCCCTTCGGCCCTCCAAGCCTGTACCGGACATGATACCAACCTTTGCCAATACAGTCAGCACTTCCTTATTGTATTATAATCCAATTTTTCATGTTTAATAGATGATTGTTTTTGTTAAAACTAAATAGCGGTCCTGTGACTGTGTTCCTCCAAGTTTTACAACAGGGTGCCACTGCCAGTGTGCCACTGCCAGGCTCCCAGGCTGCCAATGCTATGGATCCCGGGTGGCAATGGGAGTGCCAGGGATTGCTAGGGTAGCATGGTAGCACAGTAGTTAGCACGGTAGCTTCACAGCGCCTGGGTCCCAGGTTCGATTCCGGCTTAGGTCACTGTCTGTGCGGAGTCTGCAGGATCTCCCCGTGTCTGCGTTGGTTTCCTCCGGGTGCTGCGGTTTCCTCCCACAGTCCAAAGATGTGTAGGTTAGGTGTATTGGCCATGATAAATTTCCCTGAGTGTCCAAAAAATGTTAGACTGAGTTATGGGCATAGGGTGGAGGTGTGGGGCTTAAGCGGGGTGCTCTTTCCAAGGGCCGGTGCAGACTCAGTGGGCCGAATGGCCTCCTTCTGCACGGTAAATTCTATGTTCCTTGTTCATGTTTACCATCCTGCCCAGAGACCGACCACCCAGGGCAACCAATGGCCTTGGCACCTCCCCAAGTGATTTTTCGCCTGGTCCTCGTTTATGGAAACCATGTTAAAAAGGTTACACCAGGGTCTCCGAAGCAAGGCCATCTTGATGGAAAGGGATAGGTATGTACCGCAGGGCAAGAGTTATATCTGGGGGAAAGGCAATTATGATGCGATGAGGCAAGACTTAGGATACATCGGATGGAGAGGAAAACTGCAGGGGATGGGCACAATGGAAATGTGGAGGTTGTTCAAGGAACAGCTACTGCGTGTCCTTGATCAGTATGTACCTGTCAGGCAGGGAGGAAGTGGTCGAGTGAGGTAACCGTGGTTTACTAAAGCAGTCAAAACACTTGTCAAGAGGAAGAAGGAGGCTTATGTAAAGATGAGACATGAAGGTTCAGTTAGGGCGCTCGAGAGTTACAAGTTATCTAGGAAGGACCTAAAGAGAGAGCCAAGAAGAGCCAGGAGGGGACATGAGAAGTCTTTGGCAGGTCGGATCAAGGATAACTCTAAAGCTTTCTATAGATATGTCAGGAATAAAAGAATGACTAGGGTAAGAGTTGGGCCAGTCAAGGGCAATTGTGTGAAGTTGTGCTTGGAGTCTGAGGAGATAGGAGAGGTGCGAAATGAATATTTTCCGTCAGTATTCACACAGGAAAAAGACAATGTTGTCGAGAAGAATACTGAGATTCAGGCTACTAGACTAGAAGGGCTTGAGGTTCATAAGGAGGAGGTGTTAGCAATCCTGGAAAGTGTGAAAATAGATAAGTCCCCTGGGCTGGATGGGATTTATCCGAGGATTCTCTGGGAAGCTAGGGAGGAGATCGCTGAGCCTTTGGCCTTGATCTTTAAGTCATCTTTGTCTACAGGAATAGTGCCAGAAGACTGGAGGATACCAAATGTTGTCCCCTTGTTCAAGAAGGGGAGTAGAGATAACCCCGGTAACTATAGACCAGGGATCCGTACTTCTGTTGTGGGAAAAATCTTGAAAAGGTTTATAAGAGATAGGATGTATAATCATCTGGAAAGGAATAATTTGATTAGAGATAGTCAACACGGTTTTGTGGAGGGTAGGTCGTGCCTCACAAACCTTATTGAGTTCTTTGAGAAGGTGACCAAACAGGTGGATGAGGATAAAGCAGTTGATGTGGTGTATATGGATTTCAGTAAAGCGTTTGATAAGGTTCCCCATGGTAGGCTACTGCAGAAAATACGGAGGCATGGGATTCAGGGTGATTTAGCAGTTTGGATCAGAAATTGGCTAGCTGGAAGAAGACAAAGGGTGGTGGTTGATGGGAAATGTTCAGACTGGAGTCCAGTTACTAGTGGTGTACCACAAGGATCTGTTTTGGGGCCACTGCTGTTTGTCATTTTAATAAATGACCTGGAGGAGGGCGTAGAAGGATGGGTGAGTAAATTTGCATATGACACTTAAGTCGCTGGAGTTGTGGACAGTGCGGAAGGATGTTACAAGTTACAGAGGGACATAGATAAGCTGCAGCATTGGGCTGAGAGGTGGCAAATGGAGTTTAATGTAGAAAAGTGTGAGGTGATTCATTTTGGAAGGAATAACAGGAAGACTGAGTACTGAGCCAATGGTAAGATTCTTGGCAGTGTGGATGGGCAGAGAGATCTCGGTGTCCATGTACATAGATCCCTGAAAGTTGCCACCCAGGTTGAGAGGGTTGTTAAAAAGGCGTACGGTGTGTTAGCTTTTATTGGTAGAGGGATTGAGTTTAGGAGCCATGAGGTCATGTTGCAGCTGTACAAAACTCTGGTGCGGCCACATTTAGAGTATTGCGTGCAATTCTGGTCACCACATTATAGGAAGGATGTGGAAGCATTGGAAAGGGTGCAGAGGAGATTTACCAGAATGTTGCCAGGTACGGAGGGAAGATCTTATGAGGAAAGGCTGAGGGACTTGAGGCTGTTCTCGTTAGAGAGAAGAAGGTTAAGAGGTGACTTAATTGAGGCATACAAGATGATCAGAGGATTGGATAGGGTGGACTGTGAGAGCCTTTTTCCTCGGATGGTGATGTCTAGCACGAGGGGACATTGTCTTATGTCTATCTCCCCTCAATTTAAAGCTGACGTCAGAGGTAGGTTCTTTACTCAGAGAGGAGTAAGGTTGTGGAATGCCCTGCCAACAGTAGTGGACTCGCCAACACTAAGGGTATTCAAATGGTCATTGGATAGACATATGGACGATAAGGGAATCGTGTAAATGGGCTTTAGAGTGGTTTCACAGGTTGGCGCAACATCGAGGGCTGAAGGGCCTGTACTGCGCTGTAATGTTCTATGTTCTATGTTCTATGTTCTATTGTTCTATGAAAATGGAGTTATCGGCCCCGACCCTGAACGCATGCGCCCCCTTATGGAGTTCCCCCTCCCTCACTGCTCCAAGGCTCTGAAACGCTGCCTAGGGTTTTTCTCTCACTATGCCCAGTGGGTCCCCAACTATGCGGACAAGGCCTGCTCCCTGATCCAATCCACAGCTTTTCCTCTGTCGATAGAAGCCCGCCAGGCCTTCAGCCGCATCAAAGCAGACATTGCAAAGGCCACGATGCACGCCATCGACGAGTCCCTCCCCTTCCAGGTCGAGGGCGACACGTCTGACGTAGCTCTGGCGGCCACCCTCAACCAAGCGTGCAGACCCATGGCCTTCTTCTCACATACCCTCCATGCTTCCGAAATCCGCCACTCCTCAGTCGAAAAGGAGGCCCAGGCCATAGTAGAAGCTATGCGACATTGGAGGCATTACCTGGCCGGCAGGAGATTCACTCTCCTCACTGACCAACGGTCGGTTGCTTTCATGTTCGATAATGCACAGCGGGGCAAGATAGAAATCGATAAGATTTTGCGGTGGAGGATCGAACTCTCCACCTACAACTACGAGATCTTGTATCGTCCCGGGAAGCTAAACGAGCCTCCTGATGCGCTATCCCGCGGCACATGTGCCAATGCACAAGTGGACCGTTTCCGAGCCCTCCACGAGGACCTCTGCCACCCGGGGGGTCACTCGCTTTTTCCACTTTATCAAGACCGCAACCTGCCCTACTCCATCGAGGAGGTCAGGACACCCACCAGGGACTGCCAAATCTGGCACACGTCTACCGGCCAGAGAAAGCGCACCTGATAAAGGCTTCCCGTCCCTTTGAACGTCTCAGCATGGACTTCAAAGGCCCCCTCCCCTCCACCGACCGCAACACCTACTTCCTGAACGTGATTGACGAGTACTCCCGGTTCCCATTTTCCATCCCCTGCAACGACATGACCGCCTCCACCGTCATCAAGGCCCTCCATAGCATCTTTGCACTGTTCGGGTTCCCCACTTACGTACATCGTGATAGGGGGTCCTCCTTTATGAGCGACGAACTGCGTCAATTCCTGCTCAGCAAGTGCATCGCCTCAAGCAGGGTGACCAGTTACAACCCCCGGGGTAACGGACAGGTAGAGAGGGAGAACGGAACGGTCTGGAAGACCGTCTTACTGGCCCTACGGTCCAGGAATCTCCCAGTCTCACGCTGGCAGGAAGTCCTCCCGGTTGCCCTCCACTTCACCCGGTCACTGCTTTGTACCACAACCAACCGAACACCTCACGAACGGCTCCTTGTCTTCCCCAGGAAGTCCTCCTCTGGGACCTCGCTCCCGACCTGGCTGGCAGCTCCCGGACCCATCTTGCTCCGAACACACGTGCGGGCGCACAAGTCGGAACCGTTGGTCGAGAATGTCCATCTTCTCCTCGCTAACCCCCAGTACGCCTATGTGGCATACCCCGATGGCCGACAAGATATGGTCTCCCTACGAGACCTGGCGCCCGCCGGAGCCCCACGCACACCCCAGCCACCAGTCCCACCCTCCCTCCCACCAGTGCATCTCACAGGAGGGTCGGTCCTTCCGCAGGCCCTGTCTAGGCCCCCCCACCCACCGACGCACCCCGCATACTCTCCCTTCCCAGGTCAACCGTTTTCCCCACCGGTGCCATCAAGGGGTGTGGAAGCTGCCAGAAAGATCGAGGCCACGCTCCCGGAGTCACAGACACCCGAGCCTCCACCGGAGTCACCACCAAAGCTTCGACGATCACAGAGGACGACCAGGGCCCCCGATCGACTGATTGCTTCATTTTAAATTGTATAGTTAATTATGAATCATAAATTGTAAATAGTAAATAGAATTGTAAATAGTTACAAAACGCTGTACAGAGGTATTACGGTACCTCCATAACTATAATTTCTACCACATTACCATGTTGTTATATCAGGCCACCACTCGCGCCGGACTCTTTTTTGACATAGGGTGAATGTGGTAGTCTGTGTAGAGGTATTACGGTACCTGGTAATGCTGGAACACCATTGGTAGATATTGTATGTTTCCTATTGGTCAAGCTGTATGGTAGCTCCGCACTGCAAGGCGGGGTATAAGAGCCCGTGCCGCCCCAGCAGCCTTCATTCTGTACCTGAGCTGCTGGGGGAAACATCTAGCTTATTAAAGGCTTCAGTTGGACGACAACCTCACTTTAGTGGTCATTGATCGTGCATCAACATGCAAGTTAGGTGGATTGGCCATGCTAAATTGCCCTTAGTGTTCAAAAGGTTTAGGTGGGATTCCTGGATTACGGGGATAGGGTAGAGGTGTGGGCTTGGGTAGGATGCTCTTTCCAAGGGCTGGTGCAGTCTCGAACGGCTGAAAAACAACCTTCTGCTCTGTAAATTCTATGATTGTGTTGATACCACAAATAATGAGTGACATGGGCAATGCAAACCCACATTCCTACATACTGTTCTTTTTCAATCAGGGCATTTTTGGTCTCTTTTCAAGTGTTTAGCCAATTGCATTTTGAAAGTTTCCATTCCATTTGCTTCAAATGTCCTATCAGACAGTAAATTCCAGAACATCATAAGTTGTTCTGTGAAAAAAGTTTATGAAGCGGATGCGTGGGGAGGACTACCTGAGCGTCCAAGATATTGTTGGAACATGGTTGTTTCGGACTTTCCTTTGCAAAATTCCGTCTTTCCTGCCGGAAGACACTGCTGTCTATACATCTGACCAGCTCAGAAACAGGGAACTGATTTTGATCCTTAATTTTCAATTCAGTTTGAACGCTCCTCACACAATAACATTGTGCTCTCACCATGTGATTTTTTTGACATCTTGTTGCAATTCATTATACATGGATTTAGCCCAGTGAGTGCAATGCAAAACCTCGCCCCAAACAACAATATTAACCTGATGATCATGAATATAATCATAGACGATAATAATTCATAAACGATTAACTTATTTTTGCTAAAAAGGGTTTACAGTCATTTCACATCGGTTGCAACAAACTACTGGTTCTATGATCAGTCAAAAGGATACTTATATCACAGCCACACATGGGGCGGTATTCTGACAACTGGCTGGTGGGTTTGGTGGCAGGTGGGTGCAAAAAATGTGGCAAGAGCCAAAAAGTCGGAAAACCTCTGGCATAGAATTACATTGCAATTCTCCCAATGGCACATTAATGGCAGGTCAGTCATCCCACTGGCAGGTGGCACGAAGATCATTTGCTCATGAATGCTGATAAAACAGCTGCCCACCAGTGTACTGTCAGATCTTCCGATCCTGCATCGGCTGATGTTAGAAACAGGAAAGGAGAGGTCACCCTGTTGGGAGTTTTCTATAGGCCTCCAAATAGTTCTAGGGATGTAGAGGAAAGGATGGCGAGGATGATCCTGGATAAGAGCGAAAGTAACAGGGTCGTTGTTATGGGAGGCTTTAACTTTCCAAATATTGACTGGAAAAGATATAGTTTGAGGACATTAGATGGGTCATTTTTTGTACAGTGTGTGCAGGAGGGTTTCCTGACACAATATGTTGACAGGCCAACAAGAGGCGAGGCCACGTTGGATTTGGTTTTGGGTAATGAACCAGGCCAGGTGTTGGATTTGGAGGTAGGAGAGCACTTTGGGGACAGTGACCACAATTCGGTGACGTTTACGCTAGTGATGGAAAGGGATAAGTATACACTGCAGGGCAAGAGTTATAGCTGGGGGAAGGGCAATTATGATGCCATTAGACGTGACTTGGGGGGGATAAGTTGGAGAAGTAGACTGCAAGTGTTGGGCACACTGGATAAGTGGAGCTTGTTCAAGGATCAGCTACTGCGTGTTCTTGATAAGTACGTACCGGTCAAGCAGGGAGGAAGGCTTAGAGCGAGGGAACCGTGGTTTACCAAAGAAGTGGAATCTCTTGTTAAGAGGAAGAAGGAGGCCGATGTGAAGATGAGGTGTGAAGTTTCAGTTGGGGCGATGGATAGTTACAAGGTAGCGAGGAAGGATCTAAAGAGAGAGCTAAGACGAGCAAGGAGGGGACATGAGAAGTATTTGGCAGGTAGGATCAAGGAAAACCCAAAAGCTTTCTATAGGTATGTCAGGAATAAGCGAATGACTAGGGTAAGAGTAGGACCAGTCAAGGACAGGGATGGGAAGTTGTGTGTGGAGTCTGAAGAGATAGGCGAGATACTAAATGAATATTTTTCGTCAGTATTCACTCAGGAAAAAGATAATGTTGTCATAGAGTCATAGAATTTACAGTGCAGAAGGAGGCCATTCGGCCCATCGAGTCTGCACCGGCTCTTGGAAAGAGCACCCTACCCAAGGTCAACACCTCCGCCCTATCCCCATAACCCAGTAACCCCACCCAACACTAAGGGCAATTTTGGCCACTAAGGGCAATTTATCATGGCCAATCCACCTAACCCGCACATCTTTGAACTGTGGGAGGAAACCGGAGCACCCGGAGGAAACCCACGCACACACGGGGAGGATGTGCAGACTCCGCACAGACAGTGACCCAAGCCGGAATCGAACCTGGGACCCTGGAGCTGTGAAGCAATTGTGCTATCCACAAGACTACCGTGCTGCCCTAAGAGTCCATGTTGTGGAGGAGAATGCTGAGACCCAGTCTATTAGAATAGATGGCATTGAGGTACGTAGGGAAGAGGTGTTGGCAATTTTGTGCGAACGGTCGTGACTAGGTGTTGATTATTGACTATTTCTCCAATTACACTGAAGTCGTGAAGCTCTCAGACCTCACAACTTGGGCCGTCATCAAGGCCTATAAGGAGACGTTCTTCAGGCATGGTATCCCACCCGATGTCATGAGTGACAATGGCCCGTGCTTCAACAGTCACGAGTGGTCTATGTTTACCATTTCAAACATGTCACTTCCAGCCTGCACTATCCGCAGTCCAATGGGAAGGTTGAAAAAGAGATGCACATTGTGAAACAGCTCATCTTCAAGGCCACGGATTCTGCTTCTGACATCTACCTCGCGCTGCTTGCATACAGGGCGACCCCACTTTCCACTGGCCTGTCGCCGGCTCAACTCCTGATAAACAGGGACCTGCGGACGACACTTCCAGCCACACACTTGCCCAACCTGGATCACCTCCCGGTGCTGCAGAAGGTGCAGCAGCTCCGTAACCAGCAAAAGCAGGGCGATGATGCTCATGCCACCAATTTACCCGCGTTATCCCCGGCAGACACTGTCAGGATCAAGATACCGGATGATGGCTGGTCTGCTCCAGCTGTCGTTGTTCGACAGGCTGCGCCCCGCTCGTATGTTGTACGTATGGCTGATGGTTCTGTTGTGCGATGAAACAGCCGGGCACTGCGCAAAGTTGCCTGTCCACAACCGCTTTCTTCTCCATTTCCGTCCATTACTTTGCCACCTCCTGATACCTCTAACCACGAGGCCACCAGTCAGGCTTCCATCCCCCCTGTCAAGGCGCCATCCCCACCACCACCACCTCTCCGGCGGTCATCCAGGATCAGAGGCAAGCCCCAGCGACTGGACTTATGGGCTTGGTCTGCTATGTTCAGTTTTGTCATGTTAGACAGCTGTCTTCACATGTAAGTACATTCACATATGCCACCGCTTGTAAATATGTTAATATATGCCACCACATGTAAGTACGTTCCCATGTGCCAACAAAACATTTAAAAAAAGGGCAGATGTCATGATATGCAGACATGCAGATAATGATATACAGACAGGCACAGACAGGCAGCTAATGAACAGAGAGAACAGGACATGACCAATGAGCAGGCAGGACACTCAGGGGTGGTATCTCATTATAAAAGGCACGAGGCACACACACGCCGCCTCTTTCCACTGATGAACATCTACAGAGTGAGTCAGGGTGTATGTACAGTATCACACCTCCAGCACGTGGCTAAGAGCTAGCCTGGTTCAGTCAGACAGAGTAACCACACTTAGGTTAGAGAGAGTCAAACCCATAGAGAACTGTGCTAACTGTGCTACTGGTTCAATAAATCAGATTGAACTAATTGCAAGGTCTGGAGTCTCTTTTGGTTGAAGCTGCATCCAGTTGTGGCCTGTATTATCCCAGAGTACTTAACACAACAACCCCCTTGCCAGCGGAACGGCTCCGCCCCCCTCCCCCCCCCCGGGGGATGGACACAGTCCAAATGACCGAGCACGGTTAACGAAAACTCAAAGCACACGCACCCCACGCCATTGGGAAGTCGACCCATCGGGGACCGAGCATCGGGGGAGGGCCTTCAGGTGACGTACTGAGGCTGTTTCCAATGGCATGTGGCATGCTCACCGGTGATGCCATTTTGGAGGGCGCTGAGCAACCAAAAACAGGTGTCGCCCCGGATTTCCGCGTCAAAAGGTTTCTCCGCTCATTCGACGAATACGATTTCGGTGACGGCAATCGGAGAATCCTGCCCTGATGCCGGAACTGAACACTTTTACAATTAAATTAGTGACGGTGTCAGAGCAATTCTTGATCGGTTAATGGGCTAGCACCGGCACCACATTGAACACGATTGATTACAATGAAAAATGGTCTCCGATTCTCTGGGGTCGGGATTGCCACGCGAGAGGCAGACAAGCTGCAGCCGCATATTAACACTCCTTTCGCCACACACTCATCACAGCCAACAAGATAGCAGCATGAAGAGTGGCAGACACCACACTGGAGGTCCTGCTGGACGCCGTGGAGGAGAGGGGGGCCACCCTGTTCCCCGAGGTGGGAGGGAGGCTGCAACCTGCGCCGTACACCAATCCTGAGCACAAGAGGCAGAAGCTGTGAGCGCCGAAAGAAGCTGCACCTCCTCCTCAGATCAGCCAAGGTGAGAAAACAACATGGTGCTCCTGGCACCAACCCTCATCTCACGCACCCTCACACTGCCCAACCAGGAGGGCGAATGAACCCCACCTCCCCGCGGCAGGGTCCTCACTCCCTACCATGCACCATATGCCAGCACCCATACCGGCCGCCATGGCCGGGTGCCCTGCTCACGAAGGTCATCAGCTGCCGACCGCTGTGCTGCCCGCTTCTGAGTGTCTCACACTGTGCATCATCTGTCCCCCACCCACAGATAAATGCGGCCCACAATCGCCAAGAGAGAAAGAGAAGATTGGAGGGAGACCGCCAGACCTGCGACCCCTCATCGCAAGTAATGGTGGGCACTGTACCTGGTCGGTAGGCCTAGTGAGAGGGCAGTTGCCAAGGCGGAGCTCAGCATCGGGTAATCAAGTGAGACCCCGCTGTGTTGCTGTTTCCCATGTCATGAGTGGCACGGCTTCCACCCCCCTCCCAACAACCCCCACACCACCACCTCAACATCCCACGCCACCGCTCACCACCTTTGCACGACCCCCACGCCACCCCCACAGAAACCCCTCACCACTTCAATCACGATAACTCAGTGGTTAGCACAGTAGCTTCACAGCTCCAGGATCGCAGGTACGATTCCCGGCTTGGGTCACTGTGTGGAGTTTGCATGTTCTCCCATGTCTGCATGGGTTTCCTCTGGGTGCTACGATTTCCTCCCACAGTCCAAAGATGTGCAGGTTAGGTGGATTGGCCATGCTAAATTGCCCTTAGTGTTTCTTCTTCTGGGAAGTAACCGTGTGTTTATAATTTGGAAGTTTAGAACAGAAACCACAAGGACGTTTACCTAATTAATTTTGGTCGAAGCACTGAAGTGCTAGGTTCCTTTGTGAGGGTGGTGATATTTGTTGTCGGCTGATATTGTGACTTTGAGATCATAGTTTGAGTGGTTTGAGTCAAACCGCTAACAAACTGAAATGTAATTAACAAATCTTTCTTTTCAAAAGTTATCAACCTCGATCCATGTTTACTTACGTTTCCAGGGTATTTTTGATACACATGAGGAATTTTAATCAGGATACAAACTCAAGTGTGTAAGAATAAGAAAACATTAATTTGATAGGGTTCATTGGAAGTTGGGATAGTTGAACTGAGGGTTGAGTGATTTCTTCGAGATTCTCTCCTGCTAACACTGTGAAAATACCCTAGTCACCACACACCGGCGCCTGTTCGGGTACACAGAGGGAGAATTCAGAATGCTGATTTCTTAAGCATCTCCCCATTTAGAAAATAGTCTATGCCTCCATTTCTCCTTCCAAAGTGCATAACCTCACACTTTTCCACATTGTATTCTGTCTGCTACTTCTTTGCCCTCTCTCCTGGCCTGTCCAAATTCTTCTGCAGCCCGCCTGCTCCTTCAAACCAACAGCCGCTCTACAGATCTTTGTATCATCTGCAAACGTAGCAACAGTGCCTTCAGTTTCTTCTTCCAGATCATTAATGTATATTGTGAAAAGTTGTGGTCCCAGCACAGACCCCTGAGACACACCACTAGTCACCAGCTGCCATCCTGAAAAAGATCCCTTTATTCCCACTCTCTGCCTTCTGCCAGTCAGCCAATCCTCTATCCATGCCAGGATCTTACCTTTCATACCATGGGCTTTTAACTTATTTAATAGTCTCCTATGCGGCACCTTGTCGAAAGCCTTCTGGAAATCTAAATAAATCATGTCCACTGGTTCTTCTTTGTCTAACTTCCTTGTTACATCTTCAAAAAACTCGAACAGATTTGAAGACATGACCTCCCCTTGACGAAGCTGTGCTGACTCAGTCCTCTTTTATCATGCGTTTCCAAGTACTCTGCAATTTCATCTTTAATAATGGACTCTAAAATCTTACGAATGACCAAAGTCAGGATAACCGCCCTATAATTTCCCACCTTTTCCTCCCTCCCTTCTTAAACAGCAGTGGTACATTAGCCACCTTCCTGCCTCCAGTGATTCCTGAAAGATCACCACCAATGCCTCCACACTCTCCTCAGCTATCTCTTTTAAAGCCCTGGGGTGTAGTCCATCCAGTCCAGGTGATTTATCCACCTTCAGACCTTTCAGTTTCCCCAGAACTTTCTCCTTTGTGATGGTCACTGAACTCACCTCTGCCTCCTGATTCTCCACGAGCTCTGGCATCCCACTGGTGTCTTCCACCATGAAGACTGATGCAAAGTAACTATTCAGTTCCTCTGAAAATTCTTTGTTTCTTATTATTACTTCTCCAGCCACGTTTTCCAGTGGTCCAATGTCTATTTTTGCCTCTCTTACCTTTTATATATAGAAAAAAACCTTCCTTTATATTACTAGCGAGCTTGCAATCAGATTGCATCTTCTCCCCCCTTATTGCTTTTTTAGTTGTCCACTGCTTGCTTTTAAAGGCTTCCCAATCCCCTGGCTTCCCACTAACACTCGCCACTTTGTATGCTTTTTCTTTTGCTTTTATGCCCTCCTTGACTTCCCTCGGCAGCCATGGATGCCTTGTCCTCCCCTTAGCATGTGTCCTCCTCCTTGGAATGAAATTCTGTTGTGCCTCGCGAATAACCCCCCAAAACTCCTGCCATTGCTGTTCCATTGTCTTCCATGCGAGACTCCGTCTCCAATCAACTCTGGCCAGCTCCTCCCTCATGTCTTTGTAGTTACCCTTATTCAATTGTAATACCGTTACATCTGATTGCAGCTTCTCCCTCTCAAACTGCAGGGTAAATTCTATCATATTGTGGTCATTGGTCCCTAAGGGCTCCTTCACCTTAAGTTCCCTAATCAAGTCTGCCTCATCACACATCACCAAATCCAGAATTGTCTGTTCCCTGCAGGCTTTGTCACAAGTTGCTCCAAGAATACATCTCTTAGACATTCCATAAATTCCTTTTTTTGGGATCCACTACCAACCTGATTTTCCAAGTCCACCTGCATATTGAAGTCCCCCATGATTATTGTCATATTGACTTTTTTACATGCCTGTTCTATCACCTGATTATGTTCAGCCGCAAATCTTGTCAACTGCTGCATAATTTCCAAAAGGGTCTTTTTACTTTTGCGATTCCTCAACTCTATGCCTTCTGATCCTATATCGCTCCTTGCTATCAATTTGACCTCATTCCTTACTAACAATGCAACCCCGCCCCTTTTTCCCATCTGCCTGTCCTTTCGATAGGAAAAATATCCTTGGATATGTAGAACCCAGAACTGATCCTCTTGCAGCCACGTCTCTGTAATGTCCACAACATCGTACCGGCCAATTTCAGTGTGCGCAACAAGCTCCTTACCTTGTTCCGTACATTGCGTGCATTTTGGTACAACACCCTGAGTCCTGCATTGACCACCTCCCTTCTCACACTTATTTGCTCTGCCTGAGGGTGATGTTGTTCTCTTATTTTTGTTCTCTATTTCCCCTTCAATTATTATACCTTCTCAGCTCACGCTCTGGTTCCCATCCATTCTAGAATGCCATTAAACTAGAATGCCATTCTAGTTTAAATCATCCCAAGTGACCCTAGCAAACCCCCCAGCCAGGGTATTGGTGCCCCTCCAGTTTAGATGTAACCCATCATTCTTGTACAGGTCCCAGCTGCCCTGGAAGAGATCCCAATGGTCCAGAAATTGGCTACTCAGTCCACAACTGGATCCTGGACTTTCTGACCCCACAGACCATAATCAGTAAGAATAAACCTATCCCGGGGACCAAACGGTATTCGGCGGCCAACAAATTTCTCACCCATGAACAGGGTCTGGCCAGCAGTCAAACGGTGGCGGGTAGCTAGTTAAGGAACGTAGACGTTGCCGGGTATTGTCCGAAAGTGCTTACAGGTGTGTGAAAAAAAGAAGTGACTGACTTGTGATCCGACAACAAGCCAAGAGACATGTCTACTACAAGTTGCACTCGATGAAAGGCGGACCTCTGAGAGTAGATTCCTTTTGGTTTTAGCTCCACTCAGTCATGGCAAGTAAAACATAGATCTCGAGTGGAGACAGGAGTGGTCCTCTATGCATCATTTGGCAGCTCAAACAAAGTTTATCGATAAGATGATTAAATCGGATTTGAACTTTATTGAGTGGGGAGGTTTCCTGCGAGGGGGATGCTCCAAATTCACCATTTAGATTAAATTGACTTGTCAAAAAGAAAAATCAAATAAAACAAAATCCAAAAGACAGATCTCAGGTTCATTGAGGAAGGAAGAGAAGGTACAATGTCCCTTTTTCTCACCCAGATGCATTGCCACCCGATTGATAAAATGTGGAAGCCGGCTGGATTTCAATAGAGACTTCGCTGCACAGTAGAAAGTGCTGGAAAGCCCAATAAGCTTTTCCAGAAATATCTGGGGATGACGCTGGACACCGCAGCTGACCCCCTCTCAAAAAAGGGAGTTAAGCAAACAGAAGATTAAGGTTTGAAACGTAACAAATGGGTTCCTGTCGAAGATGAAATTCAGATTGCTTCAAATTTGCAATATTTGAGTTTGAGATTAAGGCATTCAAGTCGTCCAGGCCAGTGCCTCCGAGATAAACTTGGCAGTAATCCAATTCATTTGAGTAAAGAAAAACCACTAAGATTTCTTTGCAACACTGGTTAAGTAGCGAACATTGGAAATTGAAATCAGTTTAAAGAACAAGAAAGAAATTTAAGTAAAATTAAAGGAAAGAACAAATAAGTGTCATGTGAAGGGAAGCAATGGAGTTCCAAGTATCTTTGCCCATTCTGCGTCCCTTTAGGTTCTGGAGGAATATTAACCATTTCAGCAGAAATTCTAAATTAGAACATAGAACATAGAACAAAACAGCGCAGTACAGGCCCTTCGGTCCTCGATGTTATCCATATGTTTACCCAATGATTATTTAAATGCTTTTAATGTTGGCGAGTTTACTATTGTTGCAGGTAGGGCATTCCACGCCCTTACTACTCTCTGAGTAAAGAACCGACCTCTGACATCTGTCTTATATCTATCTCCCCTCAATTTAAACCTATGCCCCCTTGTGCTAGCTATCACCATCCAAGGAAGAAGGCTCTCACTGTCCACCCTATCCAATCCTCTGATCATATTGTGTGCCTCAATTAAGTCACCTCATAACCTTCTTCTCGCTAACGAAAACAGCCTTAAGTCCCTCAGCCTTTCCTCATAAGATCTTCCCTCCATACCAGGCAACATCCTGGTAAATCTTCTCTGCACCCTTTCCAATGCTTCCACATCCTTCCTATAATGCGGCGACCAGAACTGCACGCAATACTCCAAATACGGCCGCACCAGAGTTTTGTACAGCTGCAACATGACCTCATGGCTCCGAAACGCAATCCCTCTACCAATTAAAGCTAACACACCGTACTCCTTCTTAACAATTTTTTCAACTGGGGTGGCAACTTTCAGGGATCTATGTACATGGACACCTAGATCTCTCTGCTCATCCACACGACCAAGAATTTTACCATTAGCCCAGTACTCTGTATTCCTGTTACCCCTTCCAAAATGAATCAACTCACACTTTTATGCATTAAACTCTATTTGTCATCTCTCAGCCCAGCTCTGCAGGTTATCTATGTCCCTCTGTAACCTGCAACATCCTTTCGCACTGTCCACAACTCCACTGACTTTAGTGTCATATGCAAATTTACTCACCTATCCTTCTATGCCCTCCTCCAGGTCATTTATAAAAATGACAAACTGCAGTGGCCCCAAAACAGATCCTTGTGGTGCACCACTAGTAACTGAACTCCAGGCTGAACATTTCCCATCAACCACCACCCTCTGTTTTCTACCAGCTAGCCAATTTCTGATCCAAACTGCTAAATCACCCTGAATCCCATGCCTCCGTATTTTCTGCAATAGCCTACCATGGGGAACCTTATCAAATGCTTTACTGAAATCCATATACACCACATCAACTGCTTTACCCTCATCTATCTGTTTGGTTACCTTCTCAAAGAACTCAATATGGTTTGTGAGGCACAACCTACCCTTCACAAAACTGTGTTGACTATCTCTAATCAAATTATTGCTTTCTCGATGATTATAAATCATATCTCTTATAAACCTTTCCAAGACTTTGCCCACAACAGAAGTAAGGCTCACTGGTCTATTGTTACTGGGGTTGTCTCTACTCCCCTTCTTGAACAAGGGGACAACATTTGCTATCCTCTAGTCTTCTGGCACTATTCCTGTAGACAATGACGACATAAAGATCAAAGCCAAAGGCTCAGCAATCTCCTCCCTAGCTTCCCAGAGAATCCTAGGGTAAATCCCATCCAGCCCAGGGGACTTATTTATTTTCACACTTTCCAGAATTGCTAACACCTCCTCCTTATGAACCTGAAGCCCTTCTAATCTAGTAGCATGTATCTCAGTATTCTCCTCAACAGTGTTGCCTTTTTCCTGTGTGAATACTGATGAAAAATATTCATTTAGCACCTCTCCTATCTCCTCGGACTCCACACACAACTTCCCACTACTGTCCTTGACTGGCCCTACTCTTACCCTGGGGTCATTCTTTTATTCCTGACATACCTATAGAAAGCTTTTGGGTTATCCTTGATCCTACCTGCCAAAGACTTCTCATGTCCCCTCCTGGCTCTTCTTAGCTCTCTCTTTAGGTCCTTCCTAGCTAACTTGTAACTCTCGAGCGCCCAAATTGAACCTTCGCGTCTCATGTTTACATAAGCCTCCTTCTTCCTCTTGACAAGTGATTCAACTACTTTAGTAAACCACGGTTCCCTCGCTCGAACACTTCCTCCCTGCCTGACAGGTACATACTTATCAAGTCACGCAGTAGCTGTTGTTGAACAAGCTCCACATTTCAATTGTGCCCATCCCCTGCAGTTTCCTTCCCCATCCTATGCATCCTAAGACTTGCCTCATCGCATCATAATTGCCTTTCCCCCAGCTATAACTCTTGCCCTGCGGTATATACCTATCCCTTTCCATCGCTAAAGAAAACGTAACCGAATTGTGGTCACCATCACCAAAGTGCCCACCTACCTCCAAATCTAACACCTGTCCTGGTTCATTAACCAGTACCAAATCCAATGTGGCCTCGCCTCTTGTTGCCTATCGACATGTGTCAGGAAACCCTCCTGCACACATTGGACAAAAACTGACCCATCTAAAGTACTCGAACTATAGCGTTTCCAGTCAATATTTGGAAAGTTAAAAGTCCCCCATAACAACGACCCTGTTACTTTCGCTCCAATCCAGAATCATCTTTAGAATCCTTTCCTCTACATCTCTGGAACTTTTCGGAGGCCTATAGAAAACTCCCAACAGGGTGACCTCTCCTTTCCTGTTTCTAAGCTCAGTCCATACCACCTCAGTAGACGAGTCCTCATCAAACGTCCTTTCTGCCACTGTACTACTGTCCTTGACTAACAATGCGACCCCTCCCCCTCTTTTATCACCTTCCCTGAGCTTGCTGAAATATGTAAACCCCGGAACCTGCAACAACCATTCCTGTCCCTGCTCTATCCATGTCTCCGAAATGGCCACAACATCGAAGTCCCAGGTACCAACCCATGCGACAAGTTCACCCATCTTATTCTGGATGCTCCTGGCATTGAAGTAGACACACTTTAAACCACCTTTCTGCCTGCCGATACACTCCTGCAACCTTGAAACCTTACTCCTGACCTCACTACTCTCAACCTCCTGTATACTGGAGCTACAATTCAGGTTCCCAACCCCCTGCTGAATTAGTTTAAACCCTCCCAAACAGCATTAACAAACCCCCCCCCCCCCCCCCAGGATATTGGTACCTCTCTGGTCCAGGTGTCGACCATCCCACTTGTAGAGGTCCCACCGACCCCAGAATGAGCCCCAATTATCCAGGTGTCTGAAACCCTCCCTCCTGCAACATCCCTGTAGCCACGTGTTCAACAGCTCTCTCTCCCTATTCCTCGTCTCGCTAGCACGTGGCACGGGTAACAACACAGAGATAATAACTCTGTCTGTTCTCGCTCTAAGAATCCACCCTAGCTCCCTGAATTCCTGCCTTACATCCCTATCCCTTTTCCTACCAATGTCGTCGGTGTCTATATGGACCACAACTTGGTGCTGCTCCCCCTCCCCGTTAAGGATCCCGAAAACACAGTCCAAGACATCACGGACCCTGGCACCTGGGAGGCAACACACCAACCTCTCGTTCCCACAGAATCTCCTATCTATCCCGCTAACTCTGGGGTCTCCAATGACTAATGCTCTACTCCTCTCCCCCCTTCCCTTCTGAGCAGCAGGGGCAGACTCTGTGCCAGAGACCTGTACCCCATGGCTTACCCCTAGTAATTCCCCCCCCCCACACCAGTATACAAAGCGGTATACATGTTACTCAGGGGAACGACCACAGGGAATCCCTGTACTGACTGCTTCCTCCCAGCCCCTCTCACCGTCACCCATCTATCTTCATTCTTCGGAGTAACTACATCCCTGAAGCTTCTATCTATGACCACACCTGCCTACCGAATGATCCGAAGTTCATCCAACTCCAGCTCCAGTTCCTAAACACGGTTTCTGAGGAGCTGGAGATGGGTGCACTTCCCACAGGTGAAATCAGCAGGGACACTGACACCTGGGAGGCAACACACCAACCTCTCGTTCCCTCACCTCAAACATTCTGCAGGAGGAACATTGCACTGCCTTCCCTGCCATCCCCCCTAGATAACTTGTGGATAAAACAAGAAAAAGAAAGGAAGAGCTTACCTGAAATTCACTCAACCCCTTAGGTTAGAGGAGGTGGAAGGGTGGGGTCACTACAAGTGTAGTGTCTCGGGTTTAGCAACCGCCCAACTTATATACAGGTACTACACACCTTGCCAGAAATTCCCACGGCCGACTTCCGGTTTCCTGCTGCTCTGAAACAAAAAGAACTCCGAAAAACTTTAGCTAAAAACAAAAATTCAGCTTACCCTCTGCTCTCCTTACCCAAAAATCACTCCCCTCTCTGCCTGCCCCGCTAGAAGAATGAGGTCTGAACCTCGGAGGTGAGTGCCTTTGTCCAAATTGTCCTAAAAACATATAACGTCTCTAAGAATAGATAATGCCTGTAAAATCAATTTATGGAAATTGACTTCAATGGAATAAAATAAATAAAAGTTTTATGATGAAGGCGAATGGACGATCTTGTTTAGTATTTTAATGAAGCGATTGTGAAATTGCTGTCTCTTTCAGAATCTGTAGCCTTAAGAAAAAGTTAATAGTTATCTGTGATATTGACGAGCTGTGAGAATCTGTGTGTTTGGTTTGTGGATAATCATATATCTCTGCTAAGGGTTATCTTCTGGGAAGTAACCTAGTGTCGCACGGGAACTTACCTTCACAGGAACTCCAGGAGCAGCCGGGAATCATGAGAGCAGTGTCTGGAGGGTGGAGCCGAGTGACCGGTAAGTGTTTAAATTGAGCTCCAGGTGACAATCACACTTGCAAAAGAGAGAGTGGCTCCTGATTGGTTCACAATAATTCAGGTGATCGTGTCCTTATTCCTTTCATTCCGGAGTAGACTCTGAGTTACATTTTCTGAGGTAAGTGTTTTTCTTTTTTTCTTCTCGCACTTACTTGAGGGTAGCAAGCTAGATTTAATATTGAATAACAACCTGTAGTAACCAGAAGACTCACTAATTTTTTGGGGGGCCTATTCGTGAAAGCAGCAGCAGTTAATTTTTATTAAGGGTCTTCATATTTAGTTTTTTTAATGTTTAAATGTTACAACCAAAAGAGGGAGAGATGTCAATTGGTGGGGTCGTGTGCTACTCCTGCACGATGTGGGGCATCATAGACACAAGTTTCCCTGCGGAATAAATCTGTGGGAAGTGTATTCAGTTCACAGAATGCATGGATCAGTTAGAGCAGCAGTTGGAAGCACCGAGGAGCACACAATTAGCTGAAATTGTGATAGATCATTGCTTCAGAGATGTGGTCACACCCAAGGTACAGGAAGGTAGATGCGTGACCGTCAGTTGGAGTAGGCAGACAGAACAGAGCTCCCCTATGACTGTCTCCCTATCTAACAAGTATGCCATTTTGGATACTGATGAGGAGGAAGGTCCATCAGGGGACATCAGCAGCAGTGGCCAGAGCGAAGGCACCACGACTAGCCCTACTGCACAGCTGGGGGGTACAAAGTGTAGAAAAGCAATACTGTTCGGGGATTCAATAGTCAGGGGCACAGATAGGTGTTTCAGTAGCCGCGGAAAGGACTCCAGGCTGGTAATTTGCCTCCTTGGTGCCAGGGACATGGATGTCTCTGAGCGGGTACAAAGCATCCTAAAACGGGAGGGAAATCACTCAGAGGTTATTGTCCACATTGGCACGAATGACAGAGGTAGAAAGAGCAGCGAGGTCCTGCAACGGCAATTTAGGGAGCTGGGTAGAAGATAAAAAGCAGGACCTCTACGGTAGAAATCTCAGGATCACTCCCAGTACCACGTGCTAGCGAGGCTAGCGCAGGGATATCGTGCAGTTGATCACATGGCTAAATAACCGGTGCAGGAGGGAGGGCTTCAGTTTTTTGGATCACTGGGATGTCTTTCAGGGAAGCTGGGGCCTGTACAAGAAGGACGCGTTACAACTGAACTGGAGGGGCAGCAGTACCCTGGCTGGGAGGTTTGCTAGTATGGTTCGGGTGGGTTTTGTTCAGGGCCAGGGGTTTTGAAAACACCAAAGTGTATCATGGAGTTCACCTGACCCACAACTGTTTATAGATTTTGATTATGAGGAGCTAAGAGCCTACCTTTCAGGTGTTATTCAACAGAGGCCTTAAGCATTATTAATCAAAACAAAGTTTATTCTACGAATTCAGTTAACATTTCAAGAAACACACACAGTAAGCATGTCTATCAACTGCAAACATAAATATCCCACACAGCGACAGTTCTTTCCCCAAAAATAACCCTTAATAACTTCCCTTTCAACTGTTTCAATTTGATAACAACATCCAATAAACTACAAAAACCCTTTTACCAAAACAGTAGGTGTCAATTGTTTCCAGAAAACAGTTATCACTTTTAAAGTATCAAGTGATCTGGGCACCTGTTAACGTGCAGATAGAGAGAGCGAGGAGAAGTCCTCTTTGTCTGAATCCAGCTTCCAACTGTGTAAAATGAAAGTAAAACTCAGAGCCACAGCCAGCTACCAGCTCAAAATGAAAGTAAAGCCCAGCACCACAGCCCACACAATGACATCACTGAAGTCATTTGAGAAGACAACACTTTTCTTGAAGGGACACTCCCATGCCACCACCCCCAAGAAAAAAAATAAACCACCAACTTCAAAGATGGTTTCATTTTTTACCTTTTCACTTTCTTTTAAGAAAAATTGTCAGTAAATATACTATTTTTTAAACAAAACAATGCATGCAAACATTTATAATGACATTGTCCATTTTAGTTCTTCTTCCTGCAACTGGAATCCCTCTTGATTGACAGTCATTTTGGACAAGAAGGTCTCTGCACGATGCATCCAGTCTTTAGATTTTCAAATGCCTGTTGACATTTCGCTGTCCACTTAAATTTGTTACGTTTCTTCAGCAAGTCTCATCAGTGGAGCAACAACGCTGCTGAAATTCGGCACTAATTTCCGGTAAAATCCACTCATGCCAAGAAATCACATTATTTCCCTTTGTGTCGAGGGCATTGGAAACTCTCCAATAACTTTTGGTTTCCCATCCCGTGGGACCATTCGGCCCTGTCCAATTGTATGGCCAAGGAATGCAACTTGGGCTTTTTCAAATTCACGTGTTTACCACCAAACACGCCTCCTGAAGTCGATCGAAAAACTCCAGCAGATGCTTCAAATATTCTTTCTATGTCTCTCTAAAGATCACCAGATCATCGATGTATACCGCACAATTGGGTAATCCTGAAACAACTTAGTTAGTTGACAGTTGAAATGTGGCTGGGGCGTTTTTCATGCCAAATGGCATAACTTTGAATTGATATATACCATCTGGAGTCACAAAAGCTGAAATCACCTTCGCCCCTTCGGATAAAGATACCTGCCAGGATCCGTTAAGTGAATCCAGTTTGGAAATAAAAGCTGATTGTCCCACCTTCTCAATGCAATCCTCCAAATGTGGGATAGGATAAGAGTCCGTTCTTGTAACTGCATTAACCTTTCTATAGTCCACACACAATCATTGGGTGCCATCTGGTTTCGGTACCATCACTATGGGTGAGCTCCATTGGCTGCAACCCTCTTAAATTATGCCATTTTTAAGCATACTCTCAATCTCTTTGTTAACCTGCGCCAATTTTAAAGGGTTAAGTCTATATGGATGTTGTTTAATTGGAACAGCATTTCCCACATCGACATCATGTATAGCCATTTTAGTACTTCCCAACTTATCTCCACAAACTTGCCTATGTGATATTAATAACTCTTTCAGGTCAGTTTGTTTATCCTCTCGAAGGTAATTAAACAATTTATCCCACTTTTTAAGAAGATCCTCGTTGTCCAATTTAATTTGAGGAATGTCAAATTCAGAGTCATCTGGATTTGGTTCTTCACTTTGAGTTACAATCACTAAAACCTCCTCCTGTTGCGCTCCTTCCCTTCCAAAGTGCCCTTTAAACATATTAACATGACACACTCAATGAGTTTTCCTTCTATCTGGCGTTCTTACCACATAATTCATCTCACTTAATTTCATTTCAATCTGATAAGGTCCACAAAACCTTGATGTCAAAGGTTCACCTACCACTGGTAACAATACTAAAACTTTATCTCCACTGGCAAAACTACAAACCTTTGCTTTCTTGTCTGCTACCCATTCCATCACATGCTGTGCAACTTTTAAATGTTGTCTAGCCAATTCACCTGCTCTATTTAATCATTCCCTAAAATTTGACATATAATCCAATGATGTAATTTCAGACTGTTTACTCGCCAATTTCTCCTTCATCAATTTAAGTGGTCCTCTTACCTCATGAACAAAAATTAGTTCAAAAGGATTGAATTTTGTTGACTCATTAGGTGCACCCTAATTGCAAACAGTACAAATGGAATTCCTTTATCCCAATCTTCTGGATAATCTTGACAAAAAGCCCGCAATATTGTCTTTAACATTTGATGCCACCGTTCTAACGCTCCCTGCGATTCTGGATGGTACGCAGTTGATTTAAATTGTTTGACCCCTAAGCTATCCACAACTTATTTGAATAACCTTGAGGTAAAATTTGATCCTTGATCCGATTGTATCTCTGTGGGTAGTCCATATCTAGTAAAGAATTTAAGTAACTCCTCCACAATCTTTTTTGGTGTAATATTGCATACTGGAATGGCCACTGGAAACCTAGTAGACACATCCATTATAGTCAAAAGATATTGATTCCCACTTTTGTTTCAGGAAACGGTCCTATGCAATCAGTTAAGACCCTTGTAAAAGGTTCCCCAAATGCTGGAATGGGTATTAAAGCGATGGTTTTATCACTGCTTGAGGTTTCCCTATCACTTGACATGTGTGACATGATCGACAAAATTTAACGACATCTTTATGTAGTCCAGGCCAATAAAAATGTTTCTGTATTTTAGCTTGAGTTTTCCTTAAACCCAAATGACCTCCTACTAGTACCTCACTGCCTCCTCCTGCCTATGTCGTTAGTACCAATATGTACAACGACCTCTGCCTGTTTGCCCTCCCCCTTCAGGATGCCCTCTACCCGTTCGGAGACATCCTGGACCCTGGCACCAGGGAGGCAACATACCATCCTGGAGTCTCTTTCACGTCCACAGAAGCGCCTATCTTTGCCCCTGACTATAGAGTCCCCTATTACTATTGCTCTTCTGCGCTTTGACCCTCCCTCCTGAACATCAGAGCCAGCCGTGGTGCCACTGCTCTGGCTGCTGCTGTGTTCCCCTGATAGGCTATCCCCCCCCCCCCCCCCCCCCCCGACAGTATCCAAAGGGGTATACCTGTTCGAGAGGGGGACAACCACAGTGGATTCCTGCACTGACTGCCTGCCCTTTCTGGTGGTCACCCAATTCTCTGCCTGAACCTTGGGTGTGACCACATTTATATAACTGCTATCTATGACGCATTCCGCCATCTGTATGCTTCTAAGTGCATCCAATTGCTGCTCCAACTGAACCATGTGGTCTGTGAGGAGCTCCAGTTGGGTGCACTTTCTGCAGATGAAGCCATCCGGGACGCTGGAAGCCTCCCGGACCTGCCACATCTCACAGTCAGAGCACTGCACCCCTCTAATTGACATTGCGTCAATTAATTAGTAAACTAAAGTTAAAAGTTTGTTTTTAAAAGTTACTGTTAACTATCTGTTTCCGAGCACTAGATTTCTACTATAAATGTGAAAGCTAAATATAGTACTCTCCGATCTCTGGCTTAGATACCCCTCTAAATTATAATTAAGTAATTATGTTTAATTAGTTACCAATGCTTAATTTTTTTAATTTAGTGTAGATTCCCAACCAGCCACTCAGGTCACAGCTTTTCTGTAATGTCACTTCACGCACACAATTTGAAAAGGTAATAAAAGTAAGAGTAAAAATGAGTAAAAATTAGTAAAAATCACTTACTTACCTTCTGAGGGTCTCAGATGTTCTCAGGTTCTCTCCCTGACAGAGACTGCTCCTCCTCCTCCGAACGGCTCCCGAAACTAGGCCGCAATCTTTTTAAATCTCCGCTCCGACTCGCAGCTCCCGCTCTTTTTAAATCTCCGCTCCGACTCACAGCTCCCGCGCTTTTTAAATCTCTGCTCCGACTCGCAACTGCCGCTCTTTTTAATTCTCCGCTCCAACTCGCAGCTCCCGCGCTTTTTAAATCTCTCCCGCGCTTTTTAAATCTTTTTAAATAACACAAGTTGGAGGCTTTTTCCCAGTGCGGAAATGACAATTACAAAGGGGCACAGGTTCAAGGTTAGGGGGGAAAGGTTCAGTGGATATGCGCAGGGAAAGTTTTTTTTACACAGAGGGTGGAGATGGCCTGGAATGCACTGCCAAGTGAGGTGGTTAAGACAGATACGTTAGTGACGTTTAAGACTTATCTGGATAGGCAGATGAACTGATTTGGTATCGAAGGATGCAGGAGGTTGGTCTAGATAGGACACATGATCGGCGCAGGCTTGGAGGGCTGAAGGGCCTGTTCCTGTGCTATATTGTTCTTTGTTCTTAGTTCTTTGTTCTCCTGTAGGTCTCTCGTTCACACATTTTTCAGCACCCCTTAAACACCCCTGAAACACCCCTTAAACATTTGGGTGAAAATGGATCCTTAGCTATTCAGACATTGCTAAATTGTATGCTGCCAGAGCATGCGCAAAGTTACAAATTGATTAATCTCACCTGGCAAACGCAGCCATGGATAGAAGTAGTTACCTCCTTGGTTAATATAGAATCAGAGAATCAGAGACTTTATCGAGCAGAAGGAGGCCATTCAGCCCATTGAGTCTGTAGCGGCCCTTAGAAAGAGCACCCTACCTAAGCCCCACGCCTCCACCCTATCCCCCTTTGTCCCGTAACTCAGTAACCCCGCCTAAACTTTTTTTTAGACACTAAGGTCAATTTAGAATGGCCAATCCACCTAACCTGCACATCTTTGGGCTGTGGGAGGAAACCGGAGCTCCCGGACAAACCCACGCACACACGGGGAGAATGTGCAGACTCCACACAGACAATGACCGAAGCCAGGAATCAAACCTGGGGCCCTGGAGCTGTGAAGCAACAGTACTAACCACTAGGCTACCGTGCTGCCCCACAGGACATGTGAAATTTGAACCGAGAAGGACTGTTCGTGGCCCTCAAAGATCAAAAGTCTAAAGTCACAGGGCAGTATTACCAGGGAAATAGAGGAAAGGGCCCTGGTCAACAGTCAAGCAGAGGAAAAGAATGTTATAATGGAGGAGGTAGAGGCAGTGGCCAAGGCAGGTGATAGATAGATCACAGAATCAATGTAGAAGATGGGGGAGAAAAGGGCATTGGGCTCGCGATTGTCAATTTGACCCCCAAGAAGGATGTACCCCATCTGGCAACATCCGTCCTCCCCCACCTCCTTTTATGCTCTCTGGCCCCAAACCTAATCAAAACCAATAGGGGTGCCACGGAGAAAAGGTGATACAGGTGACCATGATCAGGCTGTCTAAATCAATGAGAGAAGGACCCATCACACTGATAAAAATAGGAGATCAGTATGTGGAGCTTCTTGTCGATACCAGTGCTACGATGACCTCTGTACCCCCCTCCATGGAAATAAACTCCTGGTGAATCCTTGATTGTCACTATGGGGGTAGCCGGTATTCCCATGATGGAGCTATTATCATGCCCAACAAACATGGAAAGAGACAATGTCCCCCTGTAGATACTATAATGTTTCAAAAACATTGCCACTTCCCATATTAGGAAGATAGACACTCTGCAAATTAGGAGGGGTAATTCATTGCACAAATGAGGGAATGTTTATGAAAATACCTCAAATACGAACTCATCAGTTGCTACAAAAATAAATTCAGAGTCTGCGCCTGATCATTCTGTGCCTGTGTTGTATTGCTGACAGCTGAACGATAACCCCTATAGTAAATTTGTTAAGGAAATCCTACAACAGGTTCATGAACCTTGGGCACAACTGTTAAAACACCTGATAGAATCCAACTGAGAAAATATAGTGACTCATTGCATGGCTTGGTATGCTCGTGAGGATTAGCAAGCATACAAGGAACATGCGCAATGTCACGGGACAGCAGACTTCATTGCAAATCACTCCTTTTGATTTTGTGGTGTTGTGGGAGTAGGAATTAACCCATAGTCAGAGGGACCTGTTTAGGATGGGTTTGACTTCATAACCCCATTTAACATTGGCCATAAGACATCTCGCTAAGGCAAAGCAAATAGGAGAAATTATCAAAGAAGCCAAAGGCAAACAAGTAGCCCATGAGCTTTATATTGAAATAGATGGAAAAAATTGCCTGATAGAATTTTACAGTAAAAAGGAGGAACAAGTGGCCTGGAAAGAGGAGCAATGGCCCGCTATATTTGAAAAACAACAGCTGCCCCGAAAGAACCGCCAGTTGCTCCCTTCTGTCCTGGCCCAGCTCCCGGCACATCCACGGACCCAACATAAAAATCATGTTGGAAAATTTCATTCTGCCCCAGCGCATAGGGTGCAGTTACATAAGAACGTTACCCTGCCCTGCTTAAAACAATACAGTTGGCACCGGAAGCAGAAAAAGGGATTGAGGAAGTGATCAATGCACTGTTACAGCAAGGGGACTGAAGAAAACACAAAATCCCTGTAATACCCCTATACTCCCCATTCCAAAAGTATGAAGACCCAATGAGTGGCGGTTTGTGCAAGATCTCAGAGCCATCAATTAAATAGTCATCCCGAAGACTCTGTTGGTGCCTGACACAAATGTAATTTTGTCATCTATACCAGTAACAGTGGATACTTTCTTCGTCATAAACTTCTGCTCAGCCTTTTTCTCCATACCATTGCACCCGGACAGTCAATATCTATTTGCTTTCATATATTGGAAACAACAGTACACCTGTCACAAGGCGATATGGAAAGCTCAGCAGTGTATGCTGCAGCAGTTAAAAGAGACTTGGACGGGTGCCAGTTGTCTGAGGGCTCAATACTCCTTCTGTGTGCTGACGATTTATTGATAGCCTCAGAGGGGGGGCTAGTTTGTCAACAGGATACCCTTCTGTTATTTTCACATCTGGCAGAGAGAGGGCATAGAGTCTCAATGGAAAAATTGCAATTCTGTCAGGAGACAGTTCAGTATTTGGGATTTCAGCTGCAGCAAGGGCAGTGGAAGCTTGGGTCTGAAAGAGTACAGCCTGTAGCAAAGGTTCCAACTCCACACACGAAAAAGGAAATCCTTACCTTCCTCGGGATGGTGGGATATTGCAGGCAGTGGATACCTGACTGTAGAGAGACTGTAGCTCCAGCGTTTATGACAGCATCAACACTGAGCCCCTGGATCGGAGAATCCCACCCCTTGTATATGTGAAAGCATTAACAAAGATTATTTTTCTCCTGGGTGGAAAGGACCCGACCAGGTCATGCTGAAAGCCCAAACAGCCATTAAAGGAAGAGATAAGCCAGATTGGATGCAAGCAACTCGGTGTAAATCACATCATATGGAACTGCGAGAATACTAGAGAAATGCTGACCTGAAGCGAATGAAGGTGCTACTGTTCTTATGTATTATCATACTATACAAACATCATGTAGGAAGTGAACTGAATGCTAACACCTTAAAAAACATTTCTCACTCATACGCCGAGTGAGTAAATAAATCCAGTTGTTGGGTTTGTACACAAATTACCAGTTCTCGGGGAGGGCATCCCTGTGCGACCTATCCCATTCACCAGAAACGAGGTAGCAGATTGGGCTCGAAGAAGAAATAGTACAGCACGTATGAAGGTACACAGGATATGTTTGAATGGAAATCAGCTGGTACGATATGAATAGGTTTGAGGGATGGTGATGGCCGAGGTTTAATATAACACATCAACCTTCCTGATCCCAAAAAGAGGTATATGCTTTAAGAAGCATAAAACAAATGGGACCAGTCCAGTAGGCGTGAGTCAGTGTGGTCAGACCCTGAATTGGCAATCTCCCATAAACCACCTCACAACTAAAGGACTATTCACCTTTGCTTGGCCAGGAGTTGAAAACCAAACTCATGGAGGCTTCTGGGAAGGACTACCAACTAGAATAATGGTGACTCATCGAAAACAAGAGCTGACCGCATTGATGTGTTGGGTGCTCTGGATCCGTGTAACACATACAGGCCACCAACACTTAAAATAGTACAACACTATTTTATTAAGTCAGAAACTGTTGAACATTCTTTCACTGTGGGTTAACACGGTGTTAGATTAAACTAAAGACCTATGCCTGTCCGAACCAGTCTATGCACTCAGCACATGGTGAGGACCTGTGCTGTAAGCTGTAAGCTCTGTCCTTCTGAGAGGCTGCATCCCGAATGAGCGGGAACTCTGATGCACTCTGTCTATATAGTGAGTGTGCTCTAACTGGTGATTGGCTACGGTGTTGTGTGTGTTGATTGGTCTTGTTGTGTGTCCATCAGTGTGTGTGTCTGCACTATGATATACTGGTGTACATTATGACACGCATATAACGGCACATATTTTATCTGTTGCCATAAGGTGTATCCTTGGTTACCAGAGAATTGGGAAGGCTCTTGTTAGTTGGGATACGTAGTTCCTTATGTGCAACATGTCCAGCAATTCCAGGGTCATTCCCATCGCAGGACAACACAGAGGCTGGGTAAAATGCATGTCCCCTGTGTGTGGTGCACCCTCCCCAGAAGGAACAGAGAATAGAGTGTGAGCAATATGCCGATGGGATGGTTACACATTGAAAGTCTTGTTGGTATGTGTCACCCACGACTGAATGTGTGAGATCCGGGAAGAGAGTAGCCATTTGAGTACATGATGCCATGCTGAGAGTTTGCTCGTGGAAGGAGCTAAGAGTGGAATTACCCTGGCAGCACAGTTGAGATTATTCATCAACTTTCTGCGCTTGATGGTACATCTTGGAAAGGTGGCAAGCACGCTGACCTCCAGGGTAATGGCCTCCCAGACTGGAGAGGTGAGGCTGATGTGCTTCTTTGAGCAATCCCAGGTGTAGAGCACATGCCAGTGGGCCTCATCTTCCCGAATGAGGGTCTTGAGGCCTCTGGCATTTAAATAATAATAATCTTGACTAGTGTAACAAGTAGGCTTGTATTAACACGACAATGAAGTTACTGTGAAAATCCCCTAGCCCGCACACTCCGGCGCCTGTTCGGGTACACAGAGGGAGAATTCAGAATGTCCAATTCACCTAACAAGCACGTTTTTCAGGACTTGTGGGAGGAAACCAATGCACCTGGAGAAAACCCACACAGACACAGGGAGAATGTGCAGACGCTGCACAGTCAGTGACCCAAGCCGGGAATCGAACCCAGTACCCTGGCACTGTGAAGCAACAATACTAACCACTGTGCTACCGTGCAGCTCCTGCTGCCTTCTTCTTGAGGCAGATAGCCTTTTCCCTTTGGGCTCTGGACATCCTACATGGCCTGTTGAAGACAGGTGAGCAGGAGTGAGTGATACAAGTGTGCTCGTCTGGTATTTAAATATCATGCCCAGACCTTTGAATCCACCATCGGCGCTGTGCAAATGCATCAGCTGCCGGCCTACGAGGTGTTTCAGAGAGTGAACCCAACTGTGCATAATGGATGAGAATCCAGGAATAGAATCCGGTGTGGAATCCCGTTATTCTGGTGAGCGGGAAAGACACTGCCAGAGTTGCCTGCCACTGCACTTAGTCCCCAAAATTGAGAATTCCTCCCAGAGTGTGGAAAAGGTCAAACCGGGAGAGCTAATTTATTATCACTCTCAGAGAGCCCGAAGAGCCGCAGAGCATTGAGTGCTAAAGTTACTGGCATTTTATACATTTATGAGGACAATTTATGAGGATTGTTGCCATTTAAAGGATGGTTTAATCGAGTTGTTTAAGCCAAGGTCTGTTCTAAAACGTTTAAGAAGTACTGTTAACTGTGTCATGATATTCATAATAAATGTTTCCCTTTAATATTAAATCAGCACATTTGTTCTGAGAAGTTACTTTTTGAGTTCAAAAAAACCTCCTTATGATACACAAATTGCCAAACCATTCTTGCAGCTGTTTCAAGTTTCCCTTTGGGATTTGGGCAGTTCGACACTTACCATCTGCTGGGTATCACACTTAATCTTGCAATGGAACTGCGAATAAGGATGACGATGGTAGAAATAAAATGAGAGCAATTTCATTTATTTTGCAGCAGCGAAAGAAAAAAATAACAGCATTACAAGTAGGCTTACATTCACACTGCAATAATGTTCCTGTGAATATCCCCTAGTCACCGCACTATAGCACCTATTCCGGTACACTGGGGGAGAATTCAGAATGTCCAATTCATCTAACAAGCTTGTCTTTCGGGAGGAAATTAGAGTGCCTGGAGGAAATCCACATAGACACGGGGAGAATTTGCAGTCTCCGCAGAGACAGTGACCCAAGCCGGAAATCGAAACTGAGTCCCTAGCGCTGTGAAGCAATAATAAATACTACTGCGCTACTGTGTGTGGAAGTATGTATTGGGGGTCATGTGGGACTGGAAGCCCTAATGTCATTGGCTGACAGATCCCGGGTCCTGGTTGGCCATTGACCTCATACTCCGCCCTGAAGGCGAAGTATAAGAAGCCGGTGCCTTCCCCCGCAGGCCAGTTTACTATCGGGCTGCTGGGGAACAGACACGCTTAATAAAGCCTCATCGACTTCACTCTATTTGTCTCACGGAGTCTTTGTGCGCCACACTGTGCCACCCATAAAACCAAGCTGCTGGTACTGACATGAATTAAAATGTAATTTTCCACAAGGAGATTAGCATATAAAGTAAAGTGTGGTAAACACCACTGGTAACACATTGCATGTATTACGGGACTGCCACTGTATTACAGGTACCACAGTAAATCCCAGCCTGCTGGCTCCTACCAGCAGGCGACGAATAAAAGTGTACGCTCTCACGCAGCCAACGCCTCGTCCACCTTCGAGCACTGGCTAGCCTGCATTGAAGGATACCTCAGAGCAGCCACTGAAGAACTCTCGGACCCACAGAAGCTCCATGTCCTCTACTCACAGGTGAACCTTCAAGTTTTTCCCCTCATCCGGGATGCGGCCACCTACACAGAAGCGGTGACACTACTAAAGGGATACTACATTAAGTCGGTGAATCAAATGTACGCCAGGCACCTCCTGGCCACGAGACGGCAACTCCCGGGGAAGACTCTGGATGATTTCTTGCGGGCTCTCCAGATTCTCGGTAGGAACTGTGACTGCCAGGCAGTTTCGGCAGTCCAACACACTGAACTACTAATCAGAGACGGTTATGTCACGGGCATTAAGTCTACGTACGTTGGCCAGCGGCTATTGGAAGGGGGTACGCTCGATCTTGCAGGGACTGTGCAGCTTGCTAATTCCCTAGAAGTGGCCTCCCATAATCTGGATGCCTACACCTCCGAGCGCGCGGCACCCTCGTGGGCCCCACCAGCTGCCGACTCGAGTACACCGCAAGCCTGCGCCGCGCGGCAGCCAGCCAACTCCGGAGGGCCCAAATGTTATTTTTGTGGCCAGAGAAAACATCCCAGGCAGCACTGCCCGGCGCAGAGCACGACCTGCAACGGGTGCGGGAAGAAGGGCCGCTTCGTTTCCGTTTGCCAGGCCCGGTCGGTCGCCGCTGTTTCCAGGCCCGGCATTGCTATACCTCCCACGTGCGATCCACGGGCGCCGCCATCTTCTCCACCACAGGCCACGTGCGGCCCGTTGGTGCCGCCATCTTTGATGCCGCCTGCCATGTGCGCCCCATGGGCGCCGCCATCTTCGGCGCCATTCGGGACCCCTGCTCGTCTGGCCATTCGCTGCCTGCTGATACCTCCACCACCGCTGATCAGCCTGGGACCTCCTAACATCTTCTGCAGCTCGCCTCCATCACCCTTGATCAGTCTCGGCCCCGCAACCTGGTGACCGCTTCGACAACGGGAAAGATCAACGGGCACGAGATTACCTGCCTCTTTGACTCCGGGAGCACAGAGAGTTTCATCCACCCTGCTACGGTAAGGCGCTGCTCCCTCCCGGTACTTCCCGTCACCCAGAAAATCTCCCTGGCCTCCGGATCCCATTCCGTGCAAATCCGGGGGTACTGTGTCATGATCCTCACCGTTCAAGGGCATGGAGTACAGCAACTTCAGGCTCTACGTCCTCCCCCATCTCTGCGCGGCCCTGTCACTAGGTCTTGATTTACAATGCCACCTCCAAAGCCTTACTTTGAAATTCAGCGGACACCTGCCCCCCCTCACTGCCTGCGGCCTCACGGCCCTTAAGGTCGATCCACCTTCACTTTTTGCAAACCTCACCCCGGACTGTAAGCCTGTCGCCACTAGAAGCAGATGGTACAGTGCCCAGGACAGGACCTTCATCAGGTCGGAGATCCAACGGCCTCTGCGGGAGGGGATCATTGAGGCCAGCAACAGCCCCTGGAGAGCTCAAGTGGTGGTAGTGAAGATTGGGGAGAAGCACAGGATGGTCATTGACTACAGTCAGATCATCAACCGGTACACGCAGCTCGACGCGTACACCCTCCCACGCATATCTCACATGGTCAATCAGATTGCGCAGTATCGAGTCTTCTCCACAGTAGACTTGAAGTCCGCCTACCACCAGCTCCCCATCCGCCCGGTGGACCACCAATACACTGTGTTCGAAGCAGATGGCCGCCTCTATCATTTCCTTAGAGTTCCCTTCGGCGTCACCAATGGGGTCTCGGTCTTCCAGCGAGGGATGGACTGAATGATTGACCAGTACGGGCTGTGGGCCACCTTCCTGCACCTAAATAATGTCACCACCTGCGGCCATGACCAGCAGGACCATGTCGCAAACCTCCATACCGCCAAACTCCTTAACCTCACCTACAAAAAGGAGAAATGCGTGTTCCGCACCAACCGCTTAGCCATCCTTGGCTACTTAGTGGAAATTGGAGTCCTAGGACCCAACGCCGACCGCATGCGCCCCCTCCTGGAATTCCCTCTCCACCACTGCCCCAAGGCCCTAAAACGATGCCTGGGGTTTTTCTCATATTACGGCCAGTGGGTCCCTAATTATGTGGACAAGGCCCGCCCACTCATCAAGTCCACAGTTTTTCCCCTGATGGCTGAGGCCCACCAGGCCTTCAACCACATCATGGTGGACATCGCCAAGGCCACGCTGCATGCAGTAGACGAGACCCTCCCCTTTCAGGTGGAGAGCGATGCATCAGACGTAACTCTGGCCGCCACCCTCAAACAGGCGGGCAGACACGTGGCTTTCTTTTCCCGCAACCTCCATGCCTCTGAAATTCGGCACTCCTCTGTCGAAAAGGAGGCCCAAGCCATTGTGGAAGCTGTGCAACATTGGCGGCATTACCTGGCTGGCAGGAGATTCACTCTCCTCACTGACCAACGGTCGGTTGCCTTCATGTTTAACAATACGCAGCGGGGCAAGATCAAAAACGACAAGATCTTGAGGTGGCGGATCGAGCTCTCCACCTATAACTATGAGATCTTGTATCACCCTGGGAAGCTCAATGAGCCCCCAGATGCCCTGTCCTGCGGTACATGTGCCAGCACACAAGTGGACCGACTCCGGGCTCTCCACAATGACCTCTGCTAACCGGGGGTCACCCGGTTCTTCCATTTTATCAAGGCCCGCAACCTGCCTTACTCCATTGAGGTGGTCTGGACCGTAACCAGACACTGCCAAGTCTGCGCAGAGTGCAAGCCGCACTTCTACCGGCCAGATAGAGTGCACCTGGTGAAGGCCTCACGCCCCTTTGAGCGCGTCAGCATGGACTTCAAAGGGGCCCTCCCCTCCACTGACCGCAACGTGTTCTTCCTCAACGTAATTGATGAGTACTCCCTGTTCCCTTTCGCCAACCCATGCCCCGACATGACTTCTGCCGTGGTCATCAAGGCCCTGCACAGCATCTTCACCCTGTTCGGTTTCCCCACCTTCATCCACAGCGATCAGGGATCCTCCTTCATGAGTGATGAGCTGTGTCAGTTCCTGCTCAGCAAGGGCATCGCCTCGAGCAGGACGACCAGCTATAACCCCCGGGGAAACCAGCCGGTGGAGAGGGAGAACAGGATGGTCTGGAAGACAGTCAAGCTGGCCCTTCGGTCTAGAAATCTCCCGGTCTCCCGCTGGCAGGAGATCCTCCCCGACGTGCTCCACTCCATCCGGTCGCTCCTGTGCACCGCTACTAATGAGACCGCTCACAAATGAGTGTTTGCCTTCCATAGGAAGTCCATCTCCGGGGTCTCGCTCCCAACATGGCTAACAGTTCCTGGACCCATCCTCCTCCGGATCCCTTGGTTGAAAAGTCCACCTCCTCCATGCAAACCCACAGTACGCCAACGTGGCACACCCCGACGGGCAACAGGACACAGTCTGCCTCCGGGACCTAGCACCCGCTGGGTCCCCACCCACAACACTCGACCTGACACCGCTCCCCCCACCCCCCACCCCCGGTTGCCTCGTTCACCCCTGCGCCACCCACCCTCCCATGAGCGAACCTCACCGCTGCCCCCACCCCAGCAGTATCCGTCCCCCCACTGGATCCACTAAGGGGTGATGAAGGAGAAGACAACACGCTCCCGGAGTCGCAGGTGACCACATCGGCGCCCACACCACCACCAGGACTGAGGCGATCGCAGCGGAGGGTCAGAGCCCCCAACAGACCCAATCTGTCATGTTGTTCTTCACCCCCGCCGGACTTTCTTTAAACAGGGGGTGAACGTGGTAAACACCACTAGTAACACACTACATGTATTACGGTACTGCCCATGTATTACAGGTACCACAGTAAATCCCAGCCTGCTGGCTCCTCCCAGCAGGCGGTGTATAAAAGTGTATGCTCTCCTGCACTGCTCCCATTCTGGTACCAGCTGCAGGAGGCACAACATCTTGTGCAATAAAGCCTCAATTGTTTCACCATTCTCGTCTCGTGGTAATTGATGGTACATCATAAAGTAAACTCGCCACAGTCACACATGACCATAGGATTTTCTCCACTTTGAGAGAGAGAGAGAGAGAGCTGACTGATTATGATGTAAGCTGAGAATCACCATACCTCAGGCAAGGAAAAGGTTAAGAAGGTAGATCTTGAGGAGCAAGGTGGCGCAAGTGGCTAGCACGGTTGCCTCATGGCGCCGAGGTCCCAGGTTCGATCCCGGCTCTAGGTCATTGTCCGTGTGGAGTTTGCACATTCGCCCCGTGATTGCGGGGGATTCGCCCCCACAACACAAAGATGTGCAGGGGGGGTGGATTGCTAAATTGCCCCTTAATTGGTTAAATTGGTAGGTGAATTGGCCATGCTAAATTGCCCTTAAATGAATTGGATACACTAAATTTAAACAAAAAAAGAAGGTGGATCTTCAGGAATCACCTCAGCCAGTACCGGAATTGAACCCGTGCTGTTGGCCTTGATCTGCATCACAAACCAGCTGTCCAGCTAATTGGGGAAAATTACTGTTACTAGATTATATTTTAAACCTGCAGTCGTTAACATAGGATTTTTAATTTTCAATCTGATGAAGAACTGTTTTATAAATTTAAGAGCAGCATTTTTGAATGGATTTAAAACATTGATGCAAGCACAATGCAAGACTAATTTGATCTTAATGCCAACAAATCTGAAGCAAGAAAAGATAATAAGTATTCAGCCAATTCTAAGTGAAGTTAACTGGGTAATGGATGACACATAGAAACCAAGTTAATTGTCAACCACTAGGAAATGCAAATCATTTTTGAAAATAATTTTCCCATTTTCCTCTCTTGAGCACTCAGGATGGCGTAGGTAACATAGAATCTCAGCCTTCAGATCCGGAGGGGCAGTTTTCCTGAAGTCTGCTACCTCAGTGAGGAAATCCAACAGACGTTCCCCATTTTCATTCCCTTCAATGAAACATTCTGTGATGTCCAGGTCAGAGGGTTGCTCATAGCGATGATACTTCACTCTCATTTCATCAAGCACTTTTTGGACGCCAAGTAAATCCATTTTGGTAGGAAAATGCGATCCAGCTTTTTTCCAAAGTGCCTGCCATCCTCCATCACCTGTTAACAATAATATGTGAAATATAATTGTGAAAGAAAATGAACTGAAATGCGGATATGTGGAAATGAGGAGCTTTCAAGGTGATCGAGACAAGTTTGGTGAATGGGCAAACACATGGCAGATGCAGGACAGCGCGGCTAAATGTGAGGTTATACACTTCGGTGTGAGAAACAGAAAGGAAGAGTATTATTCAAATGGTGTTATATTGGGAAGTGTGGATGCACGAAGATACCTGGGTGTCCTTGTACACCAGTCAATGAAAGCGGTGAGGCAGGTGCAGCAAGCAATTAGGAAGGCAAATGGTATGTTGGCTTTCATTGCAAGAAGATTGGAGTTCAGAAGTAGGGATGTCTTACTACAGTTATACAGAGTCTTGGTGAGACCATACCTGGAGGATTGCATGCAGATTTGCCCTCCCTGCCTGAGAAAAGATATACTTGCCATCGAGGGCATGCTGCAGGGATCCAGTAGGCTGATACCAGGGTTGGCGGGACTGTTGTATGAGGAGAGATAGGTTTGGATGGGCCTGTATACACTTGAGTTTAGAAAGGTGAAAGGAGATATATTTGAAAGGTATTAAATTCTGACAGGACTGGACAGACTAGATGCAGGCAGGATGGTTTCTCCTGGTTGGGGAGTTTAGATCCAGGGGACACAATGTCTGGGTACAGGGTGGGTCATTTTAGACTGAGATGAGGAAAAATTTCCTCACTCAAGGTCAGTGAATCTGTGGGATTCTTTACCACAGGAGGCTGTGGAGGCCAAGTCACTGAATATATTCAAGACAGAGAGATTATCTTTTAGTTTTTAATGGTATCAAGTGACATGGGGAGAAAACGGGAATATGGCATTGAAATTGAGGATCAATCATAAGTATATTAAATGGTGGAGCAGGCTTGAAGGGCTGAATGGCCCTCTATGTTTCTCTGTATCTCTATGGACAGTGTGGATTTCTTCTGTGAAAATTATTTCTTGGCGGTATTCATGAAAAATATATTCATGATTTGTGGGAAGAAAATAAACTGTTGTTACATTTGTTTGCCGTGCCAATTAAAACATATTTACTTCATATGTATCTTTATGGTAAAAATATTTTCGAACATTGTTGGCAATGGGTGTATTGTGTAAACATCATTCATTTTGATTTGCTGGGTTAAAAAGGAACACACCGATGTCTTAACTTCTCCAATCTCAAACCTTGGAGAATCAGAGAAAATTACAAGAGAAAAAAATGAGCCCATCAGTTTATCAACCGTTCCTCCCCACATTTAAGTCCATTCTTGCTCATTCCACATTCCTGTGAACATTCCCCCTTGTTGAAAAATGTAATTCCCTATTTAAAATATCTATTAATTCTGTTTCAGCCGGGCTTTGTTCAGAGATTTCTACATTCAACATAAAGCAATTCTTCTCACCTTTCGACTTTTGTGACTAGCTTTAATATGTGATCTCTTTCTTTTAATCTTTTGTTCTCCTCCTTTTTCACATTTTCATCAAATTTACACCCATCAATAAATAATGAACAATAACAAATACAATGGCAATCCCCTGGCCAACCCACCCCCAAACAGCCCCAGCATTTCAAATACAAAACACAAATGAAAAAGAATTAGGAATCCACCATCAACCCATACATAATCATCAATAACTTAGAGAATCCAACCCTCCCACACACCCCCCTAATGTTCACTGTTACCCAATTCTTGAAAATGCATGATAAACAAAGCCCATGAGTTGCAGATGCCTTCCATCCTTCCCCTCAACTCGAACTTCACTTTCTCGAGCGTTAAGAACTCCAGCAGGTCCCCCCGCCACGCTGAGGCACAGGGCGGAGAAGCTGACCTCCACCCCAACAGGACCCGCTTTTGGGCGATCAGCGAGGTAAAGGCGATGATATCTGCCTCTGCACCCGCTTCCAACCCTGGCTGATCCAACACCCCGAATATGGTTTCTCGGGGACCTGGTTCGAGTCTCACATGCACCACCTTCGAGATTACCCTACAGACCTGTCCCCAATACCCCTCCAATTTTGGACAGGACAAAAACATATGAATGTGATTTGCTGCCCCACCCCCCCCCCTCGCCCCCTGCCCCCATAGCATTAGAAACACCCTCCACCCCCTCAAAGAGTCAGCTCATCCTTGCCTCGTGAGGTGCGCCCTATACACCACCTTCAACTGTATCAGCCCCAACCTCGCACACGACGTTGACGCATTCACCCTCCGGAGCACCTCACACCACAACCCCTCCTCTGTACCCTCCCCCAACTCTTCCTGCCACTTCGCCGTAATCCCCTCCAGAGATACCTTATCTTCCCCCAGAATGACCCGATAAATCACCGACACCACCCACTTCTCCATTCCCTTTGTCATCAGTAACTCTTCCAACAATGTGGGGACTGACGCCACCGGAAAGCTCTGTACCTTCTTCTGAGCAAAATTTTGGACCTGCATATATCTAAACATCTCCCCCTACCCCGACCCATTTTTCCTCCCAGCTCCTCCAGCTTCGCAAACCGGCCCCCCAGAAACAAATCCTTTAATACCCTAACCCTCTCTCCTCCCATCTCCGAAAACTCCCATCCCACTTCCCTGGCTCAAATCTATGATTCCCGAAATGGCATTTCCGTTGACCCTGCCCACAACCTAAAGTTGTGGCGCAATTGGTTTCAGATCTTCAACGTCGCCACCACCAGACCACCAGAGTTTTTCCCCTGGGCCATTGGGAATGGCACTGTTGCCAACGGCCTCAACCCCGACCCCCTGCACAGACTCTCCTCCATTCTAACCCACTGCGAGAGCCCCCTCGAACTCAGCTCCTCACTTTCTCAGCATTCGCTGCCCAGTAACAAAACAGTAAATTCTGGAGACCCAACCCCCCTGAATAGCGCCCTCTCTGCAACAGCACCTTCCTAATCCAAGCCACCTTACCCCTCCAAATAAACAAGGTAATCATCTTTTCTACTTCCTTAAAAACCACTTTGACAGGGTAGAATGGGGGTATTCGATGGTGGTTTTGGAGCAGTTTGGGACTGGGCCGTGATTTGTGGAGTGGGTAAGTTTAATATACAGGGAGCCGAGGGCGAGTGTCCGCACGAATAGCATGAGTTTGGGGTATTTTTATCTGAACCGAGGGACCAGGCAGGGATGTCCTTTGTCCCCCGCCTGTTGTTGGCACTTGCGACTGAGCCTTTGACCATCACATTGAGGAGTTCGGGGGGGTGGAGGGGACAGTGCGGTGTGGGGGGGTATCTTTGTATGCAGATGACTTGCTATTGTCTGTGTCGGAACCGATGCGTCAATGGGTGGTATGCTGGAGCTGCTTCAATTGTTTGGTCTTTTTCGGGTATAAGCTAAATTTGGACAAAAGTGAATATTTTGTGGTGTCCCAACCGGGAGTGGGGGGGCTGCCATTCCGGAGGGCAGCGACCCACTTTAGATACCAGGGGGTGCAGATGGCACGTGATTGGGTGGGCTCCGTAGGTATAATATTGCTCGTTTGGTGGGGAGGGTGAAAGTGGATTTGGCAAGGTGGGATGGTCTTCCTCTGTCGCTGGCAGGTCAGGTACAGGCAATTAAGATGACTGTGTTCCTGCAGCTTTTCTTCATTTTTCACTGCCTGCCAATCCTTTTGCCAAAGGCGCATTTTAATATGTGGCCTCTTGGAGACTTCCGGTTGCGGCGATGCACTGCTAAGCCACACGTTTCGGCAGCTCCCGTTCTAACGGACTTTTGGGCTCTTTTTGGGAGCCCGACCGAAATTTTTTGGGACCAAACCCAGTGTGGGGAGACGAAGGAAGGAGTCCCCCCGGGTGTGTATGGAAAGGATCGCTGGTAGTGGCCGGATTGCGAAGGATCCTTTGGAGCAGCGGCAGCGAAGAGAAGGAAGAAGCAAGATGGCGACGGATGGAGCCGAGACGACATGGGGCCCGGACCAGCAGGAATTCCTCCGACGGTGTGTGGAGGAATTAAAGAAGGAGGTGCTGGAGCCGATGTTATTGGCAATCAAAGGGCTAAAGGAAACGCAAAAGGCCCAGATGATAGAGCTCCGTGGGGTGAAGGCGAAGGCATCCGAAAACGAGGATGAGATTCTGGGCCTAACGGTAAAAATGGAGATGCACGAGGCGCTACATAAGAGATGTATCGAAAGGCTCGAAGTCCTGGAGAACAGCTCGAGGAGAAAGAACCTCCGGATTCTGGGTCTCCCCGAGGGAGTGGAGGGAGCTGATGTTGGGGCTTATGTGAGCACGATGCTCCATTCGCTAATGGGAGCTGAGGCCCCCCTCGGGCCCCCTGGAGGTGGAAGGGGCTCACTGGATCCTTGTGAGGAGACCAAAGGCTGGAGAACCACCAAGGGTGACAGTGGTGAGATTTCACCGCTTCACCGACAGAGAGGCCGTTTTGTGCTGGGCCAAGAAGGTACGGAGTAGCAGGTGGGAGAATGCGGTGATACGAGTGTATCAGAACTGGAGCGCGGAGGTGGCGAGAAGGAGGGCGAGCTTTCATCGGGCCAAGGCGGTGCTTCACAAGAAGAAAATAAAGTTTGGGTTGCTGCAGCCGGCACGATTGTAGTTCACGCACCAAGGCAAACATTACTACTTTGAAACGTCGGATGAGGCATGGACCTTCATCCAAGAGGAGAAACTGGACCAGAACTGAGGGACTGATGCTGTGGGGGAGACGACGATGTTGATGGATAGAAATGTAAATTGGGGAATGAGAGGTTCACAGTATCGAGACGATAGACGGGGTTTTTGCTCTTCTTGACGGGGGGACACTGAGAAATGTGGGCGCCGGTGGAAAAAGGGACTGAGGGGGGGATGGGGAATGGGGGAGCTGCGCCATGGGGGGGGGGGCCGATCCAGGAAAGCGCAGGTTTTTTCCCGCGCTAGGGAGATGATGGCGGGAAGACAGGCGCAAGAAGGATGAGAGTTCCACACACGGGGGGGTCAAGGAGAGAGCGGGGGAAGCTGGGGTCAGTTGGAGTCAGCTGACCTTCGGAAGCATCATGGGGAGAGTAACCATGCTAGATGGGGATCTAGCGGGGGGGGTGGGCGTCAACTGGATTGCTGCTGCTGGGAGCGAGTGGGAGCTGGCAAGGGAAGAGGTGGTCCGGACGGGAGGGCGCCGCCTGGGGGACGGGACCTGGACGGGGGACTGGCCTAGAATAGGGGATGGCTAATCGGGGTGGGGGGGTAGCGGCCCCCCAATCCGGCTGCTCATGTGGAATGTGAGAGGCCTAAATGGGCCGATTAAGAGGGCCCGAGTGTTCGTGCACTTAAAAGGATTGAAGGCAGACGTGGTCATGCTTCAGGAGACGCATCTGAAGGTGGCGGATCAGGTTAGGTTAAGGAAAGGATGGGTGGGACAGGTGTTCCACTCAGGGTTGGACGCGAAAAATAGAGGGGTGGCGATATTGGTGGGGAAACGGGTGTCGTTCGAGGCTAGGAATATAGTGGTGGACAACGGGGGTTGATATGCGATGGTGAGTGGTAGATTGCAGGGAAAGGAGGTCGTGCTGGTAAATGCATATGCCCCGAACTGGGACGACGCGGGATTTATGAAGCGGATGCTGGGACATATCCCGGGCCTGGAGGTGGGAAGCCTGGTAATGGGGGGGGGGATTTCAATACTGTGCTGGATCCAGGGTTAGATCGGTCTAGATCCAGGACCGGAAGAAGGCCGGCAGCGGCCAAGGTGCTCAGGGGGTTCATGGAGCAAATAGGGGGAGTGGATCCGTGGAAATTTGCCAGGCCGTTGGCCAGAGAAGGGGGGACTCTACCCCCGACAATGTCGGAGGCGACGATATCACTAATCCTGAAGCGGGATAAAGATCCGCTGCAATGCAGGTCATATAGGCCTATCGCGCTCCTGAATGTAGACGCCAAGTTGCTGGCAAAAGTGCTGGCGACGAGGATCGAGGATTGTGTCCCGGGGGTGGTGCACGAAGACCAGACAGGGTTTGTAAAGGGGAGACAACTGAATGTCAACATGCGACGGCTGTTGTGGGTGATAATGATGCCCCCAGCGGAGGGGGAGGCAGAGATAGTGGTAGCGATGGATGCAGAGAAGGCATTCGATAGGGTAGAGTGGGAGTATCTATGGGAGGTGTTGAGGAGGTTTGGGTTCGGGGAGGGCAGAGTGCAGGCGGTAAAAATGATGGTCCTCCCAAGGTTTCTTTTTGTGTTTCAATGTCTCCCCATTTTGATCACTAAGGCCTTTTTCAAGAAAATAGACAGGAGTGTTATGAGTTTCGTGTGGGCAGGGAAGACCCCGAGGGTAAGGAGGGGGTTCCTGCAGCGCAGCAGGGACAGAGGGGGACTGGCGTTGCCGAATCTGGACGACTACTACTGGGCCGCCAATGTGGCGATGGTTTGCAAGTGGATGAGGGAAGGAGAGGGGGCGGCGTGGAAGAGGCTGGAGATGGCGTCCTGTAAAGGAACGAGCCTAAAGGCGCTGGTGACGGCGCCGCTACCGCTTTCCCCAAAAAGGTACACCACAAACCCAGTGGTGGTGGCAACCTTAAGGATCTGGGGGCAATGGAGGCGACACGGGGGGTGACGGGTGCCTCGGTGTGGTCCCCGATCAGGAATAACCATAGGTTTGTCCCAGGAAGGATGGACGGAGGGTTCCAGAGCTGGCATCGGGCAGGAATTAGGAGATTGAGAGACTTGTTTATTGATGGGGAGTTTGCGAGCCTGGGAGCGCTGGAGGAAAAGTATGAGTTGCCCCCGGGGAATATCTTTAGATATATGCAAGTGAGGGCATTTACGAGGCAACAGGTGAGGGAATTTCCGCTGCTCCCGACACAGGGGATCCAGGATAGAGTGATTTCGGGGGTATGGGTCGGGGAGGGCAAAGTGTCCGAAATATATCAGGAGATGAGAGACGAGGGGGAGGCGCGGATAGAGGAGCTGAAGGGAAAATGGGAAGAAGAGCTGGGGGAGGAGATTGAGGAGGGGCTGTGGGCAGATGCCCTAAGTAGGGTAAATTCCTCTTCCTCGTGTGTATATATATATATATATGTATAATGGGTTATTGTCACAAGTAGGCTTCAATGAAGTTACTGTGAAAAGCCCCTAGTCGCCACATTCCAGCGCCTGTTCGGGGAGGCTGGTACGGGAATTGAACCGTGCTGCTGGCCAGCCTTGGTCTGCTTTAAAAGCCAGCGATTTAGCCCAGTGTGCTAAACCAGCCCCTTCTTGCTAAACCAGACCCTTCTCGGGTGTGCCAGGCTTAGCGTGATACAATTCAAGGTTCTACACAGAGCACACATGACGGGAGCAAGACTGAGCAGGTTCTTCGGAGTGGAGGACAGGTGCGGGAGGTGCTTGGGAAGCCCGGCGAACCACACACATATGTTCTGGTCATGTCCGGCACTGGATGAGTACTGGAGGGGAGTGGCAACGGTGATTTCAAAGGTGGTGAAGTTCCGGGTCAAGCCAGGCTGGGGGTTAGCTATATTTGGGGTAGCGGAAGAGCCGGGAGTGCAGGAGGTGAAAGGGGCCGATATTCTGGCCTTTGCGTCCCTGGTAGCCCGGCGAAGGATCTTACTCATGTGGAAGGAAGCGAAACCCCCCGGCGTGGAGGCCTGGATAAACGATATGGCAGGGTTCATAAAACTGGAACGGATGAAGTTTGCGTTGAGAGGATCGGTTCAGGGGTTCTCCAGGCGGTGGCAACCGTTCCTTGACTATCTCGCGGAACGTTAAGGGAAAATAGATCGCCAGCAGCAGCCCAGAGGGGGGGGGGGGGGGGGAGGGGGGGGGGGGGGGGAGGAGGGAAGGGGGGGGAGCACTATTTCTTGTTACGTTGCTAGTTCACTGGTCACTATTTTATTTAAATAATGTTATCTATTAGTTATTGTGTTATTTTTTATGTTGATTTGTAAAGTGGAAAAATTGTGTTTGAAAACTTTAATAAAATATATATTTTAAAAAAAATATGGCCTCTTGTTACCATCTCACGAATTGAAACATTCTGGCACTAGTTATTCTATGATAGCATTGAAGGATTCTGACAGACCATCATTTCAGTTCTGCAGAGAAAAGAGTGCAAACTTTGGATTCTTTTTTTGGCAAGTGTAAACCTTCGTCACCTTTACGACTGGAGCAAATCTATGCTGCAATTTTTACATTGTTATTTATATCCCTCCCAACCCCCAAATTGCACACAATATTCCAAGTCAGACCTAATTTAGATTATTATTCAGGTTCCAAATGGCCTTCGTGAACTGATTTTTCCCTGCTGACATTAGTGAGGCAGCATGATGTGAATAGGGTGATGTCTGAAGAACAATAACAAAGAACAAAGATCAGTGCAGCACAGGAACAGACCCTCGACCCTCCAAGCTGGCATCGATCATGATGCCTGTCTGAAATAAAACCTTCTACACTTCCGGGATCCGAATCCCTCTATCCCCATCCTATTCATGTATTTGTCAAGGTGCCTCTTAAACGTTTGATGAAGGAAATCATGTGGTGCGAACGCAAAATGCTTTCTGATTCTGCTGTGAACGCTCCTGTGAGGAGAAAGGAACCCATTCTGCAATCAGACCGTCGGAGACTGCTCCAGTCAATCGGGAAATGTGTGTGGCAAGAAGTGGAAGAAGGTATTCAAGGGACTTTCATGTAACTTTTCGTGCTTCCCATTAGAGTGCAATTATTCATGTAACGTTACATTTTCAACACCATCTATTAGTCTTTGGACTCTTGAGGCACTCAATATTTTAAATTTAAAGTAAATATACCAATTATCAGAAGGTTTGAGGGGCAATCACAGGCGATTATTGTGATCATAATTACTCACTATTATTGTCAGCATTGACAGCTATTCTCTGTTTTCTGATTCTAGGTCAATTCATTCGGTGAAATGCAACTTTTAACATTGTTCAAGTAGTAGCTCTGATAGTCAACCACATTTTTGCATAAATGCCAGATTGTATAGGATTAACTATCAGGAAGAAGATGAATAGCAATGATATGACTTTTGATTTTCTTTTCCCCTGTTGAATCTCAGTTTGCGTAGGCATGACCGTGCCGAACAAAAGAAAACAAGAATATCAGAAATGCCAAACATCACGTACCGGAAGACTGTATTATTAGAAGTTTGCCATTGGTTTCCAGAAGGCTGTGGAAGTACTTGATAGTATCAGGCACACTTTCTACATAGTACAACATCTAGATAAGGAAAAAAAAATGGATTATGCAAATATATCCTCACATAAGATAAATATTTCTCTCAAAAATAATTGTGGCACCGTGTTCAAAGTGCCCTAAGATTCTGTTTTGGATAAAGGGAATTCCTGACGCATTTCTGGCACGATAGCATTAACATGGGGCTGAACCTATCGCTTCTCGGCCTTTTGGCTAAGATCAAGTGTAGTATCTGCTCTGCCTTTTGGCTCAGATCTGGTATGTCTCTCTTGTGGGGACCATGAATTGGATTCAATTTGAATTTGAATTGTTTTTTGGAGCAGGCGAGGAGCTGGATTAGGGGTTCGCTCCTGTCCACATTCTGAGCCCTGGCTTTGTAACTCAGAGAAAGTATTAAAAAAAAACAAAAAAATACATGGGGCTGAACCTGCTTCTGCCAGGGTTTGTCCAAAAAAAATGGCTAGGTGGGGTTATTGGATTACGGGGATAGGGTGAAGATGTGGGCTTAGGTAGGGTGATCTTTCCATGGGCTGGTGCAGATTCAATGGGCTGAATGGCCTCCTTCTGCACTGTAAATGCTATGATTTATGAACACTGTTTGAACCCTCTATTCTCTGGTTTCTTACTGTCCAGGGGGGAATTTTGTAAACTGTGGAAATTTCACATCCTGGAATTCACCCCATCCTGCCAAGGCCTCAGCACAGAGCTGCTGTGTTGCTGGTCTTGGGAAAGTTCTAAATGCCAAAGTAATGAACCCCTTGGAGAATCAGCTACTTGACACCAAAGCTCATGAAGATTTCTTCTGCACTGGTCCCTTTCAGGACTTCCCTCTTTCACTGGAGCATTGGAACAATGCTCTGATCATTCAGTCTTCTTTAGCACTAGAAATGTTTGGGACAATAGTCTTGGCCCCAAATTTCTTGTAGTGATTGATGGAGCACTGGTTGAAGAGTAAGCCTGTGATTAAAGGCCCAGACCAAATTATACAAATACTGCCTGTGCCTATATTAACAGTGCAGGATCACCACTCCAGTGATGATGCTTCAGTAGCCCTCATCTTAATAGAGTCAGAAAATGCTGGGCCGGATTATTTTGAGCTATTGTGGACTTTCCCCTTTTTGACAAAGTCTGACCACTGGATCGAACCCTGCTGATTCCTTTATAAAACTGCATTTTGGGCAAAATTGCCAAGCTCAATCTGAAATCATTGTGTTGAATGAGTGATGAGGCCACCTCACAAACTGGCCAAACTGAACCTCTCCCACAACAGTTTTTTGGGAGGTATTGTGTTTGAAAATGGAAGCTCCAGTAATCCCCGACTTTACCCTGCTTTTTAAGAGTCCTGCGTTAGGGCAGCATTGTGGAGGGCAAACAATCCCCAGCAGGGGCTGAGGGAAATAACTGTAGTAACTGTTAGGGTCAGGGATGTGGCAGAAAATCTGCCAATCCCATTATGTTCCTTCCTCCACTCAGGACTATTTGAAAACTCAGGTGACAAATTGATAATAGAAATATGGCTTGTAAGGTAGAGAAGCTATTAAATTTTAGTTCAGCTAATTTGATTGCAGTTGAAGATAGGTATTGACAGAGAAGAGATCTCACAGCTCTGTTAGAAGTAGTTTGTTCAGAAGGCTAGAGAGGGAACACCTCCCTCACCTTTGTTGGAAGAAAAGCCATACCATGGAGTAACGATGAAGTAAATAATTGCATAGATCTGAATGTTAGTGAAACTAGAGAAACAAAGAGATAGTTCCAGAGAAATCTGAGTTTAAAGACACTTGAACAGAGCATTTTTTAGTAAAGAAAAACAGAGCTGAGAAGAAGGCTGAAATGGCAATAAGATATCTGAAGTGGATTTCAGGTTTGGTGATGTTTTATTACAATAATAATAATCGCTTATTGTCACGAGTAGGCTTCAATGAAGTTACTGTGAAAAGCCCCTAGTCGCCACATTCCGGCGCCTGTTCGGGGAGACCAGTATGGGAATTGACCCCGCGCAGCAGGCATTGTTCTGCATTACAATCCAGCTATTTAGTCCACTGTGCTAAACCAATATATTACAGCCTGTAATGTGAGTTGAAATGACAATGGAAATTGATGGCTGGATCTCAGAGTTTGTGTAAAAGCAGTTAAAAAAAAGGAAACCTAAAAGGGGGTGGTGTAAACTCATGGAATGGATTTGCTGTTAAAATTGGAGCAGAAGTTTTGTTTAAAAGTGTCATGTGGAAAACCTGGTCTGGATTTCGAAAGGCAAACTGCTAAGGGAAATCATTATTATGAGACAAGTGTGTTTCAGGGAGTGGAGTTTGGAAACTATCATGTGACAATCATGTGGGGGAATTTGAGGAAAAATCATGGACACTAACTTATGTTCAGAGTAGAGTGTGTATTGAACTACAGTTAAAGGAACTTGGTGTGGTAATGAGACCATTATATCTTAAGGTGTACTTGGTAATCCATATTGATCCTAAAATCTTTGTACAATTGTTCAACTCACGGGGTAGTAGAGGAGTATTACAAAGAACAAAGAACAATACAGCACAGGAACAGGCCCTTCGGCCCTCCAAACCTGTACCGGTCATGATACCAACCTTTCTCAATCCCCTCAACACTTCCTTATTGTATTATAATCCAATTTTGTTTCATGTTAAATGGATGTTTGTTTTTGTTCAAACTAATTAGCGGTCCTGTGGCTGTTCCTCCAAGTTTTACAGCAGGGTGCTATTGCCAGGGTGCCAGTGCCAGGGTCCCAGGCTGTCAGTGGTATGGTTCCTGGGTGGTACTGGGAGCGCTAGGGTGCCATCCTGACCAGAGACCGACCACCCGGGTCATCCAATAGCCTCGGGACCTCCCCAAGTGACACTTCACCTGGTCCTCGTTTGTGGAAACCATGTTAAAAAGGTCATGGCAGGGTCTTCTAGTGCGTTGAAAGGGATATTGTGTTACTAAGATATTTGTGGCTGAAGACATGCTTTGTAATCTGGGTCAATCTTTCAGTCTACGTGTATTTGTTAAACTAAGGGGGGAGTAAAGGAGTATTGTGTCATAATCCAATTTTTCCATGTTCAATAAATGATATTTTGGGATTTGGATTTGGTTTTGTTTATTGTCAAGTGTACCGAGGTACAGTGAAAAGTATTTTTCTGCGAGCAACTCAACAGATCATTAAGTACATGGGAAGAAAAGGGAAGAAAAGAAAATACATAATAGGGCAACACAAGGTACACAATGTAACTACATAAGCACCGGCATCGGATGAAGCATACAGGACGTAATGTTAATGAGGTCAGTCCATAAGAGGGTCATTTTGGAATCTGGTAACAGTGGGGAAGAAGCTGTTTTTGAGTCTGTCAGTGTGTGTTCTCAGACTTCTGTATCTCCTGCCCGATGGAAGAAATTGGAAGAGTGAGTAAGCAAGGTGGGAGAGGTCTTTGATTATGCTGCCTGCTTTCCCCAGGCAGCAGGACGTGTAAATGGAGTCAATGGATGGGAGGCAGGTTCGTGTGATGGACGGGGCGGTGTTCCCAACTCTCTGAAGTTTCTTGCGGTCCTGGGCCGAGCAGTTGCCATACCAGGCTGTGATGCAGCTCGATCGGATGCTTTCTATGGTGCATCTGTAAAAGTTGGTAAGGGTTAATGTGGACTTCCTGAGGAAGTATAGACGCTGTTGTGCTTTCTTGGTGGTAGCGTCGACGTGGGTGGGCCAGGACAGATTTTTGGAGATGTGCACCCCTAGGAATTTGAAACTGCTAACCATCTCCACCTCGGCCCCGTTGATGCTGACAGGGGTGTGTACAGTACTTTGCTTCCTGAAGTCAATGACCAGCTCTTTAGTTTTGCTGGCATTGAGGAAGAGATTGTTGTCGCTGCACCACTCCACTAGATTCTCTATCTCCCTCCTGTATTCTGACTCGCCGTTTTTCAAAATCTGGCCCACTTTGGTCGTATCGTCAGCAAATGTGTAGATGGAGTTGGAACCAAATTTTGCAACGCAGTCGTGTGTGTACAGGGAGTAGAGTAGGGGGCTACGTATGCAGCCTTGTGGGGCCCCGGTATTGAGGACTATTGTGGAGGAGGTGTTGTTGTTCATTCTTACTGATTGTGGTCTGTTGGTCAGAAAATCGAGGATCCAGTTGCAGAGTGGGGAGCCAGCTCCTAGGTTTTGGAGCTTTAATATGAGCTTGGCTGGGATTATGATGTTGAAGGTGGAGCTGTAGTCAATAAATTGGAGTCTGATGTAGGAGTCCTAGTTGTCAAGATGCTCTAGTGATGAGTGTAGGGCCAGGGAAATGGCGTCTGCTGTGGACCGGTTGCGACGGTATGCGAATTGCAGTGGATCAAGGTGTTCTGGGAGTATGGAGGTGATGCGCTTCATGATCAACCTCTCGAAGCACTTCATTACGACTGAAGTCAGGGCCACTGGTCGGTAGTCATTGAGGCACGTTGCCTGGTTCTTCTTTGGTACCAGTATGATGGTGGTCTTCTTGAAGCAGGTGGGGACCTCGGAGTGGAGGAGGGACAGGTTAAAGATGTCCGCGAATACCTCTGCTAGCTGGTCCGCGCAGGCTCTGAGTGCATGACCAGGGATCCCGCCCGGGACCGTCGCCTTCCAAGGGTTCACTTTCAGGACGGTCGATCTGACTTCGGAAGCTGTGATGGTGGGTATGGGTGAGTTATGGGCTGCTGGGGCACTCAACAGCGGATTGTTGGTTATCTGCTCAAACCCAGCATAGAATGCATTGAGTTCATCGGGGAGGGGTGCGCTGCTGCCGGAGATACTGCTCGGCTTTGCTTTGTAGCCCGTTATGTTGTTTAGTCCTTGCCACAATCGCCGAAAGTCTGTCTGTGACTCTAGCTCCTTTTGATATTCTCTCTTGGCATCTCGGATGGCTTTGTGGAGGTTGTACCTGGATTTCTTGCATAGGTCAGGGTCATCTGACTTGAACGCCTCAGATCACTCCTTCAGTAGGGAGTCAATCTCATGATTGAGCCATGGTTTCCGGTTGGGGAACGTACGTACTGCTTTCTTTGGCACGTAGTCATCCTCACATTTGCTGATGAAGTCTGTGACAGTGGTGGCATACTCATTTAAGTTGGTCGCTGCGTTCTTAAATATGATGTGGAGATGCCGGCATTGGACTGGGGTGAGCACAGTAAGAAGTCTTACTACACCAGGTTAAAGTCCAACAGGTTTGTTTCAAACACCAGCTTTCGGAGCACTGCTCCTTCCTCAGGTGAATGAAGAGGTATGTTCCAGAAACATATATATAGACAAATTCAAAGATGCAAGACAATGCTTAGTATGCGAGCATTTGCAGGTAATTAAGTCTTTACAGATCCAGAGAGAGGGGTAACACCAGGTTAAAGAGGTGTCTTGCATCTTTGAATTTGTTGATATATATGTTTCTGGAACATACCTCTTCATTCACCTGAGGAAGGAGCAGTGCTTGGAAAGTTAGTGTTTGAAACAAACCTGTTGGACTTTAACCTGGTGTTGTAAGACTTCTTACTGATCTTAAATATGGACCAGTCCACTGTCTCTAAGCAGTCACGTAAGAGCTCTTCTGTTTCCTCGGACCAGCACTGCACGACCTTCTTAGCTGGATTCTCCCGCTTGAGTTTCTGCTTGTATGCCGGGAGAAGGAGCACCGTTTTATGGTCTTATTTCCCAAAGTGCGGTCGGCGGTTGGAACGGTAGGCGCCCTTGATTTTTGAGTAGCAGTGGTTAAGAGTGTTGTCGCCCCTGGTGGGACAGGAGATGTGCTGGTGGAATTTTGGCAGTGCACTCTTGAGGGTGGCCTTGTTGAAGTCTCCGGCTACGATGACAAGGCCTCCGGATGTTCTGTTTCGTAGTTGTTTATAACTGTGTACAGTTTGTCCAGGGCCTTGTTGTTAAAACTATTTAGTCATCCAGTGAGCTTTTGAACTGAGGTTCCATTTTGGGACCTTCCATCCAGTTATAACATCAACTGAGATTATAACAAAACAAAATAGCTCCAAGTCAGGATGTTGTGTAGCTTGAAGCGAATTTGTAGATTATGGTGTTTCCACTCACAAGCTGCCCTTGTTTTTCTCAGTCAGAGAGGTCACAGGTTTGGAATGTGTTGTCAAAGGAGTTTTGGCAAATTTCTGCAGTGTACCTTTTAGATGGTACACACTGTCATCATTGTGCATTGATGGCAAAGATAAGGTAAGGTAATGTAAGGTAAAGTCGCCATAATCCCAGATGACCATAAGCTGCTTTCCCTCTTGAGGACAGTAAGACAACTTACAACATCAGGTTAAAGTCCAACAGGTTTGTTTCAAACATTAGCTTTCCGAGCACTGCTCCTTCCTTAGGTGAATCCTGAACATTCACCTGAGGAAGGAGCAGTGCTCCGAAAGCTAGTGTTTGAATCAAACCTGTAGGACTTTAACCTGGTGTTGTAAGACTTCTTACTGTGTTCACCCCAGCCCAACGCCGGCATCTCCACATCATGGCTTCCCTTTTGAGGGGGAGAGCTGACTAGTGGCGATTCAACCTGAGGATTAACACATCTCAGGCGAGGGCAAAGTTGAGAACACGGGCTTTCATGACAGTATGGGAATTGAACTCGGGCTATTGGCCTCCAGGGCCAGTTTAGCTCACTTGGCTAGCCAGCTGATTTGTGCAGAGATAGGTGAATTAACCATACTAAACTGCCCCTTAATTGCAAACTTTAAAAAAAAATCACGTGCTCATTCTTTTAGACTCTTAACCTTACCTTGGACCTACTTCACAAAAATGACTTATTCAGTAGAACTGAACGCTGCTTTAAAGAGGATGGCCATTCTAAATTGCCCTTAGTGTCCAAAAAGATTAGGTTATCGTTACTGGGTTACGGGGATAGGCTGGAGGTGGGGGCTTGGCTAGGGTGGTCTTTCCAGGGCAGGTGAAGACTCGCTGGGCCGAAAGACCTCCTTCTGCACTGTGGATTCTATGATTCTATGATTGTGTGGATACCGCAAACAATAAGTTACATGGACAATGTAAACCCACATTCCCACATCCTGCTCTTTTCCATAGCCCTGCAATCTTATTTCTCTTTTCAAGTGTTTAGCTAATTCCATTTTGGAAGTTTCTGTTCAATTTGCTTCAAATGTCCCCTCAGACGTTATATTCCAGAACATCATAAGTTGTTCTGTGAAAAAAGGACATGAAGTGGATGCGTGGGGTGGACCACCTGAGCATCCAAGAAATCGTTGGATCTGGTTGTTTCTGAATCTCCTTTGCGAAATTCAATTTTTCCTGCCGGAAAACACTGCTGTCTGTACTTCTAACCAACTCAGAAACGGAATGAACTGATTTTGATCCTTAATTTTCAATTCGCAGTTTGAACGCTCCTCACACAATAACATTGTGCTCTCACCATGTGTTTTTTTAATGTCTTGATGCAATTGATTATACATGGTTTCAGCCCAGTGAGTGCAGAGCAAAACTTCATCCAAAACAACAATATTAACCGAATGATCATGAACATAATTGTAGACGATAATCATTCATAAACGATAAACTTATTTTTGCCAGAATGGGTTCAGTCATTTCACATTGGTTACAACAAACTACTGGTTCTATGATTAGTCAAGAGATTACTTACTTCACAGCCACACATGGGGTGGTATTCTGCCAACTGGCTGGTGGGTTTGGTGGCAGGTGGATGCAGAAAATCTGGCAAGAGCCAAAAATCTGGAAAACCGCTGGCATAAAATTACATTGCAATTCTCCCAACGGCACGTTAATGGCACGTCAGTCATCCCACTGGCAGATGGCATGAAATTCATTCACATCTTATGAATGCCCGATAAAACAGCTGCTCATCAGTGTACTGTCAGGTCTTCCGATCCTGCATCATGCCAGCGCAAAATCACGTTGTTGTCAAACCCAATTGCTCAAGAGTGGCATGCACAAGGCAGTCCTCAATTTGCCGGCTGCATGCTGGCTCAGTGGTTTGGCCACACGGCGCCAAGGACCCGGGTTCAATTCCGGCCCCGTGTCACTGTCTATGTGGAGTCTGTGTGAGTCTCATCCCCACACCACAAAGATGTGCAGGGTGGATAGATTGACCACGCTAAATTGCACCTTAATTGGAAAAATATAATTAGGCACACTAAATTAAAAAATAACCAATGTGTATGAGACTTTGAAGTGAGTGCAACAAACCTTTCTTCCATAGTGCTGCACTGCTCCTGCTGTACCATTCACCACTCTGCCTGAGAAGACCGGTTCCTGCCCTCCATCCCCTTGCGGAGTTGATCTTCATGTACAGCACTCTGCTGCTTGACCCATAGACAATGCTGCGGCACTGTCTCAGTTCAGTACTCCTTCAACACCCACTTCCATACTCCCTGGCGCCACACACCTGTGCCTACCTGATGGCACTGTGCTGTTGGACTCATGCAGCCACTGCAACAAAGGTCCAAGGTTTGACCATGGGATGGAGTACGATGTGAACGGGAGGAGGAGGTGGAGGCAGAGGAGGTTGCTGACCTGACGAACACAAGGTGGGCAATGTGGAAGGAGCGCTGTGCAAGAATTTGCAGTGGGTAAGGCAAAGGTTCACAATGGCACGCAGAGGGATAAGGAGGTGGATGAAGATCACAAACAATGGAAGGCGGAGGGAAGACCAATGGCTGGAAGCTGGACCCCTACACGCCTGCGTAAATAGCTTACAAACAAGGGGGTCAACGGAATACCACATTATTTACAGGAAGGAGATGGATGAAGTCTGCAGAGGATGTTGGTCAAAGTTCAGGAGGGGCATGGGAACTTCAGAGGTTACGAGCTTGGTCAAAGGTGGTTGAATCCAGGAACATCCTTCTTCTTGAAGCTGCTCGCCTTTTCTCGCTGGACATCCTGCATGGACTGGTAAAGACAGGTGAGCTGGAGAGTGTGATATGAGTGTGCTGGACTGGCATTTAAATACGGCGTCAGAACCTTTAATCCCATCAGCTAAGGTGGGTGGACTAATCAGCTGTCATCCCACCGGGAGATTCAGAGGGGAACACTCCTGTGCATAATTAATGAGGATCCAGGCACAGAATGAAAGGCACTGCTGGAGCTGCCCACCATTCCACTTAGTCTCCGAAACAGAGACTTTAAGATAAAAGATGAGTTAATAGTTCAAACAAAACTGCTCTTTTCACATGAAAACACATCGCATAAAAACATTGAAGTTTAATCAACACCTTTGTATTTGGTGATTTGGTGTGGATTTGGCTCCACCACTTTATCGTGAATATAAAGGCCATGATGTTTGGATTGAATTTTGCCAATGATGTGCCATCAATTAACACAAGACGAGTAGTGAACGAAACTGTAGCTTTAATAAGCTAAACAGAAAGCCTCCTGGCCACTAATCCCGAACTGGGGCAGGGCCGGAGGTCAGCCACCTTTATACCGAGCCCAAGGGGAACCAGAGCCATCAGGCAGTGGTTTACCACAATACATGTAGTACAGTAACAGTTTACCATAATACATATAGTACACTAACAGTGGTTTACCACAGCCAAGAATTTCAATGATGTGGAGATGCCGGCGTTGGACTGGGGTGAGCACAGTACGAAGTCTTACAACACCAGGTTAAAGTCCAACAGGTTTGTTTCGATGTCACTAGCTTTCGGAGCGCTGCTCCTTCCTCATTCACCTGAGGGAGGAGCAGCGCTCCGAAAGCTAGTGACATCAAAACAAACCTGTAAGAATTTCAATGTCCACTTCACCTGAATGGAAAAACACAACACTTCTGTCCATGAATTTCTGGGGCAAGAGTCTTGCCCCCAAATTTCTTGCTGTGATCGATGCAGCACTGGTTGAAGAGTAAGCCTGTGATTAAAGGCCTCGGACAAATTATAAAAATGCTGCCTTTGCCTATATTAACAGTGCAAGACCACCACTCCAGTGATGATGCTTCAGTTGCCCTCATCTTAATAGAGTCAGAAAATGTTGGGATCGATTATTTTGAGCTATTGTGGATTTTATCCATTTTGACAAAGTCAGACCGCTGGGTCGAACCTTGTTGACCGCTTTATAAAACTGCATTTTGGGCAATATTGCCAAGCTCAATCTGAAATCATTGTGTTGAAAGAGTGCTGCGGCCACCTCAAGAATTGGCCAAATTGAACCTCTCCACCTACAGTTTTTTGGGAAGTATTTGGGAATGAAAATGAAAGCTCCAGTGATCCCCAACCTTACCCTGCTTTTTAAGTGTCCTTCATTAGCACAGCATTGTCAAGAGCAAACGATCCCCAGGGGGGGCTGAGGAAAATAACTACAGTAACTTGTAGGGCCGGAGATGTGGCAGAAAACCTGCCAATCCCATTATTTTCCATTCTCCACTCAGGAATATTTGAAAACTCGAGTGACGAATTAGCATTAATCGAATATTTGGTCCAATATCAATCTTATTAAGAAGTGAGAAATTCTTTTTTGTAAAGCACAATATAAATATATTTTCTTCCCACTTTCTGACCCTCAATCTAAATGCACTGGTTTCTGCTGCATTAGAGTCTCATAGGGGTAACATGCACCACAGTTAAACAACTATACCTCTGTGAGAATAAACAGTAAATGACAATAGGTTAATTAATAATGAACAAGTGCCCTCACACCCAAACCCATTTCTCCTCGCACTCATTATGCAAATAAAGGTAATAGAAACTGCTTGATTGCTGCCAGGACTTCTTCCCTCCACAACCCAAGGTTGTTTCAGCGAATTGTAATGACTCTAGTCTTATCCTAGCAGATACCAGCAAGGACTGCGTTTGTCATACAATATATCTCTGGCTTTAGGAAAGGCTCACCAAAATACATTTTACAAAAAACACTTATATGCAGAGTAGATTCTCTCTGGGGTGCATCTGAACCCCAAAGTCTCAAAATGTATCTAACAGAGTGTGCTGTTGAATTACCCAAAGATTTCAATTTTCAATACACTTTTTTTCATTCATTTAGGGGATATATACATCACTGGTTCGGCCAGCATTTATTGCCCAACCCTAGTTGCTCTTCAGAAGATGGCGGTGAGCTGCCTTCTTCAACAGCTGCAGTCCTTGAGGTATAGGTGCGCCCTCTGTGCTGTTAGGGAGGAAGTTCCAGGATTTTGTCCCAGCGGCAGCAAAGGAAAGCGATATATTTCACCGAAATAAGACTACTTGGTCAGTGACTTGGAGGTGAACCTCCAGGTGGTGGGGTTCCCAAGTATCTGCTGCTTTTGTCCTTCTAGATGGTAGTGGTCATGTGTTTGGAAGGCGCTGTCTCAGGAACCTTGATGAGTTACTGCAGTGCATCTTGTAGAAGGTACACATGGCTGCCACTGTTCATCGGTGGTGGAGGGTTTGAACGTTTGTGGAAGGAGGAACAGTCAAGAAGGCTGTTTAAAAGCACCAACAGTTCCAAACTCAAGGAACTTTATTATTTTAATGTCAAGTTCCTTTTCCGCTCATACCACGCACATCTGACTGAAATATGTGAAAGCTTTGGATGGACAAGTAGTTGTTTCAACCAGTCGTAGTTGTTGACTCATACCAACTTTTACAGATGCACCATAGAAAGCATCCCATCTGGCTGCATCACAGCCTCGTATGGCAACTGCTTGGCCCAAGACCACTAGAAACGTGAGAGAGATGTGAACACAGCACAGTCCATCACATGAAACTGCGTCCCATTTATTGACTCTGTACCTCCCGCTGCCTGGGGAAAGAAGGCAGCATAATCAAAGGCCTCTCCCACTCGGCTTACTCACTCTTCCAACTTCTTCCATCAGACAGGAGGTACGAAAGTCTGAGAACACGCATGAACAGATTAAAAAACAGCTTCTTCCCCACTGTTACCAGACTCCTAAACGACCCTCTTATGGACTGACCTGATTAATACTACACTTCTGTCCGCATCACCCAATGCCACTGTCTATATTTTTACATTGTGTATCTTATGTTGTCCTATTATGTATTTTCTTTTTCTTTTCTTTTCTTTTCTTTTGATGCACTAAATGATCTGCTTGAACTGCTTGCAAAAAAAAAACTTTTCACTGTACCTCGGTACATGAGACAATAAACAAATCCAATCCAACCCAAAGGGTATCACATGTATCAGGCGCAACCAGGCAAACCTTAATGTGGGAAGAGAGAGTCAGAATTATTCTCGCCACAGTTACATCCCAAAACAGCACACAAAAAGTTTGGATGAAAGGAGCACGTTAGCCTATTTTGGATCAGACTTTCTGGTCAATAGCGGGAGCGATTCAACGACCCTGTTGTGCCCGCTATAAATCCAGGCTCAATGGGTGAATCGCGCATCAGACCAAAATCAGGCTCCGTGAAACCTTGAGTACGTCATTCAGCTCGCTCTGCCTGAGGTGATCTGGATCTGTAAGTGCGGCCTCAGCGGGCAGGAACTTCCTGAGGCCAGAATAAATGGCAAAGTTCTGTTGGACAGTGAGATGTTTCTCGGTACTGCGGCCACCAAGAAACACCCTGCTAAACGTGCCGTTCAGCGGACTTTAACATGAGTCCGCTGAATCACTCGAACCTCTTTATCCTGGCATAATCACACATTCCTTCTCCACGCAATTTCCAACTTAAACTGTGGTCAAATGGGAACATTGTAGTAATTTCCTCGAACATGGAAGAACAATTATGAGAGAGATTCTGCTGAAATGTTGTCCACATAAAATGGCAGATGTTCATGAACATTGTCTGAAGTTTCCAACTAGTTACCCATTTCCACCTTTTTGACCAGAAGTGTCAAGGGACGGCAGCGTGAAGATTTGAAAAAAACAACCTAGAAATAAGTGAAAATGAGATTTTCTACTAAAAATGTCCATGGTTCATCCACCCATCAGTGCTTTGACACTGAGTGGCACAGTTGGGTATTTGACTAGAATTAGGTTCACACTCAACCGTGACTGATAGATTGAATATCTCCCTGTGTCCTGGTTGTAAAGTTCATCTGAACAGCAGTTACCTGGATCATGTGAATGAAATCAAACTTTCTGCTTTCCTTCCTCTCCTTGTTTTGCTTTTCATATTCTTCTGCGCGCATCTGGTTCCAAGTGAAGGAGATGTTAAGTCCTTGAGTCTTTTCTGCCACAAGATCTGGTGCAAGGGAAGATTTAGCAGGGAATTCTTTGTGTTAATTAAATAATTGGAACCACAATCTTTTTGTTTGCTATTTCATCGTACCCAGATTCCTGAAACTCATATTTCACCACACATTTCACTCCTGACTGCTTAGAAGTGGCCACTTAGTGTCAGCTGAGGGGAAATTGCGCAGATTTAAACATTGTGCTCTTATTTTCACATTTCAGCATATCACACTTACTGACGAACATTTATCGATTTGTCAAATTGTACACACCATCAATCAGTAAGTCTAATGGAAATTGCTGGAATCTTTCATTTGTTTATATTCTTTCATGGGATGTGGATGTAACCAGCAAGACCTACATTCGCTGCCCATCCCTACTTGCCCTTGAAACAGTGGTGGTGAACCACCTTCTTGAACCGCTGTGGCACAGGTACACCCAGACTGCTGTTAGGGAGGGATTTTCCAGAAGTTTGACCAAGCATCAGTGTAGGAACAACTGTTCGGAAAACAAAGGTAGTTCTGAAGGATTTACATTTGTGGTGGTAGATATTAGGAATGGGGGATAGTTTTAAATGGTGTTGGGAAAATTAAGGTAGTTTCAAGGGATTTATACCTGTATTGGTAAACATTTGGAATATGGAATAGTAAAGTGGGTTTAACCTAATGTTTCTGTGCCTGGAAAGGTAAAACCTACAGATAGGTTCATGCTGCACCAAGGTGCGTGTATGTGTGGAGGTTGGTTAAGTCCCAACTGTGTTTCTATGGTGCTTAGTGAGGGCGATACCATGAAGAATAAATAAAAAGCATTAGCATATAGGTGTTGCTTAGAAATGGGGCTTGTAAGGTAGAGAAGGTTTTAAGTTTTAGTTCAGCTAATTTGATTGCAGTTGAAGATGGATAGTGAAAGAGAAGAGCACTCACAGCTCTGTTAGAAGTAGTTTGTTCAGAAGGCTAAAGAGGGAACACCACCCTCAGCTTTGCTAGAAGAAAAGCCATACCATGGAGTAATGGTGAAGAAAATAAATGCATAGATCTGAATGTTAGGGAAACTATAGAAACAAAGAGATGTTTCCAAGAAGTCTGAGTTTAAAGATACTTTAACATAGCACTTTTTAGTAAAGAAAAACAGAGCTGAGAAGAAGGCTGAAATGCCAAAAAGATATCTGAAGTGATTTTCAGGTTTGGTGAGGTTTTACTACAGCCTGTGGAACGTGAGTTGAAATAACAATGGAAATCTATGGCTGAATCTTAGAGTTTGTGTGAAAGCAGTTAAAACAAAGGAAACCTAAAAGGGGTGTTGTGAAATCGTGAAATGGGTTTGCTGTTAAAAGTGGAGCAGGAGTTTTGTTTAAAAGTGTAATTTGGAAAAGGTTTTCTGGATTTCAGAAGACAAACTACGAAGGCAAATCATTGTAATGAGACAAGTGTGTTTTTTTAACATTTTATTTTATTTATTATTGTCACGTGTGTTAGTATACAGTGAAAAGTATTGTTTCTTGCATGCTGTACAAACAATGCATACATAGGGAAGGAGGGAGAGACTGCAGAATATAATGTTACAGTTATAGCAAGGTATAGAGAAAAGATCAACTTAATACGAGGTACGTCCATTCAAAAGTCTGATGGCAGTAGGGAAGAAGCTGTTCTTGAGTCGGTTGGTACATGACCTCAAACTTTGGTGAGGTTTTACTACAGCCAGTGGAATGTGAGTTGAAACAACAATGGAAATCTATGGCTGAATCTCAGAGTTTGTGTGAATGCAGTTAAAACAAAGGAAACCTAAAAGGGGTGTTGTGAAATCATGAAATGGCTTTGCTGTTAAAAGTGGAGCAGGAGTTTTGACCTCAAACTTTGGTATCTTTTTCCTGATGGAAGAAGGTGGAAGAAAGTATGACCGGGGTGTGTGGGGTCCTTAATTATGCTCGCTGCCTTTCCGAGGCAGCGGGAATTGTAGACAGAGGCGATGGATGGGAGGCTGGTTTGCGTGATGGAATGTGCTACATTCACGACCTTTTGTAATTTCCTGCGGTCTTGGGCAGAGCAGGATCTATACCAAGCTGTGATACAACCAGAAAGAATGCTTTCTGTGGTGCATTTGTAGATGTTGGTGAGAGTCGTAGGTGACATGTCAAATTTCCTTAGTCTTCTGAGAAAGTAGAGTCGTTGGTGGGCTTTCTTAACTATAGTGTCAGCATGGGGGGACCAGGACAGGCTGTTGGTGATCTGGACACCTAAAAACGAGGGAGTGGAGTTTGGAAACTATCATGTGACAATCATGTGGGGGTAATTTGAGAAGACATCACGGACACGGTAGCATAGTTGTTAGCACAATGGCTTCACAACGCCGGGGTCCCAGGTTTGATTCCCGGCTTGGGTCACTGTCAATCTCCCTGTGGCTGCGTGCGTTTCCTCCGGGTGCTCCGGTTTCCTCCCACAAGATCCGAAAGTTGTATTAGAAGGTAATTTGGACATTCTGAACTCTCCTTCCGTGTACCTGAACAGTCACGGTAATGTGGCGACTAGGGGCTTTTCCAAAGTAACTTCATTGCAGTGTTAATGTAAGCGTATTTGTGACAATAAATATTATTATAATTATTATAATAATTATTATGTTCAGAGTGGAGTGTGTATTTAAAAGAATTTGGTGTGGCAATGAGACCATTATATCTTAAGGTGTACTTTGCAATCCATATCAATTCTAAAATCTTTGTATAATTGATAATCTAAAGGGGGAGTAGAGGAGTATTACAAAGATCAAAGAAAAGTACAGCACAGGAACAGGCCCTTCGGCCCTCCAAGCCTGTACCGGTCTTGATACCAACCTTTGCCAAAACCCTCAGCACTTCCTTATTGTATTATAATCCAATTTTTCATGTTTAATAGATTATTGTTTATGTTCAAACTAAATAGCGGTCCTGTGACTGTGTTCCTCCAAGTTTTACAACAGGGTGCCACTGCCAATTTGCCACTGTCAGGGTGCCAGGTTGCCAGTGCTATGGTTCCCGGGTGACAATGGGAGTGCCAGAGATTGCTAGAGCAGCACGGTAGCACAGTTGTTATCACGGTTGCTTCACAGCGCCAGGGTCCCAGGTTCGATTCCGGCTTGGGCCACGGTCTGTGCGGAGTCTGCAGGATCACCCCGTGTCTGCGTTGGTTTCTTCCAGGTGCTCTGGTTTCCTCCCACAGTCCAAAGATGTGTAGGTTAGGTGGATTGGCCATGATAAATTTCCCTGAGTGTCCAAAAAATGTTAGACTGAGTTATGGGCATAGGGTGGAGGTGTGGGGCTTAAGCGGGGTGCTCTTTCCAAGGGCCGGTGCAGACTCGATGGGCCGAATGGCCTCCTTCTGCACTGTAAATTCTATGTTCCTTGTTCATGTTTACCATCCTGCCCAGAGACCGACCACCCGGGGCAACCCATGGCCTTGGCACCTCCCCAAGTGACATTTCGCCTGCTCCTCGTTTATGGAAACCATGTTAAAAAGGTTACACCAGGGTCTCCGAATGCAAGGCCATCTTGATGGAAAGGGATAGGTATGTACCGCAGTGCAAGAGTTATATCTGGGGGAAAGGCAATTATGATGCGATGAGGCAAGACTTACGATACATCGGATGGAGAGGAAAACTGCAGGGGATGGGCACAATGGAAATGTGGAGGTTGTTCAAGGAACAGCTACTGCGTGTCCTTGATAAGTATGTACCTGTCAGGCAGGGAGGAAGTGGTCAAGTGAGGGAACTGTGGTTTACTAAAGCAGTCGAAACACTTGTCAAGAGGAAGAAGGAGGCTTATGTAAAGATGAGACATGAAGGTTCAGTTAGGGCGCTCGAGAGTTACAAGTTATCTAGGAAGGACCTAAAGAGAGAGCTAAGAAGAGCCAGGAGGGGACATGAGAAGTCTTTGGCAGGTCGGATCAAGGATAACCCTAAAGCTTTCTGTAGATATGTCAGGAATAAAAGAATGACTAGGGTAAGAGTTGGGCCAGTCAAGGACAGTTGTGGGAAGTTGTGCTTGGAGTCCGAGGAGATAGGAGAGGTGCTAAATGAATATTTTTCATCAGTATTCACACAGGAAAAAGACAATGTTGTCGAGAAGAATACTGAGATTCAGGCTACTAGACTAGAAGGGCTTGAGGTTCATAAGGAGGAGGTGTTAACAATTCTGGAAAGTGTGAAAATAGATAAGTCCCCTGGGCCGGATGGGATTTATCCTAGGATTCTCTGGGAAGCTAGGGAGGAGACTGCTGAGCCTTTGGCCTTGATCTTTAAGTCATCTTTGTCTGCAGGAATAGTGCCAGAAGACTGGAGGATACCAAATGTTGTCCCCTTGTTCAAGAAGGGGAGTAGAGATAACCCCGGTAACTATAGACCAGGGATCCTTACTTCTGTTGTGGGAAAAATCTTGGAAAGGTTTATAAGAGATAGGGTGTATAATCATCTGGAAAGGAATAATTTGATTAGAGATGTTCAACACGGTTTTGTGAAGGGTAGGTCGTGCCTCACAAATCTTATTGAGTTCTTTGAGAAGGTGACCAAACAGGTGGATGAGGATAAAGCAGTTGATGTGGTGTATATGGATTTCAGTAAAGCGTTTGATAAGGTTCCCCATGGTAGGTTACTGCAGAAAATACAGAGGCATGGGATTCAGGGTGATTTAGCAGTTTGGATCAGAAATTGGCTAGCTGGAAGAAGACAAAGGGTGGTGGTTGATGGGAAATGTTCAGACTGGAGTCCAGTTACTAGTGGTGTACCACAAGGATCTGTTTTGGGGCCACTGCTGTTTGTCATTTTAATAAATGACCTGGAGGAGGGCGTAGAAGGATGGGTGAGTAAATTTGCAGATGACACTAAAGTCGGTGGAGTTGTGGACAGTGCGAAAGGATGTTACAAGTTACAGAGGGACATAGATAAGCTGCAGCATTGGGCTGAGAGGTGGCAAATGGAGTTTAATGCATAAAAGTGTGAGGTGATTCATTTTGGAAGGAATAACAGGAAGACTGAGTACTGGGCTAATGGTAAGTTTCTTGGTAGTGTGGATGGGCAGAGAGATCTCGGTGTCCATGTACATAGATCCCTGAAAGTTGCCACCCAGGTTGAGAGGGTTGTTAAGAAGGCGTACGGTGTGTTAGCTTTTATTGGTAGAGGGATTGAGTTTAGGAGCCATGAGGTCATGTTGCAGCTATACAACACTCTGGTGCGGCCGCATTTGGAGTATTGCGTGCAATTCTGGTCGCCACATTATAGGAAGTATGTGGAAGCCTTGGAAAGGGTGCAGAGGAGATTTACCAGAATGTTGCCAGGTATGGAGGGAAGATCTTATGAGGAAAGGCTGAGGGACTTGAGGCTGTTTTCGTTAGAGAGAAGAAGGTTAAGAGGTGACTTAATTGAGGCATACAATATGATCAGAGGATTGGATAGGGTGGGCAGTGAGAGCCTTTTTCCTCGGATGGTGATGTCTAGCACGAGGGGACATAGCTTTAAATTGAGGGGAGATAGATGTAAGACAAATGTCAGAGGTAGGTTCTTTACTCAGAGAGCAGTAAGGGCGTGGAATGCCCTGCCTGCAACAGTAGTGGACTCGCCAACACTAAGGACATTCAAATGGTCATTGGATAGACATACGGACTGTAAGGGAATAGTGTAGATGGGCTTTAGAGTGGTTTCACAGGTCGGCGCAACATCGAGGGCCGAAGAGCCTGTACTGCGCTGTAATGTTCTATGTTCTATCTGGTGCATTGAAAGGGATGTTGTGTTACTAAGATATTTGTAGTTGAAGATATGCTTTGTAATCTGGGTCAATCTTATACTCTGTGTGTATTTGTTGAACTAAGGTGGGAGTAAAGGAGTATTGTACCATAATCCAATTTTTCCATGTTCAATAAATGTTTTTTGTTGTTAAAACTATTCATTGACTTCTGGTGGCGTGGGCGCACAGGGCGGCCGCAGCAACAAGAACTCCCGCCGGTGGCCGCGATTCGCAGTGATTTCAGGGAAATCCCCGAGTCTTCACGCGCCCCCCCCCCCCGACTATTGGCGGCCTTTGGAGCCGCCACGAGCAGCCAGCGGGGCCGGTTTAAAAACCGTCGAAGAAGCCCGCTCGGGTGTCAGGCGGCGGGGGACTGAGGCGCCCGGCCCGGCGCGGCAGGTCAGAGCAGCGGGGGCGGAGCTACGAGGAGGCCGAGGTGGCAGGCCCGAGGCCAGGGCACCATGTAGGGAGGGTGCTCCACGTCGGATGGCTCCCACCTAGGAAGAAGAAAGAAGGTTGATGCCTGGTCCCAGGTGAATGCAGATTAGAAAGAAAGAAGATTTAAGGAAATTTGGTAAAAGTTTTTTGTTCTCCCCCTTTTTTTTTCAAAAAAGAAGAATGTCAGATTGATGAAGGGCAGGAGGGTGAAGTGGGAGAGAGGAGAAAGGAAAGAAGATAGAAAACAATAAGCCGCTAAAGGTTGCGAAGAGCAGTGTCAAAGAAAGGAGGAAATGCGGGTTCGCCGCCGAAGGAGAAGACGAGCAAAAGTGTTGACAGGATGGCGGAAGCCAAACTGCAAGGCGGGGCCGCACTACTTACGGCGGAGAAGATGACCGAGGTGATGGTGGTGGAGCTGGAAAAACATTTGGTGATGCACATGGAGGCCTTGAGGAAAGAGATGGCGGTCGTGTTGAGGTCATTGTTGGAGGAGGCAATCAGCCCGATGAGGGTGGAGGTGGCAAAGGCATCGGCCGAGGTGAGAGAGCAGGGCGAGAAGATGAAGGAGGTGGAGGAGGCCGTGACACGACACAGCGACCAGGTCACCTCGATGGGGGACGAGCTGCGGAGGGTGGTGGAGGTTAACAGAGGACTCCGAGCAAAGCTGGAAGACTTGGAAAACCGCTCAAGGCGGCACAATTTGAGAATTGTGGGCTTGCCCGAAGGGACAGAGGGCCCAAGGCCAACGCAATACTTTGCGAAGAAGTTGGCGGAGCTGATGGGGGAGGGTGAGAACCCCACCCTGTACGAGCTAGACCGAGCTCATCAGTCATTAAGGCCGAAGCCCAAAGTGAACGAGCCGCCAAGGGCAGTAATTATCTGCTTCCACAAGTTTTGCATGAAGGAGAAAGTATTAAGCTGGGCGAAGCAGGAGCGTGAGATGCTGTGGAATGGTACTGCAGTACGGATCTACCTGGACTTGACGGTGGAGTTGGCAAAAAGACGAGCGGCGTTTGGGCGAGTGAAGGCGGCTTTGTACAAGAAGGGGGTGCATTTAGTGTGGTGTACCCGGCGAAGTTGAGAGTAACATATAACGCCAAAGAGGGGAGGGGGACAGGGCTACATTAGAAGGAGCAATAGTGGAGCAGGAGATAAAGGATGCGATTGGGAGGATGCAGTCGGGGAAGGTGGCAGGGCCGGATGGGTTTCCGGTGGAATATTAGAAAACATTTAAGGATAGGTTGGCACCCCTGATGGTGGGGATGTTTGAGGAGGCGATAGGGAAGGGGGTGTTGGCTCAAACCTTGGGGCAGGCATCGATTTCCCTGTTACTAAAAAAAGATAAGGATCCGACGGAGTGTGGTTCGTATCGGCCCATATCACTTCTGAATGTGGACGTAAAAGTGTTGGCGAAGGTACTGGCGGGTAGGCTGGAGGAGTGCCTCCCGAAGGTGATAGGGGAGGATCAGACGGGGTTCGTGAAAGGGAGGCAGCTGTTTTCGAACATTAGGAGGGTTTGGAACGTTGTTATGGCATCGGTGGAAAGAAAAGAAACAGAGGTAGTTGTGGCATTGGGCGCCGAGAAGGCTTTTGATCGGGTAGAATGGGGGTACCTGATGGCAGTGCCGGAGGGGTTTGGGATTGGACCAAGGTTTGTGAACTGGGTAAAGCTATTATATAAGGAACCGAAGGCGAGTGTCCGCACAAATAATATCAGTTCGAGATACTTTTCTCTCCACCGTGGGACGAGACAGGGATGTCCTATGTCCCCCCTGCTGTTTGCACTTGCGATTGAGCCGTTGGCCATCGAATTGAGAAGTTCGGGAGCATGGAAAGGAATAGTGCGGGGGGGGGGGGATAGAGCATAGGGTGTCCTTATATACCGACGACTTGCTGCTGTATGTGTCTGTGATGAACGGTTACTGCCTTATCATCATGTAAGGTGATGTCCCCTTTAAGACCAGGCTTGGAACCCTGGGGACTCCGCCTCTGGCTCCGCCCATCTGGGAGCCATACATAAAGGCCTGCCTCATGGTCTGTATAGCAGTCAGCTCTCGTCCAAATCTGTAGCATAGTTATTAGCCTAATAAAGCCTTCTTTACAGTTTAATCTCTAAGCATCATTATTGAGGGTACCTCAATTTATTAGGCTAAACTAGATTCAGGATGGACGCAGGCCTAAAACCAGAGAAGCTCAATCTGGAAGCACGAACGCCGGAGGGAAAGGACATTTTTAAATACTGGCTGCGGTGCTTCGAGGCCTACCTGGACTCCGCAGAGACTCCCATCCTGGGGCCACGCAAGCTGCGTCTACTCCACGCCCGGGTGAGTCACAGAATCTCCGCCACGCTCGAAAAGGCGACGACTTATGAGGAAGCGATTGAGTTGCTCCGCAAGCGGTTTGTCAAACCCGTCAATGAGGTGCACGCCCGGCATCTGCTCTCTACCTGCCGGCAGCGCTCGGGGGAATCGCTCGACGAGTTTGTTGAGAAACTCACCGCGCTGGCCAGGGACTGTGACCATCAGGATGTGACAGGGGAAGTCCATATGAACCTGCACATCAGAGATTCTTTCGTGTCCGGCATCCGCTCGACCTACATCCGGCAGCGACTGCTCGAAAGCGGGGCAAAAGACTTCCAGGAGACGCTAACGCTCGCCACCTCGCTGGAGGTGGCCCGACGTAACTTGGGTACGTACCCCGCGGACTCTGCCAGCCCCCCCCCGGACTTCCTCAGACTCAGCCGTATTACAGGCCTGCGCCACGCGGTGACCCGCTCACCATGGGGGCACACCTTGCTACTTCTGCGGGCAGGGCCAGCACCCACGCCCACGCTGCACAGCCCGCTTCGCGATCTGCAGCGACTGCGGGAAGAAAGGGCACTTTGCGAGGGTCTGCCTGGCCAGACCCAGGGGCCAGAAAAACAAAGAACAGCCGGCCCGAAAATCAGGCTCTCAGGCCCGCAGGCCTCGCAATGCTGCTGCGCACCGACCCGACACGTCCTCTTCTGATGCGTGATCAGCCTCGTGCGAATCATGGGAGCGGCCATCTGGTCGGCGGCCATCTTCTCGACCCGACACGTGCGACCAAAGGCAGCGGCCATTTTACGACTCCGACTACCCGCGACTGGGTGCGATCACCCTCGATCAAACTCGGCCAAAACACCTGCAGAACTCCATGATGCAGGTCCAGGTCAACGGGCACGACACTGCATGCCTCTTCGACTCCGGGAGCACGGAGAGCTTTATCCACCCTGAAACAGTAAGGCGCTGCTCCCTACGCACCCAGCCCACATCCCAAACCATAGCCCTCGCATCTGGGTCCCACTCAGTACAAATCACGGGGTACTGTATTGCGGATCTCTCGATCCAGGGTGCCAAATACACCCGTTTCAAATTTTATATCCTCCCTCACCTCTGTGCCCCCCTGCTGCTCGAACTGGATTTCCAGTGCAGCCACCGAAGCCTGACACTGAAGTTCGGCGGACCCTTGCCCCCCCCTCACGGTGTGCTGCCTTGCGACACTGAAAGTCGCAACCCCCTCGCTATTCGCTAACCTCACTCCTGACTGTAAGCCCGTCACCACCAGGAGCCGGCGCTACAGTGCCCAAGATATGGCTTTTATCAAGTCAGAGGTCCAGCGTTTACTGGGAGAGGGGGTCATCGAGGCTAGCAACAGCCCTTGGAGAGCGCAAGTGGTGGTAGTCCGGTCCGGGGAGAAGAAACGGATGGTCGTGGATTATAGCCAGACCATAAACCGATTCACGCAGCTTGATGCGTACCCCCTTCCTCACATCGCGGAAATGGTAAATCGGATCGCCCAATACCGAGTCTTTTCCACGGTCGACCTCAAATCTGCCTACCACCAGCTCCCCATCCGACCAAAAGACCGCCCCTATACTGCCTTCGAAGCAGCCGGCCGGCTCTTCCACTTCCTCAGGGTCCCCTTTGGTGTCACAAATGGGGTCTCCGTCTTTCAAAGGGCGATGGACCAAATGGTGGACCAGTACAGTTTGCGGGCTACATACCCGTACTTGGACAATGGCACCATCTGCGGCCATGATCAGCAGGACCATGACGCTAACCTCAAAAAGTTCCTCCAGACCGCCCGAGCCCTTAACCTGACCTATAACGAGGGCAAATGCGTTTTCCACACCACCCGGCTGGCCATCCTCGGCTATGGCGTGGAAGACGGGGTCCTAGGTCCCGACCCCGACCGCATGCGCCCCCTTAAGGAACTCCCTCTCCCCCGCAGCCTCAAGGCCCTCAAACGGTGCTTGGGGCTTTTCTCCTATTACGCCCAGTGGGTCCCCAAGTATGCGGACAAAGCCCGCCCACTCCTAAAGACCACCACTTTTCCCCTCTCGGCTGAGGCTCAATTGTCCTTCAACCTCATCAAGGCCGACATCATCAAGGCCGCGGTGGACGAAACCATCCCTTTCCAGGTAGAGAGCGATGCATCAGACATCGCCCTGGCTGCTACCCTCAATCAAGGAGGCAGACCAGTAGCGTTCTTCTCCCGAACCCTCACCGCCTCCGAGATTCGACACTCTGCAGTCGAAAAGGAGGCACAAGCCATTGTGGAGGCTGTGCGGCGCTGGAGACACTACCTCGCCGGTAGGAGGTTTACCCTCGTCACCGACCAACGGTCGGTCGCCTATATGTTCGATAACACGCAACGGGGCAAAATAAAAAACGATAAAATTTTGAGGTGGAGGATCGAACTCTCCACCTACTCGTACGATATCAAGTATCGTCCAGGGGAGCTCAACGAGCCCCCAGATGCCCTGTCCCGCGGCACATGCGCCAACGCGCAGGAGGACCGCCTGCAAGCCATCCACAATGACCTCTGCCACCCGGGGGTTACCCGGCTCGTCCATTTCATCAAGTCCCGCAACCTACCTTACTCAACCAAGGAGGTCAAGGCCGTGGTCAGGGCCTGCCAGGTCTGTGCCGAGTGCAAACCGCACTTAGAATCATAGAATCATAGAAGTTTACAGCATGGAAACAGGCCCTTCGGCCCAACCAGTCCATGCCGCCCAGTTTTTTACCATTAAGCTAGTCCCAGTTGCCCGCACTTGGCCCATAACCCTCTATACCCATCTTACCCATGTAACCATCTAAATGCTTTTTGAAAGACACAATTGTACCCGCTTCTACTACTACCTCTGGCAGCCCATTCCAGACACTCACTACCCTCTGAGTGAAGAAATTGCCCCTCTGGGCCCTTCTGAATCTCTCCCCTCTCACCTTAAACCTATGCCCTCTAGTTTTAGACTCCCCTACCTTTGGGAAAAGATGTTGACTATCTACCTTATCTATGCCCCTCATTATTTTATAGACCTCTATAAGATCACCCCTAAGCCTCCTACGCTCCAGGGAAAAAAGTCCCAGTCTATCCAGCCTCTCCTTATAACTCAAACCATCAAGTCCCGGCAACATCCTAGTAAATCTTTTCTGCACTCTTTCTAGTTTAATAATATCCTTTCTATAATAGGGTGACCAGAACTGCACACAGTATTCCAAGTGTGGCCGTACCAATGTCTTGTACAACTTCAACAAGACGTCCCAACTCCTATATTCAATGTTCTGACCAATGAAACCAAGCATGCCGAATGCCTTCTTCACCACCCTGTCCACCTGCGACTCCACCTTCAAGGAGCTATGAACCTGTACTCCTAGATCTCTTTGTTCTATAACTCTCCCCAACGCCATACCATTAACTGAGTAGGTCCTGGCCTGATTCGATCTGCCAAAATGCATCACCTCACATTTATCTAAATTAAACTCCATCTGCCATTCGTCGGCCCACTGGCCTAATTGATCAAGATCCCGTTGCAATCCTAGATAACCTTCTTCACTATCCACTGTGCCACCAATCTTGGTGTCATCTGCAAACTTACTAACCATGCCTCCTAAATTCTCATCCAAATCATTAATATAAATCACAAATAACAGTGGACCCAGCACCGATCCCTGAGGCACACCACTGGTCACAGGCCTCCAGTTTGAAAAACAACCCTCTACAACCACCCTCTGCCTTCTGTCGTCCAGCCAATTTTGAATCCAATTGGCAACCTCACCCTGGATCCCGTGAGCTTTAACCTTCTGCAACAACCTACCATGCGGTACCTTGTCAAAGGCTTTGCTAAAGTCCATGTAGACAACGTCTACTGCACTACCCTCATCTACCTTCTTGGTCACTCCCTCAAAAAACTCAATCAAATTTGTGAGACATGATTTACCACGCACAAAGCCATGCTGACTGCCCCGAATCAGTCCTTGCCTCTCTAAATGCTTGTAGATCCTGTCTCTCAGAATACCTTCTAGCAACTTACCTACTACAGACGTTAGGCTCACCGGTCTGTAGTTCCCAGGCTTTTCCCTGCTGCCCTTCTTAAACAAGGGCACAACATTCGCCACTCTCCAATCTTCAGGCACCTCACCTGTGGCTGCCGATGATTCAAATATCTCGGTTAGGGGACCCGCAATTTCCTCCCTAGCCTCCCACAACATCCTGGGATACATTTCATCAGGTCCCGGGGATTTATCTACCTTGATGCGCTTTAAGACTTCCAGCACCTCCTCCTCTGTAATATGCACACTTCTCAAGACATCACTATTTATTTCCCTTAGTTTCCTAACATCCATGCCTTTCTCCACCGTGAATACCGATGAGAAATATTCATTCAGGATCTCACCCAACTCTTGTGGCTCTGCACATAAATGCCCTTGTTGATCCTTAAGAGGCCCTACTCTGTCCCTAGTTACTCTTTTCCCCTTTATGTATCTGTAGAATCTCTTTGGATTCTCCCTTGCATTATTTGCCAAAGCAATTTCATGTCCCCTTTTTGCCCTCCTGATTTCCCTCTTAACTCTATTTCGACAATCTCTATACTCTTCAAGGGATCTACTTGATCCCAGTTGCTTATGTACGTCATATGCCTCCTTCTTCTTTTTGACCAGAGTCTCAATATCTCGAGTCATCCAGGGTTCCCTACTTCTACCAGCCTTGCCCTTCACTCTAAAGGGAATGTGCTTACCCTGCACCCTGGTTAACACATTTTTAAAAGCCTCCCATTTACCAGCCGTCCCTTTGTCTGCCAATAGTCTCCCCCAATCTACCTCTGCAAGTTCCTGTCTGATACCATCAAAATTGGCCTTGCCCCAATTAAGAATTTTAACTCTTGGGCCAGACCTATCATTCTCCATAGCTATCTTAAAACTAATGGAATTATGGTCACTTGTCCCAAAGTGATCCCTCACTAGCACTTCTATCACTTGCCCTTCCTTATTTCCCAAGACGAGGTCAAGTTTTGCCCCCTCTCTAGTCGGTCCATCCACATACTGAATGAGAAATTCCTCCTGAATACACTCAACAAATTTCCCTCCATCCAAGCCCCTAATGCTATGACTGTCCCAGTCAATGTTGGGAAAGTTAAAGTCCCCTACTACTACCACCCTATTATTCTTGCAGCTATCTGTAATCTCCTTACATATTTGCTCCTCAATTTCCCGCTGACTATTTGGGGGCCTGTAGTACAGTCCTACCAAGGTGATCTCTCCCTTCTTATTTTTCAGTTCCACCCATATAGACTCAGTGGGCGAACCCTCGGATATATCCCCTCTAAGTACTGCCGTGATGTTCTCCCTAATCAAAAACGCCACTCCCCCTCCTCTCTTACCTCCTGTTCTATCCTTTCTATAGCATCTGTAGCCCGGAACATTGAGCTGCCAGTCCTGCCCCTCCCTTAGCCATGTTTCAGTCATAGCTATAATATCCCAGTCCCATGTGCCCGTCTATGCCCTGAGTTCATCCGCTTTGCCCGTCAGGCCCCTTGCATTGAAATAAATGCAGTTTAATGTAGACCTTCCTTGCTCTCTGCCCTGCTTTCTCTGGTCATGCTTTACACACTCTCCCTTCCTGCCTTTTGTTTCTGTCCCCACTGACTTCCTACATCGGTTCCCATCCCCCTGGCACATTAGTTTAAACCCTCCCCAACTGCACTAGCAAACACCCCCCCGAGAACATTGGTTCCGGTCCCACCCAGATGCAGACCGTCCGATTTGTACAGGTCCCACCTCCCCCAGAATCGGTCCCAATGTCCCAGGAATTTGAAACCCTCCCTCTTGCACCATCTCTCAAGCCACGTATTCATCCTAGCTATCCTGTCATTCCTACTCTGACTATCACGTGGCACTGGTAGCAATCCTGAGATTACTACCTTTGAGGTCCTACTTTTTAGTTTAACTCCTAACTCCCTAAATTCAGCTTGTAGGACCTCATCCCGTTTTTTACCTATATCGTTGGTGCCTATATGCACCACGACAGCTGGCTGTTCACCCTCCCCCTCCAGAATGCCCTGCAGCCGCTCCGAGACATCCTTGACCCTTGCACCAGGGAGGCAACATACCAACCTGGATTCTCGTTTGCGTCCGCAGAAACGCCTGTCTATTCCCCTTACGATTGAATCCCCTATCACTATAGCTCTGCCACTCTTTTTCCCGCCCTTCTGTGCAGCAGAGCCAGCCACGGTGCCATGAACCTGGCTGCTGCCACCTTCCCCTGGTGAGCCATCTCCCCCAACAGTTTCCAAAACGGTAAATCTGTTTTGGAGGGAGATGACCGCAGGGGATCCCTGCACTGCCTTCCTACTCTTCCTCTGTCTGTTGGTCACCCTTTCCCTATCTGCCTCAGTAATTTTAATCTGCGGTGTGACCAACTCACTGAATGTGCTTTCCACAACTTCCTCAGCATCGCGGATGCTCCAAAGTGAGTCCATCCGCAGCTCCAGAGCCGTCAAGCGGTCTAACAGGAGCTGCAGTTGGACACACTTCTTGCAGATGAAGGAGTCAGGGACACCAGAAGGGTCCCTGACTTGCCACATCTCACAAGAGGAGCATGACACGGGTCTGAGCTCTCCTGCCATGACTTAAACCTGAAGTTAAATTTGAACTACACTACACAGCTAGGAGAAAGTCAAAGAGAGAGAAATCACTTGCCAGTTACAAGCCAAACACTTACCTGCTGGCTGTGATGTAGTTGCTCCAGAGACTCCCTCACAGGTCTGCTTCTCTGCACCTCCTTCAGGTGAGCACCAAATTCCCTTAACTAGTTAATTACTTTACTTAATTAACTTGATTTTTTTTTTTTTTTGTCACTCCCCTCTTACCCTAACTCAGCCTTACCCAAACTCAGATACACTCTGTTTGCCTTCAGCACTCTGTTTCTATAGGCACTTCAGCCACACCCTTTGTATCCTTCCTGATTTACAGTCAGCCAATAGGCCTGCTCCCAAAACTGATCTCTCTCCCGAACAGCTGACCTGCAAGGTAAGTAAGTGGTTATGCAGTACTTACCTCACCCACAGCGCGCCCTTTTAAACTGTCCCCTCTGCCTCGCAGCTCCCGCGCTTTTTGAAACTCCCGCGCTGTTTCCAAGGTCCTGGCTCCCTCTCTCTCCCGAACAGCTGACCTGCAAGGTAAGTAAGTGGTTATGCAGTACTTACCTCACCCACAGCGCGCCCTTTTAAACTGTCCCCTCTGCCTCGCAGCTCCCGCGCTTTTTGAAACTCCCGCGCTGTTTCCAAGGTCCTGGCTCCCTCTCTCTCCCGAACAGCTGACCTGCAAGGTAAGTAAGTGGTTATGCAGTACTTACCTCACCCACAGCGCGCCCTTTTAAACTGTCCCCTCTGCCTCGCAGCTCCCGCGCTTTTTGAAACTCCCGCGCTGTTTCCAAGGTCCTGGCTCCCTCTCTCTCCCGAACAGCTGACCTGCAAGGTAAGTAAGTGGTTATGCAGTACTTACCTCACCCACAGCGCGCCCTTTTAAACTGTCCCCTCTGCCTCGCAGCTCCCGCGCTTTTTGAAACTCCCGCGCTGTTTCCAAGGTCCTGGCTCCCTCTCTCTCCCGAACAGCTGACCTCACCCACAGCGCGCCCTTTTAAACTTCTATCGGCCAGACAAGGTTCGGCTCGTGAAGGCCTCAGGCCCCTTTGAGCGACTGAGCGTGGACTTCAAGGGGCCCCTCCCGTCCACCAACCGTTATGCCTATTTCCTCACCGTGATCGATGAGTTCTCCCGTTTCCCATTCGCCATTCCCTGCACCGACATGACCTCAGCCACGGTGATTAAGGCACTGCACAGCATCTCCACCCTGTTCGGTTTCCCTGCTTATATCCACAGCGACCGGGGTACATCGTTCATGAGCGATGGACTGCGTCAGTATCTGCTCAGCAAAGGCATCGCCTCGAGCAGAACGACCAGCTATAACCCACGGGGAAACGGGCAGGTGGAGAGGGAGAACGCGACCGTGTGGAAGGCTGTCCTTCTGGCCCTGCAGTCGAGAAATCTCCCAACCACCCGCTGGCAGGAGGTCCTACCCGATGCCCTACACTCCATTAGGTCACTCCTCTGCACGGCCACAAATGAGACCCCTCATGAGCGATTGTTTCTCTTCCCCAGGAAGTCTACCTCCGGGGTCTCGCTTCCACCTTGGCTGACGGCTCCGGGACCTGATCTTCTCCGGAGGCACGCGAGGAGCCATAAAACGGACCCCCTAGTTGAAAAGGTCCGACTGCTCCACGCCAACCCCAGTTACGCCTACGTGGAGTACTCCGACGGCAGGCAAGATACGGTTTCCCTCCGGGATCTGGCGCCCGCTGGATCCTCCACCACAGACGCCCCTTCCCGCGCCGCTACCCTGCAGGACCCGTCGCCCCCTACAACACACCCCCTTCCGGCCCTACCACCCGTTGGTGAGCTCCTACCGTGCGCCCCCCCCTTGCGCCCCCCCTTTACATACCCCGCCGGCGCCGGCTCCGCTACCCCCGGCCCTGCCTAGTTCCTCTGCCCCGACCCGGACCGAAGCTCCGACCACTGTGCTCCCGGATGTGCCCTCAACCGGGACGTCCGTGCCCGCCACACCACCGCCCGAACTGAGGAGATCGAGGAGGACGATCCGGCCGCCGAGACGGATGGACCTATGATGGCACTTCACCCCCGCCGGACTCCTTTTTAAACAGGGGGTGAATGTGATGAACGGTTACTGCCTTATCATCATGTAAGGTGATGTCCCCTTTAAGACCAGGCTTGGAACCCTGGGGACTCCGCCTCTGGCTCCGCCCATCTGGGAGCCATACATAAAGGCCTGCCTCATGGTCTGTATAGCAGTCAGCTCTCGTCCAAATCTGTAGCATAGTTATTAGCCTAATAAAGCCTTCTTTACAGTTTAATCTCTAAGCATCATTATTGAGGGTACCTCAGTGTCAGAGCCAAGTGCGTCGATAGGAGGAATATTGGAGCTACTGCGGGTATTTGGGTCTTTCTCGGGGTACTAGTAGAACCTGGACAAGAGTGAGTACTTTGTGGTGTCTCGGCCGGGGGTGGGGGCAGGGGTGGGGGGGCTGCCATTCCGTAGAGCAGGGACTCATTTTAGGTATCTGGGGGTGCAGGTTGACCGGGAGTGGGGGAGGCTTCGCAGGTACATTACTAGTTTGGTGGGGAGAGTGAAAGCCGATCTGGCAAGGTGGGACGGCCTTCCTCTGTCACTGGCAGGTCGGGTACAGGTGGTTAAAATCAATGTGTTGCCGCGATTCCTGTTTATTTTTCAATGCCTACCGATTTTCCTGCCAAAGTCTTTTTTCAGGGTGATTGAGGGAAGGATTACCTCATTCATATGGGGAGGGAAGGTGGCCAGAGTGAGAAAGGTGCTGCTACAGAGGGGAAGGCAGGCAGGGGGTTTGGGTCTCCCGAACCTGTTGTACTACTACTGGGCGGCGAATGTGGAGAAAGTGCGGAGCTGGGTCAGAGGGGTGGATTCTCAGTGGGTCAGAATGGAGGAGAGTTTGTGCAGGGGGTCGGGGCTGAAGGCACTTGCAACAGCGCCGCTCCCGATAGCTCCGGGGAAATATTCAGGGGGTCCGGTAATAATAGCTTCATTGAAAATCTGGAGGCAGTTTCGCCAACACTTCGGGTTGGGTTTAGGGTCAAGGGAAATGCCGATTCGAGGGAACCACAGATTTGAGCCAGGGAGGTGGGATGGAAGTTTTCGGAAATGGGAAGAGAAGGGGATTAAGACGCTAAAAGACTTGTTTCTTCGGGGTCGGTTTGCAGGATTGAGGGAGCTGGAAGCGAAGTATGGGCTAGAGCAGGGAGAAGTGTTTAGGTCCATGCAGGTTCGGGATTTTGCCAGGAAGGAGATACAGAGCTTCCTAGAGAAACCGGCCTCCACATTGCTGGAGGAGGTGTTGACGACAAGGGGACTGGAGAAGGGGGCAGTGTCAGCGGTGTATGGAGCTATTCTGGAAGAGGATAAGGCACCACTGGAAGGGATCAAAGCAAAGTGGGAGGAAGAGCTGGGAGAGGTTATAGAGGAGGGGGCCTGGTGTGAGGTGCTCCGGAGAGTGAATGCCTTCACCTCATGTGTGAGGTTGGGGCTGATACAGCTGAAGGTGGTATATAGAGTGCACTTCACGAGGGCGAGGATGAGCCGATTTTTTGAAGGAGTGGAGGATGTGTGTGAGCGTTGGGGGGAGGGGGGTGGGGGGTGGGGGGGGGGGGGGGTGGGCGCGAATCACGTTCATATGTTTTGGTCCTGTCCAAAGCTAGGGGAGTACTGGAAGGAGGTGTTTAGGGTAATTTCCAAGGTGGTGCGTGTGAAACTGTATCCGGGTCCCCAGGAGGCCATATTCGGGGTGTCAGACCAGCCAGGATTGGAAACGGGAGCGGAGGCAGATATCATAGCCTTCGCCTTGTTGATCAACCAAAGGCGGAACCTGCTGGGATGGAGAGCAGCCTCTCCACCCAGTGCCCTGGCGTGGCAGGGGGACCTGTTGGAATACTTGACCCTTGAGAAGGTTAAGTTCGAACTGAGGGGAAGCTCGGAGGGGTTCTACAAGTCATGGGCACTATTTATTATGCACTTTCAAGAACTGGATAACATTGAACATTAGTTGGGGGGGTGGGTGGGGGGGTGGGGTGGGGGAGGGGGGCTATGTAGATTAAGGGTGACTACGGGTAATCCCTGATTCCTTTTTGTCATTCGTTTATGTAAACATGCGGGCTGATGTTGGTGGGCGGATGGGATTGTTGTTATTATGGGGATTGATATATCTTGCTGATTATTGTTTATTGTTGATGGGTGTAAATGTGGGAGAAAATGGGAAAAAGGAGAATAAAAATATTTTTTAAAAAATAAACTGTTTAGTCATCCTGTGAGCTTTTGAATTAAGGTTCCAATTTGGGATCCTCTATCCAGTTACAACATCGACTGAGATTATAACACAACAATATAGTTCCAAGTCAGGATGATGTGTAGCTTGAAGGGAATTTGCAGATTATGATGTTTCCACTCACTACCCTTGTTTTTCTCAGTGGTAGAGGTCACAGGTTTGGAATGTGTTTCAAAGGAGTTTTGGCAAATTTCTGCAATGTACCTTGCAGATGGTACACACTGTCATCATTGTGCATCGATGGTAAAGATAATGTAGGCTAAGGTAAGGTAAGGTCAGGTAAGGTAAGGTAAAGTCACCATAGTCCCAGATGACCAAAGAGTTCTTTCCCCTTTGAGGGGGAGCTAACTGGTGGTGATTTAACCGGAGGATTCCCACACCTCGGGTGTGGAGCAAGGTTGAGAAGCCGGGACTTCATGAATAACCTCAGCCATTGTGGGAATTGAACCTGCACTGCTAGCCCCCAGGCCCGGTTTAGCTCAATTGGCTAGCCAGCTGGTTTGTGATGCCGAGCAAGGCCAGCAGCGTGGGTTCAATTCCCGCACTGGCTGAGGTTATTCATGAAAGCCTTCTCAGTCTTGCCCCTTGCCTGAGGTGTGGTGATCATCAGGTTAAATCATCACCAGTCAGCTCTCCCCGACAAAGTGGGAAGCAGCCAATGGTGTGATATGGTATGAATTAAGTAATGGCATGATGGGAAAACTGGTCAATGGGAAGACTGGTCAAAATATTTGATACAATACCAGAAAGACTGAAACTACTCATTCCAGCTCCCCAGGCCCAGGTAAAGAATGCTGCCCGAACCATTTTCAGACTAGTATGGCCGTAGGTCAACTCTGCATAACTTGAAGTCTGAAAAGATCATTTGGAAGGTCGAGCCATTCCAAATCACTGGACCTTGGCAACTCCTGATAAAACTAACTCGTCATAACCCAGGGCCATAGGAATTTAAAACAAAGATAAGTTCAGGAAGAAACAAGTCTATACTGACCTTTCAATGTTCCCTTCGAGGACTAAATAATGGTATAAGTGATATGACCAAACATGGTCTGGTCTTTGCTTCTGTTTGTATTTCCGATCAAACGCCTGACATAATTTTGATAAAGTTAATGTATAAATATTGAGTTAATTCTCCGCGAAAAGCCCGGAACTTGTGAAAGACTGAGCAGTCTTATTGACTGCCCTCTTACTTCAAGTTTCAGCCATTACTGCATGCAGTTGCTTTCGACAATAAAGCTTGTTATGCTGTCTTCACGAGTGTGTTGAATTTTTCTACCACAGAAGCAAAAATATTGACTATGATAATGGTCATCTGGGACTATGGCGACTTTACTTACTGCATTGATTGTGAAGGACTGAATGTATAACATGGTGGATAGGTTACTGATCTTTATTCTGGATGGTGTCGAGCTTCTTGAGTTTTGTTGAAGTTACTTCCATCAAAACATCTGGAAAGAATTCTATTTCACTCCTGACTTGGGCCATCTAGATGGCAACAGTCAATTGTAAGAAAGGAGGCGAGTTGTCTGCCACTGAATTCTCAGCAAGTAACATTTGTTATATTGCATATGTAATAACATAATGGATTTTAAATAAACCAAAGTATTGAATCAGGCAGTCCTGGGGCGCGATTCTCCAATCCCATGCCGGTTGGGAGAATCGCCTGGGCCGCCAAAATCTCCAGGGACGCCGGTCCGATGCCGTCCCGCAATTCTCCCAAGCGGCGGGAATGGCCCGGTCGAGTTTCACGGGCCGCAGGCCGGAGAATCGCCGGAGACACCGAAAATGGCGATTCTCCGCACCCCCGCTATTGTGAGGCCCGGATGGGCCGAGCGGCCAGGCCAAAACGGCGGGTTCCCCCCGGCGCCGTCCACACCTGGTCGCTGCAGTCGTGAGCGGTGCGTGAACACTGGGGGGGTTCCTGCACCGGGCTTTAGCTGAAATGTGGGGTGGCCCGCGATCGGTGCCCACCGATCGTCGAGCCGTCCTCTCTGAAGGAGGACCTCCTTCCGCGGCCCCGCAAGATCCGTCCGCCATCTTCTTGCGGGGCGGACTTAGAGAGGACGGCAACCACGCATGCCACGATGATGCCCGTTATGCGGCGCCGGCCGCGTCATCTATGCGGCACCGCTTTTACGCAGGCGACAAGGCCTGGCGCGTGAAGATGATGTGGCCCCGATCCTGGCCCATTGTCAGGGCCTGAATCGGCCGGGACCAGGGCCGTTCCGCGCCGTCATGAACCTCGAAGGTGTTTACGACGGCGCGGCCACTTAGGCGTGGGAGTGGAGAATCACGCCTGTTAAGTGTACAAATTCCCCTCCTGGGATTATTCTTGGAGTTTTGGAGTTGACCATTACTCCGGTTATGAAGATCTTGGGATAGAAGGAGTTATATATTCAGTAGGAGATATTTAGAATTGCAATTGTAGGAGCTGACATGGATACTTTTTTATTTGTTCCTATCAGACTCTCTTTGCTGGTACATGTGTCTATGGCATCCTGAAGTGAACAAAATGCACAATGCAATTTTCAATACACTTTTTAAATTCTTGCACAGGATGTGGACGTCGCTGGTTAGGCCAGCATTTATTACCCATCCCTAGTTGGCCTTCAGAAGGAGGTGATGAGCTGCCTTCTTGAACTGCTGCAGTCCTTTAGGTGTAGGTACACCCACTGTTGTTAAGGAGGGCGTTCCAGGATTTTGTCTCAGCTCCAGCAACGGAAGGCGATATATTTCCAAGTCTACGTGGTGAGTTACTTGGAGGGGAACCACCAGGTGGTTGGGTTCCCAAGTATATGCTGCTCTTGTCCTTCTAGATGGTAGTGGTCATGCGTTTGAAATGTGCTGTCTCAGAAACCTTGGTGAGTTGCTGCAGTACATCTTATAGATAGTATATATGGCTACTACTGTTCCTCGGAGGGTTTGAATGTTTGTGGAAGGAAGAGGAATCAATGGGCTGCTTTGTCCTGGATGGTGTCAAGCTTCTTGAGTGTCATTGGTGCTGCACTCATCCAGGCAAGTGGAGAGTGTTCCATTACACTCCTGACTTGTGCCTTGTAGATGGTGAACAGGTTTTGTGGAGTCAGAAGGTGACTTACTCACCATATAATTCCTAGCCTTTGACCTGTCCTGGTAGTCACAGTATTAATGTGGCTCATCCAGTTCAGTTTCTGATCAATGGTAACTCCCAGGATGTTGATTATAGTTAAATGGTTTAGTTGAGCTCTTTATTCCTGATTAATATAAAACATGACCATGCAATATGTATTGGGCATTTAAGCCAGGTCTTTAAATGACTTGTCCATATCCCTGTGTCTGAGTGGGTCTCACCTCCACAACCGAAAAGATGTGCAGAGTAGATGTACTGACCTACTCAACATATTGAAAATAATGACTTGCTCATTCTTTTAGACTCTTTAAACATATCTTGGGATGGCAGCACGGTGGCGCAGTGGTTAGCACTGCCACCTCACGGTGCCGAGGTCCGAGGTTCAATCCCGGCTCTGAGTCACTGTCCTTGTGGACTTCGCACATTCTCCCCGTGTTTGCGTGGGTTTCGTCCCCACAACCCAAAGATGTGCAGGGTAGGTGGATTCGCCACGCTAAATTTCCCCTTTTTTGGAAAAAATGAATTGTGTACTCTAAACGTATATTTAAAATAACTTGCCTTGGACCTACTTCACAAAAATGACTTATTCAGTGGAACTGAACGCTGCTTTAACTCATTGTTAAATGGGCGGCTTGGTAGCACGGTAGTTAGCACTGTTGCTTCACGGCTCCATGGTCCCAGGTTCTATTCCCAGCATGTGTCACTGTCTGTGCGGTGGCCTCACATTCTCCCCATGTCAGCATGTATTTCCTCCGGGTGCTCTGGTTTCCTCCCACAGGAAACGTCCAAAGATATGTGTGGTAGTCTGTGTAGAGGTATTATGGTACCTGGTAATGCTGGAACAACATTGGTAGATATTGTATGTTTCCTATTGGTCAAGCTGTATGGTAGCTCTGTCCTGCAAGGCGGGGTATAAGAGCCCGTGTCGCCCCAGCAGCCTTCATTCTGTACCTGAGCTGCTGGTGGGAACATCTAGCTTATTAAAGTCTTCATTTGGACTACAACCTCGCTTTAGTGGTCATTGATTGTGCATCAATTTAATAAGCTAGATTTAAAAGGATGGAGCTCCGAATCAAGCCGGAGTGTCTGCAACTCAGGTCCCAAGCGGCGAACTCAACGGCAATCTTCAAGCACTGGCTGGCGTGTTTTAAAGGATAGCTCGGGACGGCCGAAAACGCACCCACGGGAGAACTGAAAATGCAAGTCCTGCACTCGAGAGTGAGCCTGGAAATTTACACCCTCATCGAGGACGCAGAATACTTCGATGCAGCAATAGAGCTGCGAAAAGGACATTATATTCATCCGTTAAACAAGGTCTACACCCAACATCTGCTAGCAACGAGGCGACAAATTCCTGGGGAATCACTGGAAGAATTCTACCGTGCGCTCCTGGTGATGGGGAGAAACTACAGCTGCCTGCAAGTTTCGGCGAGCGACCACACAGAACTCTTGATCCAGGACGCTTTCGTTGCAAGTATGCTGTCCTCCCAAATCCGCCAGCGATTGCTGGAAAAAGACACCCTAGGCCTCAAGGAGGCACGGGTCCTTGCAGGTTCCCTGGATGTGGCCTCCAGAAATGCCCGCACTTACGTTCCCGACCGCGCGACAGCCCCATGGGAAGCGTGGAACCCCTCCGCAGCCGACCCCGAGACACCCCCCATCCCCCCACAAGCTTGTGTTGCAAGGCGGCTTGGCAACCCCTGGGGGCCCCGCTGCTACATCTGTGGGCAGGCCATGCACCCTCGGCAGCGCTCCCGGCCCGCGCATCCACCTGCAAGGGATGCGGTAAAAAGGGCCACTTCGTGGTGGTATGCCAGGCCCTTGCGGTCGCCGCAGTCTTCGGTGGCGAATGCGGACCGCCACCACAAACCTCTCCACGGTCCCCGTGCAGGCAGCGGGCGCCGCCATCTTCCTACTCCATCACCACATGCAGCCCCCAGGCGCTACCATCTTGTCCCTCGGACGCCACGTTCGACGGACGGGCGCCGCCATTTTGTGCACACCCAGCCATGTGCGACCAATGGGAGCTGCCATCTTGGATGGACTCCCAGGACTCCAGCTCGGTTGACCGCACACCGCCCGAAGAGAACACTCAACTGCTAAGATTAGCCTCGGTGACCCTGGATCAGTCCCGGCCTCGAACACTCACAACTGCTACAATAACAGTACTAATCAACGGGCACGAGACGTCCTGCTTAATCGACTCTGGGAGCATGGAGAGCTTCATACACCCTGACACTGTCAGGCGCTATTCTCTCCTCGTCCACCCTGTTAATCAAAAATTCTTCCTGGCCTCCGGTTCCCACTCAGTAGAGATAAAGGGGTTTTGTGTAGCAAACCTCACAGTCCAGGGAAGGGAGTTTAAAAATTACCTGCTCTACGTCCTTTCCCACCACACTCCTAGGTTTAGACTTCCAGGGTAATCTCCAAAGTCTAACTTTCAAATTCGGCGGCCGTATACCCTCCTCACTGTCTGCGGCCTCACGACCCTCAAGGTCAATCCGCCTTCCCGATTTGCGAACCTCACCCCGGATTGCAAACCCGTCGCCACCAGGAGCAGACGGTACAGTGCTCAGGATCGGATCTTTATTAGGTCAGAGGTCCAAAGGCTACTGAGGGAAGGAGTCATTGAAGCTAGCAACAGTTCCTGGAGAGCTCAAGTACTGGTGGTAAAGACCGGGGAGAAGCATAGGATGGCCATCGACTACCGTCAGACCATCAACAGGTTTACGCAGCTGGACACGTACCCTCTCCCCCGCATATCCGACCTGGTAAACAGGATCGCGCATTACATGGTCTTCTCCACGGTGGATCTTAAACCCTCCTACCACCAGCTCCCCATCCGCACTAGTGACCGCAAATACACTGCCTTCGAGGCAGATGGGCGGCTCTATCACTTCTTAAGGGTTCCCTTCGGTGTCACCAACGGGGTCTCGGTCTTCCAGCGCGAGATGGACCGAATGGTTGACCGGTACGGTTTACGGGCAACATTCCTATATCTCGATAATGTCACCATCTGTGGCCATGACCAGCAGGACCACGACACCAACCTCCGAAAATTCCTTCAGACCACAAAGATCCTTAACCTTACATATAACAAGGATAAATGCGTGTTTAGCACCGACCGCCTAGCCATCCTCAGCTATGTCGTGCGAAATGGAATTATAGGCCCCGACCCTGAACGCATGCGCCCCTTATGGAGTTCCCCCTCCCTCACTGCTCCAAGGCCCTGAAGCGCTGCCTCGGGTTTTTCTCTTACTATGCCCAGTGGCTCCCCAACTATGCGAACAAGGCCCGTTCCCTGATCCAATCCACAGCTTTTCCCCTGTCGATAGAGGCCCGCCAGGCCTTCAGCCGCATCAAAGCAGACATTGCAAAGGCCACGGTGCATGCCATCGACGAGTCACTCCCCTTCCAGGTCGAGAGCGACGCGTCTGACGTAGCTCTGGCGGCCACCCTCAACTAAGCGGACAGACCCGTGGCCTTCTTCTCACGTACCCTCCATGCTTCCGAAATCCGCCACTCCTCAGTTGAAAAGGAGGCCCAAGCCATAGTAGAAGCTGTGCGACATTGGAGGCATTACCTGGCCAGCAGGAGATTCTCTCTCCTCACTGACCAACGGTCGGGTGCTTTCATGTTCGATAATGTACAGCGGGGCAAGATAAAAAACGATAACATCTTGCGGTGGAGGATCAAACTCTCCACCTACAACCACGAGATCTTGTACCGTCCCGGGAAGCTAAACGAGCCTCCTGATGTCCTATCCCACGGCACATGTGCCAATGCGCAAGTGGACCGTTTCCGAGCCCCCCACGAGGACCTCTGCCACCCGGGGGCCACTCACTTTATCAAGACCCGCAACCTGCCCTACTCCATCGAGGAGGTCAGGACAGCCACCAGGGACTGCCAAATCTGCACGGAGTGCAAACTGCACTTCTACCGGCCAGAGAAAGCGCACCTGATAAAGGCTTTCCGTCCCTTTGAACGTCACAGCATGGACTTCAAAGACCCCCTCCCCTCCACCGACCGCAACACGTACTTCCTGAACATGATTGGCAAGTACTCCTGGTTCCCATTCGCCATCCACTCCCCTGACATGACCGCAACCACAGTCAACAAGGTCCTCCATAGCATCTTTGCACTGTTCAGGTTCCCCGCTTACGTACATGGTGATAGGGGGCCCTCCTTTATGAGCGACAAACTGCATCAATCCCTGCTCAGCAAGGGCATCGCCTCAAGCAGGATGACCAGTTACAACCAGTTACAACCCCCGGGGTAATGGACAGGTAGAGAGGGAGAACGGAACGGTCTGGAAGACCGTCTTACTGGCCCTACCGTCCAGGAATCTCCCAGTCTCCCTGTGGTATTATCAGGTATTGCTGTACCTAAGAGGCTGGTGACCGCCCATCCACACACGCCCCCCCCCCCGTGTCAACCGTTTGCCCGAACAGTGCCGCCTAGGGGTGACGAAGCTGCCAGGGAGGCCGAAACCACGCTCCCGGAGTCGCAACCACCTGGACCCCCACCAGAATCACCATCGAAGCCCAGACGATCCAGAAGGACGACCAGGCCACCCGATCGACTGATTGCTTCACTGTGACTTTAACCGTGAACGAACACTTTGTAAATATTCTCGGCAGCCCTGTAAGGAGGTATCACGGTACCTCCATATCTGATCATACCATGTTAAAGGCGACTGTTACCACTGGCCACCACCCCCGCCGGACTCTTTTTTAACAGGGGTGAATGTGGTATTATCAGGTATTGCTGTACCTAAGAGGCTGATGACCATTGGTTAAACCTAGGAGTTTACCATTGGCTGTTGAACGTAGCTCCGCCCTGACAGGCGGAGTATAAGAACCGGTGCCATCCCAGCAGCCTTCACTTTCTGTACCGAAGCTGCTGGGGAACAAGTTCTAATCGATTAAAGTATTCAGTTATGAATTCACTTCGTCTTGAGTGTAATTGATCGTGCATCGATTTAATCGACTGGACTTAAGCTGGAAGGATGGATCTTCGAATCAAACCAGGGTGCCTACAACTCGGCCCCCAGCACGGCCGACGACACGCTGCCCAATCAGAACTCGCATCTGCTTCATCTGGCCTTGGTGACACTGGACCAAAGTCGACCTCGGACACTCGCAACAGCAACAACGACGGTCTTCATCAACGGCCACGAGACGTCTTGCCTGGTTGACTCTGGGAGCACGGAAAGCTTTGTTCACCCCGACACAGTAAGGCGCTGTTCACTTGTTACCCACCCTGTAAACCAAAGGATCTCCCTGCCCTCCGGGTCACTCTCGGTGGAGTTAAAGGGGTTCTGCCTAGGGAACCTCACTGTCCAAGGCAGGAGATTCACCAATTTCTGTCTTTATGTCCTGCCGCACCTCTGCACGGCTACACTCCTGGGGTTGGACTTCCAATGTAACTTGCAAAGCCTGACCTTTAAATTTGGCGGCCCTATACCCCCCCTTACTGTCTGCGGACTCGCGACCCTTAAGATCGACCCGCCTTCCCTGTTTGCGAACCTCACCTCGGATTGCAAACCCGTCGCCACCAGGAACAGACGGTACAGTGCCCAGGACCGGACCTTCATCAGGTCAGAGGTTCAAAGGCTGCTGAGGGAAGGGGTCATCGAAGCGAGCAACAATCCCTGGAGAGTTCAAGTAGTGGTGGTAAAGACCGGGGAGAAACATAGGATGGTCATTGACTACAGTCAGACCATCAACAGGTTTATGCAGCTGGACGCGTACCCTCTCCCCCGTATAGCCGACCTGGTAAACAGGATCGCGCAATACAAGGTCTTCTTCACGGTGGATCTCAAGTCTGCCTACCACCAGCTACCCCTCCGTAATAGTGACCGCAAGTACACTGCCTTCGAAGCAGATGGGCGGCTCTATCAATTTTTAAGAGTTCCCTTTGGTGTCACTAATGGGGTCTCGGTCTTCAAGCGAGAGATGGACCGAATGGTTGACCGGTAGGGCTTACGCGCAACGTTCCCGTATCTGGATAACGTCACCATCTGCGGCCATGACCAGCAGGACCACAACACCAACCTCCGCAAATTTCTCCAGACCGCAAAAATCCTTAACTTAACGTACAATAAGGATAAATGCATGTTTAGCACCGACCGTCTAGCCATTCTAGGCTACGTAGTGCGAAATGGAGTTATAAGCCCCGACCCTGAGTGCATGCGCCCCCTTATGGAGTTCCCCCTCCCTCACTGCCCCAAGGCCCTGAAGCGCTGCCTAGGGTTTTTCAGTTGCTACGCCCAGTGGGTCCCTAACTACGCAAACAAAGCCCGATCCTTAATCCAGTCCACAACCTTCCCCCTGTCGACGGAGGCCCGCCAGGCCTTCAGCCGCATCAAAGCAGACATTGCAAAGGCCAGGATGCGCGCCATCGACGAGTCCCTCCCCTTCCAGGTCGAGAGGGATGCGTCCGATGTAACTCTGGCGGCCACCCTCAACCAAGCGGACAGGCCCGTGGCCTTCTTCTCCCGTACCCTCCATGCTTCCGAAATTCGCCATTCCTCGGTCGGAAAAGAGGCACAAGCCATAGTTGAAGCTGTGAGACATTGGAGGCATTACCTGGCCAGCAGGAGATTCACTCTCCTCACTGACCAACGGTCAGTTGCTTTCATGTTCGATAATGCACAGCGGGGCAAGATAAAAAACGATAACATCTTGCGGTGGAGGATCAAACTCTCCACCTACAACCACGAGATCTTGTACCATCCCGGGAAGCTAAACGAGCCTCCTGACGTCCTATCCCATGGCACATGTGCCAATGCACAAGTGGACCGTTTCCGAACCCTCCACGAGGACCTCTGCCACCCGGGGGTCACTCACTTTTTCCACTTTATCAAGACCCGCAACCTGCCCTACTCCATCGAGGAGGTCAGGACCGTCACCAGGGACTGCCGAATCTGTGCGGAGTGCAAACCGCACTTCTACCGGTCAGAGAGAGCGCACTTGATAAAGGTTTCCCATCCCTTTGAACGCCTCAGCATGGATTTCAAAGGCCCCCTCCCCTCCAACGATAGCAACACGTACTTCCTGAACGTGATTGACGAGTACTCCCGGTTCCCATTCGCCATCCCCTGCCCAGGCATGACCGCAACCACCGTCATCAAGGCCCTCCAGGGTATCTTTACACTGTTCGGTTTCCCAGTGTACAGATGCAGTGATAGGGGGTCCTCCTTTATGAGCGACGAACTGCATCAATTCCTGCTCAGCAAGGGCATTGCCTCAAGCAGGACGACCAGTTACAACCCCCGGGGAAACGGACAGGTGGAGAGGGAGAACGGAACGGTCTGGAAGACTGTTCTACTGGCCCTACCATCCAGGAATCTCCCAGTCTCCCGCTGGCAAGAAGTCCTCCCGGTGGCCCTCCACGCCATCCGGTCGCTGCTCTGTACAACTACCAATCAGACACCTCATGAACGTCTCCTTGTTTTCCCCAGGAAGTCCTCCGGGACCTTGCTCCCAACCTGGCTAGCGACACCCGGACCCATCCTGCTTCAGAAGCACGTGCGGGCGCACAAGTCAGATCCGTTGGTCGAGAGGGTCCACCTGCTGCACGCTAACTCCCAGTATGCCTACATGGCGTTCCCTGACGGCCGGCAAGATACAGTCTCCCTTCGGGACCTGGCGCCCACCGGAACCCCACACGCACCCGAACCATTACCCCCCACCCCCACAGCACCCCACTGGACGGTCAGTACTCCCGCCGCTCCTGCCTCGGCCCACTCACCCACCGACGCCCCCTACAGGCGCACCCCCCCCCTCCCCCGTGTCAACCGTTTGCCCGAACAGCGCCGCCTATGTGTGACGAAGCTGCCAGGGAGGCCAAAACCATGCTCCCGGAGTTGCAATCACCTGGACCCTCACCAGAATCACCACCGAAGCCCAGACGATCTAGAAGGACGACCAGGCCACCCGATCGACTGATTGCTTCGCTGTGACTTTAACCGCGAACGAACACTTTGTAAATATTCTCGACAGCCCTGTAAGGAGGTATCACGGTACCTCCATATCTGATCATATCATGTTAAAGGTGACTGTTACCACTGGCCACCACCCCCGCTGGACTCTTTTTTAACAGGGGGTGAATGTGGTATTATCAGGTATTGCTGTACCTAAGAGGCTGATGACCATTGGTTAAACTTAGGAGTTTACCATTGGCTATTGATACGTAGCTCCGCCCTGATAGGCGGAGTATAAGAACTGGTGCTGTCCCAGCAGCCTTCACTTTCTGTACCGAAGCTGCTGGGGAACAAGTTCTAATCGATTAAAGCCTTCAGTTATGAAATCACTTCGTCTTGAGTGTAATTGATCGTGCATCACTCCCGCTGGCAGTAAGTCCTCCCGGATGTCCTCCACTCCACCCGGTCACTGCTTTGTGCCACAACCAACCAAACACCTCACGATAGTCTCCTTGTCTTCCCCAGGAAGTCCTCCTCTGGGACCTCGCTCCCGACCTGGCTGGCAGCTCCCAGACCCATCTTGCTCCGAAAATACATGCGGACGCACAAGTCGGACCCGTTGGTCGAGAAGGTCCACCTTCTCCAGGCTAACGCCTATGTGGCATACCCCGATGGCCGACAAGACATGGTCTCCCTACGAGACCTGCCGCCCACCGGAGCCCCACGCACACCCCAGCCACCAGGCCCACCCTCCCTCCCACCAGTGCACCTTACAGGAGGATCGTCCTTCCGCTGACCCCGTCTAGGCCCCCTCCACCCACCGACACACCCCGCAGATGCTCCCTTCCCAGGTCAACCGTTTTCCCCACCAGCGCCGTCTAGGGGTGTCGGACCTGCCACAGAGACCGAGGCCACGCTCCCGGAGTCAAAAGACACCCGAGCCTCCACCGGAGTCACCACCAAAACTTTGACGATCACAGAGGACGATCAGGGCCCCCGATAGACTGATTGCTTCATTTTAAATTGTATAGTTAATTATGAATCGTAAATTGTAAATAGTTAATAGAATTGTAAATAGTTACAAAACGCTGTACAGAGGTATTACGGTACCTCCATAACTATAATTTCTACCACGTTACCATGTTGTAATATCAGGCCACCACCCCCGCCGGACTCTTTTTTAACATGGGATGAATGTGGTAAACTGTGTAGAGGTATTACGGTACCTGGTAATGCTGGAACACCATTGGTAGATATTGTATGTTTCCTATTGGTCAAGCTATATGGTAGCTCTGCACTGCAAGACGGGGTATAAGAGCCCGTGCCACCCCAGCAGCCTTCATTCTGTACCTGATCTGCTGGGGGAAACATCTAGCTTATTAAAACCTTCAGTTGGACTACAACCTCACTTTAGTGGTCATTGATCGTGCATCAACATGCAAGTTAGGTGGATTGGCCATGCTAAATTGCCCTTAGTGTTCAAAAGGTTTAGGTGGGATTACTGGATTACGGGGATAGGGTGGAGGTGTGGGCTTCGGTAGGATGCTCTTTCCAAGGGCCGGTGCAGTCTCGATTGGCCGAAAAACAACCTTCTGCTCTGTAAATTCTATGATTGTGTTGATACCACAAATAATGAGTGACATGGGCAATGCAAACCCACATTCCTACATACTGTTCTTTTTCAATAGGGGCATTTTTGGTCTCTTTTCAAGTGTTTAGCCAATTGCATTTTGAAAGTTTCTATTCAATTTGCTTCAAATGTCCTATCAGACAGTAAATTCCAGAACATCATAAGTTGTTCTGTGAAAAAAGGTTGTGAAGCGGATGCATGGGGAGGACTACCTGAGCGTCCAAGATATTGTTGGAACATGGTTGTTTCGGACTTTCCTTTGCAAAATTCCGGCTTTCCTGCCGGAAGACACTGCTGTCTGTACATCTGACCAGCTCAGAAACAGGGAACTGATTTTGATCCTTAATTTTCAATTCAGTTTGAACGCTCCTCACACAATAACATTGTGCTCTCACCATGTGATTTTTTTGACATCTTGTTGCAATTCATTACACATGGATTTAGCCCAGTGAGTGCAATGCAAAACCTTGCCCAAAACAACAATATTAACCTAATGATCATGAACATAATTATAGACGATAATAATTCATAAACGATTAACTTATTTTTGCCAAAAAGGGTTTCCAGTTATTTCACATTGGTTGCAACAAACTACTGGTTCTATGATCAGTCAAAATGTTACTTATATCACAGCCACACATGGGGCGGTATTCTGACAACTGGCTGGTGGGTTTGGTGGCAGGTGGGTGCACAAAATGTGGCAAGAGCCAAAAAGTCGGAAAACCTCTGGCATAGAATTACATTGTAATTCTCCCAATGGCACGTTAATGGCAGGTCAGTCAGCCCACTGGCAGGTGGCACGAAGATCATTCGCTCATGAATGCTGATAAAACAGCTGCCCATCAGTGTCCAGTCAGATCTTCCAATCCTGCATCATGCCAGCGCGAAATTATTTTGTTGTCAAACCCGATTGCTCAAGAGTGGCATGCACAAGGCAGGCATCAACTTGCAGGCTGAATGGTAGCGCAGTGGTTGTCCACACGCCGCCGAGGACCTGGGTTCGATCTCGGCCCCAGGTCACAGTCTATGTAATAATATTAATAAGAATCTTTATTGTCACAATTAGGCTTACATTAATGCTGCAATGAAGTTTCTGGGAAATGCCCTAGTCGCTACATTCCGGCACCTGTTCGGGTACTGAGCTGGAATGACCTAACAACAAGTCTTTCGGGACTTGTGGGAGGAAACTAGACCACCCAGAGGAAACCCACGCAGGCACAGTGAAAATGTGCAGAATCCACACACACAGTGACCCAAGCCGGGAATCGAATCTGGGACCCTGGCACTGTGAAGCCATGGTGCTAACCACTATGCTACTGTGCTGCATCTGGAGTTTGCGTGGGTCTCAATCTAAAACCCAAAGATGTGCAGGGTAGATAGAAAGACTACGCTAAATTGCCCCTTAATTGGAGAAAAATAATTGAGCACAATAAATTTAAAAGAACACTTTGCAAGAGACTTTGAGGTGAGTCCAACAAAACCTTTCTGCCACAGTGCTGCACTGCTTCTGCTGTGCCATTCACCACTCTGCCTGGGCAGACTGGTTCCTGCCCTGCATCTGCATCTCCATACAGTGTTGGTCTACATGGACGGCACTCTTCTGCTCGACCCACAGACAATGCTGTGGCACTGTCTCAGTTCAGTACTCTTTCACCCCCCTACTCCCCTCTCCACACCCCCTACTCTTCTCTCCACCCAGCTGGCGCTACACACCTGTGCCTATCTGACAGTACTGTGCTGTGGGACTCATGCAGCCACTGCAACAAAGGTCAAAGGTTTGACCAGTGTGTGTGAACGGGAGGGGAAGGTGAAGGCAGAGGAGGTTGCTGACCTGACGAACACAAGGTGGGCAATGTGGAAGGAGAGCTGAGCAAGAATTTGCAGTGGGTAAAGCAAAGGCTCACAATGGCACACGGAGGGGTAAGGAGATGGATGAAGATCACAAACAATGGAAGGCGGATGGAAGACCAATGGGGGGAAATTGGACCCTTACACGCCTGCCTAAATAGCTTACAAACAAGGGTATCAAAAGATATATCACATCATTTACAGTAAGGAGTGGATGACGACTCCAGAGGAAGTTGGTTGAAGTTCAGGTAGGGCATGGGAGCTTCAGAGGTTATAGCCGTGGGCAAAGGTGGTTGAATCAAGGAACAGGCTTATTGAAGCTGTGAGCCTTTTCTCCCTGGACATCCTGCATGGACTGGTGAAGACAGGTGAGTTGGAGAGAGTGATATGAGTGTGCTGGACTGGCATTTAAATATGGCGTCAGGACCTTTAAACCCATCAGCTAAGGTGGGTGGACTAATCAGCTGTCATCCCACCGGGAGATTCTGAGGGGAACACATCTGTGCATAATTAATGATGTTCCAAGCACAGAATGTGGCGCCGGATCCCATCATTCTGGTCGGCGGGAAAGGCACCGCTGGAGCTGCCCACCATCCCACTGAGTCTCCGAAACAGAGAATTCCACCCCATGGTCACAACAGGAAACAGATAAAAGATGAGTTAATGGCTCAAACAAATGAAAACCCATGGTGCATAAAAACATTGAAGTTTAATCAATACCTTTGTATTTGGTGATTTGGTGTGGATTTGGCTCCACCACTTCATTGTGAATAGAAAGGCCAGGATGTTTGGATTGAATTTTGCCAAGAATTTCAATGTCCACTTCACCTGAATGAAAAACACAACATTTCTGTCCATGAATTCATTGCAGCACATTTTCAATAGAAGTCGATCAGCTGCATTGAATCGGACAGGATTCACTTGTTTTAAATTTCAAAAGTTCAGATCAATTCTAATCAATTTCCACTTATCTGAAAGCAATGTACTATTGCAAAAACAGAACAAGCTAAATGTATTTTTATTGAGTCTATTTTACGTTTTCATTCAAGATCATACATATTAGGTGAATAAAAATCACCACAAATTAAAACTACTCTGATATTAATTGAATTGTGGAGATAGCTGACGAGATAAGGGAATGGCATCCATGCCATGTGTACATGACTCATTTCTAACCTTATGTGTAAAAGTCCCAAGAAGGGAAAATTTGCTACTGGAAGGAGTAATGGGGAATGTTTTTTTCATTCGTTCTTGGGATATGGGCATCGCCAGCAGGGCCAGTATTTGTTATCCATTTACCCTTGAACTCAGTGGCTTGCTGGGCCATTTCAGTGGGGGATAGGTAAGAATCAACCACATCTCTGTGTGGGTCTAGATTCACATGTAGGTCAGACCAGGTAACAACTGAAGATTTCCTTCTCTAAATGACATTAGTGAACCAGAATGTTTTTTACGGAAATCGGCAATGGTTTCATTGTGGCTCCTGGTGACCACACCTGTCGTCTGCTCGAAGAATTTCTGTTCAGAGTTGATGAGTTGGAATCTGAGCTTCGGACTCTGCGACACTCAGGGAGGGGTGAGAGTTACCTGGATGCTGTGTTTCAGGGGGCAGTCACATCCCTTAGATTAATTACCTTGAATTCGGCCAGTGGTCAGTGACAGGAGACTAGGGCTGTGAATGAGGTAGGGAGAGGGATTCAGGAGCTAGGGTTGCAGGAGCCTCAGCCCTTGTCCAACAGGGTTTGAGATTCTTGCTCTCTTTGTGGATGAGAGCGGGGACTGTGGGGAGGATGACAAACTGACCACAGTACAGGTAACCATTCAAGTGGGGGAGAGAAAGGAAATGTATCAGGCGTAATCAGGGGTAGTTTAGTTAAGGGCATAAAGTTTGTGACCACAGGTTGTGTTGCCTGCTTGGTGCTCGGGTTCGGGATATCTCATCTGGACTGCAGAGGAACTTGGAGTGGGCGAGAAAAGACCCCTTTGTTGTGGACCACATATGTACCAATGACATCGGTAAAAGAAGGATAGTGGTCCTGCTAACTGAATGTGAGCAGATCGGGGCTAAATTAAAAAGGAGGAAGAAAAAGGTAATAATCTCCAGATTACTACCTGAGCCAAAAACTAATGAACACAGAGTCAATAAGATTAAAGAGGTAAATGTGTGGCTGAAAATTAGATGTGCGAGAAATGCGTTGAATTCATGGTACATTGGCACCAGTACAGGGGAAGGAGGGAGCTGTTCTGAAGGACGGTCTTCACCTAAATTATGCTGAGATCAGAGCTGGTGCATTACATAACTCTGATTGTAGATAGAGCTTGTAGATAGTCGGGGGTTCAGTTGCATTAAGAAATCAAATTTAAAGGAAAAAGTCAGAGTGCAGATTAGTGTTGAGGAGGATTGTTATCAGAAAATAAAAGGAAGGGACAGAACATGTGAACATCATGTTGCACCAAACATCATACAAGCATAGTGGAGAAAGATTGTAAGAGAGGATAGTAAAGAGGACAGTCCAAAGATGTGCAGGTTAGGTGGATTGGCCATGCTAAATTGCCCTTAGTGTCCAAAATTGCCCTTAGTGTTGGGTGGGGTTACTGGGCTATGGGGATAGGGTGGAGGTGTTGACCTTGGGTAGGGTGCTTTTTCCAAGAGCCGGTGCAGACTCGATGGGCCGAATGGCCTCCTGCTGCACTGTAATTTCTATGATAATCTATGATAAATTGTAATGAGGAAACAAGAAATTTATTAATGGATATAGATAGGTTCGGCGAGAGGGCCAACATTTCGCAGATGGAGTTTAATGTGGATAAATGGGAGATTATCCATTTCGCTTGGAAAAATGGAAAAACAAGTTATTATCTGAATGGAGAGAAATGCCGCAATGCGTTGGTGCAAAGGAAATTGCCCGTACTTGTGCATGAAACATGGAAAACTGGGATGGAGGAACAACAGGTAATAAGAAAGGCAACTGAAATTTTGGCATTTATAGCTAAAGGAATGGAGTATAAATATAGGGAAGCGTTGCTGCAACTGTACAAGGCATTTGTGAGACCGGTAGTTCTGTGTACAGTTTAGTCACCTTATTTGAGGAGGGATATAGTTAAATACTTGTACCGGCTTCCCCGAACAGGCGCCGGAATGTGGCGACTAGGGGCTTTTCCCAGTAACTTAATTTGAAGCCTACTTGTGACAATAAGCGATTTTCATTTCATTTTTCAAATAATCTGTATCATGGGTGAGAACATACATGTCTCATGAATACAACAGATACACCATTAGATACAGAACAAAGGACACTGCAGGAGCTACCTGAACCACTTCCTACCCCCAGGACATTGATACAGGAATCTCCCTTTTTCCTGATGCTGCAAAGAAAAGAAAATTTCATTTTTAAAAGGCATCAACCTGAAATGACATTTGTAACAAACGGTTTCACTGAACAATGGCTGTGTAGATCTTAATTTTTAATATGCAAAAGGCTAACAGTTCATCTGTAAACCTGCAAAGCAAAAGTTATCACAGCAATTGATCTATTTGAACTCAAAGAACATAGAACATACAATGCAGAAGGAGGTCATTCTGTCCATCAAGTCTGCACCGACACACTTCAGCCCTCACTTCCACCCTATCCCCGTAACCCAATAAACCCTCCTAACCTTTTTGGTCACGAAGAGCAATTTATCATGGCCAATCCACCTAACCTGCACGTCTTTGGGCTGTGAGAGGAAACTGGAGCACACGGCGGAAACCCACACAGACAGGGAGAGAACGTGCAGACTCTGCACAGACAGTGACCCAGCGGGGAATCGAGCCTGGGACCCTGACACTGTGAAGCCACAGTGCTACCCATTTGTGCTACCGTGCAGCCCTTCATCGTGAAGAACAAAATGACCTGCAATTTACAGTAGCAATGATGGTGAAACTGTCAGCATTCCCTGTCATTACTCCTCTGAAACTGACAGCAACCTCTGTAGTCTACACATACAATTAAACACAGAGATCCAGAGATTGCTGTCAGTCCCCTCTGCATCTACAGATGCTGCATTTTTGTGGTCCTTCCAGAAAGCAATCAATAAGAAACAGCCAAACCTGTTCTCTCAGTACTCCATAGTATCAATAAATCCCTATAGTGCAGAAGGAGGACATTCAACCTGTCAAAAGAGCACCCTACCGAGGCCCAACCCCCTGCCCTATCCCCATAACTCCACCTAACCTACACATCTTTGGACATGTCACAGCAATTTGACATGGTCAATCCCCCTAACCTGCACATCTTTGGACTATGGGAGGAAACCAGAGAACCCGGACAAAACCCATGCAGACTCGAGTAGAACAAACCCCACACAGGCAGTCACCCAAGGCTGGAATCTTATCCAGGTCCCTTGTTCCCGTTTTTAAAAAGCGGTGGTGATTTCTTCTGGCATGATGCCATGGCTGGTGGTTGGGAAGTTTCGATGTGAGCGGAAGAGGCTGTGGTATTATCATAACTATCAGTGCTGCAAGGGTTAATGTAGTGTCAAGAGTAGCCACTAGAGGGAGCTGCAGTTCCAACAATATAAGGCAGTGATGCTAAGCATTAGGGGGAAAGTGTGTGCAGGAGTTAGATGGTGAAGGCCAGAAGAGCAAATAGTGTAAGTAAGTGCAGATCATGGTTTAAACCAGTAGTAATATTAGTTGTAGATGAGTGGAGTTTAAATATTATTAATCAACTCTGTATTCTCAAGGAGTACGTGTTAAATCCAAGTTAGCGTTGATAACGGTATGTCATCTTCATTACTGTCTTGCCGTTTCTCCATTGCCTGGTCAAGGCACAAAAAGTTTCAAAGTTGTGTTGCGGGGAGGGGTGTTGCTGGGATAACAGGAATTGTATGGCTATTGCATCTGAAGCTTGTGGGCGGCGCAGTGGCGCAATGTTTGGCGCTGTTGCTTCGCGGCACCATGGTCCCAGGTTGAATTCCCAGCTTGGGTCACTGTGCGGAGTCTGCACGATCTCCCTGTGTCTGCGTTGTTTTTCTCCGGGTGCTCCGGTTTCATCCCACAAGACCCGAAGGACATGCTGTTCGGTGGATTGGACATTCTGAATTCTCCCTCTGTGTACCAGAACAGGCGCTGGAATGTGGTGATTTTTCACAGTAACTTCATTGCAGCGTTAATGTCAGCCTACTTGTGACAATAAAAATTATTATTATTATCAGTGAAGAGGCATTTTAGGGTGGAAGGGATGTCGGTGTTAATGGCACTGTGTGAGAATCATGGGTTTGTGCCGGGGGGGATGGATAGTGTGTACAGGAGGTGGAGGGAAGTGGGGCTGGTCAAGGTGAGGGATCTGGAGTTGGAGGAAGGGTTCGCTAGTCTGGAGGAGCTAAGGGAGAGGATAGAGCTGCCAAGAAGGAGTGAGTTCAGGTATCTGCAGTTTGGGGACTTTGCACAAAAAGTCTGGAGGGGGTTCCCTAGGTTGCCGAGATACACCCTGCTGGAGCGACTGCTGCTTCCGGATGTGGAAGGTGAGGGAAGAATTGGGGATGTACAAAAGTGGCTGGGGGAGCAGGGAAGTGAGCGGGTGGTGAAGATCAAGGAGAAATGGGAAGCGGAGTTGGGAGGGGAAAACAATTCGGGAATATGGAGTGAGGCACTGCGTAGGGTTAACGGGACCTCCTCTTGTGCAAGGATGAGCCTGATACAGTTTAAGGTGGTGCACAGGGTGCATATGACTCAGGCAAGAATAAGTGGGTTCTTTCAGGGGGTAGCAGATGAGTGTGAGAGGTGCGGGCGGGGGCCAGCGAATCAGGTGTAAATGTTTAGGGGTTGCGAAAAATTAGGAAGATTCTGGGTGGGAGCATTTGCGGTCTTAGCCAGGTTAGTGAAGGGGGAGGTGGACCGGGAGCTTTTAGTGGCGATGTTTGGGGTTTCAGAGAAGCCGGAGCTCATGGAGAGGAGGAAGGTCGATGTCGTGGCCTTCGCCTCTTTGATTACATGGTGGAGAATTTTGCTGGAGTGGTGGTCAGCATCGTCACTGGGGGTAGAGGCTTGGTGGGTGACCTGTATGACTTCCTGCGGTTAGAGTAGATAAAGTATGAGTTAAGGGATTCTACAGAGGGGGGTTGAGAAATGGTGGGGGGTGTTTGTGACCGTGTTTGAGGAGCTGTTCGTTGCGGGGGGGGGGGAGGGGGAAAAGGGAAAAAATCTGTACAGACTGTATGGTCGATTGCTGTGAAGTATGTTTCCCAGGGTGTTTATTTGCTGTAAACTGTTTTGATACATGTTTGTAATAAAATACATTTTTTTTTTAAATGCAAAACAAATAGTAACACGAGAATCCTAACAAACATTGGAGATAACATTCTATCGTTGTTAGTGGAGAAGGGGAAGGGGGTCAGAATCAATAAAAAGCCCAAAGAGTAAAATGCCAATTTTAAAGGCAGAATATGGTACATTTCTCAGGGGAACTGAGAGCGTTGTTCGAGATGTTACATTAAGTTCAATCATTCTGGTTACTTTTATGGACCTTTATTTTTATTTTTATTTCCAATTAAGGGGCAATTTAGCACAGCCAATCTACCTGCCCTCCACATCTTCGGGTTGTGGAGGTGAGTCCTACGCAGACACAGGGAGAATGTGCAAACTCCACACGGACAGTAACCCATGGTCGGGATCAAATCTGGATCCTTGCGCCGCGAGGCAGCAGTGCTAACCACTGCGCAACCTTGCACTTTTATACTTTAAAATTATTTTTACCTCAAAGAAAATAAAATGGTGCAGTTGCAACAGTCTGAGGTAATTGCCTCAACAATTACTCTCCCATATTGAACATTCTGCTCTGGAACATTCCAGAATTCCATATGGAAAGCACTAGGGCATGAATGAAAAATCACGTGGGATTTACAGGCATAGACTGTGATAAATCTAGGAAGCAGGAATAGCAAAGGAAAATTTGGTAACATTTTAGATACAGAAGAGGAATCATATTGTGCTTACATAAAGTGAAGAGAAGTTAAACAAACAGTTTATTGGGCCATAGTTAAAATATCACGTTAGTTTTTGATTGCCATATTAGGAAGGATTTAAAAAACTTCTCAAAAATTGCAAGAGCTTTTAAATACCTCGGAGTAAGCTGAGAGCATAGTTTTCAAAATTTCCCAGCATGGATTCTGTGCTTCATAAGACCATAAGACATAGGAGGTGATGTAGGCTAGTCAGCCCATGGATTCTTCTTCCCCATTCGATGAGATCATAACTGATCTGATGTGATAATCCTCAACTCCACTCTCCCGCCTTATACCCATAACCTTTCTGATTCCCTTGCTGTTAGAAAATAAATTCCTTCTCATCTCTCTTAAATGGGTGAATCCTTAGTCTGAGGTTATTCCCACTGGTCCTAGACTCTCTCAAAGGGGAAACACTCTGTCAGCATGTTCCCTGTCAAGCCCCCTGAGAATCCTATATTTCTCAATAATTCACCTCTCAATCTTTTTTATTAAATTTGCTTTTCCAATTTTGGGGCAATTTAGCATGACCAATCCATCTACCCTGCAGATCTTTGGGTTGTGGGGCACGCAGACAGGGTGAGAATGTGCAAACATCACATGAACAGTGACCCGGGGCCGGGATCGAAACTGGATCCTCAGTGCCATGCGGCTGCAGTGTTAAACACTGCACCACCATGTTGTCCTCCCTTGTATTCTTCTAAACTCCAATGTTTACAGTCCCAAGCAATTCAACCATTCCTCATAAGAAAATCCCTCCATACCTGGGATCAACCGAGTGAACATTCCCTGGACTGCCTCCAATGCCGGTATATCTTTCCTTCGGCCAGGGGTCCAAAACTGTTCACAGTATTCCAGGTGTGGTATAACTAGTGCCTTCTGAGTTTTATCAAGGCTTTGATTTGATTTGATTTATTGTCACATGTACAGAAGTACATTGAAAAGTATTTTTCTCTGGCCAAGGGGACGTACACAGTACATACATAGTAGACAAGAAAAAGAACAATCAACAGAGTACATTGACAAATGATACATCGACAAACAGTGACTGGTTACAGTGCGGAACAAGGGGCCGAACAAAGCAAATACATGAGCAAGAGCAGCATCGGGCATCGTGAATAGTGTTCTTACAGGGAACAGATCAGTCCAAGGGAGAGTCTTTGAGGAGTCTAGTAGCTGTGGGGAAGAAGCTGTTCCGATGTCTGGATGTGCGGGTCTTCAGACTTCTGTATCTTCTGCCTGATGGAAGGGGCAGGGAGAAAGCAAAGCCTGGGTGGGAGGGGTCTCTGACAATGTTGTCTGCCTTCCTGGGGCAGCAAGAGGTGTATACAGAATCAATGTGAGTGTGGCAAGGTTGTGTGATGCATTGGAATGAGTTCACTCTGTAGTTTCTTGCAATCTTGGGCTGAGCAGTTGACATACCAAGCTGTGATGCAGCCAGATATAATGTTCTCTATGGCACATCTGTGTACATTTGTGAGAGTCGATGCAGACATGCCGAATTTCTTTCGCTTTGGTAAGAAGTAGAGACGTAGTTGGGCTACCTTTGCATCAACGTGAGTGGACTAGGACAGACTGTTGATGATCCCCATCAACTTAAAGCAATTGACCATCTCCACTTCGGAGTCATTGATGCAGATGGGGGTGTATTTCATGCTATGCTTCCTGAAGTCGATGATCGGTTTCTTGGTCTTTCCAACATTTAGAGAGAGGTTGTTTTCGGTACACCATGCAACCAAGTGATCGATCTCTCTTCTGCAGTCTGATTCATCGTTGTTTGAGATACGACCCACAACAGTCATATCATCCGCACATTTATAGATTAAGTTGGAGTTAAATCTTGCCACACAGTTGTGTGTAAAGGGAGTACAGTAGAGGACTGATCACACATCCTTGCAGGGCCCCGGTGTTTCAGACTCTTGTGGAGTTGGTGCGGTTACCTATCCTGACAGATTGCGGTCAGTTGGTGAGGAAGTCAAGGATCCAGTTGCACAGGGAAGGGTCAATTCCAAAATTGCAGAGTTTGGTTATAAGCCTTGTCGGGATAATAGTGTTGAAGGTGGAGCTGTAGTCTATGAGCAGCAGTCTTACGTAGGTGTCCTTGTTGTTGAGGTGTTCGAGTGTTGTTTGTAGAGCCAGGGAGATGGCATCTGCTGTGGACTGGGTGGGATGATAGGCGAACTGCAATGGATCGAGACCGTCTGTGAGGCTGGCGTTGATCCGTCTCATAGCTAGCCGCTCAAAGCATTTCATGATAACAGACGTCAGGTCCACCAGTCGGTGGTCGTTGAGGCAGACTACCTTGTTCTTCTTTGGTCCTGGTATTATGGTGAATTCTATATTTTTATACTCTATTCCCTCTGACATAAAGGCCAACATTTCATGTGCATTCCGTACTATCTGCTGAACTTAAATGCTAGCTTTTTGTGATATATGCATGTGGAAACGAAAATCCTCTCTGCTGCATCTTTCTGTAGCCTGTCTCCATTTAAATAATATTCAGCTCCTTTATTCTTCCCACCAAAGTGCATAACTTCACACTTTCCTGCATTATGTCCCATTGCCTGCCCCAAACAGAGTCTGTGTTATCAGTGGGGGGAAGGGCAGGGAAACGGCAATATGATGCTGGGCATTACCTCAATGGCATCCTCTCAGAAACTATGAAAACTGACAGAGATCTGCCTGGCAGCAGCAAGGTGCCAATCAAACTGTCCCTTTTCTGTTAAATGACCTGTCTTACACGCACTGATTGGTTCCACTAAAAACATCTCCTTGGTTGATGCTGCAGATCAGTTAGCAGCTAACTGTGATAAATGTGATGTAAAATAGTTACTTTAGAGATATTAGTTACTGTAATGTGGATATAGGCCGGTCTGATGCTGTTAGTTCACAGACAAAGCATTTCAGAACGCATGGCAAAGCAAGGGGGAGGGGTGTCCAGCTAAGGAGGAGAAAAGGATGCTGGGTAATTGGAGGCCAGAGGAAGGGATGAGAAGTGAGCCAATTAGGATTCTGGCCAGGTCAGATGGGGTATAGGATGACCTATAGGAATCGTGTATGTGAAACTTGATGCCATTTGAATGTATTGGTAGAGATTTCTTTGTTATACAGACTCACTCGATTCGGGGACTCGGGAGGCAGCTGGTCTCCTGTGTTTGTGTGAAATGAGTCAGACTTGCAAGTCAAATAAAAATAACTAATGCTATGCCTGCAAATCCATCTCGAGTTTTATTGAAGCCAGACTGATGGGTAAAGAATTAAGATTTCTCATTTGGTGCTGGAAACCCGGGATTTCTCCAGATGGTCATCGACCAGCTGCGAACTCAGAATTAGACTGATTTTGGACAAAGGAGAGTGGAAAAGGGGCCCACAATGTATAGCTGGAAAATGACCGCGCATTGATTTTTCCCCTCTTCTTATCGTCTGATTAGTCTGGTCACTCACGGTTGGTACGGAAAGAGCGTCTCGATGAAATCAAAGGTCACTCTGGGGATTAGAAATTTAATTGATGGGATTTTATATTTGTTGATTTGGTTTTGGGTTAGGTTTTGGGATTGCTGAGACATCTAAAAAGATGGTTTAATTCCATGCATGAGTTCTGATTCAGTTTTGGGTTCGGTTTTGGGATTGATGGGACATCTAAAAAAGATGGTTTAATTCCATGTGTGAGTTCTGATTCGGTTTTGGGTTCGGTTTTGGGATTGATGGGACATCTAAAAAAGATGGTTTAATTCCATGTGTGAGTGTTTTAAATCTATAGTTGATTAAGCTAGAATTGTACCCTTGGACTGTAGTGGCGAAAAACGCAGTTTTGAGGACTAGTTGAGATTATGGGGAATTGCTTGGATAACACGAATGATCCAGGCATGCCACTGCAAATATTATGTGATATTTATCCAGATTAAGCGAAAGATTTTAGGAAAATGTCAGCAACCTTAAGGAACAAATTGGGTGATGAATGGCCACTAGGGGGCACCAAAGACCTAGACATCATAGAACATAGAACATAGAACATAGAACAATACAGCGCAGTACAGGCCCTTCGGCCCACGATGTTGCACCGAAACAAAAGCCATCTAACCTACACTATGCCATTATCATCCATATGTTTATCCAATAAACTTTTAAATGCCCTCAATGTTGGCGAGTTCACTACTGTAGCAGGTAGGGCATTCCACGGCCTCACTACTCTTTGCGTAAAGAACCTACCTCTGACCTCTGTCCTATATCTATTACCCCTCAGTTTAAAGTTATGTCCCCTCGTGCCAGCCATATCCATCCGCGGGAGAAGGCTCTCACTGTCCACCCTATCCAACCCCCTGATCATTTTGTATGCCTCTATTAAGTCTCCTCTTAACCTTCTTCTCTCCAACGAAAACAACCTCAAGTCCGTCAGCCTTTCCTCATAAGATTTTCCCTCCATACCAGGCAACATCCTGGTAAATCTCCTCTGCACCCGCTCCAAAGCCTCCACGTCCTTCCTATAATGCGGTGACCAGAACTGTACGCAATACTCCAAATGCGGCCGGACCAGAGTTCTGTACAGCTGCAACATGACCTCCCGACTCCGGAACTCAATCCCTCTACCAATAAAGGCCAACACTCCATAGGCCTTCTTCACAACCCTATCAACCTGGGTGGCAACTTTCAGGGATCTATGTACATGGACACCTAGATCCCTCTGCTCAGCCACACTTTCAAGAACTTTACCATTAGCCAAATATTCCGCATTCCTGTTATTCCTTCCAAAGTGAATCACCTCACACTTCTCTACATTAAACTCCATTTGCCACCTCTCAGCCCAGCTCTGCAGCTTATCTATATCCCTCTGTAACCTGCTACATCCTTCCACACTATCGACAACACCACCGACTTTAGTATCATCTGCAAATTTACTCACCCACCCTTCTGTGCCTTCCTCTAGGTCATTGATAAAAATGACAAACAGCAACGGCCCCAGAACAGATCCTTGTGGTACTCCACTTGTGACTGTACTCCATTCTGAACATTTCCCATCAACCACCACCCTCTGTCTTCTTTCAGCTAGCCAATTTCTGATCCACATCTCTAAATCACCCTCAATCCCCAGCCTCCGTATTTTTTGCAATAGCCTACCGTGGGGAACCTTATCAAACGCTTTGCTGAAATCCATATACACCACATCAACTGCTCTACCCTCGTCTACCTGTTCAGTCACCTTCTCAAAGAACTCAATAAGGTTTGTGAGGCATGACCTACCCTTCACAAAGCCATGCTGACTATCCCTGATCATATCATTCCTATCTAGATGATTATAAATCTTGTCCCTTATAATCCCCTCCAAGACTTTACCCACTACAGACGTGAGGCTCACCGGTCTATAGTTGCCGGGGTTGTCTCTGCTCCCCTTTTTGAACAAAGGGACCACATTTGCTGTCCTCCAGTCCTCTGGAAATATTCCTGTAGCCAATGATGACATAAAAATCAAAGCCAAAGGTCCAGCAATCTCTTCCCTGGCCTCCCATAGAATCCTAGGATAAATCCCATCAGGACCCGGGGACTTATCTATTTTCAGCCTGTCCAGAATTGCCAACACCTCTTCCCTACGTACCTCAATGCCATCTATTCTATTAGCCTGGGGCTCAGCATTCTCCTCCACAACATTATCTTTTTCCTGAGTGAATACTGACGAAAAATATTCATTTAGTATCTCGCCTATCTCTTCAGACTGCACACACAATTTCCCATCCCTGTCCTTGACTGGTCCTACTCTTTCCCTAGTCATTCGCTTATTCCTGACATACCTATAGAAAGCTTTTGGGTTTTCCTTGATCCTTCCTGCCAAATACTTCTCATGTCCCCTCCTTGCTCGTCTTAGCTCTCTCTTTAGATCCTTCCTCGCTACCTTGTAACTATCCATCGCCCCAACCGAAACTTCACACTTCATCTTCACATAGGCCTCCTTCTTCCTCTTAACAAGAGATTCCACTTCCCTGGTAAACCACGGTTCCCTCGCTCGACGCCTTCCTCCCTGTCTGACCGGTACATACTTATCAAGAACACGCAGTAGCTGATCCTTGAACAAGCCCCACTTATCCAGTGTGCCCAACACTTGCAGCCTACTTCTCCACCTTATCCCCCCCAAGTCACGTCTAATGGCATCATAATTGCCCTTCCCCCAGCTATAACTCTTGCCCTGCGGTGTATACTTATCCCTTTCCATCATTAACGTAAACGTCACCGAATTGTGGTCACTGTCCCCAAAGTGCTCTCCTACCTCCAAATCTAACACCTGGCCTGGTTCATTACCCAAAACCAAATCCAACGTGGCCTCGCCTCTTGTTGGCCTGTCAACATATTGTTTCAGGAAACCCTCCTGCACACACTGTACAAAAAACGACCCATCTATTGTACTCGAACTATATCTTTTCCAGTCAATATTTGGAAAGTTAAAGTATCCCATAATAACTTCCCTGTTACTTTCGCTCATATCCAGAATCATCTTCGCCATCCTTTCCTCTACATCCCTAGAACTATTAGGAGGCCTATAAAAAACTCCCAACAGGGTGACCTCTCCTTTCCTGTTTCTAACTTCAGCCAATACTACCTCGGAAGAAGAGTCCCCATCTAGCATCCTCTCCGCCACCGTAATACTGCTCTTGACTAGCAGCGCCACACCTCCCCTCTTTTGCCTCCTTCTCTGAGCTTACTAAAACACCTAAACCCCGGAACCTGCAACATCCATTCCTGTCCCTGCTCTATCCATGTCTCCGAAATGGCCACAACATCGAAGTCCCAGGTACCAACCCACGCTGCCAGTTCCCCTACCTTGTTTCGTATACTCCTGGCATTGAAGTAGACACACTTCAAACCACCTACCTGAACGCTGGCCCCCTCCTGCGACGTCAAATCTGTGCTCCTGACCTCTATACTCTCATTCTCCCTTACCCTAAAACTACAATCCAGGTTCCCATGCCCCTGCTGCATTAGTTTAAACCCCCCCAAAGAGCACTAACAAATCTCCCCCCCAGGATATTTGTGCCCCTCAGGTTCAGATGTAGACCATCCTGTCTGTAGAGGTCCCACCTTCCCCAGAAAGAGCCCCAGTTATCCAAAAATCTGAAACCCTCCCGCCTGCACCATCCCTGTAGAAAATTCATTAAGAAAATTCAGGGACAAATCGGGAAAAAGAGCCAAAGTATGAATGCAAAAGAATTAATTGGATTATGGAGACAATATTGTCAAGAGGAAAGAGATAAGATCATGTTATCAAGTTGGCAAGACAATGCCCTTAAAATGGGAATTCCAATTCATGAAGGGGGAAACCAGAAAATGTTAGAGGTCTTGAAAAAGGAGTGTGCATTCAAAAAATGCACAAGTAAAGAAAGGGAAGGGTCGGGGCAAACAAACAATGGGCTACGTAGTTCAATGGCTGGCCTTGCATTGACAGAAGATGAAGAATTAGACAATTTGACCAGGTCGGCTAGGATTCCGACTGCACCTGTAGCATTGTCTGCACTAATTCCGGAACCACCAGAGTATCATAATATATATCCAGTCACTGCTCCCCAGATTCAAATCATGCCAGTCACTCTAGCCCCTTCGGTTGATAGCGTGGGTCCTATTTTACCATCTTCACTATCTAAGAGAGAAGGGGACCTCTGTTCCACAAGCCCAGTTAGCTCTAGGACCCGATCTCGGATAGCGAGAGAAGGGCCTGATCCTATCCAGAAACAATCACGCACACCACCTAAATCCCTTCAGACCGATAAGGAGGGACAGAAACATACGGGAACAAAGGGAGAGGATAGGAATGGTTCTGAGGAGAAGGAGCTCCCTCTAGTGACAGGGAGGGACGTCGAAGTCTTGGAAGAGCCAGAGGAAATAGCTAGAGTGCCCCCTGGTGAGACTCGGAGACAGTTGCCAATTAGGAAAATACCAAACCCTGACGCTGTGACGGCGGCGGCCCAGCCCACGATAGACGTTTATTTCCCATGGAGACCCAGTGAGATGATGGCTATTATGGCTGCAATCCCAGACAGAAAAAAATCTCCTGCTGTTTTCGTGGATCATCTGAGAACTACCATCTCAGTTTATCAAAATGATTCCAGGGACCTCTGGGCCCTAATCCAGCAGGTTTTAACCCCAGCAGAGTACCGCAATCATTTCAATCACTTGAATTATGCTAGCCACGATGCACTCCAGCAGGCCCATGCGTTGGACGATGATAGACGGACACAAATCCTGAATGCGTTGAATAACACATTTCAAAAGCCCATGAATATTTCTGCTATCTTAGACCTCAAACCTAAAAAGACTGAAGAGTCAGAGGAATTTCTGGAAGGTTTTAATGAAATCTACCGTGGACAGTCAGGCGACTTACCATATCAAAATGGTCAGAATTCCCCTCAATATTACCATAAGACCATAAGACATAGGAGCGGAGGTAAGGCCATTCAGCCCATCGAGTCCACTCCATCATTCAATCATGGCTGATTTCAATTCCATTTACCCGCTCTCTCTCCATAGCCCTTAATTCCTCGAGAAATCAAGAATTTATCAACTTCTGTCTTAAAGACACTCAACGTCCCGGCCTCCACCGCCCTCTGTGGCAATGAATTCCACAGACCCACCACTCTCTGGCTGAAGAAATGTCTCCTCATCTCTGTTCTAAAGTGACTCCCTTTTATTCTAAGGCTATGCCCCCGGGTCCTAGTCTCCCCTGCTAATGGAAACAACTTCCCTACATCCACCCTATCTAAGCCATTCATTATCTTGTAAGTTTCTATTGGATCTCCCCTCAACCTCCAAAACTCCAATGACTATAATCCCAGGATCCTCAGACGTTCATCGTATGTTAGGCCTACCATTCCTGGGATCATCCGTGTGAATCTCCGCTGGACCCGCTCCAGTGCCAGTATGTCCTTCCTGAGGTGTGGGGCCCAAAATTGCTCACAAGTATTCTAAATGGGGCCTAACTAATGCTTTATAAAGCTTCAGAAGTACATCCCTGCTTTTATATCCCAAGCCTCTTGAGATAAATGACAACATTGCATTTGCTTTCTTAATTACAGACTCAACCTGCAAGTTTACCTTTAGAGAATCCTGGACTAGGACTCCCAAGTCCCTTTGCAATTCAGCATTATGAATTTTGTCACCGTTTAGAAAATAGTCCATGCCTCTATTCTTTTTTCCAAAGTGCAAGACCTCGCACTTGCCCACGTTGAATTTCATCAGCCATTTCTTGGACCACTCTCCTAAACTGTCTAAATCCTTCTGCAGCCTCCCCACCTCCTCCATACCACCTGCCCCTCCACCTATCTTTGTATCATCGGCAAACTTAGCCAGAATGCCCCCAGTCCCATCAACTAAATTGTTAATATATAAAGAGAACAGCTGTGGCCCCAACACTGAACCCTGCGGGACACCACTCGTCACCGGTTGCCATTCCGAAAAAGAACCTTTTATCCCAACTCTCTGCCTTCTGCCTGACAGCCAATCGTCAATCCATGTTAGTACCTTGCCTCGAATACCATGGGCCCTTATTTTACTCAGCAGTCTCCCGTGAGGCACCTTATCAAAGGCCTTTTGTAAGTCAAGATAGATAACATCCATTGGCTCTCCTTGGTCTAACCTATTTGTTTTCTCTTCAAAGAACTCCAACAGGTTTGTCAGGCATGACCTCCCCTTATTAAATCCAGGCTGACTTGTCCTAATCCCACCCTGCACTTCCAAGAATTTAGAAATCTCATCCTTAACGATGGATTCTAGAATCTTGCCAACAACCGAGGTTAGGCTAATTGGCCTATAATTTTCCATCTTTTTCCTTGTTCCCTTCTTGAACAGGGGGGTTACAACAGCGATTTTCCAATCCTCTGGGACTTTCCCTGACTCCAGTGACTTTTGAAAGATCATAACTAACGCCTCCACTATTTCTTCAGCTAAATCCTTTAGAACCCTAGGATGTAGCCCATCTGGGCCCGGAGATTTATCAATTTTTATACCTCTTAGTTTCTCTAGCACTTTCTCCTTTGTGATGGCTGCCATATTCAACTCTGCCCCCTGACTCTCCTGAATTGTTGGGATATTACTCATGTCTTCTACTGCAAAGAGTGACGCAAATATTGTGCTCTGTTAATGCATTGCCTACCACCTTCCGTGGCTACTGCCGTGAAATGTAATAACGTGAATTGGACAGAGAACGACCCTTCCCAGATGGCCAGGGCAGTCAGATTTTATTGGAAGGAGGGTGTAGGCCAGGAAGGAGGCTCAGTTACAAAGATTAAGACTGAGTATGTAATGAAAAAGGATGATCTGAGACCCCAACCAGCGGCAGAAACGGTGGCTTACCAACTGGAACCTCAATATTGTGACTTTGGGTGGGTGGATCAGCGAGGGGAAGGATATCAAACCCACATAAAAATGGACCCTCAGCTCCTCTTTATGGCCCACCGTATGTACCACCAGCTTTACAACCGCCACCCCCTCTGAGGGGCCATTGGTCTACTGGGAGAAGAGGACGGGGCAGATATAGAGAGAACAATGCATGTTTTAATTGCGGCCGTGCAGATCACTGGCAACAGGAATGCCCCTTTAAAAGACAGGCAGCAGAAGGAGACTACCCGACCCAAAGGAGGGGGTACCCACCAAGGGGAGGGCAGACGAGATACACTGACTTCTCCCAGGCAAACCCTTTCCCAACACAGGATTGACTAGCTAATTTAGTCAGAAGGACTCTCCAATCGGACAGGGAACCTATTATTTGTCTGCAGATAGGAGATCAACATCACCCATTTGTAATTGACACTGGAGCAGCCATGTCTTCAGTGCAATCAGAACCTCAACTACCACTATCTGACCACATGCAGCATTTGTCGGGGTTCCAAGGACAGGTGTGTGAGTATCCTATTTCTGAACCTGTGACAGTCACTTACGAGAATAAGTCTGCAGGTCATCAGTTTGTAGTGACTACTGGATTGGACAATAACTTGTTGGCCCGAGATTTACTGTGTATCTTCCAGCTACAGCTAGAGTGCGGAGACGAAGGGGTAACGGTTCAATCATGGAGGATGAGACAACAGTGCTATATTTCTATCACCCCCCCCCCCCCAGTGGTGGACGTTAGACATTGAACATTCACTGCATCACGTTACCCTGGCCTATGACAGAACCGGACAAAGCAGGGAGTTGGAGGACAAATACCGGCCGTTAATTGGGACCGAGTGGCCAGTCAAGGATACAGCCACAGTCACGGGAAAAGAAGGTATAGCCGATTTTGTTACAATACCACCACATTTATGGCCACAGTCAGCTTCGGTAAGCCCTCATATTACAAGTCAGGTCCACGACCAGTACCATACCAGGGATCTGGGGCCTATGGCAAGGAGGGAAGTGGATCATTCGGATCCAACAGAGTACGCACTTCAAGGCACGCCAGACGGCACTGCCATAAAATATTTTGAGGTCCCTGAAACGATTAACACTCGACTGCAGCATCACCGGGGACGTGATGTTTTGGAATATGTCAATCCACAGGTCTGGGCGGAATACCCATTACAAGTGGGAAAGACAAATGTTACACCTATTAAGGTAACGATTAAGGACCATGTAAAGCTGCCTTCCATTCGGCAATACCCCCTGAAACCCCAAGCTGCCCCGTCTATAGACAAATTAATCTGAGAGCTGTTGCAACAGGGTATTTTGGTCCCTTGCCAATCAGAATGTAACACCCCCATACTTGCTGTGCCTAAACCAGCCAAACCAGACCAGTACCGATTAGTACAGGATTTACGTTCAATCAATGCCATCGCACAGCTGTTACATGCTCTCGTCCCTAACCCTGCCGAAATACTGGCTCAAATTCCAGCTCAAGCCCGGGTCTTCGCCATAATTGACCTTCAGCACGCCTTCATTGCCCTCCCACTTGCATCTGAAAGCCAATATTTGTTTGCCTTCACTTACAACGGACAGCAGTATACCTGGACCCTACGCTCTTCTCCAGATGTCTGCAGACCCAACTCCAGGCTTTGGCATTGGAGCATGGTTCCACTCTAGTGCAGTATGTAGATGACATATTGGTAGTGAGTCCTGACGAGCCCAGTAACAGGGATGATGTGATCCAGCTATTAAACCACCTATCCTCCTTGGGTTATGTTGTTTCACAATCAAAGGTCTTGGTGGCTCAGACAAAGGTCAAGTTCTTAGGAGTTTTACTTACAGCCACAGAAAGAAGTCTTGAACCCAGTAGGATTGAACCAATAGGCTAATTCCCTGCCCCTACCATAGCCAAGGAGGTCCGTCATTGGCTGGGTATGGTGAACTATTGTCGGCAGTGGATACCAAACATCGCTGTCTATACAAAGCTGCTGACGCCTTACACTAGTAAAGGGGGGAATTTTACTCTCACCACCGAGGCACTCGAAGCATTCTGTTGCCTGAAGCAGGCCTTATTACAAGCACCGGCCCTCGGGAGGCCCTTGTACGACCGACCGTTCCAGATATACTGTACTGTTCTGGAAGGATGTTCAACAGCGGTACTCACCCAGCAACATGGGGACAAGCACCGGCCCGTAGCATATTACTCTTCCAAACTCGACCCAGTGGCATTGGGCCACCCTGTTTGCACCCAGATCTTGGCAGCGATATACAATAGTTTGCAGGCTGCTGCCAATATAACTCTCCAACAGGATATTACGGTATATAGCTCCCACTCGGTAATCGCACGATTGGGGCAACTGCAGACTCAGCATCTTACCGCAGCTCGTCAGAATAGGTATGAAATATACCTTTTGAACAATCCACGTCTGACATTTAAATACTGTACCACTATCAATCCAGCCTGTTTTCTTAGCGGTCCCCCTGCCCATGAAGACGCACCTGGCCACGACTGTTTAGCCTTGATTCAGGAAACTACCACAATAAGGGACGATCTGAGTGATATTCCGTTAGAACAACCTGACATGATTATGTATGTTGATGGCAGTGCATTAATAAGCCCCACTAGCCGGAGACTGTTCGGTTATGCAATCGTAGATCAGAATGGTCTGATCCTTGAAGCGGCAGCTTTCCAGACCCCTTATTCAGCCCAACAAGCCGAACTTTTTGCCCTTACCCGTGCATGTATACTTGGGGTAAATCGTCGGGTAAATATTTACACTGACTCCCAATACGCTTTCGGGGTAGTTCATGACTTTGGACAGCTCTGGAAGAATTCCTTACCTCGGCAGGCACGGAAATATCCCACCGGGGTTTAGTTAATGACTTACTACAGGCCCTCCTTCTGCCCGTGCAGATTTCCGTCATTAAATGCGCTGCCCATACAAACGGTAAAACCCCAGTTGACGTTGGTAATGAACAAGCAGATTGTGCAGCGCGGACAGCCGCGCAAATTCAGCAAGTGATGGTGCCTAAAATGTTAAGTCAGACTGTGGTAGTATGTATTGGGGGTCATGTGGGACTGGAAGCCCTAATGTCATTGGCTGACAGATCCCGGGTCCTGGTTGGCCGTTGACCTCATACTCCGCCCTGAAGGCGAAGTATAAGAAGCCGGTGCCTTCCCCCGCATGCCAGTTTACTATCGGGCTGCTGGGGAACAGACACGCTTAATAAAGCCTCATCGACTTCACTCTGTTTGTCTCATGGAGTCTTTGTGCGCCACACAGACTAAACGATCTACGATAAATATGTCTGCTTCTGACAAGCCAATGCCAACCATCCAAGACGTCATAAGGTTACAGGAGGACGCTCCTGAGAGTGATAAACAAATGTGGAAACGGTTAGGTTGTACATATGATTCTGTTTCTTCTTTATGGACCACGCCAACACATCAGACTTGTATGTCTGATGTACTGGCTTTATGGGTCATCGAATGTGTACACTTTACAACTCATTGTGGGGCTCGGGGGACTAGTGGTTTGTTGCTGGACACTTGGTGGCACCCTAAAATGCAGGGGCTGGCCCAGAGTATCAGTAATCGGTGTTTAATCTGTCAGCAATATAACACCAGCAAAGGTATCCCTTGTGTTATGGGGCAAATCCCGTTGCCCAGTGGTCCCTTTGAGACGCTCCAAATGGATTACATTGAGATGGAAAGGTGTCAATGTTATAAATATGTTTTGGTCATTGTGGATGTGTTCAGCAGATGGGTTGAGGCGTATCCGACGATCGATAATAAAGCTGCTACTGTGGTTAAAGTTCTGATGCGGGAAACCATTCCCCGGTACGGTATACCAGCTCAGTTAAGTTCTGATAACGGGCCTCATTTTATTGGACAGATTAACACGGAGTTCTGCTCCCAGTTGGGCATACGCCAGCAGTTACACTGTGCGTACAGACCGCAGGCGGCCGGGTTGGTTGAGAGACACAATCAGACCCTCAAAACTAAATTGGCTAAATTAAGAGCAGACACGGGACTGACATGGCTTAAGTTGCTCCCTGTTGCCCTCTTCCAGCTACGGGTTACACCTGCGGGACCGGCCCAGCTCTCTCCTGCCGAGATTCTTTATGGCAGGCCTCTTAGAACTCCCTGGAGCCTGCATGTTCCCAGACTGGTTCAGTTTCACCATATGACTGAAGAGATGACCACCTATGTTCTAGCCCTCACTCAGGTCCTCAAGGAGCTCCATGGCCAGGTCCGCGCAGCTCACCAGTGCAGCCTGGTAGTTATGTCATGGTCAAAAATTGGACTCGGAAAGGGTCGGAGCCGCGATGGGAGGGGCCCTTCCAAGTTCTCCTTACCACCCCCACGGCAGTTAAAGTGGAGGGGCAGAGTGCTTGGGTCCACCTCCACCACTGTAAATTGGGTCCACCTCCACCACTGTAAAAAGGGCGGTTACTAACCTGCCTCCCTTCCCCAGTGCTATTTTACAGGTGTGGAGCATGATGGGGTGGCTACGCACCGCCTGTGTGATCTTCGGCCTCACCTCGCTTGGAGTGTCATCGGCGACGGACATGGAAAAGGGAAATATTATCTACATTTGTAATCCCAACCAAACTACAAGGACATTTTGTTCATGCAGAGGTGATGTTCTTCGCTGCCCCCATATACGAGGACATGGTATCGACTCATGGACGGTCATAAAATTAACGGACAATGCAGAACTCATGAAGCAATTGCACCGGTCCTGGCGATGGGAAGGGAACATTACATGGACATTGCCTTGTTTTTGGAGTACATGTAAATTTGATTTTGGATGTGTTAAGATTGGTGCGATAAAGGTAAAATCAGACCGTCAGGAGAGAATAGGAAGAGGCTGTGAAAGAGAGAGGAGGACTAGAGAGAGGACGGGGCGTGTAAGGAGGGGAGTACAACTAGAACGTAGGTTATCAGAAGATACACTTAATTCATTTAGAGGCCAAACTGAGGAAAACCCGGGTAGTATGAATCTCTTCTACCAGATTTACTACCGCTTGTATGGCCAGGAACGGATTGTCTGCTACCCGAACCCCGCAGCGGTGTCTAGGTTATTTTCTGTTTCACCGCTTTGGGGCACTCCCCAAATGGTGGTTCATTGTCAGCGTTCCGAGCCACCGCCCGAGCAAGTCACTCTTCCTTATGATCCAGGTTCAGCACCACCGGCTATTTGCCTTCCCCTCCCTCGGGATAATTCCCACTCACAGTATGATAGGCTGCGACGGTGGAGGGCGTACATACCTAGCCACTTCACTCCCAATAGGGACTCCCGGTCGTACGAGAATTGTTTCAGCAGTGAAGGATACGGCTGTTTGCTGGTAGAGGTGGAAACAAATATAACATGTCTGTTCCCCACCTGTACGGACAGGAGGAGTCATATCACCCAGGCGTCTGGCCAATGCGTTTGTTACAACACCACCTGCGTTCCATTGAACGCCGGCCTCCAGCTCCTTTGTGACTGGGCGCATGTCTCTCATATCACTGTTGGGACTAGGGCTTTCCACATTGCTAGGCGGCCCGAATGGGCGTTTCAAAGCTGGATAAACTGGGATACTGGGGGATCCCTACGCAACCGATATACTGATTGTGATGCTAGCCTGTACACGGAGCAAGGATACTACTTTTTATTTAATTGCACAGCGAACAATGTTTTGTCACCCCCCATTTCCCCGCCAAATTGCTATTGGGACTCTAGTCCCTACCACAGTCCCCTGCCCCTCGGCATGGATGCTGCATAATCAGTTAGCACGCCGGGCAGTCTCAGCTGAATTCTGCGAGAACTGGAAAAAAACTCAGGTTCTCGCACCCAACCGGGGCCACTCAGCCGGGTGGAGAATTCTGAGCGTCTTGACACTGGGAGGTGTGGGGGATTCCTTGGCGGTCAGCGATAGGAATTATTTTATTTGTGGCCTTACCATCTTGGGAAATGAAACCTTGGGAGCTCTTGGGGCAATAACCAAGGAATTGTCTCAGCTGCGGTTGTTTGCAATGCAGAACCGGTATGCTCTTGACTATCTTCTGGCCCGTGAGGGTGGGGTATGTGCCATAGTACATAGAACATAGAACATAGAACAATACAGCGCAGTACAGGCCCTTCGGCCCACGATGTTGCACCGAAACAAAAGCCATCTAACCTACACTATACCATTATCATCCATATGTTTATCCAATAAACTTTTAAATGCCCTTAATGTTGGCGAGTTCACTACTGTAGCAGGTAGGGCATTCCACGGCCTCACTACTCTTTGCGTAAAGAACCTACCCCTGACCTCTGTCCTATATCTATTACCCCTCAGTTTAAGGCTATGTCCCCTCGTGCTAGCCATTTCCATCCGCGGGAGAAGGCTCTCACTGTCCACCCTATCTAACCCTCTGATCATTTTGTATGCCTCTATTAAGTCTCCTCTTAACCTTCTTCTCTCTAACGAAAACAACCTCAAGTCCATCAGCCTTTCCTCATAAGATTTTCCCTCCATACCAGGCAACATCCTGGTAAATCTCCTCTGCACCCGTTCCAAAGCCTCCACGTCCTTCCTATAATGCGGTGACCAGAACTGTACGCAATACTCCAAATGCGGCCGTACCAGAGTTCTGTACAGCTGCAACATGACCTCCTGACTCCGGAACTCAATCCCTCTACCAATAAAGGCCAACACTCCATAGGCCTTCTTCACCACCCTATCAACCTGGGTGGCAACTTTCAGGGATCTATGTACATGGACACCTAGATCCCTCTGCTCATCCACACTTTCAAGAACTTTTCCATTAGCCACATATTCCACATTCCTGTTTTTCCTTCCAAAGTGAATCACCTCACACTTCTCTACATTAAACTCCATTTGCCACCTCTCAGCCCAGCACTGCAGCTTATCTATATCCCTCTGTAACCTGCTACTTCCTTCCTCACTATCGACAACACCACCGACTTTAGTATTGTCTGCAAATTTACTCACCCACCCTTCTGCGCCTTCCTCTAGGTCATTGATAAAAATGACAAACAGCAACGGCCCCAGAACAGATCCTTGTGGTACTCCACTTGTGACAGAACTCCATTCTGAACATTTCCCATCAACCACCACCCTCTGTCTTCTTTCAGCTAGCCAATTTCTGATCCACATCTCTAAATCACCCTCAATCCCCAGCCTCCGTATTTTCTGCAATAGCCTACCGTGGGGAACCTTATCAAACGCTTTGCTGAAATCCATATACACCACATCAACTGCTCTACCCTCGTCTACCTGTTCAGTCACCTTCTCAAAGAACTCGATAAGGTTTGTGAGGCATGACCTACCCTTCACAAAGCCATGCTGACTATCCCTGATCATATTATTCCTATCTAGATGATTATAAATCTTGTCTCTTATAATGCCCTCCAAGACTTTACCCACTACAGACGTGAGGCTCACCGGTCTATAGTTGCCGGGGTTGTCTCTGCTCCCCTTTTTGAACAAAGGGACCACATTTGCTATCCTCCAGTCCTCTGGCACTATTCCTGTATCCAATGATGACATAAAAATCAAAGCCAATGGTCCAGCAATCTCTTCCCTGGCCTCCCAGAGAATCCTAGGATAAATCCCATCAGGCCCCGGGGACTTATCTATTTTCAGCCTGTCCAGAATTGCCAACACCTCTTCCCTACTTACCTCAATGCCATCTAATCTATTTACCTGGAGCTCAGCATTCTCCTCCACAACATTATCTTTTTCCTGAGTGAATACTGACGAAAAATATTCATTTAGTATCTCGCCTATCTCTTCAGACTCTACACACAACTTCCCATCCCTGTCCTTGACTGGTCCTACTCTGTCCCTAGTCATTCGCTTATTCCTGACATACCTATAGAAAGCTTTTGGGTTTTCCTTGATCCTTCCTGCCAAATACTTCTCATGTCCCCTCCTTGCTCGTCTTAGCTCTCTCTTTAGATCCTTCCTCGCTACCTTGTAACTATCCATCGCCCCAACTGAAACTTCACACCTCATCTTCACATAGGCCTCCTTCTTCCTCTTAACAAGAGATTCCACTTCTTTGGTAAACCACGGTTCCCTCGCTCGGCACCTTCCTCCCTGCCTGACCGGTACATACTTATCAAGAACACGCAATAGCTGATCCTTGAACAAGCTCCACTTATCCAGTGTGTCCAAAACTTGCAGCCTACTTCTCCACCTTATCCCCCCCAAGTCACGTCTAATGGCATCATAATTTCCCTTCCCCCAGCTATAACTCTTGCCCTGCGGTGTATACTTATCCCTTTCCATCCTTAACGTAAACGTCACCGAATTGTGGTCACTGTCCCCAAAGTGCTCACCTACCTCCAAATCCAACACCTGGCCTGGTTCATTACCCAAAACCAAATCCAATGTGGCTTCACCTCTTGTTGGCCTGTCAATAAACTGTGTCAGGAAACCCTCCTGCACACACTGAACAAAAAACGACCCATCTAATGTACTCGAACTATATCTTTTCCAGTCAATATTTGGAAAGTTAAAGTCTCCCATAATAACTACCCTGTTACTTTCGCTCATATCCAGGATCATCTTCGCCATCCTTTCCTCTACATCCCTAGAACTATTTGGAGGCCTATAGAAAACTCCCAACAGGGTGACCTCTCCTTTCCTGTTTCTAACCTCAGCCCATACTACCTCGGAAGATGAGTCCCCATCTAGCATCCTCTCCGCCACCGTAATACTGCTCTTGACTAGCAGCGCCACACCTCCCCCTCTTTTGCCTCCTTCCCTGAGCTTACTAAAACACCTAAACCCCGGAACCTGCAACATCCATTCCTGTCCCTGCTCTATCCACGTCTCCGAAATGGCCACAACATCGAAGTCCCAGGTACCAACCCATGCTGCCAGTTCCCCTACCTTATTTCGTATACTCCTGGCATTGAAGTAGACACACTTCAAACCACCTACCTGAACACTGGCCCCCTCCTCCGACGTCAAATCTGAGCTCCTGACCTCTATACTCTCATTCTCCCTTACCCTAAAACTACAATCCAGGTTCCCATGCCCCTGCTGCATTAGTTTAAACCCCCCCAAAGAGCACTAACAAATCTCCCCCCCAGGATATTTGTGCCCCGCAGGTTCAGATGTAGACCATCCTGTCTGTAGAGGTCCCACCTTCCCCAGAAAGCGCCCCAGTTATCCAGAAATCTGAATCCCTCCCGCCTGCACCATCCCTGTAGCCACGTGTTTAATTGCTCTCTCTCCCTATTCCTCATCTCACTATCACGTGGCACGGGCAACAACCCAGAGATAACAACTCTGTTTGTTCTAGTTCTGAGCTTCCATCCTAGCTCCCTGAAAGCCTGCCTGACATCCTTATCCCCTTTCCTACCTATGTCGTTAGTGCCAATGTGGACCACGACTTGGGGCTGCTCCCCCTCCCCCTTAAGGACCCGGAAAACACGATCCGAGACATCACGTACCCTTGCACCTGGGAGGCAACATACCAAACGTGAGTCTCTCACGCTCCCACAAAATCTCCTATCTGTGCCCCTGACTATAGAGTCCCCAATTACTAATGCTCTGCTCCTCTCCCCCCTTCCCTTCTGAGCAACAGGGACAGACTCTGTGCCAGAGGTCTGTACCCCATGGCTTATCCCTGGTAAGTCGTCCCCCCCACAAGTATCCAAAGCGGTATACTTGTTTCTCAGGGGAACGACCGCAGGGGATCCCTGCACTGACTGTTTTTTCCCCGTCCCTCTTACAGTTACCCATCTATCTCCAATCTTTGGTGTAACTAATTCCCTGAAGCTGCTATCTATGACCCCCTCTGCCTCCCGAATGATCCGAAGTTCTTCCAACTCCAGCTCCAGTTCCCTAACTCGGTCTTGGAGGAGCTGGAGATGGCAGCACTTCCTGCAGGTAAAATCAGCAGGGACACTAACGGCATCCCTCACCTCAAACATCCTGCAGGAGGAACATTGCAGTCCCTTCCCTGCCATTCCTCTAACTTTCTACCAAGATCTGGCTAACAACTAAATTTTAAAAAAAAATTTATATATAAAAAAAAATAAAGAATAAAAATTATTAATAACAATAATAAAATATGGTACTTACCTCACACCAAAGGGTTTTATTATTAGGTTAGAGGAGGAGGGCGGGTGGGAGACACTACACGTGTAGTGTCTCGGGTTTCCTCTCCACCAGAATTTATTGGTGAGGGTCTTCCCAGACGTCCGCGGGTCGACTTCCTGTTCCCACCTTAAACACTAGAATTTTTTAAAAAAGTTTATTTAAAGGAGATAGTACAGGGCAAGTGTATCATGGGAGTTCAAGACTTAACCGCTAACATCACTAAATTTATGGATTGCATACGGGATCACCTGGAAGGAATGCAGGATCCTGGCTCTTGTGGTAACTGGGGACTTGGAGGTTGGAAGGACTGGTTGATAAATATGGCCATGTATTTAGCGGTGGCTATTGGCTGCATCATTGTGGGCCTGGCCATCCTTAAATGCGTGATGGGTAGAATGCGGGGTGCACTGGAACAGATCAACGCCCCTAGAATCTTGGCTGTTAAAATCCACGAGGGTGCAGCGGATGGGGGGGCTACTACAGGAATTAGAAATGCAGCGACGCATCCTTTTAGATGAGGGACCATAGCTATGGATTGAATAGTTCGGTTATCATGAAATGATAAAAGGAGGGAATGACGAATGTGATATAAAATAGTTACTTTAGAGATATTAGTTACTGTAATGTAGATATAGGCCGGTCTGATTCTGTTAGTTCACAGACAAAGCATTTCAGATCGCATGGCAAAGCAAGGGGGAGGGGTGTCCAGCTAAGGAGGAGAAAAGGATGCTGGGTAATAGGAGGCCAGAGGAAGGGATGAGAAGTGAGCCAATTAGGATATATGGCCAGGTCAGATGGGGTATAGGTTGACCTATAGGAATCGTGTATGTGAAACTTGATGCCATTTGAATGTATTGGTAGAGATTTCTTTGTTATACAGACTCACTCGATTCGGGGACTCGGGAGGCAGCTGGTCTCCTGTGTTTGTGTGAAATGAGTCAGACTTGCAAGTCAAATAAAAATAACTAATGCTATGCCTGCAAATCCATCTCGAGTTTTATTGAGGCCAGACTGACGGGTAAAGAATTACAATTTCTCAACTGGAGCTATTTTTCCTTCTACTCTCCCCTGGTATTCTTTGTGCCTGCACCATCTACAGAAATGTGGTAAGTGACACCAGATTGACAGGGTGGAATTGAACAGTACCGATATTGCAGGGCCAGGGTCGTAAATAGCAGCAAAGATTTCAAAAGTCTATTTTCTTCGGCGGGAGTGGAAACTCCTGCCAGCGAGAGCAGCTGTGAAGTTCTGCCCACAGAGATGTCACTGGCATTCATTTCTCGGCCACTGGGATATTGGAGGAAATGAGAAATGCTCTACTAATTCATTAATTATTTAAAACTTGAACTCATTGGTTGCAGTGAATTTTACTCAATCTTTATGAATTACAAATAAAACATGAGGCACGATTCAACAGATTGGGAACAAAGTCCCATAGCTTGTGTGTTTAGTCGCATGATTCCTGGCGCTCCCATTGTGTAAGGGGCCTCAGCAGGGGATGCACGGCCCAGGGTCGCACATAGCCCCGTTTTGTACAGTGGCGTGCTCCGCTCACCGGAACTCCCCAGTGTAGCATGAGATCGGTGCGTCCCGATCTGCGGGTCCCCCGAAGTGATGCCTGACCGCCGCCAGCCCGAACACACCAAAAAGGGTTTCTGGCCGCCCGCAAACACCCATGCAGTGCACCCAGAATGGGGGGATTTGCATCGCAATGCCTCGTGACATCGCTTTGGATCTCACAAGGCATTGTCAGCCGGGCAAATCACAGGAAGGGGGTCATCCGGTTTCTAGCGGCCACGCAGCGCATGGCACTGTGGTTCAATCACATGGATTTTTATTGAATGGAATTAGTTGGAAAGTTTTTTGTTCAATTAAGCAAGGGTTGTTTTGTTCACTGCACCAAAATTGATATTAATTTTCTTCTGCTTTATTTTTGCTTTGCCAGGTTAATGTGATACTTTAAAACATTTCATGCTGATGAAATATGAGCAAATAGCATGATTATGTGATGATCCTGGGCCAAGTTCTCCATTTCCCGATACCGGAAGCGGGAATCATGATCGGACAGGGAATCTTAGCTTGAACACATCATGCTCCACCTCTCCGCGATGCTCTGCCCCTCTTAGTCTCACTGGGATGAATTTGTGCAAGTATTTACAAGCAGGACCTGGTGCCATGATTGTGGAGGGTGAGCGGGAGGTGAAACAAACTCTGAAAAAGCCTAAAATATTATCAGACTTGCTGGGGAATTGCTGACTGGGTCAGGGACAGTAGCGAGAAATAACTTGGAGCCAAGTCCATGGACATGCGGTGTCCCCCTTGGGATGAGAGTGGCCTGGTTCAGACCGTCATTGCTAAAGTATGTGTTTTAAATGTAGCTCTCTGACTCTAGTTCCAGGTTCCAGGCTACTCTCACTGCTGAGTGCTGCCTCTGTCCTTTGAATGCTCAGAGACCCTCTGGTCATCTGGGAGCTCACACAGGCCATGGCTCTGGACACCATGGAGCCCCAGCTGTTTGTCACCTGGCTGGATATGGTCAAACTCCATCAGGTGCCCACCAGGTGTTGGCACTCCTCAGAAGTGCTGCCACATTGCAGAGGAAACAGGGGATCAGCAGAGTACATCCTGTGGCGGTATCCACCTATATTAAAGGCTGATCAGAACTGATTTTATATTAAATCATATATTCACTTCATATTGAAAGCTGATCAGAGCTGATGCTATATTAAATCATGTATTTAACCCGATGTTAAAAACTGATGGCTGATGAGTCCATTATCAATGTAAACCATTACTTATTGCAATAATGTTTTTTTTTATATGTATTATCTTTGGAAGAGTCTAGATGCAGTGAACTCATTAAGTCTAGTGGCCTTGCCACGAAGGGAGGTTATTGCTTGTCTAGTGGCCTTGCCACTAAGGGAGGCTACTGCTTGGCAAGAGACCAAGGAGGGAGGCTGGTGTTTTTCTGGAGATATCTACCGGAGGTATCAACCTCGTATCTTTAGAAACAGGTGCCCTGATAGGCCTCCCTGAAATTAAGGCCTTGCCAACCAAGAGAGACGGTTCTTTGTCTTGAAATAACTGTGGGGAGTTAACTTGTTTTTCAAAAGAAGGGGCTATGCTAAAACTCTCCTCGAACTCCCTAGTTCTCCCTGAGTGTAAAAACAATATAAATGTTCAAGCAAAAGCTGCGAAAGTTAGAGTATCGCTTGGAGAGCTGTTCAGGATATTACTGGGTGTTTAAACTGAAATCTCGACTCGTTGAGCTCTGCCCTTGATTGAGTATCGAACTCCGAGAACTACCAGTCGATGTGAGTATGAGATGTTATTTATTTAAGCAAATATGAAGTTAAAGAAGCTCAGAGGCTAACTCATCACGTATCCTGTATCTGTCAAACTGTATGATTTATCAAAACACTTGTATTACCCTTTATTCTTTAAATAAATTGCGTATATATTTTACCAAACAGATCCATGTCTATTTCAATGAATAAGAGTGACATTTAACTAAGACTCACCATATTCTCACCTTCTGAGGCTATCTGGAGGGTCCCGTGCCCATGCCTAGCTCTCAGGAATTAGAAATATTCAGTCACGTTAAGGATAAGATAGTCATCTAAGACACGGTCTCTCCTGTACACTGAAGGTAGTGAATGCAAGGCACATTGTGTATACTATAATTAGATCTCCCATATAGTAAGTCTTACTTTAGATATAATCAAGACCTCGTCTAGTAGCTTACACCCTCGACTACTCAGGCAGCTCTTAGATAAATACTCCTCAACTGTCACAATCCCACCCAAAGGACACCAGCATCGTGGCCTTTGGAACACACGCTGGTTCTCTGCCCCTCTCAGGGCAGAGGCCTCACCAGTGACCGGCACCCTTCCGAATCATAAGACCATAAGACACAGGAGCAGAATTAGGCCACTCGGCCCATCATGTCTGTTCCACCATTCAATCATGGCTGATATTTTTCTCATCCCCATTCTCCTGCCTTCTCCCCAAAACCCCTGATACCCATATGAATCAAGAACCAATCTATCTCTGTCTTAAACACACTCAGTGATTTGGCCTCCACAGCCTTTTGAGGCAAAACATTCCACAGGTTCAACACCCTCTGGCTGAAGAAATTCTCCCTCATCTCCGTTTTAAATAATCGTCCTTTTAGTCTGAGATTGTGTCCTCTGGTTCTTGTTTTTCCTAGAAGTGGAAACATACTCTCGACATCCACTCTATCCAGGCCTCGAATTATGCTGTGAGTTGCAATTAGATCCCCCCTCATCCTCCTAAACTCCAATGAGTACTGACCCGGAGTCCTCAATCATTCCACATACGACAAGCTCTTCATTCCAGGGATTATTCTTGTGAACCTCCTCTAGACCCTTTCCAAGACCAGCACATCCTTCCTTAGATATGCGGTCCAAAACTGTTCACAATATTCCAAATGGGGTCTGACCAGAGCCTTCTACAGCCTCAAAAGTACATCCCTGGTCTTGTATTCTAGTCCTCTCAAATTGAATGCTAACATTGCATTTGCCTTCTTAACTGCCGATTGAACTTATCCGTTAACCTTAAGAGAATTGTGAACACGGACTCCCAAGTCTCTTTGTGCTTCTGATTTCCTAAGCATTTCCCCATTTAGAAAATAGTCTTTGCTTCAATTCCTCCTTCCAAAGTGCATAACCTCACACTTTTCCACATTGTATTCCATCCACCACTTATTTGCCCACTCCCCTAGCCTGTCCAAGTCCTTCGGCATACTACCTGTCTCTCTACAGATCTTTGTATCATCTGCAAACTTAGCAACAGTGCCTTCAGTCCCGTATTCAAGATCATTAATGTATATTGTAAAAAGTTGTGGTCCCAGCAAAGACCCCTGAGGCACACCACTAGTCACCAGCTGCCATCCTGAAAAAGACCCCTTTATCCCCATTCTCTGCCTTCTGCCAGTCAGCCAATCCTCTATCCATGCCAGGATGTTACCCTTAACAGCATGGCCTCTTTACGTATTTAACAGTCTCCTCTGAGGCACCTTGTCAAAAGCCTTCTGGAAATCTAAATAAATCACATCCATTGATTCTCCTTTGTCTAATTTACTTGTTACCTCCTCAAAGAACTCTAACAGATTTGTCAGACATGACCTTCCCTTGATGAAGCCGTGCTGACTCAGTCCTATTTTATCATGCACTTCCAAGTACTCCGCGGTTTCATCTTTAATAATAGACTCTAAAATCTTACCAATGACCGAAGTCAGGCGAACCAGCCTATAATTTTCCGTCTTCTGCCTTCCTCCCTTCTTAAACAATAGTGTTTCAGTAGCCACCTTCCAGTCCTCTGGGACCCTTCCTGCCTCCAGTGATTCCTGAAAGATCACCACCAATGCATCCACAATCTCCTCAGCTATCTCTTTTAGAATCCTGGGGTGCAGTCCATTCGGTCCAGGTGATTTACCCACCTTCAGACCTTTCAGTTTGCCCAGAACCTTCTCCTTAGTGATGGCCACTACACTCACCTCTGCTCCCTGATGCTCCTGTAGCTCTGGAACCCCACTGGTGTCTTCCACCGTGAAGACTGATGCAAGGTAACTATTCAGTTACTCTGTCATTTCTTTGTTTCCTATTCTTACTTCTCCAGCCACAATTTTCAGTGGTCAAATGTCTATTTTTGCATTTCTCTTATCTTTTATATATTGAAAAAAACTCTGCCAACCTTCTTTTATATTACCAGCAAGCTTGCACTCATATTTCATGCTCTCCCCCCTTATTGATTTTTTAGTTGTAATCTGCTCGCTTATAAAGGCACCACGGTAGCACATTGGTTAGCACAGTTGCTTCACGGCTCCAGAGTCCCAGATCCGATTCCCGGCTTGGGTCACTGTATGTGCGGAGTCTGCACGTTCTTCCCATGTCTGTGTAGGTTTCTTCCGTGTGCTCCGGTTTCCTCGCACAGTCCAAAGATGTGCAGGTTAGATGGATTGGCCATGAAAAATTGCCCATATTGTCCACAAAAAAGATTAGGTGGGGTTACTGGGTTACGGGGATAGGGTGGAGGCGTGGGCTTGGGTGGGGTGCTCTTTCCAAGTGTCGGCGCAGACTCGATGGATCAAATGGACTCTTTCTGCCCTTTAAATTACATGATTCTGCGAAAGGATTCCCAATCCTCTGGCTTCCCACTAAATCTCACCACTTTGTATGCTTTTTCTTTTGCTTTTATGTTGTCCTTGGCTTCCCTCGTCAGCCATGGATGACTTGTCCTCCCCTTAGCATGTTTCCTCCTCCTTGGGATGAATTTCTGTTCCGAATAACCCCCAAAGATTCCTGCCATTACTGTTCCACTATCTACCCTGCTAGGATCCTTTTCCAATCAACTCTGGCCAGCTCCTCCCTCATGTCTTTGTAGTTACCCTTATTTAATTGTAATACTGTTACATCTGATTGCAGCTTCTCCCTCTCAACCTGCAAGGTAAATTCTATCATATTGTGGTCACTTCTTCCTAAGGGTTCCCACCTTAAGTTCCCTAATCAAGTCTGCCTCTTTACACATCACCAAATCCAGAATTGTCTGTTCCCTCTGAGGCTCTGTCACAAGCTGCTCCAAATAATCATCTCTTAGGCATTCCACAAATTTGTTTTCTTGGGATCCACAACCAACCTGATTTTCCCTGTCGACCTGCATATTGAAGTCCCCCATGATTATTGTAATATTGCATTTTTTGCATGCCTTTTCTATCTCCTGATTTATTTTCTGCCCCGCGTTCTGAATACTGCTAGGGGGACTGTACATAACACCCATCGGGGTCTTTATACCTTTGCGATTCCTCAACTCTACCAACAGAGATTCTATGCCTTCTGATCCTCTATCACACCTAGCGATCCTTTCAACTTAATTCTTTATTACCAATGCAACCCCGCATACTTTGCCCATCTGCCTGTCCCTTCGATAGGATACATATCCTTGAATATTTAGATCCCTGCCCTGATCCCCTTGCAGCCAAATCTCTGTGATGCCGCAACATAGCATTGGCCAATTTCAATGTGTACAACAAGCTTATTGACCTTGTTCCGTATACTGCAGGCATTTAGGTGCAACACCCTCAGTCCTCCATTGACCACCTCCATTCTCACACTTGTCACAATTCCACATTTCCTCTGCCTGAGGGTGATGTTGTTCTCTTATTTTTTTTCTCTATTTCCCCTTCAGCTATTACACCTTCTAAGCTCACGCTCTGTTTCCCACTTCCCTGACATTCTCATTCATATCCTCCCGAGTGACTCCAGCAAAACTCCCAGCCTGGATATTGTTGCTCCTCCAGTTTTGATGCAACCCATCCTTCTTTTACAGGCCACACCTTCCCGGAAGAGATCCCAAAGGTCCAGAAATCTGAAACCCTTCCTCCTACACCGTCAGTTTAGCCACGTGTTTAGCTGCACTGTCCTTCGATTTCAAGCCGAACTGGCACGTGGCACAGGAAGTAATCCTGAGATTACAACCCTAGAGATGTTGCTTTTTAGCTTGCTGGCTAACTCCCTGAACTCCTTCTGTAGGACCGCATCATTCTTCCGGCCTATATCGTTAGTATCTATGTGTACTACGACCTCTGGCTGTTCACCCTCCCCCCTCAGGGCATCCTCTGTTCGTTCAGAGACATCCTTTACCCTGGCACCAGGGAGGCAACATACCATTCTGAAATCTCTTTAATGTCCACAGAAGCACCTATCTGTGCCCCTTACTAGAGAGTCCACTAAAACTATCGCTCTCCTGCACTTTGCCCTCGCTGCTGAGCAACAGACCCAGTTGTCGTGCCACTGTTCTGGCTGCTGTTGTTTTCCCCTGAGAGGCTATCCCCCGCAAAAGTATCCAAAACGGTACAGCTGTTAGAGAGGTGGACAGCCACAGGGGATTCCTGCACTGACTGTCTGCCATTTCTAGCGGTCACCTATCTGTCTGCCTGCACCTTGAGTGTGACCACGTCTCTATAACTCCTATCTATGACAGTTTCTACCACCTGTATGCTCCTAATTGCATCCAACTGCTGCAGCACATGAACCACGCGGTCTATGAGGAGCTGCCATTGGTTTCACGTCCTGCAGATGTAGTCGGCCGGAACGCTGGAAGCTTCACAGATCTGCCACATCTCACAGTTAGGGCACTGCACCCCGCTGAGTGACATTCATGCACTCATTAATTCATTCAAAATAAATACTGAAATTGTTATCAGATTAAGTTACAATTAACTACATGGCCCTGGTGCAAGATTTTTTATGCAAAATTAAATGCTAAATACGAATCTCTGCCCTCAGGTTTAGTTACTCCTCTACCCAGTTAATTTGTTTTTTCAATGTTATTTTTCATGAGAATTTAACAGATTCTCAACAGCCAATCAGGTCACAGCTTTACTGCGATACCACTTCATTTTTTCCCCCCACAATTTGCAAAGGTCTTTATATCACTTACCTTCCCAGGATTCTCTCTGAATCTCTCCCTGAAGATTAACAGTTACAAACCCAGAAGAACAAAAACAAAACAAAAGGGAAAAAGCAACTCCTCAAACGTTGCACTGAATAGCACAATGCTCCGAATTACCAAATTTCAATCCTCAATCAGGCTCCCTCACTCAGTCTGTCTCTAACTTCACGTGCGCAAAGCTCACTGAGTGTGCACTTTATGCCTCTCTCTTACATAGAACACAGCTAAACTAAAATGACTCACACAACTTATGCTTCAAACAGAAGAATGCAATTTCACCTTTGCCTCTAATCAGGCGACAGGTGATTGACAGATAACTGCCACTCAGCAATTAGGGTGGAGGCAGCTCCAGCTAACTAGGCCACTAAACGTTTAACTGAAAACCAGGAAAATTAAATTCAACACTGAACTCTTCAATTACCACACTGCTCCAAATTTTTTTTTTTTTTCAAAAAAATATACTTTATTCATAAAAATTTATCATGAGCATTACAGAAACATTTCAAATTGTCTTGACTGTACATTTCCGGCAGGGTTACATGTTGCCTTGACTTTCTTCCATTCAATTTTGATATTATCATACACATATCACTCTTTACATTACAATTCTTTCCTAAATATTTACAGTGGCATGTTTGTTTTACACGTTGGAGTGTTGGTTGCCCAGACCGAGGGGCTTTACACTGTTACCGGCCCCTCGGTGTACATTTGCTGGAAAGACTTTACACAGTGGTCTTTCCCCATTGCGCCTTGGCGGCAGCTGCCCCAAGCTGGAGTGCGTCCCTCAGCACGTAGTCCTGGACCTTGGAATGTGCCAGTCTGCAACACTCGGTCGAGGACAATTCTTTGCACTGGAAGATCAGCAAGTTTCGGGCAGACCAAAGAGCGTCTTTTACCGAGTTTATGACCTTCCAGCAGCAGTTGATATTTGTCTCGGTGTGTGTCCCTGGAAACAGTCCGTAGAGCACAGAGTCCTGTGTCACAGATCTGTTTGGGATAAACCTTGACAAATACCACTGCATCTCTCTCCAGACCTTCTTTGCAAAGGCACATTCCACAAGGAGGTGTGTGACCGTCTCATTTCCCCCACAGCCACTCCGAGGGCAGCGTGCATTGGTGCAGAGCCTTCGGGTGTGCATGAAGAATCTGACAGGGAGGGCCCTTCTCACCACCAGCCAAGCTAGGTCTTGGTGCTTGTTTGAAAGTTCTGGTGATGAGGCGTTCTGCCAGATGACTCTGGCAGTCTGCTCAGGGAACCATCCAACGTCCTCCACGGTCTCCTTTTCCCTGAGGGCCTCGAGGACATTACGTGCTGACCACTGCTTCATTGCCTTGTGGTCAAAGGTGTTTTTCTTCAAAAACTTTTCCACGAAGGACAGGTGGTACGGTACGGTCCAACTACTTGGAGCGTTCCGCGGCAATGAGGCCAGGCCCATCCTTCGTAACACCGGGGACAGGTAGAACCTCAGTATGTAGTGACACTTGGTGTTTGCATACTGGGGGTCCACGCCCAGCTTGATGCAGCTGGACACAAAGGTGGCCAACAGGATGAGGGAGGCGTTGGGTACGTTCCGCCCTCCCTTCTCCAGAGGTTTGTACATGGTGTCCCTTCGGACACGGTCCATCTTGGATCGCCAGATAAATTTGAAGATGGCCCGGGTGACTGCTGTGGCGTAGGGTCGGGTTATGGGCCAGACCTGCGCCACGTACAGTAACACCGAGAGTACCTCACACCTGATGACCAGGGTTTTGCCCGCAATGGAGAGGGAGCGTTGCTCCCACCAGCCCAGTTTCTGTCTTACCTTTCCTATGCGCTCCTCCCAGTTTTTGGTGCACGCCCCAGCAGCTCCGAACCATATCCCTAGCACCTTCAGGTAATCTGACCTGACAGTGAAGGGGACAAAGGACCGGTCGGCCCAGTTCCCAAAGAACATGGCCTCGCTCTTGCCCCGGTTTACCTTGGCTCCAGAGGTCAGTTCAAACTGGTCGCAGGTGGTCAAGAGCCTGCGTACAGACGCGGGATCCGAGCAGAAGACGGCAGCGTCGTCCATGTACAGGGAGGCCTTGACTTGCATGCCTCCACTGCCTGGGATCGTCACTCCTCTTATACCCGGATCCCTCCTGATGGACTCGGCAAAAGGTTCTATGCAGCACACAAAAAGGGCAGAGGAGAGAGGGCAGCCCTGCCTGACTCCAGATCTGATCTGGAACTTTTCTGATTCCCACCCATTGATTGAGACTGCGCTATAGATGTTTGTGTAGAGCAGTTTGATCCAATTGCGAATTCCCTCCCCAAACCCCATTTTGGAGAGCACATCCATCATGTAGGTGTGCGATATTCTGTCAAAAGCCTTCTCCTGGTCAAGGCTGATGAGGCAAGTGTCCACCCCCCTGTCCTGCACGTAGGCGATCGTATCCCTGAGTAGCGCGAGGCTATCAGAGATCTTCCTGCCGGGTACAGCACAGGTCTGGTCAGGGTGGATCACCGACTCCAGAGCAGACCTGACCCGATTGGCGATGACCTTTGCTAGAATTTTGTAGTCCACATTCAACAGTGAAATGGGTCGCCAATTTCGAATTTCTTCCCTTTCCCCCTTCTGCTTGTAGATGAGGGTGATGATGCCTTTCCTCATGGACTCTGACATGCTGCCTTCCAGAAGCATACTCTCGTACACTTCCAGCAGTCTGGGCCCATCCACTCCCACAGAGCCGAATACAACTCAACCGGTAAGCCGTCGCTTCCGGGAGTTTTACTCGTCTCGAAGGACTTGGCGGCCTTTGTCAGCTCGTCCAGAGTTAGTGGTTTGTCCAGGTTTTCCAGCTCGCTGTCGCCTATGACCTCCGTGATAGTCGACAGGAAGGTTTGGGAAACAGTGCTATCTGTTGGCTTCAGGTCATACAGTCCGGCATAAAAGGATTGGCTGATCCTCAGGATGTCAGACTGCGATGACTTTTCAGAGCCATCTTCTTCCTTCAGGCTGCTGATCACAGAGGTCTCTCTGTGCACCTTTTGGAAGAAGAAGCGTGAGCACTTTTCGTCCTGCTCCACGGAGCGGAATCTGGAACGGAAGATAACCTTGGAGGCCTCCGAGGTGTAGAGCGAGGCTTGCTGGCTCTTCACCTCTTGGAGATCCTCCTTGACATCCACCCCCATCGACTGCAGCTGGAGCAAATTTTGCATACTTTTCTGGAGCCTGGACATGACCCCTCGTCTCTCTCTCACCTTTTGAACGCCCTTGAGGATGAAAAACCTCTTGATATTCCCCTTGATTGCTTCCCACCAGAGATGTGGGGCCTCAAAGAGGGGTTTCACGGTTCTCCAACCTTTGTAATCCCTCCTGAGTTCCTCGATGTTCTCAGGGGTCAGCAGTTTTACATTTAGCTTCCACGTCCCCCTGCCTACCCCCTGGTCTTCCTGCAGGTGGCAGTCGGCCAGTAGGAGGCAGTGGTCAGAGAAGAACACCGGCGTTACGTCGGTGGACCTGACCGTGAAAGCTCGGGACACAAAAAAGAAATCTATCCTGGAGCGGACGGACCCGTCTGGCCGTGACCACGTGTATCTACGCTGCGCGCCGTCTGCAGGGTTGCTGCAGACGTCGAGCAGCTTGGCGTCTTTTACCGTTTCCATCAGGAGTCTGGACGTAGCGTCTAGTTTGCTGTCGGCTTTGCTGGATCGTCCAGCCGCATCGATGATGCAGTTGAAGTCACCACCCAGGATGACCGGCTTGGAGGTGGCCAACAGCAGTGGGAGTTGCTGAAGAACTGCCAGCCGCTCACTTTTTACGGCCGGGGCGTACACATTAATCAGTCTGAGAGGGGTGTTTTTGTATTTCACGTCTGCTACGAGGAGGCGTCCGCCCACCACCTCCTTAACGTCGGAGATGGTGAAGTTTCCTCCCCGCAGCAGAATACCCAGGCCGGAGGAGCGGCAGTCGTTTCCTCCTGACCAGATGGATGGCCCGTGGGACCACCAGCTCGACCAGCGCCTGTAGTTGCTGAGGTGCGGAATTCCGCACTCCTGCAGGAACAGTAGGTCAGCTTTTACAATTACCAAATTTCAATTCTCACTCAGGCTCTCTCATTCAGGTTGTCTCTGCTTCACATCTGCAAATCTTACTCCAGCTGTCTCCTCTTGGTGAGGCTGGCAGCACGGACTGTCGCTTCCACCACCTCCCAGTTGGCGTTCAGGAGGGTCGGTTTGAGTCTGCGGCCCACCCTGGGGGCGAGGTGTCCCTCCTCTCCTCAGTGGCATTAAGCTGTGGATCCACCTCAAATTCCCGAACTCGGAGGGTAGATCTTCTGTGAGCCAGCTTCCTGGCTGCAGTGAGTGTGCGGTAAGTGGAGCACTTAAAACAGCTCCAGCTGTCAGGCTCTTTGACGGTAACACAGACCCCAGTCGTTCAAACGCTCACCGGGCCAGGGATTGTTCTCAATTCGAGCTAGCAGAATGCCAGCCTATTAGCATGCCCTGACTCGCTGACCAAATAGCGCCCCCAATGGAAGTGAGACTCACATGTAATTCAGTCCCTCGAGCTACACTGGCCTCCCAAAGGAGAATTCCAGCTCCTCCATTAGCCATCTCCTTTGTGACAAACTTCCAGATATTGACATAGCTCGAAAATGTTAAATGAAACTTAAAATTGAACTCCTCTCTCCTCATTACCCTCATCCCCAATGCCTGAGGTACCATTTTGAGGTGAGCACATTTCCAACCAGTATTCACCTTTTTCAGTGGCTGGCGATTTTAAGGTCTGACTTTCCTGCAAGATACACTAATCTGTATGAGGAGAAGTCGAACAGGTCTACAACCCTGTACAATGCTTTGTTTTTTTCTTTCCCAATTTACCGGGTGATGCCCTGATAACTGGGAATGATTGCACTCTTCCTGCTTGCAACATCGGTTAGTAAGTCAGTTAGATCCCAAAAACAGACGCTGTATATCTGAAATTTTCAACCATCAGTAAGAATGTTACCCACTGTTGCAAACCATTGTGTAAATAGAAGAAAACATTTAGAGGTAACTTAACACAGATTTAAAGAAAGATTTCCACTGAATAAGTAAGAGACTATCTGACTCATAGTCTTTTCTGAATCCTCAGTTTTGAACATGACCTTAAACAAGCCTGACCTGGTCACTACATCTGGCAGATTCTCGTCAATGAACTTTTCCATGCACTGATGTTCCGTGGAACGTTCTATGAAGAGTTTAAATGATTTAAAATACAGACCAACGTCTGAGGAGAGGAGTTTCATTGATGACTCCATCTTTTGTTCCCTGCTGTTAAAGAAAGGTAACAGTTCGGTCCAGTCTGAAATTCATAATCAGGATATGACCTTTGCCTTGGCTTGACTGGACCTTGATCACAAAATTTGGAAAATTTATTTACTGCCTGCTTTTGGCAAAGATTAACTCCCACAGAGTATGCTCTGCTCAATTATTATCCTGAACTTTAGCCTTCTATCTTTGTTTGCACCCAGTTCATAATTTACTCGCACTGTCCTCTTGTCCGGCCTTAATCTCTCCCTCGATGTAAACTCTCCAACCCATATTCACAGCCACCCCTTGATCTTGTCATAAGACCACAAGACCATAAGACATAGGAGCAGAATTAAGCTACCCGGCCCATCGATTCTGCTTCGCCATTCAATCATGCTGATATTTTCTCATCCCCATTCTCCTGCCATCGCCCCAAAACCCCCAATCTCCTTATTAATCAAGAACCTATCTATCTCTGTCTTAAAAACACTCAGTGATTTGGCCTCCACAACCTTCTATGGCAAAGAGTTCCACAGATTCACCACCCTCTGGCTGAAGAAATTCCTCCTCATCTTGACAATATTGAATTCTTTGTGCTCCGCCAAATCCATGAGGGACACCTGGGCGTCGAGAAGTGGAGATACAGAGCCAGGAAGGCTGCCGATTGGTCCGGTATTAGCCAGGAAATCTCGAACATGGTCCTCAACTATGCAACCTGTCAACGCTTCCAGCCAGCGCAGAGCAAGGAGACGCTCCAACAGCATGAAATCGAGACCTCCCCGTGGTCCAAGGTTGGCATCGACCTCTTTTGTGCGAATGGTCGTGACTACGTGTTGATTATTGACTATTTCTCCAATTACCCTGAAGTTCTGAAGCTCTCAGACATCACATCTCAGACCGTCATCAAGGCCTGTAAGGCGACGTTCTCCAGGCATGGTATCTCACTCACTGCCATGAGTGACAATGGCCCGTGCTTCAACAGCCATGAGTGGTCTATGTTTGCCAAATCATACCATTTCAAACATGTCACTTCCAGCCCACACTATCCGCAGTCCAATGGGAAGGTTGAGAAAGGGGTGCACATTGTGAAACAACTCATCTGCAAGGCCGCGGATTCTGCTTCTGACATCTACCTCGCGCTGCTTGCGTACAGGGCGACCCCACTGTCCACTGGCATGTCGCCGGCTCAACTCCTGATGAAATGAAATGAAATGAAAATCGCTTATTGTCACAAGTAGGCTTCAAATGAAGTTACTGTGAAAAGCCCCTAGTCGCCACATTCCGCCACCTGTTCGGGGAGGCTGGTACGGGAACAGGGACCTGCGGACGACACTTCCAGCCACACACTTGCCCAACCCGGATCACCTCCTGGTGCTGCAGAAGGTGCAGCAGCTCCGAAACCAGCAAAAGCAGGGCTATGATGCTCATGCCACCAATTTGTCCGTATTATCCCCGGCAGACACTGACAGGATCAAGATACCGGATGGTGGCTGGTCTGCTCCAGCTGTCGTTGTTCGACAGGCTGCGCCCCGCTCGTATGTTGTACGTATGGCTGATGGTTCTGTTGTGTGACACAACAGCCGGGCACTGCACAAAGTTACCTGCCCGCAACCGCTTTCCTCTCCATTTCCGTTCGTTGTTTTGCCACCTCCTGATACCTCAAACTACGAGGCCACCAGTCAGGCTTCCATCCCACCTGTCAAGGCACCGTCCCCACCACCACCACCACCTCTCCAGCGGTCGTCCAGGATCAGAAGCAAGCCCCAGAGACTGGACTTATGAACATTTGTCTGCTATGTTCTGTTTTCTCACATTAGACAGCTGTCTTCACATGTAAATACGTTCGCATATGCTACCGGTTGTAAATATGTTAATATACACCACCGCATGTAAGTACGTTCCCATGTGCCAACAAAACATTTAAAAAAGGCGAGATGTCATGATCTGCAGAGATGCAGATAATGATATACAGACAGGCACAGAGAGGCAGCTAATGAACACAGAGAACAGGACATGACCAATGAGCAGGTAGGACACTCCGGGGTGGTATCTCACTATAAAAGGCGCGAGGCACTCACACTCTGCCTCTTTCCACTGATGAACATCTACAGAGTGAGTCAGGGTGTATGTACAGTATCACACCTCCAGCATGTGGCTAAGAGCTAGTCTGGTTCAGTCAGACAGAGTAACCACACTTAGGTTAGCAGAGAGTCGAACTCATAGAGAACTGTGCTAACTGTGCTACTGGTTCAATAAATCAGATTGAATTAACTTCAAGGCTGGAGTATCTTTTGGTTAAAGCTGCATCCAGTTGCGGCCTGTGTTATCGCATAGTACATAGCACAACAACCCCCTTGCCAGCAGAACGGCTCCGCCGCACCCCCGCCCCCCCACCACCGCCCGGGGGATGGACACAGTCCAAAGCGACCGTTAACAAACGGTTAACGAAAACTCAGAGCACAGCACCCAACGCCATTGGGACGTTGACCCATCGGGGAGCGAGCATCGGGGGAGGGCCTTCAGGTGACGTACTGAGGCTGTTTCCAATGGCATGCGGCATGCTCACCGGTGATGCCATTTTGGAGGGGGCTGAGCAACCAAAAACAGGTGTCGCCCCGGATTTCCGCGTCAAAAGGTTTCTCCGCTCATTCGCCGAATACGATTTCGGTGTCAGCAATCGGAGAATCCCGCCCTGATGCCGGAACTGAACACTTTTACAAATAAATTAGTGATGGTGTCAGAGCAATTCTTGATCGGTTAATGGGCTAGCACCGGCACCACATTGAACACAATTGATTACAATGAAAAATGGTCTCCGATTCTCTGGGGTCGGGATTGCCACGCGAGACAAGCTGTAGCCGCATATCAACACTCCGCCCGTCACACACTCATCACAGCCAACAAGATGGTAGCATGAAGAGCGGCAGACACCAATCTGGAGGTCCTGCTGGACGCTGTGGAGGAGAGGGGGCCACCCTGTTAACCGAGGTGGGAGGGAGGCTGCAACCTGCGTCGTACACAAATCCTGATCACAGGAGGCAGAAGCTGTGAGCGCCAAAAGAAGCTGCATCTCCTCCTCAGATCAGCCAAGGTGAGAAAACAACATGGTGCTCCTGGCATCAACCCTCATCCCACGCACCCGCACACTGCCCAACCAGGAGGGCGAATGAACCCCCCCCCCCCCCCCACGGCAGGGTCCTCACTCCCTACCCTGCACCATATGTCGGCACCCATACCGGCCGCCATGGCCGGGTGCCCTGCTCAAAAAGGCCATCAGCTGCCCACCCCCTGTGCTGCCCGCTTCTGAGTGTCTCACACTGTGCATCGTCTGTCTCCCATCCACAGGTGAATGCGGGCCACAATCGCCGAGAGAGAAAGAGAAGATCGGAGGGAGACCGCCAGACCTGTGACTCCTCATCGCAAGTAATGGCGGGCGCTGTACCTGGTCGGTAGGCCTAGGGAGAGGGCAGTTGCCAAGGCGGAGTTCAGCATCGGGTAATCAAGTGAGACCCCGCTGTGTTGCTGTTTCCCATGTCATGAATGGCACGGCTTCCACCCCCCTCCCAACAACCCCCACACCACCACCTCAACATCCCACGCCACCGCTCACCACCTTTGCACGACCCCCACGCCACCCCCACAGAAACCCCTCACCACCACTTCAATCATGTCTTGTGTCCGGCAGGATCACCTGGTGAGGCGGGCCCTACTGGTGACCCACATCCCCAACCCCAAGTAGATTCCATCAACAAGGATGTCCGGATAGGAAAGAGAGCTCCAAACGCCAGCCTGAGACACTCTGGAGCACCAGACCAGGGGTCGATGCCGACTTCCCATCTCAGCTTCTCCAACAGCCTCCACCATCCCAGAGACACTCACCTCGGCTGGGCACTATCTGGTGCGACCCACACATGTGCTACAGTACGTCAGATGGAGGTAAGTATCCCCGAGGGGGCGGTCTGTCAGAGGACGGCCTGTCCAAGGACTAGAGCCCAACTATGTGGGACTCACCATTCTGCAAATAGCGGTCCCATCGATAATGGAGAAGCAGACACAGAGCCAGAGACTACATGAGGGGCTGTCAGCAATTATCCAGCGCCTGCACGTGAACCAGGAGGAGTCCAACCACCTGCAGGGGCAGGCGGCCATGCCGACAATATTGCGTGGCCATGCCACCCAGGCCATCATCGAACAGGTGGTGTCTGTGTTGGAGACCTTGGGGGCGAAGGTATCGGCCATGGTCAGAATGTCCAAGGCATGGGGCACACTGTGCGGGAGGTGGCCAAGGCCCAATCACAACGGCCCAATCACAACAGGTTCTTGCTGAGGGCGTCGTCAGTATTTCCCGGGTGCTGGCTGATCTGAGCCAGTCCCGGAGGGAATGGCACAGTCACTGAGTGATGTGGCCGCGAATATAGCGACCCATGTTGAGATTGGCCGCCACATGATAGGAAGGATGCGATTGCATGGGAACGGGTACAGAGGCGTTTCACCAGGATGTTGCGATGGAACATTTAAGTTATGAAAAGAGGTTGGATAGGTTTGGGTGGTTTTCGCTGGAGCAGAGAAGACTGAGGGGCGACCTGATCGAGGAGAACGGACAGGGTGGATAGGGAACAGCTGTTCCCCTTAGTTTAAGGGCCAGTTACAAGTGTAAGAAGACTTACAACACCAGGTTAAAGTCCGACAGGTTTTTTTCAAACACTAGCTTTCGGAGCACTGCTCCTTGCTCAGGTGAATTGGACTTTATCCTGGTGTTGTAAGACTTCTTACTGTGCTCACCCCAGACCAATGCCGGCATCTCCACATCAAGTGGAAACAAGTTCAAGATAAGGGGTGGGAGGTTCAAGGGAGATTATTATTAACGTGCAATAAAGAGGGCTAAAAGCGGTCATGAAATATCTTTGGCTGAGAGGGTTAAGGAAAATCCCAAAGCCTTTTATTCATATATAAGGAGTAAGAGGGTAACTAGAGAAAGGATTGGCCCACTCAAAGACAAAAGAGGGAATTTATGCGTGGAGTCAGAGGAAATGGGTGAGATTCTTAATGAGTACTTTGCATCAGTGTTCACCAAGGAGAGGGACATGACGGATGCTGAGGCTAGGGATGGATTTTTAAATAATCTAGGTCAAGTCGGCATAAGGAAGGGGGATGTTTTGGGTATTCTAAAAGGCATTAAGGTGGACAAGTCCCCAGGTCCTGGTGGGATCTATCCCAGGTTACTGAGGGAAGCGAGGGACGAAATAGCTGGGGCCTTAACAGATATCTTTGCAGCATCCTTGAGCACGGATTGGGCCCCGGAGGACTGGAGAATTGCTAATGTTGTCCCTTTGTTTAAGAAGGGTAGCAGGGATAATGCAGGGGATTGTAGACTTGTGAGCTTGACGTCAGTGGTAGGCAAACTGTTGGAGAAGATACTGAGGGATAGGATCTATTCACATTTGGAAGAAAATAGACTTATCAGTGATAGGCAGCATGGTGCAGGGAAGGTCATGTCTTACAAACCTAATAGAATTCTTTGAGGAAGTGACAACGTTAATTGATGAGGGAAGGGCTGTAAATGTCATATACATGGACTTCAGTAAGGCGTTTGATAAAGTTTCCCATGGCAGGTTGGTGGAAAAAGTGAAGTTGTATGGTGTTCAGGGTATACTAGCTAGATGGATAAAGAACTGGCTGGGCAACAGGAGACAGAGAGTAGTGATGGAAGGGAGTGTCTCAAAATGGAGAAAGGTGACTAGTGGTGTTCCACAGGGATCCGTGCTCGGACCACTGTTGTTTGTGATATACATAAATGATCTGGACGATGGTATAGGTGGTCTGATTAGCAAGTTTGTAGATGATACTAAGATTGGTGGAGTTGCAGATCGCGAGGAGGACAGTCAGAGAATACTGCAAAATATAGATAGATTGAAGAGTTTGACAGTGAAATGGCAGATAGAGTTCAATCCAGGCAAATGCGAGGTGATGCATTTTGGAAGATCTAATTCAAGAGCGGACTATACGGTCAATGGAAGAGCCCTGGGGAAAATTGATGTACAGAGAGATCTGGGAGATCAGGTCCATTGTACCCTGAAGGTAGCAACGCAAGTCGATAGAGTGGTCAAGAAGGCATACAGCATGCTTGCCTTCATCCGTGGGCGTATTGAGTACCAAGAGTCGGCAGGTCATGTTACAGTTGTATAGGAGTTTGGTTAGGCCACATTTGGAATACTGCGTGCAGTTCTGGTCGCCACATTACCAGAAGGATGTGGATGCTTTGGAGAGGGTGCAGAGGAGGTTTACCAGGATGTTGCCTGGTATGGAGGGTGCTAGCTATGAGGAAAGGTTGAGTAGATTAGGATTGTTTTCATTGGAAAGACGGAGGTTGAGGGGGGACCTGATTGAGGTCTACAAAATGATGAGAGGTATGGACAGGGTGGATAGCAACAAGCTTTTTCCAAGAGTGAGGGTGTCAATTACAAGGGGTCACGATTTCAAAGTGAGAGGGCGAAAGTTTGAGGGAGATATGCGTGGAAAGTTTTTTACGCAGAGGGTGGTGGGTGCCTGGAACGCTTTGCCAGCGCAGGTGGTAGAGGCGGGCACAATAGCATCATTTAAGATGCATCGAGACAGATATGCGAATGGGTGGGGAACAGAGGGAAGTAGATCCTTGGAAAATAAGCGACAGGTTTAGATAAAGGATCTGGATCGGCGCAGGCTGGGAGGGCCGAAGGGCCTGTTCCTGTGCTGTAATTTTCTTTGTTCTTTGGTCTTTGTTCTTGAGATTTGAGGAAAAACTTTTTTACCCCAGAGTGGTGACTGCCTGGGAGGGTAGTAGAGGCAGGATGCCTCACATCCTTTAAGAAGTGGGCAGCACGGTAGCATAGCGGTTAGCGCAATTGCTTCACAGCTCCAGGGTCCCAGGTTCGATTCCCAGCTGGGTCACAGTCTGTGCGGAGTCTGCACGTTCTCCCCGTGTGTGCGTGGGTTTCCTCCAGGTGCTCCGGTTTCCTCCCACAGTCCAAAGATGTGCAGGTTAGGTGGATTGGCTGTGATAAATTGCCCTTAGTGTCCAAAATTGCCCTTAGCGTTGGTTGAGTGGGGTTGCTGGGTTATGGGGGTGGGGTGGTGTGGGCTTGGGTGGGGTGCTCTTTCCGGGAGCCGGTGCGGACTCGATGGGCCAGGTGGCCTCCTTCTGCACTGTAAATTCTATGAAGTACCAGGATGAGCACTTGTCTTAACAATCGAGGCTATGGGCCATGTGCTGGCAAATGGGATTAAGATTGGCAGCTCAGGTGCCTTTCATGCGGCGGTGCCGAATTGATGGGCCAAAGGGCATTTTCTGCACTGCATTTTTTGTGATTCTGAGACAAACACGGGCCTCCAGGACTGGCAGTGCCAGTAGGCTGGGGAGCCCCAGCTGTTCGCTCTGGTTGCACCCTGTCCCACGGAGTAACTGGGACGCCATCAGGCACCCTGGGAGGAAGAGGAGGAGGTGATGGGCCCCGCACAGGAACTCCTGCAGGGGGATGCCGGAATACCACAACACCTTGGAACCCCCCCCCCCCCTTCTGTCCCTGGAGCATCCGGTGGGCAGCGGGCAGAACAGGATGGCACCATGCCACTCGGGAGACGTGAGCGACAGCTGGGCATATCCAGGCCTGGTGGCTCCAGAGAACCCAGGACACAGGATGGGATTCGCAGCTGGCCGCCTCAACCCCTGATGTACCGCCTGGGGGATTCACCTCAACATCGCATTCACATTGGTAAGGCCAGAAAGATAGGCACCAGTTAAGAATGAACGGGTGCAGCACAGAGGACAGTGTTAGGGTCTCGGGCACAAACTGTTAAGGAGATGGTCACATGTTCTTTGAAAATCAATGCCGATGCACAGAAGTTCCAACCTGCCTCGGTGCTCTGTCAGCAGGATGTGAAGTTTGGGTTGGGATGACCTGGCATGGCATGGGATGGGCTGGGCTGGCTGCAGAGGTAGTGCTGGGGAGGTGATGGGCGGATGGTGCAGGTGGTCACAGGCCAGAGCCCCCAGGTCGGACCCCACACATCGCCCAAGATCCGGTCCCTCACCGTCCCTTCGCCCAATAATCCCACCCTCCGTAGCACCTCGTCCCCATCTCTACAAATTTTCATATTTGTAATTTGCAAGCCCATACTAACCTAATTTTTCGCTAGTATAACCCTGCAATCGCTTATTTGAAATCTCGGCTATCCACATACAAGTTCTAGGGGGGACCGTGTGATGGAACAGCCAACTCACATGCAGGGCTCTCCCAAGAGGATGATGGAAAGTGCTACTGTGTGCAGGAGTCAGATGTTGTCAAACGATTCGGAGCACCAGAGCTCATCGCGGGTTGTCATCATCCTCCATTCCATGGCCCAGAGCCGCTGGAACGACAAACTCAGCGCCCGCACCTAATAATCTTTATTATTGTCACAAGTAGGCTTACGTTAACACTGCAATGAAGTTACTGTTGTTGAAGTCAGATTTAGAAAGAAGGTTTTTAGACAAAAGGTGCGCACTGGCTTAGATGCTTGTATGAGAGGCAATTTGTGGGACTAGACAGTGTATAAACAATGCGTGTAATTTTATAACCTAATAATTACAAATATCAGAAAGGACTGACACACAATTAAACAAAGCCACTCAAAAAGGGCAGCACAGTAGCACAATGGGTAGCAGTGTTGCATAACAACTCCAGGGTCCCAAGTTCGATTCCCGGCTTGGATCACTGTCTGTGTGGAGTCTGCACGTTCTCCCCATGTCTGCGTGGGTTTTCTTCGGGTGCTCCGGTTTCCTCCCGCAAGTCCCGAAAGGCATGCTGTTAGGTAATTTAGACATTCTGAATTGTCCCTCAGTGTACCCGAACAGGTGCCGGAATGTGTCGACTAGGGGCTTTTCACAGTAACTTCATTGCAGTGTTAATGTAACAAGGATTGGCAGTGCAACTTGTGCAATGAAGATTATGATTAAAAAAACATGTTTCGGGCAGCACGGTAACACAGTGGTTAGCACAGTTGCTTCACAGTCCAGGATCGCAGGTACGATTCCCGGCTTGGGTCACTGTGTGGAGTCTACATGTTCTGCCATGTCTGCATGGGTTTCCTCTGGGTGTTACGATTTCCTCCCACAGTCCAAAGATGTGCAGGTTAGGTGGATTGGCCATGCTAAATTGCGCTTAGTGTTTCTTCTTCTGGGAAGTAACCGTGAGTTTATAATTTGGAAGTTTCGAACAGAAACCACAAGGACGTTTACCTAATTAATTTTGGTCGAAGCACTGAAGTGCTAGGTTCCTTTGAGTGTGGTGATATTTGTTGTCGGCTGATATTGTGATTTTGAGGTCATAGTTTGAGTGGTTTGATTCAAACCGCTAACAAACTGAAATGTAATTAACAAATCTTTCTTTTCAAAAGTTATCAACCTCGATCCATGTTTACTTACGATTCCAGGGTATTTTTGATACACATGAGGAACTTTAATCAGGATACAAACTCACATATGTAAGAATAAGAAAACATTAATTTGATAGGGTTCATTGGAAGTTGGGATAGTTGAACTGAGGGTTGAGTGATTTCTTCGAGATTCTCTCCTGCTAACACTGTGAAAATTCCCTCGTCACCACACACCGGCGCCTGTTCGGGTACACAGAGGGAGAATTCAGAATGCTGATTTCTTAAGCATCTCCCCATTTCGAAAATAGTCTATGCCTCCATTTCTCCTTCCAAAGTGCATAACCTCACACTTTTCCACATTGTATTCCATCTGCCACTTCTTTGCCCTCTCTCCTAGCCTGTCCAAATTCTTCTGCAGCCCGCCTGCTCCCTCAAACCAACAGCCGCTCTACAGATCTTTGTATCATCTGCAAACTTAGCAACAGTGCCTTCAGTTTCTTCTTCCAGATCATTAATGTATTTTTTGAAAAGTTGTGGCTCCAGCACAGACAAAACAAAGAACAAAGAACAAAGAAATGTACAGCACAGGAACAGGCCCTTCGGCCCTCCAAGCCCGTGCCGACCATACTGCCCGACTAAACTACAATCTTCTACACTTCCTGGGTCCGTATCCTTCTATTTCCATCCTATTCATATATTTGTCAAGATGCCCCTTAAATGTCCCTATCGTCCCTGCTTCCACTACCTCCTACGGTAGTGAGTTCCAGGCACCCACTACCCTCTGCGTAAAAAACTTGCCTCGTACATCTACTCTAAACCTTGCCCCTCTCACCTTAAACCTATGCCCCCTAGTAATTGACCCCTCTACCCTGGGGAAAAGCTTCTGACTATCCACTCTGTCTATGCCCCTCATAATTTTGTATACCTCTATCAGGTCGCCCCTCAACCTCCTTCGTTCCAGTGAGAACAAACCAAGTTTATTCAATCGCTCCTCATAGCTTATGCCCTCCATACCAGGCAACATTCTGGTAAATCTCTTCTGCACCCTCTCTGAAGCCTCCACATCCTTCTGGTAGTGTGGCGACCAGAATTGAACACTATACTCCAAGTGTGGCCTAACTAAGGTTCTATACAGCTGCAACATGACTTGCCAATTCTTATACTCAATGCCCCGGCCAATGAAGGCAAGCATGCCGTATGCCTTCTTGACTACCTTCTCCACCTGTGTTGCCCCTTTTAATGACCTGTGGACCTGTACTCCTAGATCTCTTTGACTTTCAATACTCTTGAGGGTTCTACCATTCACTGTATATTCCCTACCTGCATTAGCCCTTCCAAAATGCATTACCTCACATTTGTCCGGATTAAACTCCATCTGCCATCTCTCCGCCCAAGTCTCCAGACAATCTAAATCCTGCTGTATCCTCTGACAGTCCTCATCGCTATCCGCAATTCCACCAAACTTTGTGTCGTCTGCAAACTTACTAGTTGCAAACTTACCCGTGAGGCATACCACTAGTCACCAGCTGCCATCCTGAAAAAGATCACTTTATCTCCACTCTCTGCCTTCTGCCAGTCAGCCAATCCTCTATCCATGCCAGGATCTTACCCTTAACACCATGGGCTTTTACCTTATTTAACAGTCTCCTATGCGGCACCTTGTCAAAGGCCTTCTGGAAATCTAAATAAATCATGTCCACTGGTTCTCCTTTGTTTAACTTCCTTGTTACCTCCTCAAAGAACTTGAGCAGATTTGTCAGACATGACCTCCCCTTGACGAAGCCATGCTGACTCAGTCCTATTTTATCATGCACTTCCAAGTACTCCGCAATTTCATCTTTAATAATGGACTCTAAAATCTTACGAATGACCGAAGTCAGGCTAACCGACCTATAATTTCCCGTCTTCTGCCTCCCTCCCTTCTTAAACAGCGGTGGTACATCAGCCACTTTCCAGTCCTCTGGGACCCTTCCTACCTCCAGTGATTCCTGAAAGATCATTATCAATGCCTCCACAATCTCCTCAGCTATCTCTTTTAGAACCCTGGGGTGTAGTCCATCCGGCCCAGGTCATTTATCCACCTTCAGACCTTTCAGTTTCCCCAGAACCTTCTCCTTAGTGATGGTCTCTCAACTAACCTCTGCCTCCTGGTTCTCCACGAGCTCTGGCATCCCACTGGTGTCTTCCACCATGAAGACTGATGCAAAGTAACTATTCAGTTCCTCTGCAAATTCTTTGTTTCCTATGATTACTTCTCCAGCCACGTTTTCCAGTGGTCCAATGTCTATTTTTGCCTCTCGCTTACCTTTTATATATAGAAAAAAATCTTTCATTATATTACTAGCGAGCTTGCACTCATATTTCATCTTCTCCCCCCTCATTGCTTTTTTAGTTGTCCACTGCTCACTTTAAAAGGCTTCCCAATCCCCTGGCTTCCCACTAATGCTCGTCACTTTGTATGCTTTTTCTTTTTCTTTTATGCTGTCCTTGACTTCCTTCGTCAGCCATGGGTGCCTTGTCCTCCCCTTAGCATGCGTCCTCCTCCTTGGAATGAAATTCTGTTGTGCCACCCGAATAACTCCCAAAAATTCCTGACATTGCTGTTCCATTGTCTTCCATGCGAGACTCCTTTACCAATCAACTCTGGCCAGCTCCTCCCTCATGTATTTGTAGTTACCCGTATTTAATTGTAGTATCGTTACATCTGATTGCAGCTTCTCCCTCTTAAACTTCAGGGTAAATTCTATCATATTGTGGTCACTGTTCCCTAAGGGTTCCTTCACCTTAAGTTCCCTAATCAAGTCTGCCTCATCACACATCACCAAATCCAGAACTGTCTGTTCCCTGTAGGCTCTGTCACAAGCTGCTCCAAAAATACATCTCTTAGACATTCCATAAATTCCTTTTCTTGGGATCCACTACCAACCTGATTTTCCCAGTCCACCTGCATATTGAAGTCCACCATGATTATTGTCATATTGACTTTTTTACATGCCTGTTCTATCACCTGATTTATGTTCTGCCCCACATCTTGTCAACTGCTGCGGGGCCTGTACATAATTTCCAAAAGGGCCTTTTAACTTTTGCGATTCCTCAACTCTATGCCTTCTGATCCTTACTCGCTCCTTGCTATCAATTTGACTTAATTCCTTACTAACAATGCAACCCTACCCCCCTTTGCCTATCTGATTGTCCTTTCGATAGGACAAATATCCTTAGATATGTAGATCCCAGAACTGATCCCCTTGCAGCCATGTCTCTGTAATGTCCACAACATCGTACCGGCCAATTTCAATGTGCGCAACAAGCTCTTTACCTTGTTCCGTACATTGTGTGCATTTTGGTACAACACACTGAGTCCTGCATTGACCACTTCCCTTCTCACACTTATTTGCTCTGCCTGAGGGTGATGTTGTTCTCTTATTTTTGTTCTCTATTTCCCCTTCAATTATTATCCCTTCTCAGCTAACGCTCTGGTTCCCATCCCCCCTGCCATTCTAGTTTAAATCCTCCCGAGTGACTCTAGCAAACCCCCCAGCCAGGATATTGTTGCCCCTCCAGTTTAGATGCAACCCATCATTCTTGTACAGGTCCCACCTGCCCCGGAAGAGATCCCAGAACTTGGCTACTCAGTCCGCAACTGGATCCTGGACTTTCTGACCCACAGACCACAATCAGTAAGAATAAACAACATAATCTCCTCCACAATAGTCCTCAATACTGAGGCCCCGCAAGGCTGCATACCTAGCCCCCGACTATACTCCCTGTACACAGACGACTATGTGGAAAAATTTGATTCCAACTCCATCCACAAGTTTGCTGATGATACGACCATAGTGGGCTGGATCTCAACTAACGACGAGGCAGACTACAGGAGGGAGATAGAGAAACCAGTGGAGTGGTGCAGCGACAAAAATCTATCATGCAATGCCAGCAAAACTAAAGAGCTGGTCATTGACATCAGGAAGCAAAGTACTGTGCACACCCCTGTCAGCATCAATGGAGCCGAGGTGAGATGGTTAGCAGCTTCAAATTCCTAGGGTTACACAACACCAGAAATTTGTCCTGGTCCACCCATATCGACGCTACCACCAAGAAAGCACAACAGTGCCTATACTTCCTCAGGAAACCAAGGAAATTCGGCATGTCTACATTAACTCTTACCACCTTTTACAGATGCACCATAGAATGCATCCATTCTGGCTGCATCACAGCCTGGTATGGCAACTGCTCAACCCAAGACCGCAAGAAACTTCAGAGAGTCGTGAACACAGCCCAGTACATCACACAAAACTGTCTCCCATCCATTGACTCCATCTACACCTTCCACTGCCTGGGGAAAGTGGGAAGCATAATCAAAGACCCCTCCCACCCAGCTCACTCACTGTTCTAACTCTTCCATCGGACAGGAGATTCAAAAGTCTGCGAACACGCACAAACAGACTCAAGAACAGCTTCTTCCCCGCGATTACGAGACTCCTAAACGACCCTCTTATGAACTGACCTGATTAACACTACACACCTGTATGCTTCACCCGATGCCGGTGTTTATGCGGTTACATTGTGTACCTTTTGTTGCCCTGTTATGTGTTTTCTTTTTCTTTTCTTTTCCTGTACTTAATGATCTGTTGTGCTGCTAGCACAAAAATACATTTTCACTGTACCTCGGTACAGGTGTCAATAAACCAAACCAACCAACCAAATCTGAAACCCTCCCTGCTACACCACCAGTTTAACCACATGTTTAGCTGCACTATCCTCCTTATTCTAGCCTCACTAGCACGTGCCACAGGGACTAATCTTGAGATTAGAACGCAGATGTCCTGCTTTTTAGCTTAATTCCTAACTCTCTGAATTCCTTCTGCACAATCTCATCGCTCTTCCTGCCTATGTCGTTAGTTCCTATGTACACCACGACCTCTGGCTGTTCACCCTCCCCCATCAGGATGTCCTGTGTTCGATCAGACAGTCTGGTTCTTCAACAGACTCCATCTCCCCACCGGCGGAATAAGTGTTTGATACGAGGACCAGCCCTGAGCATTGAGTGATTTCTTCCAGATTCTCTCCCGCTAACAGTTTGGTGCCATGACTCGGATTCTTCAGTCGACCGATACCGTCAGAGACCTGGGTGAGTACATTTACTTATTATAGGTATAAACCTATCGCGGGGACCGGACGGTATTCGGCGGCTGACGAATTCCGAACCCATGAACAGGGTCTGGCCAGCAGTCAAACTGTGGTGGGTAATTAGTCAAGGAACGTAGATGTTGTCGGGTATTGTCTGAAAGTGTTTATAGGTGTGTGAAAAAAAGAAGTGACTGACTTGTGATCCGACAACAAGCCAAGAGACATGTCTACTACAAGTTACACTCGATGAAAAGCGGACCTCTGAGAGTAGATTCCTTATGGTTTTAGCTCCACTCAGTCATGGCAAGTAAAACATAGATCTCGAGTGGAGACAAGAATGGTCCTCTATGCGTCATTTGGCAGCTAGAATAAAGTTTATCGATAAGATGATTAAATGGGATTTGAAATTTATTGAGTGGGGAGGTTTCCTGCGAGGGGGACGCCCCAAATTCACCATTTAGATTAAATTGACATGTCAAAAAGAAAAAGAAAAATCAAATAAAACTAAATCCAAAAGACAGACCTCGGGTTCATTGAGGAAGGAGGAGAAGGTACAATGTCCCTTTTCCTCACCCAGATGCATTGCCACCCGATTGATCAAATGTGGAGCCGGCTGGATTTCAATAGAGACTTCGCTGCACAGTAAAATGTGCTGGAAAGCTCAATAAGTTTATCCAGAAATATCTGGGGATGACGCTGGACACCGCAGCTGACCCCCTCTCAAAAAAGGGAGTTAAGCAAACAGAAGATTAAAGTTTGAAACGTAACAAATGGGTTCCTGTCGAAGATGAAATTCAGATTGCTTCAAATTTACAATATTTGAGTTTGAGATTAAGGCATTCAAGTCGTCCAGGACAGTGCCGCCAAGATAAACTTGGCAGTAATCCAATTCATTTGAGTAAAGAAAAACGAGTAAGTTTTCTTTCAAACACTGGTTAAGGAGCGAACATTGGAAATTGAAATCAGTTTAAAGAACAAGAAAGAAATTTAAGTAAAATTAAAGGAAAGAACAAATAAGTATCATGTGAAGGGAAGCAATGGAGTTCCAAGTATCTTTGCCCACTCTGCGTCCCTATAGGTTCTGGAGGAAAATTAACCATTTCAGCAGAAATTCTAAATTGACCAAAACAAAATATACGTCTCTAAGAATAGCTATTGCCGATAAAATCAATTATTGGAAATTGACTTAAATGGAATAAAATAAATAAAATTTTTATGATGAAGGCAAATGCAGGATATTGTTTAGTATTTTAATGAAGCGATTGTGAAATTGCTGTCTCTTTAGGAATCTGTAGCCGTAAGAAAAGGTTAATAGTTAACTGATATTCACGAGCTGTGTGAATCTGTATGTTTGGTTTGTGGATGTTCATATATCTCTGCTAGGGTTTATCTTCTGGGAAGTAACGTAGTGTCGCACGGGAACTTACCTTCACAGGAACCCCAGGAGCAGCTTGGAATCATGGGAGCTGTGTCCGGAGGGCGGAGCCTAGCGACCGGGAAGTGTTTAAATTGAGCTCCAGGTGACATCACCCTTGCAAAAGAGAGAGTGGCTCCTGATTGGTTCACAATAATTCAGGTGATTTGTGTCCTTATCCCTTTCATTCCGGAGTCGATTCTGAGTTACATTTTCTAAGGTAAGTGTTTTTCTTCTCGCACTTACTTGAGGGTACTAAGCTAGATTTAATATTGAATAACAACCTGTAGTAACGAGAAGAAAAACTAAATTTTTGGGGGGCCTATTCGTGAAAGCAGCAGCAGTTAATTTTTATTAAGGGCCTTAGTATTTAGTTTTTAAAAAATGTTACAACCAAAAGAGGGAGAGATGTCAATTGGCGGGGTCGTATGCTACTCCTGTATGATGTGGGGCATCATAGACACTTCAAGTTTCCCTGCGGAATAAATTGTGGGAAGTGTGTTCAGTTGCAAAAGCTCGCAGAATGCATGGATCAGTTAGAGCAGCAGCTGGAAGCACTGAGGAGCACATAATTAGCTGAAATTGTGATAGATCATTGCTTCAGAGATGTTGTCACACCCAAGGTACAGGAAGGTAGATGTGTGACCGTCAGTCGGAGTAGGCAGACAGAACAGAGGTCCCCTATGGCTGTCTCCTATCTAACAAGTATGCCGATTTGGATACTGATGAGGGGGAAGGTCCATCAGGGGACAGCAGCAGCAGTGGCCAGAGCGAAGGCACCACGATTAGCCCTACTGCACAGATAGGGAGTACAAAGTGTAGAAAAGCAATACTGGTCGGAGATTCAATAGTCAGGGGCACAGATCGGTGTTTCAGTGGCCGCGGAAAGGACTCCAGGCTGGTAATTTGCCTCCTTGGTGTCAAGGACATGGATGTCTCTGAGCGGGTACAAAGCATCCTAAAACGGGAGGGAACTCACACCGAGGTTATTGTCCACATTGGCACGAATGACATAGGTAGAAACAACGGCAATTTAAGGAGCTGGGTAGAAGATTAAAAAGCAGGACCTCTACGGTAGCAATCTCAGGATTACACCCAGTGCCACGTGCTAGCGAGGCTAGCACATTAATATATTGCCGTTGAACACATGGCGAAATAACTGGCCCAGGAAGGAGGGCTTCAGTTTTTTGGATCACTGGGATGTCTTTCAGGGAAGGTGGGACCTGTACAAGAAGGACGCGTTACACCTGAATTGGAGGGGCAGCAATATCCTGGATGGGAGGTTTGCTAGTATGGTTCAGATGGGTATTGTTAAGGGCCAGGGGTTTAGAAAACACCAAAGTATATCATGGAGTTCACCTGACCCACAACTGTTTATAGATTTTGATTATGAGGAGCTAAGAGCCTACCTTTCAGGTGTTATTCAACAGAGGCCTTAAGCATTGTTAATCAAAACAACGTTTTTTCTACGAATTCAGTTAACATTTCTAGAAACACACACAGTAAGCATGTTTATCAACTGCAAACATAAATTCCCCACACAGCTACAGTTTTCTCTCTATATATATAACCCTTAATAACTTCCCTTTCAGCTGTTTCAATTTGACAACAACATCCAATAAACGACAAAAACCCTTTTACCAAAACAGTAGGTGTCAATTGTTTCCAGAAAACAGTTATCACTTTTAAAGTATCAAGTGATCTGGACATGTTTTAACATGCAGAGAGAGAGAGAGAGAGGTGAAGCCTTCTTTGTCTGAATCCAGCTTCCAACTGTGTAAAACGAAAGTAAAACTCAGAGCCACAGCCAGCTCCCAGCTCAAAATGGAAGTAAAGCCCGGCGCTACAGCCCAGCCCACCCACACAATGACATCACTGAAGCCATTTGAGAAGACAATATATTTCTTAAAGGGACACTCCCATGACACCACCCCCAAGAAAAAAAATAAACCATCAACTTCAAACATGGTTTCATTTTTTACCTTTTCACTTTCCTTTAAGAATAATTGACAGTAAATATACTATTTTTTAAGCAAAACAAAGCACGCAAACATTTATAATGACATCGTCCATTTTCGTTCTTCTTCCTGCAACTGGAATCCTTCTTGATTGACAGTTTTTTTGGAAAAGAAGGTCTCTGCACGATGCATCCATTTCTCTATGCCTCAGCATTCTTCTTTAATGTGAGGTACTTTAGTTCAATCCGATCACAGAGCCTCTTGTAATTCTCCAACACAAGAGCATTGGTTAACACAACCTTTCGGCCTTCAAGTGCCTGTAGACACTTTGCTGACCACTGAAATATGCTACGCTTCTTCAGCACGTCTCGTCAGTTGAACAACTACGCTGCTAGAATTCGGCACAAATTTCCGGTAAAATCCACTCATGCCAAGAAATCGCATTATTTCCCTTTGTGTCGAGGACATTGGAAACTCCCCAATAACTTATGTTTTCCCATCCCGTGGGACCATTGGGCCCTGTCCAATTGTATGGCCAAGGAATGTAACTTGGGCTTTTCCAAATTCACTTTTGGCCGGGTTCACCACCAAACCCGCCTCCTGAAGTCGATCGAATAGCCATTTTAATATTTCCCAACTTATCTCCTCAAACTTGCCTATGTGATATTAATAACTATTTCAGGTCAGTTTGTTTTTCCTCTGGAAGGTAATTCAACAATTTATCCCACTTTTTAAGAACATTCTCGTTATCCAATTTAATTTGGGGAATGTCAAATTCAGAGTCATCTGGATTTGGTTTTTCACTTTGAGTTAGAATCACTAAAACCTCCTCCTGTTGCTCTCCTTCCCCTCCTCAGTACCTTTTAAACATATTAACATGACACACTCCATGAGTTTTCCATCCATCTGGCATTCTTACCACACAATTCATCTCACTTAATTTCCTTTCAATCTGATAAGGTCCACAAGGGCAGCACGGTAGCATTGTGGATAGCACAATTGCTTCACAGCTCCAGGGTCCCAGGTTCGATTCTGGCTTGGGTCACTGTCTGTGCGGAGTCTGCACATCCTCCCCATGTGTGCGTGGGTTTCTTCCGGGTGCTCCGGTTTCCTCCCACAGTCCAAAGATATGCAGGTTAGGTGGATTGGCCATGATAAATTGCCCTTTTTGTCCAAAATTGCCCTTAGTATTGGGTGGGGTTACTGGGTTATGGGGATAGGGTGGCGGTGTTGACCCTGGGTAGGGTGCTCTTTCCAAGGTGCAGACTCGATGGGGCCGAATGGCCTCCTTCTGCACTGTAAATTCTATGATGAAAACCTTGCCTTTAAATGTTCACCTACCACTAGTAACAATACTAAAACTTTACCTCCACTGGCAAAAGTACAAACTTTTGCTTTCTTGTCCATACCCGTTCCATCACATGCTGTGCAACTTCTAAATGTTGTCTCGCCAATTTACCTTCTCTATTCCCTAAAATTTGACACGTCATCAAACAATGTTATTTCAGACTGCTTACTCACCAATTTCTCCTCAATCAATTTAAGTGGTCCTCTTACCTCATGACCAAAAATTGGTTCAAAAGGATTGAATTTTGTTGAGTCATTAGGTGCACCCTAATTGCAAACAGTAGAAATGGAATTTGTTTATTCCAATCCTCTGGATAATCGTGACAATAAGCCCGCAATATTGTCTTTAACGTCTGATGCCACCGTTCTAACGCTCCCTGCGATTCTGGATGGCACGCAGTTGATTTAAATTGTTTTAACCCGAAGCTATCCATAACGTCCTTGAATAACCTTGAGGTAAAATTTTATCCTTGATCCGATTGTATTTCTGTGGGTAGTCCATATCTAGTAAAGAATTTAAGTCACTCCTCCACAATCTTTTTTGGTGCAATTTTGTGCACTGGAATGGCCTCTGGAAACCTAGTAGACACATCCATTATCGTCAAAAGATATTGATTTCCATTTTTCATTTTAGGAAACGGTCCTGCACAATCAGTTAAGACCCTTGTAAAAGGTTCCCCAAATGCTGGAATGGGTATTATGAGCGATGGTATCACTGTTTAAGGTTTCCCTATCACTTGACATGTGCGACATGATCGACAAAATTCAATTACATCTTTATGTAGTCCAGGCCAATAAAAATGTTTTTGTATTTTAGCTTGAGTTTTCCTTACACCCAAATGACCTCCTGCTGGTACCCGCTACTCACAACAACTCCTTTCTATATCCTACCATCAATACCACTTGATGAACTTCTGCTCACTTTTCATCCGCCTGAATATGTAAAGGTCTCCATTTTCTCATCATGACATCATTTTTAAGGTAATAACATTCTGGTATACACTCAGATTCCTCTTCCGTGTCTGCTTTCTGATACATCAATTTTGTTTCTCTATCTTTCTGTTGTAACCCCGCCAATTTTCCTGAATTAAAAATATCCGCCTCATCCTCCACCTGTCCTTGTTCTTTTCCAACCATCTGATCAAAAATTGTTTCTGATAATTGAACTTCAACTTTATCTTCACTCTTTGATTTTGCCTCCTGTCTAAACCTGTGACTTTGCGACCTTGTTACTACACAATCTGGAAAAATTTGTCCTTCAACACTTCAGTTGTTTGATTTTCGTCTGGCTTATCAACCACAGTAGGCATCAGTCTCACCTGCGATCCAGCTGTACCATTAACCAAGATAAACTGTATTCCTGGATACGATAATTTCTCTATTACTCCTACTACCACGTCACCACTCTTCACTGGACTTTCCAACCTTACCTTATATAATCAAACACTACTCTTCTCACCCTGAATTCAACATATTACCACCTTTTCTGGCAATATTCCTCCCAAACTACATAACTGCTCATCTCTTTCCATCAAAGATTGACTAGCTCCCACAATGCTTAAAATTATGACTTCTTTACCTACTCCTGATACACATGAGTAAACTGTACCCACACAAGTAAATTCTTGAAAGAGATCTGGCACCTTCTTATCAATTACCTCTGGATCAGGGTCTCCAATCTTTTGCACTTACTTCGCTTTACTTGGGCTTTCTTTTACCACTTTAACAAACCCCACTGACTTATCCTGTTTTACTACATCAGCCTTCCCAGTGCTTTTCTTCAACCCCCAACACTGTGACTTTACATGGCCTAGTTTATTACAATAAAAACATCATAAACTTTTCATTTCTCTTCCACCCTCCTAGATCTCTTTTTAATCTGAGGTACACTCTCCTCATTATCTCCCATCAGATTTCCTTTACCTTTACCACGTGAGTATTTTTCTTTTCCCGAGTTTCTATCCCTCACAGGCTGAAACTGATGTCGGAAACCAAACTTTGATTTATGAACTAATTCGTAATCATCTGCCATGTATGCTGCTAATCTCACAGTTTTAACCCTCTGCTCTTCCACATGAGTTCTCATTACATCAGGAATTGAATTTGTAAATTCCTCCAAAATTATCATTTCTCTAAGAACTTCATACGTTTGGTCTATTTGCAAAGCCCTTAGCCGCCAATTAAAATTACTCTGTTTGATCCTTCCAAACTCCGTGTATGTTTGACCAGGTTCTTTCCTTATATTTCTAAACATTTGTCTGAAGGCTTCAGGCACTAGTTCATATGCACCCAATATGTATAACAGGTAAGACAGATGAAGTTAAAGCCTTGATTCACGCGCGGAACTTGGATGTGGTTGCTGCAACGGAGACTTGGTTAAAAAAAGGACAGGACTGGCAGCTATGTATTCCAGGATTTACGTGTATTAGGCGAGACAGGGAGGAAGGTAAAAGAGGTGGGGAGTTACAATACTTGTTAGGAACATATTACAGCTGTACATAGGGGGGACACCTTGGAAAAATCAAGTAACAAGGCACTGTGGGTATAGCTCAGTAACAGGAAGGGGGCAGTCACTATGATTCCAGGCCTCTGCACAGTCCATGGGAAGTTGAAGAACAGATATGTAAGCAAATTCTGGATAGATGAAGAAATAATAGGGTTGTTGTAGTGGGAGACTTTAATTTTCTTCAGATTGACTGGAACTCCCTCAGGACTCGTGTCTGGAAGGTGAGAAATTGGATAAGTGTGTCCAAGAAGGTTTTTTGAAACAATGTGTGGATAGTCCAACTAGAGAGGGGGCGATATTGGACCTAGTACCAGGGAATGAGCCCGGCCAGGTCATCAAAGTTGCAATGGGGAACAGTGACCTTAGTAAAGCATTTCATAGATAAGTTCCCTCGTGGCAGGCTGGTGCAAAAGATTAGATCACATGGGATCAGGAGTGAATTAGCTGGATGGATCCAGAACTGGTTTGGCCATCGAAGACAGAGGGTAGCAGTGTAGGGGTGCTTTTCCGAATGGAGGTCTGTAACTAGTGATGTTCCGCAGGGATCAGTTCTGGGACCACTGCTCTTTGTAATGTATATAAATGATTTAGAAGAAAACGTAGTGGGTCTGATTAGCAAGTTTGTGGATGATACCAAGATTACAGGAGTTGCGGATAGTGAAGAAGATTGTCAGAGAATACAACAGTGTTGGAGGGAAGTGGTGTTGATAAAACTTTTTTTAATTCGGAAAAACTGTGCACACAGGAGACGCAGGTTCTGCTGCTAGCTTTAGCTCCCAAAAGTCCGTTCTGCCTGTCCTCAGAATTACATGCATATATATTTCAAGTTCTTTCGAGTCACAAGCAGGTATTGACGTCACTGAATCTTTCGGAACAATACAAAGTGATCAGTATGCATATTTTCTGGTCCCCGTGATGGGAAAACGATTAAAGGATACAATGTTTCCTTACAATCTCATGGGTTTGTGCTTAACATATTTAACTTCTAGAAGAGGTGCAAATGTGTTGGACAATGGATCCCTTAGACTTACTCGGCCCTCCTGTGTTTCCCTTTTCATATTCAAATGCTCTGTGAGATGATTAAATCATTTCCAGTGAGGGTGACTTTAACCCCTTACTTGCTGGTTTTCCCTTGGTATATGTTTAACCCCTTGCCTGCTGGTTTGCCCTTGACCTGTGCTATTACAATACTTTGAGACATCTTTATTATACCAATCCTGACACATATAGCAATTTCTTCTGCCAACAACATGATCTAGATAGGCTGCAAATTGGGCAGAGAAACGGCAGATGGAGTTTAACCCAGACAAATCCGAGCTGATGAATTTTGCCATATCCAATTCAGGTGGGAGCTTTCAAATAAATGGCAGAACCTTCAGGAGCATAGAGGCACAGAAAGATCTGGGCTTGCAGGTCCACAGCACGTGGAAGCTTTGGGGAGAGTACAGAAAAGGTTTACCAGGATGTTTCCTGGAGAGAATTAGCCATGAGGAAAGATTGAATAAACTGGGAGTGATCTCCCTAGAGAGACAGAAGCTAAGGGGACGACCTGATAGAACTTTCTAAAATGTTTAGGGCTACAGATAGGGTGAACAGTTGGAGGCTTTTGCCCAGTGCAAAAATGACAATTACAAGGGGGCACAGGTTCAAGGTTAGGGGAAAGGGTTCAGTGGAGATGTGTGGGGAAAGTTTTTTTTACACAGAGGGTGGAGGTCGCCTGAATGCATTGCCAAGTGAGGTGGTTAAGACAGATACGTTAGTGACCTTTAAGAGTTATCTGGATGGGCAGATGAACAAACTTGATATCGAAGGATGCAAGAGGTTGGTCTAGATAGGACACATGATCGGCGCTGGCTTGGAGGGCTGAAGGGCCTGTTCCTATGCTGTATTGTTCTTTGTTCTCCTGTAGGTCTCTAACTTTCCTCTGCTAGACTGTTGACCACGGCCCTTTCCTCTCTTTCCTTGGTAATACTGCCCTGTGACTTTAGACTTTTGATCTTTGGGGGCCACGAATAGTCCACACATTTTTCAGCACCACTTAAACACTTGGGTGAAAATGGACCCTTAGCTATTCAGACATTGATAAATTGTCTGCTGCCAGAGCATGCGCAAAGTTACAAATTGATGAATCTCACCTGGCAAACGCAGTCATGGACAGAAGTAGTTACCTCCTTGGTTAATATAGAATCATAGAATCAGAGCTTTTATGGTGCAGAAGGAGGCCATTCAGCCCATCGAGCCTGCACCGGCCCTTGGAAAGAGCACTCTACCTAAGCCCCATGCCTCCACTCTATCCCCCTTTATCCCCGTAACCCAATAACCCCGCCTAACCTTCTTTTTTGGACACTAAGGTCAATTTAGCATGGGCAATCCACCCAACCCGGACATCTTTGGACTGTGGGATGAAATCAGAGCACTCGGAGAAACCCACGCACTCACAGGGAGAACGTGCAGACTCCACACAGACAATGACCAAAGCCAGAAATCGAACCTGGGATCCAGGAGCTATGAAGCAACTGTGCTAACCACTAGGCTACTGTGCTGCCCCACAGGACGTGTGAAATTTGATCCGAGAAGGACTGTTCATGGTCCCCAAAAATCAAGAGTCCAAAGTCACAGGGCAGTATTACCAGGGAAAGAGAGGAAAGGGCCCTGGTCAACAGTCAAGCAGAGGAAAAGAACGTTATAATGGAGGAGGAAGAGGCAGAGGACAATGGCAGATGAGAGATAGATCACAGAATCAATGTAGAAGATTTGGGAGAAAAGGGCATTGGGCTCGCGATTGTCAATTTGACCCCCAAGAAGGATGTATCCCATCTGTCAACATCCCTCCTCCCCCACCTCCTTTTATGTTCTCTGACCCCAATCCTAATCAAACCAATAGGGGTGCCACGGAGAAAAGGTGGTACAGGCGACCATGATCAGACTGTCTAAATCAATGAGAGGAGGACCCATCACACTGATAAAAATAGGAAATCAGTATGTGGACCTTCTTGTCGATAGCAGTGCTACTATGACCTCTGTACCCTCCTCCATGGAAATAAACTCCTGGTGAATCCTCGATTGTCACTATGGGGGTAGCCGGTATTCCCATGATGGAGTCATTATCATGCCCAACAAACATGGAAAGAGACAATGTCCCCCTGTAGATACGATAATGTTTCAAAAACATTGCCCCTTCCCATATTAGGAAGACAGACACTCTGCAAATTAGGAGGGCTATTTTGTTGCACAAATAAGGGAATGTTTCTGAAAGTACCTCAAATACGAACTCATCAGTTGCTACAAAAATAAATTTGGAGGCTGCGCCTGATCATTCTGTGCCTGTGTTGTATTGCTGACAGCTGAACGATAACCCCTATAGTAAATTTGTTAAGGAAATCCTACAACAGGTTCATGAACCTTGGGCACAACTGTTAAAACACCTGATAGAATCCAACTGAGAAAATATAGTGACTCATTGCATGGCTTGGTATGCTCGTGAGGATGAGCAAGCATACAAGGAACATGCGCAATGTCACGGGACAGCAGACTTCATTGCAAGTCACTTCCTATTTATTTTGCGGTGTTGTGGGAGTAGGAATTAACCCATAGTCAGAGGGACATGTTTAGGATGGGTTTGACTTCATGACCCCATTTAACATTGGCCGTAAGACATCCCGCTAAGGCAAAGCAAATAGGAGAAATGATCAAAGAAGTCAAAGGCAAACAAGTAGCCCATGAGCTTTGTATTGAAATGGATGGAAAAAATTGCCTGATAGAATTTTACAGTAAAAAGGAGGAACAAGTGGCCTGGAAAGAGGAGCAATGGCCCGCTATATTTGAAAGACAACAGCTGCCCCGAAAGAACCGCCAGTTGCTCCCTTCTGTCCTGGCCCAGCTCCCGGCACATCCACGGACCCAACATAAAAATCATGTTGGAAAATTTCATTCTGCCCCAGCGCATAGGGTGCAGTTACATAAGAACGTTACCCTGCCCTGCTTAAAACAATACAGGTTGGCACCGGATGCAGAAAAAGGGATTGAGGAAGTGATCAATGCACTGTTACAGCAAGGGGTACTGAAGAAAACACAAAATCCCTGTAATACCCCTATACTCCCCATTCCAAAAGTATGAAGACCCAATGAGTGGCGGTTTATGCAAGATCTCAGAGCCATCAATTAAATAGTCATCCCGAAGGCTCTGTTGGTGCCTGACACAAATGTCATTTTGTCATCTATACCAGTAACAGTGGATACTTTCTCCGTCATAAACTTCTGCTCAGCCTTTTCCTCCATACCATTGCACCCGGACAGTCAATATCTATTTGCTTTCATATATTGGAAACAACAGTACACCTGGACGCACCTGTCACAAGGCGATATGGAAAGCTCAGCAGTGTATGCTGCAGCAGTTAAAAGAGACTTGGACGGGTGCCAGTTGTCTGAGGGCTCAACACTCCTTCGGAATGCTGACGATTTATTGATAGCCTCAGAGGGGGGGCTAGTTTGTCAACAGGATACCCTTCTGTTATTTTCACATCTGGCAGAGAGAGGGCATAGAGTCTCAATGGAAAAATTGCAATTCTGTCAGGAGACAGTTCAGTATTTGGGATTTCAGCTGCAGCAAGGGCAGTGGAAGCTTGGGTCTGAAAGAATATAGGCTGTAGCAAAGGTTCCAACTCCACACACGAAAAAGGAAGTCCTTACCTTCCTCGGGGTGGTGGGATATTGCAGGCAGTGGATACCTGACTGTAGAGAGACTGTAGCTCCAGCGTTTATGACAGCATCAACACTGAGCCCCTGGATCGGAGAATCCCACCCCTTGTATATGTGAAAGCATTAACAAAGATTATTTTTCTCCTGGGTGGAAAGGACACGACCAGGTCATGCTGAAAACCCAAACAACCATTAAAGTAATAGATAAGCCAGATTGGATGCACCCAACTCGGTGTAAATTACATAAGATGGAACGGTGAGAATACTAGAGAAATGCTGACATGAAGGGAATGAAGGTGCTACTGTTCTTTGTATTATCATACTACACAAACATCATGTAGGAAGTGAACTGAATGCTGACACCTTAATATACATGTCTTACTCAAACGCCGAGTGGGTAAAAAATCCAGTTGTTGGGTTTGTACACAAATGACCAGTTCTCGGGGAGGGCATCCCTGTGCGGCCTATCCCATTCACCAGAAACAAGATAGCAAATTGGGCTCTAAGAATAAATAGTACAGCACGTATGAAGGTACACAGGATATGTTAGAACGGAAATCAGCTGGTTACGATATGAATAGGTTTGAGGGATGGTGGTGGCCGAGGTTTAATGTAACACATCAACCTCTCTGTTTGAACCTTCCCAATCACGCGAGAGTCCCAAAAGGAGGTATCTGCTTTAAGAAGCATAAAACAAATGGGACCAGTCCAGCAGGCATGAGTCAGTGTGGTCAGACCCTGAATTGGCAACCTCCCATAAACCACCTCACAGCTAAAGGACTATTCACCTTTGCTTGGTCAGGAGTTGAAAACCAAACTTGTGGAGGATTCTGGAAAGGAGTACCAACTAGAATAATGGTGACTGATAGAAAAGAAGAGCTGACCTCATATAACGGCACGTATTTTATCTGTGGCCATAAGGTGTATCCTTGGTTACCAGAGAATTGGCAAGGCTCTTGTTATTTGGGATACGTAGTTCCTTATGTGCATCATGTCCAGCAATTACAGGATCATCCCCATCACAGGACAACACAGAGGCTGGGTAAAATGCATGTCCCCTGTGTGTGGTGCACTCTCCCCAGAAGGAACAGAGAATAGAGTGTGAACAACACGCAGATGGGATGGTTACACATTGAAAGTCTTGTTGGTATGTGTCACCCACGACTGAATGTGTGAGATCCAGGAAGAGAGTAGCCATTTGAGTACATGATGCCATGCTGACCTCGTGGAAGGAGCTAAGAGTGGAATTACCCTGGCAGCACAGTTGAGATTATTCATCAACTTCCTGCACCTGATGGTACATCTTGGAGAGGTGGCAAGCACGCTGACCTCCAGGGAAATGGCCTTCCAGGCTGGAGAGGTGCAGCTGATGTGCTTCTTTGAGCAATCCCAGGTGTAGAGCGCATGCCAGTGGGCCTCAACTCCCCGAATGTGGCTCTTGAGGTCTCTCTCTGGCATTTAAAAAATAATTATAGAACACAGAACATTACAGGGTAGTACAGGCCCTTCGGCCCTCGATGTTGTGCCGACCTGTGAAACCAATCTAAAGCCCATCTACGCTATTCCACTATCATCCATATGTTTTTCCAATGACCATTTAAATGCCCCTAATGTTGGCGAGTTCACTACTGTTGCATGCAGAGCATTCCACGCCCTTACTACTCTCTGAGTAAAGAAACTACCTCTGACTTCTGTCCTCTATCTATCTCCCCTCAATTTAAAGCTATGTTTCCTCGTGCTAGACATCACCATCCGAGGAAAAAGGCTCTCACTGTCCACCCCATCTAATCCTCTGATCATCTTGTATGCCTCTATTAAGTCACCGCTTAACCTTCTTCTCCCTAACGAAAACAGCCTCAAGTCCCTCAGCCTTTCCTCATAAGATCTTCCCTCCATACCAGGCAACATCCTGGTAAATCTCCTCTGCACCCTTTCCAATGCTTCCACATCCTTCCTATAATGCGACGACCAGAACTGCACGCAATACTCCAAATGCGGCCGCACCAAAGTTTTGTACAGCTGCAACATGACCTCATGGCTCCGAAACTCAATCCCTCTACCAATAAAAGTTAACACACCATACGCCTTCTTAACAACCCTATCAACCTGGGTGGCAACTTTCAGGGATCTATGTACATGGACACCGAGATCTCTCTGCTTATCCACACTACCAAGAATCTTACCATTAGCCCAGTACTCTGTCTTCCTGTTACTCCACCAAAATGAATCACCGCAACACTTTTCTGCATTAAACTCCATTTGCCACTCTCAGCCCAGCTCTGCAGCTTATCTATGTCCCTCTGTAACCTGCAACATCATTCCGCACTGTCCACAACTCCACCGAATTTAGTGTCATCTGCAAATTTACTCACCCATTCTTCTACGCCCTCCTCCAGGTCATTTATAAAAATGACAAACAGCAGTGGCCCCAAAACAGATCCTTGTGGTACACCACTAGTGACTGAACTCCAGGCTGAACATTTCTCATCAACCACCCTGTCTTCTTACAGCTAGCCAATTTCTGATCCAAACTGCTAGAAAAAACCCTCAATCCCATGCCTCCGTATTTTCTGCAATAGCCTACCGTGGAGAACCTTATCAAACGCTTTACTGAAATCCATATACACTACATCAACTGCTTTACCCTCGTCCACCTGTTTCGTCACCTTCTCAAATAACTCAATAAGGTTTGTGAGTCATGACCAACCCTTCACAAAACCGTGTTGACTATCCCAAATCAAATTATTCCTTTCTAGATGATTATAAATCCTATTTCTTATAATCCTTTCCAAGACTTTGCCCACAACAGAAGAAAGGCGCACTGGTCTATAGTTACCGAGGTTGTCTCTACTCCCCTTCTTGAACAAGAGGACAACATTTGCTATCTTCCAGTCTTCTTTCACTATTCCTGTAGACAATGATGACATAAAGATCAAAGCCAAAGCTCTGCATTCTCCTCTCTAGTTTCCCAGCGAATCCTAGGATAAATCCAATCCGGCCCTGTGGATTTAACTATTTCCACACTTTCCAGAATTGCTAACACCTCCTGCTTATGAACCTCAATCTTGTCTAGTCTAGTAGCCTGTATCTCAGTATTCTCCTCGACAACATTGTCCTTTTTCCTGTGTGAATACTGATGAAAGATATTCGTTTAGCGCCTCTCCTCCTCGGACTCCACGCACAACTTCCCACTACTGTCCTTGACTGGCCCTACTCTTACCCTAGTCATTCTTTTATTCCCAACATCCCTGTAGAAAGCTTTAAGGTTTTCCTTGATCCTACCTGCCAAAGACTTCTCATGTCCCCTCCTGGCTCTTCTCAGCTCTCTCTTTAGGTCCTTCCTGGCTAACATGCAACTCTCAAGCGCCCTGACTGAACCTTCATGTCTCATCTTTACATAAGCCTCATTCTTCCACTTGAAAAGTGATTCAACTACTTTAGTAAATCACAGTTCCCTCGCTCGACCACTTCTTCCCTGCCTGTGTTGCTAATTTTTGCCTTAGTTTGATTGCTCTGTTTTATCACCTTTGCTCTTGAGTCGCCAGGTATCTTTATGATACCGCCACGTGGTTCAAGTCCGAGTAATGATCAATAATCCAATACACCGCTTAGTAAGATTGAAATCAAAGCACATTTATTATACACAGTAATCACTACTCATGCATAAATTCTACGTCTAAGCTACTTCTTACAACTAACAGGCCTATACTTAACTTGGAACTGGCCCACCAGGTCAGGGAAACGAATGGCCTTTCGTTCGGGTTCTGAGCCTGCGGGATTCGAAGCTGGTACAGATTGGTAGCTAGGAGCGCCTATCTCGTTACGAGCGTTGAAGTAAGACTTACGATTTTGAGTGGCTGTTGAAGAGTGAAGAACGACTGAAGAGAGCTGGAAGAGAGGTGGAAGAGGGCTGGAAGAGAGAGCCTTGAATTTGGGGCTCAATTCTTATAATCCCCAGGGGCTTCCCGCCTTTCGGGGCAGACCCTGTACCTGGTCCCAAGTGATTGGACTTTGTCCCAATCACTTGGTTCGATTTTCTCCAATGCTTGAGCGGTTCCCTGATCGATGGGCGGTCTTGAGGTGCTCCTTCATCTTCTTTTGTGTAGGCTTCTGCTGGTGCCGAAGAGTCTGGTTTTGCTTTATGTGTCTAAATGTTGCTCATTGTTCCGGGGATTGCTCATTAGTATGCAGATGGCTGGTGTTTTGTTATGCTGATGGTTGCTGGTATTGATCTTGTCTGGCCTTTCCAGAGGTAAATACACACTCAACCTGCAGCTGCTCGTTTTTGTCCTGTTGGCTGACTTTCCCATCAGCCTTTGCCGTTCACCATTTTAAATCGGCAGTTAGCCATTTTAAGTGGCTACACCTGACTGGTACATACTTATCAAGGACACGCAGTTGCTGTTCCTTGAACGAGCTCCACATTTCAATTGTGCCCATCCCCTGCAGTTTCCTTCCCCATCCGATGCATCCTGAGTCTTGCCTAATCGCATCATAAATGCCTTTACTCGAACTATAACTCTTGCCCTGTGGTATATACCTATTCCTAAAGTAAGCGTAACCAAATTGTGATCACTATCACCAAAGTGCTCACCTACCTCCAAATCGAACGCCTGGCTTGGTTCATTACATTGTACCAAATGCAATGTGGCCTCGCCTCTTGTTGGCCTATCTACATATTGGGCAAAATTCTCCGTTATCGACGCAAAGTCCGCCGATCGGCGCAAAAAACGGCGCAAATCCGACTTGCGTCACGCCGCAAAAATCGTTGCGAAGTCTCCGGCCTGAAATGGGCTAGCAGCGACGTGACGGGATCTGCGCTTGCTCACGTGGTTCACGCCGTGCAGCGTCATACACGCCGCGTGGCGTGACGGCTCATAACGACACGCTGCTCCCCCCCACCCGACCGGAACACCCGACCGGAACACCCGACTAGATGGCTGGCCGCCACTCAGCCCCGAGGTTCCAGTCACGGGATGTGGAGGCACTCCTGGACGCAGTGGAGCAGAGGAGGGAGGCCCTGTATCCCGGGCACGGCCGCAGAGTTGCCCCACGCCACAGCCGGCGTCTGTGGAGGGGGGTGGCAGAGGCCATCACCGCTGCGGCCCTGAAACCACGGACAGGCACCTAGTGCCACAAGAAGGTGAACGACCTCGTCAGAGCAGGCAGGGTGAGCCTCCCCCCCCGCCCGATATCCATATCCCCCATCCCCCATATCCCCCCTCCCCCATATCCCCCCTCCCCATATCCCCCCTCCCGCATATCCCCCATATCCCCCATACCCCCCCTCCCCCATATCCCCCTCCCCATATCCCCCCTCCCCATATCCCCCTCCCCCATATCCCCCATATCCCCCTCCCCATAATCCCACCTCCCCCATATCCCCCCTCCCCCATATCCCCATACCCCCCACCCATATCCCCCCTCCCCCATATCCCCCTCCCCCATATCCCCCCTCCCCCATATCCCCCATATCCCCCCTCCCCCATATCCCCCATAACCCCCCTCCCCCATATCCCCCCTCCCCCATATACCCCCCTCCCCATATCCCCCCTCCCCTATACCCCCCATATTCCCAAGTGAATCCAGCCCTAACCTTAACCTCTGCAATACACGCGCAACCGATGGCGTGCATTCATATACCTGTCTAACACTGTTGCCTTTTACCCCTGCCACCACCACCCCCACCCCCCCACCCCCCCCCTCCCCCCCCCCCACCCCCCGCCACAGGAGAAACACGCACACAACACCAGGGAGCATGTGAGGACTGGAGGAGGCCCTGCTGATGAGAGGCCACTGACCGAACACGAGGAAAGGGCCCTGGAACTGGCTGGCGGACCTGAGGACCGGGGGGTTGCTGATGCAGAGGTCGGGGGCGTACTAGCAAGTGAGCCACCGACAGCCCGTCCCCATATCCCCCCTCCCCTATATCCCCCTCCCCCATACCACCTGATAACTGCCTGCGTGTCTAACCATGCATGCTTCATTGTGTATCGCAGGAGCAAACGTCGAGGCACCCATCCCCGCAGATGCAGACCACCCGCAGGATGCCCCTCGCACTCCACGGGAGACGGAGAGACCGGGACCCTCCGGCATGCGACGCCCGCAGGATGCCCCTCGCACACCACGGGAGACGGAGAGGCCCGGACCCTCCGGCATGCGACGCCTGCAGGATGTCCCTTGGAGACCACGGGAGACGGAGAGACCTGGAGCAACAGGGAGACGACGCCCCCGTCACGTGCGGGTGCGACGACGCAGGCGTGTGCCACCCAGCGATAAGAGGGTCAGCCACAGGCCCCCGTCACAGCCGAGCCAGGACACCCCTACCCAGGACACCCCTACCCAGGACACCCCTACCCGGGACACCCCTACCCGGGACAGCACTACCCAGGAAGACGAAATACCGGACAGTGACACAGAGTGGATGGGTGGAGACGAACCCCCACCCCAAAGTGCCATGGGCTCAGAGTGGGACGAAGAGCACGACACAACGCCACTGTTGTCACCAACACCCTCCATCATCGCAGAAACACTCACCTCGGTTGGGCACTTTAGTGATGAGGCGTCTGGTACACTCACTGGTGCGCACAACACAGCCGTCCCGGTACAGCAGGTGGAGGTAGGAGCAGCAGAGGGGCCGGGCGGTCGGAGGGCAGCCCAACCCAAGCGAACATCTGCCGCCCAGATGGATCCCGGGTTCCTGGAGTTACCACACCCACACATAGATCCGATGCAACCACCGACCCGGAGACGAGCGAAGAGGGTGACGGCCGGCTTGCGGCGGCTGGAGTCGCAGGTGGAGGAGTCCACCCGCGTCCAGGAGCTGGGAGTGGTGCCGGTCATACGTGCCACCCAGGCCGACACCGCATGGGTGGCGTCCGCGGTGGAGGCAATGGGTGCAACGGTGTCAGACATGGGGAACGGTTTGCGAGGCCTGGGGCTTTCCGTGCAGGCGGCGTCTGTGGCCCAGGACATGGCTGCCCTCTCACAGTAGGCCTTGAGCCAGTGCCAGCGCCAGATGGCAGAGGCGCTCAACGCCATGGCTCAGTCTCTGCAGGGCATGGCCCAGTTTCAGCAGGCCATAGCCCAGTCTCAGCAGGCCATGGTCCAGTCTCTGCAGGCCATAGCCCAGTCTCAGAAGTCCATGGCCCAGTCTCAGCAGGCCATCGCTGAGGGCATCGGCGCCAGTGGCCATGTGCGAGCCGGTGTCGCACAATCACAGACAGGGTTTGCCAACCCCCTGGGCTCCATGGCTGCAAACCTGCAGACCCCTGTCGATACCAGCACGGGGCTCCAGGACTGGCAGCGCCAGATGTCGGGGGGGCGTCGGATGGCCAGTCCGTTCACATCCCCCACTCATGTAGAGGCCTGGGGGCCATCGGGCACCCCGAGGGAGGAGGAGGTGGTGTGGTCCGTCCCGGGTCCCCCTGTAGGGGAGGTCCCAGAACACCGCGACACCTCGGACTCCCCCCTTCCGTCCCAGGTGCATCGGGTGGGCAACGGGCAGGACAGGCTGGCAGCTCGCCATCCCAGTCGCCCGGGCCGCAGCCTGGCCCATCCAGGCCAGGACGCCCCAGGAAACGGCCGCCAAAGGGATCCCGTGTCAGAGGGCAGGAATCACAGGAGTCCACCTCCAGTTCTGCTGTACCGTCTGGGGAACCACGTAGACGTAGTCAAAGGGCCCATAAGGCCAAACAATTAGACACTGAGTAAGTTGGCATGGGTGCAGGGCACAGATGAGTTTTAGGGGCTAGGGCACGTGCATGAACTCCTTTGGTTATTAAAGTCAATGTTACACCTACAGAAGCTGCCTTTGTGCTCTGTCCAAAGCGTGCGGGGGTGTCATGTACGTGGAGCGCAAGTGTGTGTGTGAGGGGTGGTCTTATCTCAGCCCCAGGTGAGTCTACCCCCTTCCCCCTGGGCTGCCATCAACATCCCCCCGGGCAGAGGACGGGACCGTGCGCTGCAGTGTCACAGCCGCATGCAGGGATGATCCGGGTGGATGGTGGTACTGTGGCCATGGGCCAGACATAGTCCAACGATGTGGAGCCAGGAGCTCATCGCAGGGCGGGTTGTCATCATCCTCCATGGCCTGCGATAGATACGCGTCCACCCGCAACTGTGTGAGCCCGGCCCGTTGTGCCGCAGGTGGATCGGCAATGGGGGGGGGGGGGTGGTGTGCATGCGGGTGGGTTGGGTGGGGTTGGGGAGGGGGGTGAGGGTGCTGGGTGGGTGGATGGGTGGGGGGTGTGGGTGGTCGGCTGGTGCCATGGTGTGAGGTCTGTGGCCATACTACCCGATTCCCACGCCCATCTAGTCAGTGAAGCGGGCGGCTATCAGTCTGTCCCGTGCCCGCTGGGCCAGCCGGTAACGGTGGACAGCCACCCGCCTGTGTCTAGCCCGTCTGCCCTGACCATTGCCCCCATCCCCCTCATCTGGGGAGGACTGCGCCTCTTCCTGCTGCTCCTCCACTCTGCCCTCCTCTGCCTGCGGCACATCACCCCTCTGTTGGGCTATGTTGTGCAGGACGCAGCACACCACAATGATGCGGCCGACCCTATCTGTCCGATACTGGAGGGCGCCCCCAGAGAGTTCCAGGCACCTGAAACGCATCTTCAGCACGCCAAAGCACCTCTCTATCACTCCTCTTGTCACTACATGGGCATCATTGTAGCGGTTCTCTGCCTCAATGCGTGGCCTCCGTATAGGCGTCATCAGCCACGATCGCAATGGGTAGCCCCTGTCACCCAGCAACCAGCCCCTCAGCCGGGGATGGCGTCCCTCGTACATGCCGGGGATGGATGACCGTGACAACACGTGTACACTGCCTGGGTAACGGGCGCAGACGTGCAGGATCATCATGCGGTGGTCACAGACCACCTGTATGTTCATCGAATAGGTCCCCTTCCTATTGGTGAACACGGCCCTGTTATCTGCAGGTGGCCACACGGCGACGTGCATCCCATCAATCGCACCCTGGACCATGGGGAACCCGGCCACGGCAGAGAAGCCCACGGCCCGGGCATCTTGGCTGGCCCGGTCCACAGGGAAGCGGATGTAGCGGTGCGCCATGGCATATAGGGCATCTGTCACTGCCCGGATGCACCGATGCACCGATGTCTGCGATATGCCGGACAGGTCCCCACTCGGTGCCTGGAATGACCCCGTTGCATAAATGTTCAAGGCCACCGTAACCTTGATGGACACATGGAGAGGGTGTCCCACGCCAGTACCACGCGGCGACACGTGTGCCAGCAGGTGGCAGATTTGTGCCACGGATTCTCACCTCATCCGGAGTCTCCTCCTGCATTCCCGGTCTGTGAGGTCCTGGTATGACTGCCAGGGCCGGTACACACGGGGCGCCCTCGGGTGCCTCCGTTGCCGTGGGGCCGCGCCGTCCTCCTCCCCCTCCTCGTCCTGTCGGTCAGGTGTCCCTCCAGCCTGGGCGGCTGCCGCCTGCCCCTCTGCGGCAGCCTGCGCCGCCTCTCTGGCACGCTCCTCCTCCTCCTCCTCATCCAGGGCAACATAGACATTAGCGGCCAACATCGCTGGATGATCGGAAAACATGACGGCCTGGTTGGGGGGGGGGGGACGACATGTCATCATTGCCCATACCCCCTCCTTCCCCCCAGCCAGGTGGCATGGACCGCATGGGTCCAACTGTTGGAGGCTGGCACCTGGCCAGGTGGACCAACTCACTTGCCCTCGCATCCCCCTCCCCGGCACGGACCCCCCCCATCCCCCTCCCCGGCATGGACCCCCCATCCTCCTCCCCGGCACGGGCCCCCCATTCCCCTCCCCGGCACGGACCCCCCATCCCCCTCCCCGGCATGGACCCCCATCCTCCTCCCCGGCACGGGCCCCCCATTCCCCTCCCCGGCACGGACCCCCTATCCCCCTCCCCGGCACGGGCCCCACCCCATCCCCCTCCCCGGCATGGACCCCCCACCATCCCCCTCCCCGGCACGGACCCCCCCCCCCCATCCCCCTCCCCGGCACGGACCCCCCATCCTCCTCCCCGGCACGGGCACCCCATCCCCCTCCCCGGCACGGACCCCCCATCCCCCTCCCCGGCACGGACCCTCCATTTTCCTCCCCGGCACGGACCCTCCATCCTCCTCCCCGGCACGGGCCCCCCATCCCCCTCCCCGGCACGGACCCCCCCCATCCCCCTCCCCGGCATGGACCCCCCATCCCCATCCCCGGCACGGACCCCCCATCCTCCTCCCCGGCACTGACCCCCCTCCCGGCACTCCCACGGAGCCTAGCCGACTCTAACCACCCCCCCCCCCCCCCCGCCGCACACACCCACACACAACCCGAGACACACCTCTCCCCACACATTCAGACTGCGGCCACGCCATCACCTGCCCAGCGGCCAACCCCCCAGGCCGTCACTCACCTCCACTCTGGTCGGCGTGAACTTGGAGCACAGGTTGACGCCGATTAAAAGGAGGGTTGATTTACGTCGACGTGACCGGTCATCACGTCGACGGGACTTCGGCCCATCCGGACGGGAAAATATCGGCAGGCCCAAAATCGGCAGCCTTGCGCACACCCGTGCCATTCTCCGACGTCTGCGGCGCCATCAACGCCCCGCCGACTTTTCTCCCTTCGGAGACTTCGGCAACCGGCGGGGGCGGGATTCACGGCAGCCAACGGCCATTCTCTGACCCGCTGGGGGGTCGGAGAATGACGCCCATTATGTCAGGAAATCCTCCTGCACACATTGGACAAAAATTGACCCATCTAAAGGACTCGAACTATAGCGTTTCCAGTCAATATTTGGAAAGTTAAAGTCCCCCATAACAACTACCCTGTTACTTTCGCTCCTGTCCAGAATCATCTTTGCAATTCTTTCCTCTACATCTCTGGAACTTTTCGGAGGACTATAGAAAACTCCCAACAGGGTGACCTCTCCTTCCCTGTTTCTAACCTCAGCCCATACTACCTCAGTAGACGAATCCTCATCAAACGTCCTTTCTGCCACCGTAATATTGTCCTTGACTAACAATGCCACCCCTCCCCCTCTTTTACCACCTTCCCTGAGCTTACTGAAACATCTAAACCCCGGAACCTGCAACAACCATGCCTGTCCCTGCTCTATCCATGTCTCCGAAATGGCCACAACATCGAAGTGCCAGGTACCAACCCATGCCGCAAGTTCACCACCTTATTCCGGATGATCCTGGCGTTGCAGTAGACACACTTCAAACCATCTTCCTGCCTGCCGGTACACCCCTGCGACCTTGAAACTTTACTCAAGACCTCACTACTCTCAACCTCCTGTACACTGGAGCTACAATTCAGGTTCCCATCCCCCTGCTGAATTAGTTTAAACCTTCCCGAAGAGCATTAGCAAATTTCACCTCCCCCTGCCCCCCAAATGATATTGGTACCCCTCTGGTTCAGGTGCAGACCATCCCGTTTGTAGAGGTCCCACCGAACCCAGAATGAGCCCCAATTATCCAGGTATCTGAATCCCTCCCTCCTGCATCATCCCTGTAGCCACGTGTTCAACTCCTCTCTCTACCAATTCCTCGTCTCGCTAGCACGTGGCACAGGTAACAACCCAGAGATAATAACTCTGTTCTCGCTCTATGATTCCACCCTAGCTCCGTGAATACCTGCCTTACATCCCCATCCCTTTTCCTACCTATGTCGTTGGTGCCTATGTAGACCCTGACTTGGGGCTGCTCCCCCCCTCCCTTAAGGATCCCGAAAAAACGACCCGACGCATCACGGACCCAGGCACCTGGGAGGCAACACACCAACCGCGAGTCTCTCTCGTTCCCACAGAATCTCCTATCTGTCCCCCTAACTATGTAGTCCCCAATGACTAATGCTCTACTCCTCTCCCCCCTTCCCTTCTGAGCAACAGGGACAGACTCTGTGCCAGAGAGCTGTACCCCATGGCTTACCCCTGGTAAGTCTCCCCCCCCCCCCCCACCACCAGTATCCAAAGCGGTATACGTGTAACTAAGGGGAACGGCCACAGGGGATCCCAGTACTGACTGCTTCCTCCCAGCCCCTCTCACCGTCACCCATCTATCTTCATTCTTCGGAGTAACTACATTCCTGAAGCTTCTATCTATGACCACCTCTGTCTCCCGAATGATCCGAAGTTCATCCAGCTCCAGTTCCCTAACCCGGTTTTTGAGGAGCTGGAGGTGGGTGCACTTCCCACAGGTGAAATCAGCAGGGACACTGTCAGTGTCCCTCACCTCAAACATTCTGCAGGTGAAACATTGCATTGCCTCCCCTGCCATCCCCTCTAGATAACTTACGGATAAAACAAGAAGAAAGCAAGATAGAATTTACCTGATATTCACTCAACCCCTTAGGTTAGAGGAGGTGGAAGGGTGGGGCACACTACAAGTGTAGTGTCTCGGGTTTAGGAACCGCCCAACTTATTTACACGTACTACACACCTTCTCAGAACTCCCCACAGTCGTCTTCCTGCTGCTCTGAAAGAAAAACAACTCTGAAAAAATTAAGTCAAAAACAAAAATCCAGCTTACCTTCAGCTCTCCTTACCAAAAAATCCCTCCCCTCTCTGCCTGCTCTGCTGAAAGAATGAGGTCTGATCCTCAGAGGGAAGTGCTTTTTAAAGAAAACTACAAACCTTCCCAGAACTCCCAACGGCCGACTTCCAGTTTCCTGCTGCTCTGAAAGAAAAACAACTCTGAAAAAAGTAAGGTTAAAAACAAAAATTCAGTTTACCTTCAGCTCTCCTTACCAAAAAAAATTGCTCCCCTCTCTGCCTGCTCCGCTGGAAGAATAATCTTGACGAGTGTAACAAGTAGGCTTAAATTACCACTACAATGAAGTTACTGTGAAAATCCCCAAGCCCGCACACTCCGGCGCCTGTTCGGGTACACAGAGGAAGACCTCAGAATGTCCAATTCACCTAACAAGCACGTCTTTCAGGACTTGTGGGAGGAAACTAATGCACCTGGAGAAAACCCACGCAGACACAGGGAGAATGTGCAGACGCTGCACAGTCAGTGACCCAAGCCGGGAATCGAACCCAGTTCCCTGGCACTGTGAAGCAATACTAACCATTGTGCTACCGTGCGGCCCCTACTGCCTTCTTCTTGAGGCAGATAGCCTTTTCCCTTTGGGTTCTGGACATCCTGCATAGCCTGTTTGTAGCACAATCAATCACTCACGAGACGAGATGAGATGGAGTCAATCGATGGCTTTATTACGCAGACTTGTTCCCCAGCAGCACAGTTACAGAATTCGGCTGCTGGGAGAACCCGGGCTCTTATACTCCGCCTTACTGTGTGGAGCCAGTAGGCGGCTGATCCAATCGGGGCCCGGCATCTATCCACCAATAGCCTCTCGGCATCACAGGGTACCGTAATACCCCTAAAGCATACCACCACATTCACCCCTTGTTAAAAAAGAACCTGGTGGGGATAGTGGGCCGTATGGTGGTAGGGGTTTACAGAGTCGGTACCTGGGATGCCACTAACACAGCAGCTATGCTCCGATATCAAACTACCAGTACAATTTACAATGCCGCTTTTACTGGGCAACTGAATTATTTACAGAGGCATTTCTTGCTTTGTTGTGAAAATTCGATGAGTCGAATGGGTGCCCTGGTCGGCGATCGTTTCAGCCCCGGTGGTGTTGCAGGCGCTGGATCAGGCACCGTCATCTCTGGGAGCGTAGTGATGCCTCTTCCTGCTCCACTACCCCTAGGCGGGACCCGGGGAAGGATCGAGCCACCGGAGAAGGGGGCGGCTGTGGGGTGCGCCGGTGGGAGGGGGGTGATTGGTGTTGGGGGAGGTGGAGCTCCGGCGGGCGCCAGGTCCCGCAGGGAGACTGTGTCCTGTCAGCCGTCGGGGTATGCCACGTAGGCGTATGGAGGGTTCGCGTGGAGGAGATGAACCCTCTCGACCAACGGTCCAATTTGTGCGCCCGCACATGTTTTTGGAGCAGGATGGGTCCCGGGGCTGCCAGCCAGGTCGGGAGTGACGTTCTGGAGGAGGACTTCCGAGGGAAGACAAGGACGCGTGCATGAGGTGTTTGATTTGTCGTGGTACAAAGCAGCGTCCGGGTGGAGTGGAGGGCGTCTGGGAGGACTTCCTGCCAGTGGGAAACTGGGAGACCTCTGGACCGTAGGGACAGCAGGATGGTCTTCTAGACCGTTCCGTTCTCCCTCTCTACCTGACCATTCCCCCGGGGGTTGTAACTGGTCGTCCTGCTCGAGGCGATACCCTTGCTGATCAGGAATTGACGCAGTTCGTCGCTCATGAAGGAGGACCCCCTATCGCTATGTATGTAGGCGGGGATCCGATCAGTGTAAAGATGTTGCAGAGGGCTTTAATGACCGTAGCCGCGGCCATGTCGGGGCAGGGTATGGCGAATGGAAACCGGGAGTACTCGTCAACCACGTTCAGGAAGTACGTGTTGCGGTCGGTGGAGGGGCGGGGGCCTTTGAAGTCCAGACTGAGGTGCTCAAAGGGACGGGAAGCCTTTATCAGGTGCGCTTTATCTGGCCTGTAGAAGTGCGGCTTGCACTCTGCGTAGATTTGGCAGTTCCTGGTGGCTGTTCTGACCTCCTCGATGGAGTAGGGCAGGTTGCGGGTGTTCACGAAGTGATAGAACCGAGTGACCCCCAGGTGGCAGAGGTCCTCGTGGAGGGTTCGGAGACGGTCCACTTGTGCGTTGGCACATGTGCCGCGGGATAGGGCATCGGAAGGCTCGTTCAGCTTTCCGGGACGATGTAAGATCTCATAGTTATAGGTGGAGAGTTCGATCCTCCACCGCAAGATCTTGTCGTTCTTGATCTTGCCCCGCTGTGCATTATCGAACATGAAGGCAACCGACCGTTGGTCAGTGAGGAGAGTGAATCTCCCGACGGCCAGGTAATGCCTCCAATGTCGCACACCGTCCACTATGGCCTGGGCCTCCTTTTCCACTGAGGAGTGGCGGATTTCTGAAGCGTGGAGGGTACGTGAGAAAAAGGCCACAGGTTTGCCCGCTTGATTGAGGGTGGCCGCCAGAGCTACGTCGGACGCGTCGCTCTCGACTTGGAAGGGGAGGGATTCGTCGATCGCCTGCATCGTGGCCTTTGCGATATCCGCTTTGATGCGGCTGAAGGCCTGGCGGGCCTCTGTCGACAGGGGAAAGACCGTGGACTGAATTAGCGGATGGGCCTTGTCCACGTAGTGGAGGACCCACTGGGCGTAATAAGAGAAAAATCCCAGGCAGCGTTTCAGGGCCTTGGAACAGTGAGGGAGGGGGAACTCCATGAGGGGGTGCATGCATTCAGGGTCGGGGCCTATAACTCCATTTCGCACTACGTAGCCGAGGATGGCTAGCCGGTCGGTGCTAACACACATTTTTCCCTGTTGTATGTGTGATTCAGGGCATTCGCGGGCTGGAGGAATTTGCGGAGGTTGGCGTCAGGGTCCTGCGGGTCGTGGCCGCAGATGGTGACGTTATCGAGGTACGGAAACGTGGCCCGCAAACCGTACCGGTCAACTATTTGGTCGATCTCCCGTTGGAAGACCGAGACTCCATTAGTGATGCCGAATAGAACCCTTAAGAAGTGATAGAGCCGCCCATCTGCTTCAAAGGCAGTGTATTTGCGGTTGCTCGGGCAGATGGGGAGCTGGTGATAGGTGGACTTAAGGGCCACCGTGGAAAAGACCTTGTACTGTGCAATCCGATTGACCATGTCGGACATGCGGGGGAGAGGATACGCATCCAGCTGCGTGTACCTATTGATGGTTTGACTGTAGTCTATGACCATCCTCTGCTTCTCCCCGGTCTTTACAACTACCACCTGAGCTCTCCGTGGACTATTGCTGGCCTGGATTATGCCTTCCCTCAGCAGCCGCTGGACTTCTGACCGGATAAAGGTTCGGTCCTGGGCACTGTACCGTCTCCTCCTAGTGGCGACGGGTTTGCAATCCGGGGTGAGGTTCGCAAACAGGGAAGGCGGGTCGACCTTGAGGGTCGCGAGGCCGCAGATAGTGAGTGGAGGTATAGGGCCGCCGAATTGAAACGTTAAACTCTGGAGGTTGCACTGAAAATCTAACCCCAGGTGTGTGGCAGCGCAGAGGTGGGGGAGGATGTAAAGCCGGTAGTTCTTGAACTCCCTCCCCTGCACCGTGAGGTTCGCGATGCAGAACCCTTTGATCTCTACGGAATGGGATCCTGCTGCCAGGAAAATCTTTTGATTACTCGGGTGGATCGAAAGAGAACACCGTCTTACCGTATCGGGGTGTATAAAATTCTCCGTGCTCCCAGAGTAAATCAGGCAGGGCGCCTCGTACCCATTTATGAATACCGTCGTTGTTGCCGTTTGGAGAGTTCGGGGCCATGACTGGTCCAGGGTCACCGAAGTCAGTCGCTGTTGCTGCATCGGGGCGTTTTCCTCAGAACCCGTGGGACCGTCCATTCCAAGGTCCTTAGCCATCAGCCAAGATGGCGGTGTCCACGTGTCGGGGGGTGGACAAGATGACGCCGCCCATTGATCGCACGTGACCGGTGCACAAAATGGCGGCACCCATCCCTCCCGCATGGTGTCCGGGACCCAAGATGGCGGCGCCCGTTGGCCGCACATGGATCGTTGGGGGGGATTGAGTTTGGGGTCTTGGTTCTCCCCTGTAAATTGCGGCGACCCCCCGGGCCTGGCACACCGCTGCAAAGTGCCCCTTTTTGCCACACCCTTTGCAGAGGGCTGAAGGGGCTGGGCAACACAGCCGCGGGTGTTTCGTTTGCCCGCAAAAGTAGCAGCGGGGCCCCCCCAGGTGGTCTGGAACTCTGGCAGCACAGGCCTGCGGGGGGGTGGGTGGTGCCGGGGGTCGGTCGCGGCGTGGGTCCACGGTGCCCAAGAGGCTGCTGCGCAGTCGGGGGCATTCTGTGGTGCCACATCGAGTGAGGCAGCAAGGGCCCATGCCTCCTTGAGGCCTAGTGAGTCTCTTTCCAGCAACCGCTGGCGAATTTGGGACGAGAGCATACCAGCCATGAAAGCATCCCGAATTAGTGGCTCCGTATGTTCATTAGCCGAAACCGGTGGGCAGTTGCAGTTTCTGCCAGTATTAACAGCGCACTGTAGAATTCGTCCAGCGATTTCCCGGGGATTTGCCATCTCGTCGCGAGCTGGTGGCTTATGTAGACCTGGTTGACGGGCCAAACGTAGATTCCTCTCAGCATGGCGAGTGCCGCCTGGAAATCGTCTGCGTCCTCTGTGAGAGTGTAGGTTTCCGGGCTCACCCTGGAATACAGGACCTGCAATTTCTGGTCTTCTGTAACTGTGCTGCTGGGGAACAAGTCTGCGTAATAAATTGTAGCACAATCAATCACTCACGAGACGAGATGAGATGGAGTCAATCGATGGCTTTATTACGCAGACTTGTTCCCCAGCAGTACAGTTACAGAATGCGGCTGCTGGGAGAACCCGGGCTCTTATACTCCGCCTTACTGGGTGGAGCCAGTAGGCAGCTGATCCAATCGGGACCCGGCGTCTATCCACCAATAGCCTCTCGGCATCACACGGTACCGTAATACCCCTAATGCATACCACCACACTGTTGAAGACAGGTGAGCAGGAGTGAGTGATACGAGTGCGCTCGTCTGGTATTTAAATATCGTGCCCAGACCTTCGAATCCACCATCGGCGTTGTGCGGATGCATCAGCTGCCGGCCTGCGAGGTGTTCCAGAGAGGGAACCCAACTGTGTATTATTGATTAGATTCCAAGAATAGAATCCGGTGTGGAATCCCGTCATTCTAGTGAGCGGGAAAGACCCTGCCAGAGTTGCCCGCCACCATAATTAGTCCCAAAAATTGAGAATTCCGCCCAGAGTGTGGAAAAGGCCAAACTACGAGAGCTAATTTATTGTCACTCTCAGAGAGCCCTAAGAGCCGCAGAGCATTGAGTGCTAAAGTTACTGGCATTTTATACATTTATGAGGACAATTTATGAGGATTGTTGCCATTTATAGGGTGGTTTAATTGAGTTGTTTAAGCCAAGGTTTGTTCCAAAAGGTTTAAGAAGAAATGTTAACTGTGTCATGATATTCATAATAAATGTTTCACTTTAATATTAAATCAGCACATTTGTTCTGAGAAGTTACTTTCTGATTTCAAAAAAACCTCCTTCTGATACACAAATTGCCAAACTATTCTGGCAGCTGTTTGAAGTTTCCCTTTGGGATTTAGGCAGTTCGGTACTTAACATCTGCTGGGTATCACACTTAATCTGCGATGCAATTGCGAATAAGGAAGACGAGCAATTTCATTTATTCTGCAGCAGCGAAAGAAAAAATAATAGCATCACAAATAGGCTTACATTAACACTGCAATAATAAAATCCCCTAGTCACCACACTATGGCACCTATTCAGGTACATGGAGGGAGAATTCAAAATGTCCAATTCATCTAACAAGCTTGTCTTTCGGGAGGAAACTAGAGGGCCCGGAGGAAACCCACATTGACATGGGGAGAATGTGCAGTCTCCGCAGAGACAGTGACCCAAGCCGGAAATCGAAACTGGGTCCCTAGCGCTTTGAAGCGATAGTAATAACCACCGTGCTACTGTGCCATCCATAAAACCAAGCCGCTGGTACTTACATGAATTAAAATGTGATTTTTCACAAGGAGATTTGGATCTAAAGTAAAGTAAACTCGCCATAGTGACAGATCACCATAGGATGCTCTCTCCTTTGAGAGAGAGAGAGAGAGCTGACGGGTGGTGATGTAACCTGAGAATCACCATACCTCAGGCAAGGAAAAGGTTAAGAAGGTGGATCTTGGGGAGCAAGGGGCCGCAAGTGGTTAGCACTGTTGTTTCATGGCGCCGAGGTCCCAGGTTCGATCCCGGCTCTGGGTCACTGTCCATGTGGAGTTTGCACATTCTCCCGTGTTTGCGGGTGTTTCGCCCCCACAACCCAAAGATGTGCAGGGAGGGTGGATTGCTAAATTGCCCCTTAATTGGTTAAATTGGTAGGTGGATTGGCCATGCTAAATTGCCCCTTTAATTAATTGGATACACTAAATTTTTTTAAAAAGAAGGTGGATCTTCAGGAATCACCTCAGCCAGTACCGGAATTGAACCCATGCTGTTGGCCTTGATCTGCATTACAAGCCAGCGTCCAGCTAACTGGGGAAAATTACTGTTACTGGATGATATTTTAAACCTGTTAACATAGGATTTTTAATTTTCAATCTGATGAAGAACTGTTTTATAAATTTAAGAGCAGCATTTTTGAATGGATTTAAAACATTGATGCAAGCACAATGCAAGACTAATTTGATCTTAATGTCAACAAATCTGAAGCAAGAAAAGATAATAAGTATTCAGCTAATTGTAAGTGAAATTAACTGGGTAATGGATGACACATAGAAATCAAGTTAATTGTCAACCACTAGGAAATGCAAATCATTTTTGAAAATAATTTTCCCATTTTCCTCTCTTGAGCACTGAGGATGGCGGAGTTAATGAAGAACTTCAGCCTTCAGATCCGGAGGGGCAGTTTTCCTGAAGTCTGCTACATCTGTGAGGAAATCCAACAGACGTTCCCCATTTTCATTCCCTTCAATGAAACACTCTGTGGTATCCAGGTCAGAGGGTAGCTCATAGCGATGATACTTCACTCTCATTTCATCAAGCACTTTTGATCTTTATTCTGGATGGTGTCGAGCTTCTTGAATTTTGTTGAAGTTACATCCATCAAAACATCTGGAAAGAATTCTATTTCACTCCTGACTTGGGCCATCTAGATGGCAACAGTCATTTGTAAGAAAGGAGGCGAGTTATCTGCCACTGAATTCTCAGCAAGTAACATTTGTTATAAGACCATAAGACCACAAGACATAGGAGCGGAAGTAAGGCCATTCGGCCCATCGAGTCCACTCCACCATTCAATCATGGCTGATTTCAACTCCATTTACCCGCTCTCTCTCCATAGCCCTTAATTCCTCGAGAAATCAAGAATTTATCAACTTCTGTCTTAAAGACACTCAATGTCCTGGCCTCCACCGCCTTCTGTGGTAATGAATTCCACAGACCAACCACTCTCTGGCTGAAGAAACTTCTCCTCATCTCTGTTCTACTGTGACTCCCTTTTATTCTAAGGCTGTGCCCCCGGGTCCTAGTCTCCCCTGCTAATGGAAACAACCTCCCTACGTCCACCCTATCTAAGCCATTCATTATCTTGTAAGTTTCTATTAGATATCCCCTCAACCTCCTAAACTCCAATGAATATAATCCCAGGATCCTCAGACGTTCATCGTATGTTAGGCCTACCATTCCTGGGATCATCCGTGTGAATCGCCGCTGGACCCGCTCCAGTGCCAGTATGTCCTTCCTGAGGTGTGGGGCCCAAAATTGCTCACAGTATTCTAAATGGGGCCTAACTAATGCTTTATAAAGCTTCAGAAGTACATCCCTGCTTTTATATTCCAAGCCTCTTGAGATAAATGACAACATTGCATTTGCTTTCTTAATTACGGACTCAACCTGCAAGTTTACCTTTAGAGAATCCTGGACTAGGACTCCCAAGTCCCTTTGCACTTCAGCATTATGAGTTTTGTCACCGTTTCAAAAATAGTCCATGCCTCTATTCTTTTTCCAAAGTGCAAGACCTCGCACTTGCCCACGTTGAATTTCATCAGCCATTTCTTGGACCACTCTCCTAAACTGTCTAAATCTTTCTGCAGCCTCCCCACCTCCTCCATATCTTGCCCCCTTTACCTATCTTTGTATCATCGGCAAACTTAGCCAGAATGCCCCCAGTCCCGTCATCTAGATCGTTATATTGCACATGTAATAACATAATGGATTTTAAATAAACCAAAGTATTGAATCAAGCAGACATTAAGTGTACAAATTCCCCTCCTGGGATTACTCTTGGAGTTTTGGAGTTGATCATTACTCCGGTAAGAACCAGGTGCATGTTATGAAGATCTTGAGATAGAAACAGTTATATATTCAGCAGGAGATATTTAGAATTACAACTGCAGGAGCTGACATGGATACGTTTTTATTTGTTCCTGTCAGACTCTCTTTGCTGGTACATGTGTCTGTGGCATCCTGAAGTGAACAAAATGCACAATGCAATTTTCAATACACTTTCAAAAATTCATTTACGGGATGTGGGCGTCGCTGGTTAGGCCAGCATTTATTGCCCATCCCTAGTTGCCCTTCAGAAGGTGGGGACGAGCTGCCTTCTTGAACCGCTGCAGTCCTTTAGGTGTAGCTACACCCACTGTGCTGTTAGGCAGGGTGTTCCAGGATTTTGTTCCCGCGACAGCAAAGGAAGACAATATATTTCCAAGTCAACGTGATGAGTAACTTGGAGGGGAACCACCAGGTGGTTGGGTTCCCAAATATATGCTGCTCTTGTCCTTCTAGATGGTAGTGGTGATGGGTTTGGGATATGCTGTCCAAGGAACCTTGGTGAGTTGCTGCAGTACATCTTATAGATGGGACACATGGCTACAGCTGTTCGTCAATGGTGGAGGGTTTGAATGTTTGTGGAAGGAGGAGCAATCGATGGGCTGCTTTGTCCTGGATGGTGTCAAGCTTCTTGGCATGTTGTTGGCGCTGCACTCATCCAGGCAAGTGGAAAATATTCCATTACATTCTTGACTTATGCGTTGTAGATGGTGAAAAGGCTTTGAGCGGGTTAGGATGTGAGTTACTCACCATAGGTTTTCTAGCCTTTGTCCTGCCCTGGATGTCACAGTATTAATGTGACTCGTCCAGTTCAGTTTCTGATCAATGATAACTCCCAGGATGTTGATTGTGGTTATATGGTTTACTTGAGCTCTTTAATCCTCGTTCATATAAAACATGACTACCCAACATATATTGGACATTTAAGCCAGGCCTTTAAATAACTTATCCATCTCCTTATGTCTAAGTGGGTCTCACCCCTACAACCAAAAAGATGTGCAGAGTAGGTGAATTAACCACACTAAACTGCCCCTTAATTGCAATCTTTTTTTTAAAATCACGTGCTCATTCTTTCAGACTCTTAACCTTACCTTGGACATACTTCACAAAAATGACTTATTCAGTAGAACTGAACGTTGCTTTAAAGTGGATGGCCATGCTAAATTGCCCTTAGTGTCCAAAAAGATTAGGTGGTAGTTACTAGGTTACGGGGATAGGCTGGAGGTGGGGGCTTGGCTAGGGTGGTCTTTCCAGGGCAGGTGAAGACTCGCTGGGCCGAAAGTCCTCCTTCTGCACTGTGGATTCTATGATTCTATGATTGTGTGGATACCGCAAACAATAAGTTACATGGACAATGTAAACCCACATTCCCACATCCTGCTCTTTTCCATAGCCCTGCAATCTTATTTCTCTTTTCAAGTGTTTAGCCAATTCCATTTTGGAAGTTTCTGTTCAATTTGCTTCAAATGTCCGATCAGACGTTACATTCCAGAACATCATATGTTGTTCTGTGAAAAAAGGACATGAAGCGGATGCATGGGGAGGACTACCTCAGCATAGAAGAAATCGTTGGATCTGGTTGTATCTGAATCTCCTTTGCAAAATTCCATCTTTCCTGCCGGAAGACACTGCTGTCTGTACTTCTAACCAACTCAGAAACGGAATGAACTGATTTTGATCCTTAATTTTCAGTTCACAGTTTTAACGCTCCTCACACAATAACATTGTGCTCTCACCATGTGTTTTTTTTTAATGTCTTGATGCAATTGATTATACATGGTTTCAGCCCAGTGAGTGCAGAGCAAAACTTCATCCAAAACAACAATGTTAACCGAATGATCATGAACATAATTGTAGACGACAATCATTCATAAAAGATCAACCTATTTTTGCCAAAAAGGGTTTACTGTCATTTCACATTGGTTACAACAAACTACTGATTCTGTGATTAGTCAAGAGATTACTTACGTCACAGCCACACATGGGGTGGTATTCTGCCAACTGCCTGGTGGGTTTGGTGGCAGGTGGGTGCGAATAATCTGGCAAGAGCCAAAAAGTCAGAAAACCGCTGGCATAAAATTACATTACAATTCTCCCAATGGCACGTTAATGGCAGGTCAGTCATCCCACTGGCAGGTGGCACGAAATTCATTCACATCTTATGAATGCCCGATAAAACAGCTGCTCATCAGTGTACTGTCAGGTCTTCCGATCCTGCATCAAGCCAGCGCAAAATCACGTTGTTGTCAAACCCGATTGCTCAAGAGTGGCATGCACAAGGCAGTCCTCAATTTGCCGGCTGCATGCTGGCTCAGTGGTTTGGCCACACAGCGCCAAGGACCCGGGTTCAATTCCGGCCCCGTGTCACTGTCTATGTGGAGGCTGTGTGGGTCTCATCCCCACACGCCAAAGATGTGCAGGGTAGGTAGATTGACCACACTAAATTGCACCTTAATTGGAAAGAAATAATTGGGCACTCTAAATTTTTTTAAAAAACAATTTGCATGATACTTTGAGGCGAGTACAACAAACCTTTCTGCCATAGTGCTGCACTGCTCCAGCTATACCATTCACCACTCTGCCTGGGGAGACCGGTTCCTGCCCTCCATCTCCTTGCGGAGTTGGTCTTCATGTACAGCACTCTGCTGCTTGACCCATAGACAATGCTGTGGCACTGTCTCAGTTCAGTACTCCTTCAACACCCACTCCCATACCCCCCCGGCGCCACACACCTGTGCCTACCTGATGGCACTGTGCTGTTGGACTCATGCAGCCACTGCAACAAAGGTCCAAGGTTTGACCATGGGATGGAGTACGATGTGAACGGGAGGAGGAAGTGGAGGCAGAGGAGGTTGCTGACCTGATGAACACAAGGTGGGCAATGTGGAAGGAGAGCTGTGCAAGAAGTTGCAGTGGGTCAGGCAAAGGTTCACAATGGCACGCAGAGGGATAAGGAGGTGGCTGAAGATAACAAACAATGGAAGGCGGAGGGAAGACCAATGGGGGGAAGCTGGACTCCGACACGCCTGCCTGAATAGCTTACAAACAAGGGGGTCAAAGGAATACCACATTATTTACAGGAAGGAGATGGATGAAGACCTCCAGAGGAGGTTGGTAAAAGTTCAGGAGGGGCATGGGAGCTTCAGAGGTTACGAGCATGGGCAAAGGTGGTTGAATCCAGGAACATCCTTCTTCTTGAAGCTGCTAGCCTTTTCTCGCTGGACATCCTGCATGGACTGGTGAAGACAGGTGAGCTGGAGAAAGTGATATGAGTGCACTGGACTGTGTCATGTGAGGGTAACTTTAAGAAATGGGTGTTTATTACTGCAGTGATATCAGAGTGGGCAGCGCTGGATAGCTGCAGTCACAGCCAGAAGGTGTATGAATCTCTCTGTAACCTAAAGACTGTAAATCGATTCTGGTGATTTAAAACTATTAACAGCAATCACTTTAACCTGATGTGCTTCTGGCAAAAGGTGTTTTAAGTCTTATGGATGTTAAAAGGAAAGCTTAAGGGATTACTTAATGTTGTAGTCTTTGGGGGTTGTATTTGAGTTGATGGTTGCTAAGATGTTCACTATGTTTTAAAAAGGTTAACTTGAGTTCAAAGAATAAACATTGTTTTGCTTTAAAAAATACTTTTCAATTTCTGTTGTACCACACCTTCAGAGTGGGCCGTGTGCTCCCCATGCCACAATCTATGAAAAGTTGTGGGCCAGGTGAACTCCATGATACACTTTGGGGTTCTCTAAACCCTGGCCCATAACAACTGGCATTTAAATATGGCGGCAGAACCTTTAATCCCATCAGCTAAGGTGGGTGGACTAATCAGCTGTCATCCCATCGGGAGATTCAGAGGGGAACACTCCTGTGCATAATTAATGAGGATCCAGGCACAGAATGAAAGGCACTGCTGGAGCTGCCCACCATTCCACTTAGTCTCCGAAACAGAGAATTTAAGATAAAAGATGAGTTAATAGTTCAAACAAAACTGTTGTTTTCACATGAAAACACATAGTGCATAAAAACATTGAAGTTTAATCAATACCGTTGTATTTGGTGAGTTGGTGTGGATTTGGCTCCACCACTTCATTGTGAATAGAAAGGCCAGGATGTTTGGATTGAATTTTGCCAAGAATTTCAATGTCCACTTCACCTGAATGGAAATAACACAATATTTCTGTCCATGAATTCATTGCAGCACATTTTCAATGGAAGTCGATCAGCTGCATTGAATCTGATAGGATTTCCTCGTTTTAAATTTCAAAAGTTCAGATCAATTCTAATCATTTTCCACTTATCTGAAAGCAATGCACTTTTGCAAAAGCATAACAAGCTAAATTTATTTTTATTGAGTCTATTGAGTCTATTTCATGTCAGATCAAACATAGTGTGAATATTAATCACCGCATATTAAAACTACTCTGATATTAATTGAATTGTGGAGATAGCTGACGAGATAAGGGAATGGAGTCCATGCCATGTGTACATGACTCCTTTCTAACCTTATGTGTAAATATCCCAAGAAGGGAAAATTTGCAACTGTAACGAGTAATGGGGAATGTTTTTTTCATTCATTCTTGGGATGTGGGCATCTAGGTCAGCATTTGTTATCCATTCCTAATTACCCTTGAACTCAGTGGCTTGCTAGGCCATTTCAGTGGGGGATAGGTAAGAATCAACCACATCTCTGTGTGGGTCTAGATTCACATGTAGGCCAGATCAGGTAACAACAGCAGATTTCCTTCTCTAAGGGACATTAGTGAACCAGATGGGTTTTTACGACAATCAGCAATGGTTTCACTGTGGTCCCTGGTGACCACAAAGAATTTCTGCTCAGAGTTAATGAGTTGGAATCTGAGCTTCGGATGCTGCGACACTCAGAGAGGGGTGAGAGTTACCTGGATGCTGTGTTTCAGGGGGCAGTCACACCCCTTAGATTAATTACCTTGAATTTGGCCAGTAGTCAGTGACAGGAGACTAGGGCTGTGAATGAGGCAGGGAGAGGGATTCAGGAGCTGGGGTTGCAGGAGCCTCAGCCCTTGTCCAACAGGGTTTGAGATTCTTGCTCCCTGTGTGGATGAGAGTGCGGACAGTGGGGAGGATGACAAACTGACCACAGCACAGTACAGGTAGCTATTCAAGTGGGGGGAGAGAAGTTAAATGTAGTGGTAATCAGTGGTAGTATAGTTAGCGTCATATACAATGTTCTCTTTAACCAAATGTGTTGCCTGCCTGGTGCTTGGGTTCAGGATATCTCATCTGGACTGCAGAGTGAGAGGGGAAAAGACCCCTTTGCCGGGGACCACATAGGTACCGATGACAGGTAAAAGAAGGAAAGTGGTTCTGCTAAGAGAATATGAGTAGCTCGGGGCTAATTTAAAAAGCAGGAACTAAAAGGTAATAATCTTCAGATTACTTCTAGAGCTACGAGGTAATGGGCACAAGGTCAATAAGATTAAAGAGGTACATGTGTGGATGAAAGGTTGGTGTGGGAGAAATGGGTTGAATTCATGGTACATTGGCACCAGTACTGTGTACAGTTTGGTCCCCTTATTTGAGGAGGGATATAGTTAAATACTCTGTATCAGGGGTGATAACATACACGCCTCATGAATACAACAGATACATCATTCGATCATGAACAATGAACACTGCAGGACCTACCTGAACCACTTCCTACCCCCAGGACATTTAGACAGGAAACTCACTTTTTCCCGATGCTGCAAAGAAAATAACATTTTATTTTTAAAAGGCATAAACAAATCTGAAATGACATTTGTAACAAATGGTTTCACTGAACAATGGCTGCGTAGATCTTAATTTTAATATGCAAAAGGCTAAGAGTTAATCTGCAAACCTGCAAAGCAAAAATTATCAAATCATTTGAACTATGTCAACTCATCATGAAGAACTAAATGACCTGCAATTTACAATAGCAATGATGGTGAAACTGTCAGCATTCCCTGTCATTACTCCTCTGTAACTGACAGAAAACCAGTCATGAGATTAGTTGCAGATGAGTGGAGTTTAGATGCTATTAATCAACTGCGTATTCTTAAGGAGTACGTGTCAAATCCAAGTTAGTAGTGTTGATAAGTTTATAACTTTGTTTAAGTTAAAGCTATTTTGTGGTTTTTGTGAACACTACGCCAACTATCCTGAAATAAGCAACACAAAGAACACCACATGGTACCAGGGGTCTATTTATTTTAAGAAACAACAATTAGATTAGGAAAAAATAGCATTAGTAGATTTAAGAAGCAATCCAGAAGCTATAGAACTCAGAAAAAAATCTATGAAGAAGACTAATCAGAAGATGGAAGGTCTCAAGAAGCCTGACCACTTCAGGACACACGATAAACGATGTCAGAACTGGGATTTCTTTAAACAGCAGTTTGAAGTTTGCCTTTCTGCCTTGGCAGTTGAAAATGCCTCAGACCAAAGGAAAATAGCACTCCAATTAAATTTGGCTGGGCCGCAAGGATTAGGAATTTATAGTGACTTCAAACCCATGTTATCCTCAGTCTAATGGAAAAGCAGAAAAAGGAGTCGGGATAATACAGAAGTTATTCCGCAAAACAATTGTCAGGATGGCAGCACAGTGGTTAGCACTGTTGCTTCACAGTTCCAGGATCCCAGGTTCTATTCCCAGCTTGGATCACTGTCTGTGAGGAGTCTGCATGTTCTCCCCGTGTCTAAATGGGTTTCCTCCGGCTGCTCCGGTTTCCTCCTATAGACCAAAGATGTGCATGTAAGGATTGGCCAGGATAAATTGCCCTGAGTGTCCAAAAAAGGTTAGATGGGCTTACTGGGTTATGGGGATGGGGTGAGGTAGTGGCTTGGGTGGGGTGATCTTTTCAAGGGCCAGTGTAGACTTGATGGGCCGAATGGCCTCTTTCTCCACTGTAAATTCTATGATTCTATGATGATGGTCAAGACATATCATTGCCATTGTCAGCGTACAGAGTGACATCACTGTCAACAAAATGATCAGGGGGTTGGATAGGGTGGATAGTGAGAGCCTTCTCCCGCGGATGGATATGGCTGGCACGAGGGGACATAACTTTAAACTGAGGGGTAATAGATATAGGACAGAGGTCAGAGGTAGGTTCTTTACGCAAAGAGTAGTGAGGCCGTGGGATGCCCTACCTGCTACAGTAGTGAACTCGCCAACATTGAGGGCATTTAAAAGTTTATTGGATAAACATATGGATGATAATGGCATAGTGTAGGTTAGATGGCTTTTGTTTCGGTGCAACATCGTGGGCCGAAGGGCCTGTACTGCGCTGTATTGTTCTATGTTCTATGTTCTAACTGGTCTATCACCTGCTCAGCTGTTAATGGGTAGATGACTAAGAACCACATTACCTGAGATCACCAGTCCAGAAATGGACAATAAAGAGATACAGGAACATATCATAGCAATGCAAAAGAAGCAACAAGAGGGCTATGATAAACAAACCAAACCTCTGTCTGAACTTCGAGAAGGTGACTTTGTTCGAATTCAGAATCCAAAAGGAGAATGGCAACCCGTTGCAAAATGTCTGAAACAAGTAGCACCAAGGTCATATTTAGTCAAAACAGAGCAGGGATCGCTGTTCAGGAGAAACAGAGGAGCATTGCTGTGTGTCAAGCATAAAGTTCAACCTCAGCTTTCAAATGTTGCACCACCTGGCATTGTCTTTCCAAATCCTTGCTTAGCACAAACCCAGCAAGAAGATGTCGCAGAGCAATCGAACACCCTGAACATTCAAGGGTCCCAGGTTCGATTCCCACTGGGTCACTGTCTGTGCGAAGTCTGCACGTTCTCCCTGTATCTGCGTCGGTTTCCTCCGGGTGCTCCGTGGGTTTCCTCTGAGTGCTCTGGGTTCCTCCCACTAGCCCCAAAAGACGCATTGTTAGGCAATTTGGACATTCTGAATTCCCCCTCGGTGTACACAAACAGGCGCCAGAGTGTGACGTATAGGGGCTTTTCACTGTAACTTCATTGCAATGTAAGGCGACTTGTGACAATAAAGATTAGTTTTATTATTACGTTAAGAAGATCTATAAAAAGAGGAAGACCACCAGAGAGACTTAATTTATGATGACTGGATAATGAAACATTTGCTCGTCTAAGCAATGTAACAGTTATTTACGAATTAATGTACAGGATTATAGTGTGAGTTCATGATAGTTACTAGCTAATCATCAGTTTCACACCTGAAATGTAATGGTTGAAGAAAATATCACTATAATTTTCTTTTACAAAGAAAGGGGGATGTGATATTATCATAACTATCAGTACTGCAAGCGTTTATGTAGTGTCGAGAGTAGCCACTAGAGGGAGCTACAGTTACAACTATATAAGGCAGTGACGCTAAGCATTAGACAGAAGGTGTGTGCAGGAGTTAGCTAGTGAAGGTCAGAAGAGCAGATAGTGTAAATGAGTGCAGAACATAGTTCAAACCAGTTGAGATTAGCTGTAGATGAGAGTAGTTCATATGCTTTTAATCAACTGTGTATTCTTAAGGAGTATGTGCCTAATCCAAGTTAGTACTGTTAATAAATGTATAACTTTGTTTAAGTTAAAGCTATTTTGTGGTCTTTGTGAACACTACGCCAACCTTCCTGAAATAAGCAACACAAAGAACACCACAGGGACAACCCGCTACATGGAAGATGCATGTTTTCCCTTTTCAGCTGCATTATGCTGCTATAATGCTGATAGCCGAGTGAGAATTTACAGTAATATAATCAACATAAACATTTAATCTAAAAATGTATATTTTTAAAAATTCATTTGGCAGGATGAATAGCTGGGCCGGTCCCAATTGTCTATCCCTAACTGCCCTTCATTTCAGACCCACATGTAGGGCAGATGGGTCATTTTGAACAAAGAGATGCAGAGCAGTTATACATCCTCTTATGAATTGTTTCGTGGTCATCATTCGACATTTTTAAATTCCAGATTTGTATTGAATTCAAATGTCACCATCTGCTCTGGTGGAATTTGAACCCTGGTCCCCAGATCTTGCCCTGGGTTTCTGGACTGCTAATCCTGTGGCAATACTGCCTCCCCTTGTTGTCTCTACATATAAATAATAGATATGCATACATGTATTTCTTTATTTATTTCATATATGGATCATTTATGTTGCGTTGTATTTATTAAAGTTTAATTTGTGTTTTATAGAATACAGTGGAATAGAATATCTCTGTGGTAATTGATGCTGACAGAGGTTCAACAAATAATCCTAAATAACTCTTCCAGGGAAGGTGTTGGAAGATTTCTGTCAGGAATGTGATGGAATATTCTTCCCTTGCCTTGATGAGTGTAGCTCCAACAACACGCAAGAAACTTGACAACATCGAGGACAAAGCAGCCCACTTGGTTGGCACCTCACCCACATACATTCACCCCCTCCGCCACCAATGCACAGTGGCAATAGTGTGTATGATCTACAAGATACACTGCAGAATCGCACCAAGGTTCCTTAGACAGCACATCCCAAATTCACGACTACCACCATTCTGAAGGACAAGAGCAGCAAACACCTGGGAACACCACTGCCTGGAAGTTATCCTCCAAGCCACAGACCATCCTAGTTTTCATAGAATTTACAGTGCAGAAGGAGGCCATTCGGCCCATCGAGTCTGCATCAGCTCTTGGAAAGAGCACCCTACCCAAGGTCAACACCTCCACCCTATCCCCATAACACAGTAACCCGACCCAACACTAAATGCAATTTTGGACACTAAGGGCAATTTATCATGGCCAATCCACCTAACCTGCACATCTTTGGACTGTGGGAGGAAACTGGAGCACCCGGAGGAAACCCACGCACACACGGGGAGGATGTGCAGACTCCTCACATCCCTTGAAGAAATAAATTTTATAATGTTGTTGAGATCGATGTCTTCTCACAATTCTGGCCTTTTGCATACATTTGGTTGAATCATTTGCCAGTCAAAGCATTAGGCTATGGAAATCCCTCTCTAAATCTCTTCCCTCTGTTTCACCATATGTTTGGTGGAATCTAGGTGGGGTTCTTTGGGCCTTTTGATTCTCCCAAAGCAAGTTGCTCGAGACAGTTGTTTGCTCTCTTTATTTAAAGCAACTATATAAATATTGGAACCTCTGCAAGACGCGAGAAAGTCTCTTTCCTCCAGATCTCAGTCCTCTGATGTTACATCATCATTACATCAGCATCATGAGCTTCTGATGTTAAATCTTTACAATCTTGATATCTCTTTTCTCCTTTAAGATTCTCCTGAACCCTCACATTCTGCCATTGTGTCTCAGTGCCAAATTTTGAGGATTTCCCTGTAAAGTACCTTGGAATGTGAGAACAAAGAACAAAGAACAAAGAAATGTATAGCACAGGAACAGGCCCTTTGGCCCTCCAAGCCCGTGCCGACCATGCTGCCCGACTAAACTACAATCTTCTACACTTCCTGGGTCCGTATCCCTCTATTCCCATCCTATTCATGTATTTGTCAAGATGCCCCTTAAATGTCACTATCGTCCCTGCTTCCACCACCTCCTCCGGTAGCGAGTTCCAGGCACCCACTACCCTCTGCGTAAAAAACTTGCCTCGTACATCTACTCTAAACCTTGCCCCTCTCACCTTAAACCTATGCCCCTTAGTAATTGACCCCTCTACCCTGGGGAAAAGCCTCTGACTATCCACTCTGTCTATGCCCCTCATAATTTTGTAGGCCTCTATCAGGCCTCCCCTCAACCTCCTTCGTTCCAGTGAGAACAAACCGAGTTTATTCAAGCGCTCCTCATAGCTAATGCCCTCCATACCAGGCAACATCCTGGTAAATCTCTTCTGCACCCTCTCTAAAGCCTCCACATCCTTCTGGTAGTGTGGTGACCAGAATTGAACACTATACTCCAAGTGTGGCCTAACTAAGGTTCTATACAGCTGCAACATGACTTGCCAATTCTTATACTCAATGCCCCGGCAAATGAAGGCAAGCATGCCTTCTTGACTACCTTCTCCACCTGTGTTGCCCCTTTCAATGACCTGTGGACCTGTACTCCTAGATCTCTTTGACTTTCAATACTCTTGAGGGTTCTACCAGGTTCTTGAGGTTTAAATGAGCTTTATAAATGCAAGTTGTTGTTGTTTCATGAATGCTGCAGCCTGGAGATTTTTTTTTTTGACAAGACATGAAACCAAAGGCAGGGTTTCCCCACCATCCTCTGTGGCATGTGTTCCAGCAGAAGGGCAACTCATCAATTTCTACTGGCTTCATCTTCTGTTCTCGTCAAAGTCCATGGCGTTTTGTGTGGGTTGTCTGTCCCCCTGCCAAGGAACCTGCTGCGATGGGTCATCGTTTCCTGAGGTGGAAGAGTGATAGGAAGGGCCTATTTTTGACTCCCTCTTATCTTTTATATATTAAAAAAACTCTTCCTATCTTCCTTTATATTACTAGCTAGCTTGCACTCATATTTCATCTTCTCCCCTGTTATTGGTTTTTTAGTTGTCCTCTGCTCACTTTTAAAGGATTCCCAATCCTCTGGCTTCCCACTAATTCTCTCCATATTGTCTGCTTTTTCTTTTGCTTTTATGCTGTCCTTGGCTTCCCTCGTCAGCCATGGATGACTTGTCCTCCCCTTAGCATGTTTCCTCCTCCTTACGATGAATTTCTGTTGTGCCTCCTGAATAACCCCCAAAGATTCCTGCCATTGCTGTTCCACTGTCTTCCCTGCTGGGCTCCTTTTCCAATCAACTCTGGCCAGCTCCTCCCTCATGTCTTTGTAGTTACCCTTATTTAATTGTAGTATCGTTACATCTGATTGCAGCTTCTCCCTCTCAAACTGCAGGGTAAATTCTATCATATTGTGGTGTCAATTCTATCATATTGTGGTCACTGGTCCCAAAGGATTCCTTCACCTTAATTTCCCTAATTAAGTCTGCCTCATTACATCACCAAATCCAGAATTGCCTGTTCCCTAGTAGGCTCTGTCATAAGCTGCTCCAAAAAATAATTTCTTAGACATTCAACAAATTACTTGTCTTGGGATTCACTGCCAACCTGATTTTCCCAGTCCACCTGCATATTGAAGTCCCCCATGATTATTGTAATATTGCCTTTTTTACATGCCTTTTCTATCTCCTGATTTATTTTCTGCCCCACATCCTGACTACTGCTAGGGGGCCTGTACATAACTCCCATCAGGGTCTTTTTACCTTTGCGATTCCTCAACTCTACCCACAGAGATTCTATGCCTTCTGATCCTATGTCGCTCCTTGCTATCGATTTAACTTCGTTGCTTACTAACAATGCAACCCGCCCCCTTTGCCCATCTGCCTCTCCTTTCGATAGGACACGTATCCATGGATACTTAGAGTCCAGCCCTGATCACCTTGCAGCCACGTCTCTGTGATGCCCACAACATCAAACCGGCCAATTTCAATGTGCGCAACAAACTCATTTACCTTGTTCCATATACTGCAAACATTTAGGTATAACACCCTTAATCCTGCATTGACTACCTCCCTTCTCACACTTGTCACCTTTTTTGCTCTGCCTGAGGATGATGTTGTTCCCTTATTTTGGTTCTCTATTTCCCCTTCAGTTATTACACCTTCTAAGTTAACACTCTGGTTCCTACCCCCCTGCCATACTAATTTAAATCCTCCCGAGTAACTCTAGCAACTCTCCCACCTGATATTGATGCCCCTTCAGTTTAGATAATATAATAATCGCTTATTGTCACAAGTAGGCTTCAATGAAGTTACTGTGAAAAGCCCCTAGTCGCCACATTCTGGCACCTGTTCAGGGAGGCCGGTACGGGAATGCAACTCGTCCTTTTTGTTCAGGTACCACCTGCCCCAGAAGAGATCCCAATTGTCCAGAAATCTGAGACATTCCCTCCTACATCATCAGTTTAGCCACGTGTATAACTGGACTGTCCTCCTATTCTTAGCCTCACTGGCACGTCGCACAGGGAGTAATCCTGAGATTACAACCCTGGAGGTCCTGCTTTTTAGCTTACTGCCTAACACCCTGAACTCCTTCTGCAGGACCTCACCACTCTTCCTGCCTATGTCGTTAGTACCTATGTGTACCACAACCTCTGGCTGTTCACCTTCCCCCTTCAGGACGACCTGTGTTGGTTCAGAGATATCCTTGACCCTGGCACCATACCATCCTGTAGTCTCTTCCCCGTCCACAGAAGTGCCTATCTGTGCCCCTTACTATAGAGTCCCCTATATCTACCGCTCCCCTGCACTTTGCCCTCCCCTGCTGAGCAAGAGAGCCAGTTGTGGTGCCACTGTTCTGGCTACTGTTGTTTTCCCCTGATTCCCCCCTCCCCCCCCCCCCTTCCCCCCCCCCCCCCCCCCGCAGCAGTATCCAAAATGGTATACCTGTTAGAGAGGGGGACAGTCACAGGGGATTCCTGCACTGACTGCCTGCCCGTTCTAGCGGTCACCCATCTGTCTGCCTGCACCGTGGGTGTGACCACATCTCTATAACTCCGATCTGTGACACTTTCCACCACCTGCATGCTCCTAATTGCATCCGACTGCTGCTCCACCTGAACCACGCGGTCTGTGAGGAGCTGCCATTGGTTACACTTGCTGCAGACGTAGTGGACTGGAACGCTGGAAGCTTCACGGATCTGCCACATCTCACATTTGGACCACTGCAACCCGTTCAGTGACATTTATACATTAATTAATTAATACAAATAAATATTTAAATTGTTATCATATTCAGTTACAATTAATTAAGAAACAGGAAATTTTAATTCACCACTTACCTCTTTAATTACCACATTGCTCCAAATTACCAAATTTCAATCCTCACTCAGACTCTCTCTTCAGACTGTCTCTAACTTCACTTCACTCCAGCTGTCTCCTCTTGGTGATGCTGGCAGCATTGACTGCCTCTGCCATCATCTCCCAGGTGGTGTTCAGGGGGGTCGGCTTGAGTCTGCGGCCCACCCTGGGGGCGAGGGTGTCCCTCCTCTTCTTGCTGGCATGGAGCTGTGGGTCTATCCCGAATTCCCGAACTTGGAGGGCAGATCTTCTGGTGAGCCAGCTTCCTTGCTGCAGTGAGTGTGCGGTAAGTGGAGCACCTAAAACAGCTCCAGCTGTCAGGCTCTTTGGTGCTAACTCGGGCCCCATTGGTTAGAATGCTCACTGGTCCAGGAATTGCTCATAATTCGAGCAGAGTGCCGGCCTATTAGCATGCCCTGACTCGCTTACCGAATAGCACCCCCAATGGAAGTGAGAATCGCACGTAATTCAGTCCCAGGATCAACACTGGGCTCCCAAACAGAGAATTCCAGTCCCTATCCCCATTAGCCATCTCCTTTGTGACATGGAGGACAAATTTCCAGATACTGACCTATCTTGAAAATGTTACATGAAACTTAAAATTGAACTCCTGTCTCCTCATTACCCTCATCCCCAACCCCTGAGGTTCCATTTTCTGGGGAATACATTTCCAACCCGTGTTCACATTTTTTGGTGACTGATGATCTTAAGGTCTGGCTTTACTGCAAGATAAACTAATCTGCATGTGGAGAAGTCGAACAGATCTGCAATGCTTTGTTTTTTCTTTCCCAATATACCGGGCGACGGACTGATAACTGGGAATGATTGCAATCTTCCTGCTTGCTACATCGAGCAGTTAGTAAGCCAGTTAGATTCCAACAAACAGATGCTGAATATCTGAAATTTTCAACCATCACTTGATAATTGAGAGTAAGAATGTTACCCACTGTTGCAAGCCATTGTGTAAATAGAAGAAAACATTTGGAGATTTAAAGATTTCCACTGAATAAGTAATTTATTATCTAGCTCATAGTCTTTTCTGAATCCCCAATTTTGAACATGACCTTAAACAAGCCTTACCTGGTCACTACATCTGGCAAATTCTTGTCAGTTATCTTTTCCATGCACTGATGTTCCGTGGAACGTTCTATGAAGAGTTTAAATGATTTAAAATACAGACCAACGTCTGAGGAGAGGAGTTTCATAGATGACTCCATCTTTCGTTCCCTGCTGTTAAGGAAAGGTAACAGTTCAGTTCACTCTGAATTTCCTAATCAGGACATGGCCATTGCCTTGATCGCAAAATTTGGAAAATGTCTTTACTGTCTGCTTTTGGCAAATATTAACTCCCACAGAGTATGCTCTGCTCAATTATTATCCTGAACTTTAGCCTCCTGTCCTTGTTTGCACCTAGTTAATAATTTACTCGCACTGTCCTCTTGTCCGGCCTTAATCTCTCCCTCGATGTAAACTCTCCAATCCATATTCACAGCCACCCCTTGATCTTGTCATAAGACCACAAGACCATAAGACATAGGAGCAGAATTATGCTACCCGGCCCATCGAGTATGCTTCGCCATTCAATCATGCTGATATTTTCTCATCACCATTCTCCTGCCATCTCCCCAAAACCCCCAATCCCCTTATTAATCAAGAACCTATCTATCTCTGCTTAAAAACACTCAGTGATTTGGCCTCCACAACCTTCTATGGCAAAGAGTTCCACAGATTCACCACCCTCTGGCTGAAGAAATTCCTCCTCATCTTGACAATACTGAATTCTTTACCCGTCAGTCTGGCCTCAATAAAACTCGAGATGGATTTGTAGGTATAATATTATTTATTTTTAACCAACTTGCAAGGCTGACTCGGTCCGCAGAGATTCAGAACACATAAGCGGTCTCCTGGAGCTCCAGAACCGAGTGAGATCGGAGACAAAGAAATCTTTACAAATCTCATTCAAATGGCATCAAGTTTCACATACAAGATTCTCATAGGTCATCCTATACACCTCCTGACCTGGCCATATATCCTGATTGGCTCACTTCGCATTTCTTAACCCTGGGCCTCTTGTTACCCAGCATCCTTTTCCCCATCCTTGCCATGCTTTCTGAATCCCTTTGTCCTTTGTTTGTGAACTCACTACTATCAGACTGGCTCACATCTACATTATTGTAACTAATATTTGAACTAACTATTTTATATCACATTTGTTTGTTCAATTCCTCAATCTGTTTTAAAGGATGGTCCCTTTAGTCTGAGATGGTGTCTAGTTTTTCCTACAAGTGGAAACATCCTCTCCACGTCCACTCTATCCAGGCCTCACAGCATCCTGTAAGTTTCAATAAGATCCCCCCCATCCTTCTAAACTCCAACGAGTACAGACCCAGAGTCCTCAACCGTTCCTCATATGACAAGTTCTTCATTCCAGGAATCATTCTTGTGAACCTCCTCTGGACCTTTTCCAAGGCCAGCACATTCTTCCTTAGTTATGGGCCCAAAGCTGCTCACAATACTCCAAATGGGGTCTGACCAGAGCCACATACAGCCTCAGAAGTACATTTCTAGTCTTGTATTCTACCCCTCTTGACATGAATGCGAACATTGCATTTGCCTTCTTAACTGCCGACTGAACCTGCACGTAAACTCTCGTGTACAAGGACTCCCAAGACCCTTTGTGCTTCTGATTTCCTAAGCATTTCCCCATTTAGAAAATAGTCTTTGCCCAAATTCCTCCTTTCAAAATGCATAACCTCACACTTTTCCACATTTTATTTCATGTGCCACTTCATTGCCCGCTCTCCTAGCTGGTCCAAGTCCTTCTGCAGCACCTTTGCTTCCTCAATACTACCTGTCCTTCTACAGATCTTTGTATCATCTGCAAACTTAGCAACAGTGCCATCAGTTCCTTCTTCCATCTCACATGGTCTTGCTACTCCGAGTATACCAATCACAGATAAGGCCATCCCTGATCACTTTCTTGTATCACTGTCCACCCAAAAGGAAAATAAATTTGGACCAGTATTCTTATTTCCCCGTTTTGCTGTTTATTTTTCCTTCTGGACATCACACTCCTGTATCATGACCCAAAGGGACCTCCTTCTGGATTGGTCCTTGTGGGAAAGCTATCCCCAATTCACTTCAAACTTTGGCTTTCAAAATTCCAATTGTCGAGTCTTTTTCCCTCCTTTCATCACCACATTTATGAATCTACTGGTTGGGTGACCTGCACGGGAACCTTCACCTTTCAGACCATTGTCCCCAATGAAATCATTACTCTTATCACCCTGGTCATTCCCCCGGTGAAGGCAATGATGGACCAAATGAACTGCTTCTGTATTGTAGCCATTTTTTGATTATATGGTTCATCTCAAAGTCTTGATGCCTCAGGGATGTAGACTTGAAATGAAATGGCAGACAAGTGGTTTAGCCACTCACTCCATTTTACCTAAACAAGCAGAGCCAGATGATCATTTGAAATGGCTGCAAAGTTACCTCTGGTGTCCTCCCAGCATCTGGCCTTTGGTCCCTCCTCTTTCTTATCTCCATGCCGTCCCTGAGCAATATCACCCAAAACGTGCACATCACATTTTACCTGTATGCTGACTTCAGATCAGATCCCACATGAGCCCTGAATTTTTTTATATTCCCTGTGGATGACCAGTAAACTAAGAGAACCAAACTGACCAAAATAAAAACCACTGGAAGAAACCAATGGACAAGATTTCACTTCATTTTGTTATGGGCCAGGGTTTAGAAAACACCAAAGTATATTATGAAGTTCACCTGACCTATAACTGTGTATTGATTTTGGTTACGATGAGCACAAGAGACTGCCTTTCAGATGTTGTTCAACAGAGTTCTTAGGTGCTTTTAATCAAAAAACAAGCTTTATTTTACGAATTTAGTTAACATCTTTAGAAACACACAAAGTAAGAATTATTATCAACTACAAACATAAAGACCCTACACAACTACAGTACTCTATGTACCACCCTTAATAAATTCCCTCTTTTACTGTTCCAATTCAATAACAAGATCCCATAAACAACAACAAAACTTTTAAAAGGGGTGGCCCATCACACGATGCTCTTACTGTCTTGAAGATTTGTTATTGATACTTTGTTTCCCTTTTCAAACAACAGGTTTGAATTCCTTCCAGAAAACAGTTATCTCTTTTGAATTATCAAGTCGTCTGGAAACAGCTTTTAAAATGAAGATAGAGAGGCACTTCTTTTCAACCTGTGCAGTACAAAACCAGTTCAAACTCAAAGCAAAAGTAAAATTCAGAGAGCTTCAGCCAGCTCCCAACCCCAAAACAAAAGTAAAAACTCACAGAGCCACATCCCAGCTCCACCCACACAATGACATCACTAAAGCCACGTGATAAGACAAAAGCATCACTTGAAGGGACACTCCCATGACAATATAACTGATACTTTGACAATCAAACTAAAAGAAACATAAATTAAACATTAATTAGCAGGCAAATTGTACTCAATAAATGACATAAATCACATTTTTAATAACCAACACCACAAAGATAGATTTCAAAGTTTTAACAGCCATTCCCTAAGTACATCTGGCACCACATCCAGTCACCAAGTCCTTCCCAACTTTAATTTCTACAGGTAAAGATCAATTCCTTTTCTTCATGCAGCATTTGCTAATTGAGTCACCTCTGACACAGCAGCTTTACTCCATCCGTGTTTCATGGATGTGATATCACCAAAAGGCTGCACTTCTGAAGAATTTCTTTAAATTAGGTCACACCAGGTTTCTTGGTGTGGATTTCCCAGAGTCACCTTCATCTGACGAATCGGTAACATGTGCACTGCGTGAACGGCTCTGGTAAAATAATTGAAGGAGCGGCAGTAACTTTATTTTACTATCCCTGCTGCTCAGCACTGTCTTCAGGTTTCCATCATTTAGCTACCTCACAGCCAGGAACCCCAAGGATGTAGATGCTTTGGAGAGGGTGCAGAAGCGGGTTACTCAGATGTTGCCTGGTTTGGAGGACATTAGCTATGATGAGAGGTTAGATAAACTCGGTCTGTTCTCAGTGGAACAACTGAGGTTGAGAGGCGACCTGATAGAGGTCTGCAAGATTATGAGTGGCATGGATAGTGTGGATAGTCAGATGCTATTTCCTAGGGTAGGAGAGTCAAGTACTAGAGGACATAGGCTTAATGTGCATGGGGAAAAGTTTAGAACAGATGTGTAGGCACGTTTTTTACACTGAGGGTGGTGTATATATGGAACGCGCTGCCTGGTGGGAGCAGGTACGATAGCGGCATTTCAGGGGCATCTCGCCAAATATATGAATAGGGTGGGAATAAAGGATACGGACTCCGTAAGTGCATACGGTTTTAGTTTAGTCATGGTCTGCGCAGGCTTGGGGGACCGAAGAGCCTGTTCCTGTGCTGTATTGTTCTTTGTTCTTCGACACAAGACTCTCCAAACCATCCTACAATGTTGTAATCTGATCTCTGAGAGAGGTCTGTTTGCTTTCACTTTCAATCAGCTTCCAATTCCCCAGCAACCTGAGGTGACAGTTTAATTTCCCAGAAATATGACATTATAGCCTGGAACCCCAAGTCACAACCCCCTTTCCCAGAAACCTAAATGTTTAATTTTTGTCAGTTCGGGACTGTCTCAAACATTGCAGGCTTTGAAATGAAAGTCAGTGCAGCCGACAGAGGTGGGATAGTCTTCCTCTGTCATTGGCAGACTGGGTGCAGGCAGTGAAAATGAACATTTTGCCGTGGTTTTTGCTTTTATTTCATTGCCTGTCGGTATTCTTGCCCAAGGCATTTTTCAAGGGTGTGGATAAGCTGTTGTCTTCATTCATTTGGACAGGGAAGGTTGTGAGGATGATGAAGGTGGTATTTCAGAGGGGATTGCAGTCGGGGGTTAGGTATCCCAAATGTGTTGTGTCATTACTGGGCGGTGAATACGGATAAGATATGGGATTGGAATAGGGAAGCGGAGGCTTTGTCGGTAAGGATGGAAGCGGGTTCTTGCAAAGGGTCGGGATTGCGGATGCTGGCAGTTGCTTTGTTCCCGTTGGGAAGTATTTGGGAAGTCCAGTGCTGGTGGCCATGCTGAAGATTTGGAGGCAATTCCGGCAGCACTTTAGGTTGGGAGCAGGATTGACAATAATGCCAATCAGGGGGACTCACATATTTGAGCCAGGGAGGATGGATGAGTACTTCCGGGGATGGGAGAAGAGGAGGATTAGGGAGATGAAGGATCTGTTCCTGGGAGGGCAGTTTGCGAGCTTGGAGAAGTTGAATGAGAAGTTTGGACTGGCGCGGGAGGTACGTTTTCGGTACACGCAGGAGTGAGACTTTGCGAAGCCAATTTATCCGACCATTCCGATAGTGTCCACCTCCTCATTGTTGGAGGACGTGCCGTCAGTGGAGGGGCTGGAAAGAGGACACATTTCATCGATTTATGGGAGGATTCTGGAGGAGGAAAAGGTGTCCATGGAAGGGATTAAGGCCAAGTGGGAAGAGGAATTGGGGATGGCATTAGAGAATGGTTTGTGGTGTGAGGTGCTATGGAGATGAAGGCCTTAACCTTGTATGTGAGGCAGGGGCTGATACAGCTGAAGGTGGTGCACAGGACACATTTAATGAAGTCAAGGATGAGCCAGCTCCTTGAGGGCATGACGGATATCTGTGAGCAGTGTGGGAAGGGCCCCACTAACCATGTACATTTGGTCTTGTCTTATCCGAAGCTGGAAAGGTTTTGGAGTTCAGTTTTAAGCACCATTTCTGCGGTCTTAAATGTAAATGAGGAGCCTGGTCCCCTGGAGGCCATAATTCGGGTGTTGGACCTGCTGGAGCTGCAGACAGGTGTGGGATTCTGGATCTTAATTTAGTTTCCCTTATATCCCATGAAGGAACCCAGGAGCTTCCAGGCACCGAAAGGGATAGGATCGGCAAGAGCACAACCTGCGGCCTTCCACCCAGGGTATCCTGGGGGTGTTCCACCCATCCGACATCCCCTTCCCTGTGAATGATGTGGAGATGCCGGCGTTGGACTGGGGTGAGCACAATAAGAAGTCTTACAACACCAGGTTAAAGTCCAACAGGTTTGTTTTGAACCACTAGCTTTCGGAGCACTGCTCCTTCCTCAGGTGAATGAAGAGGTAGATTCCAGAAACATATATATATAGACAGAGTCAAAGATGCAATACGATACTTTGAATGCAAGTCTTTGCAGGTAATTAAATCTGCAGGTCCAGATGTGTGAAAGAAAGGTGGTGCCGGAGCAAGGCGACTTCTTGCAAGCTGTGCCCAGCATACCCTCTAATTCTATCTTTTACTCTCGTTCTATGCTTCTAAAACTTCATTCTAACTCTTTTAAACTCTCTAACAATGTTCTTATTCAATTACTTACAGATTTATCGATCTTTAGGAGCCTGGAGACTTCTGAAACTGATGACCTGAAATCGACCCGGACCAGCCGACCACGTGTGAGCAGCTGCCGGAGCTGCAGTCCTAGGCCTGGGAATTCCTCTACAGTGGCTGCCAGAGACCAGGAAAACGCCCTAGAAGCCAGGGCCCTCACTCTCAGGCTCCCAAAGACCTGGAAAACACTGCAGAAGCCGGGACCTCCACTCTGCTGCTCTCGAACGACCAGACCAGCATCGCAGCAGCTGCAGCCCTCGCCACCCCCGCCCCCCCCCCCCCCCCCAGCTTCCAATCCCTCTGACCTGGAGAGCTGCAACCTCCCGCAAGCCCCAATCTCTCCCTCCATTCCCCCCCTCTACAGTCGTCCCACACTCCTAAAAATCAATTCCCACAGCCTAACAATCACTAATACCGCTCTTTTAAATTTACTTGCAGGTCTAGAGATCCTCCATCCTCTGAAGGAAGACCGCGATCTGGAAAGGACCCTGCAGACCCCAACACACGGACCCGGCCATTGTCTCATCCGCAACCGTGACCCCAGAGATGTCATACACTTACCGGCCTTCACCCCATCCACGCCAGAGCCTGGTCTGGATTTCCACCAACCTGTGAAGACAAACCGCAGCCCGACAGCGACCCAGGACGCTCGACTGCGCAGACCCACCTACCGATGCAGGAACCGCAAGCAAGGCAACAAATGCTCCATCCACACACCGACCAGAGTGAATAACCTCATTGGACACAACTATTCTCTTAACACTGGATACTCTCACCGTCTCCCAGGCTCGAAAAGAAGCAGTCACTCCAGGAAGCGTGGAAAACGTGTAGGCCTGCAGGTGAGAGTGAAACAACACGGCCCCAAAGCCCCTCTGCCTAGCTTACTCCTCGCTAAGGTCCAATCTCAAAACTAGCCAGACGAACTTAAAGCCAGACCCACTTTTCAAAGAGAACTAAGGGACTGCTGTGTGCTCTGTTTCACGGAGACATGGCTCACTCCTGCTTCACCAGACTGTGTCCTACAACCAGAGGACTTCTCAATCCACCGAATGGACCGTACGGCGGCCTTTGGCAAGACAAGGTAAGGTGGGGTCTGCCTCCTAATCAACTCCTCCTGGTGCCAAGATGTAGCAACACCCAAGAGTTTCTGTTCCCCGGACCGAGAATACCTGACGCTAAAATGCCGCCCCGACTACCTTCCGGGGAGTTCAGCTCCGTTATCCCTACGGCCGTTTACATCCCACCCCATGCGAACGTGAAAATCGCACTGGACGAAATATTCACCACCACAAGTAGCCTTGAAACGAAACATCCCGAAGCCTTGTTCACTGTAGCTGGAGACTTCAATCAGGCCAAGCTCAAGAGCGTACCACCAAGTTACCACCAACACGTCACCTGTTCCACCAGAGGCCCAAACATCCTCGACCACTGCTACACAAATATCAAACATGCCTACCACTCTATCGCCCGCCCACACTTTGACAAATCTGACCACAAGGCTGTGCTCCAGCTCCCGGATTATAAGCAAAAACTGAAGCGGGAGAATCCGTCAAAGGAAGTCGTACATTGTTGGTCTGAGGAATCGGATGATCTCCTACAGAACTGCTTAGTGTCAGTGGACTGGTCAGTATTTAAAAACTCTGCGACCAGCCTGAACGAGTACGCCACTACAGTAACTGACTTCATTAGTAAGTGTGTAGAAGACTGTGTGCCAAAGAAGTAAATCTGCGTGTTTCCCAACCGGAAACCCCGGATGAACAGGGCTATCCACTGCTTGCTGAAGTCTAGGTCTGAGGCGTTCAAGTCAGGCGACCCTGACCTCTACAAGAAAGCCAGATATGATCTAAAGAAATCCATCAAAGATGCTAAAAGACAGTCCGGACCAAGCTCGAGTCCCAGGCTAGCCACACGGACGCCCGCCGTCTATGACAAGGTCTGCAAGACATAACGGGCTACAAAATGAAGGATATAAAATCGCTGGCTCCAACACACCCCTCCCTGATGAGCTCAACACAGTCTGTACCCGCTTTGTGCAAGAGGTCAGCGAGAGCGAGCCCTCCACCCTGGAGGCCTTGGATGAACTTGTATCTGAGATCACCATTGCAGACGTCAGAGCAGCCTTCTCGAAGGTCAACCCACGGAAAGCCACTGGCCCCGATGGGGTACCCGGACGAGCACACAGGTCTTGCGCTGATCAGCTGGCAGGGGTATTCGTAGACATCTTTAACCTCACTGAACAACAATCTGAGGTCCTTATCTGCTTCAAGAAGACAACCATCATCCCTGAACCAAAAAAAGTCAAGCAGCGTGCCTTACTGACTATCGTCCAGTGACTCTGACATCCATCATCATGAAGTGCTTCGAAAGGTTAGTCATGGCACAAATCAACTGAAGCCTCCCGGATTACCTTGATCCACTACAGTTCGCCTACCATTGCAATAGGTCCACAGCAGACACCATCTCCATGGCCCGGCACTCTACCCTGGAACACCTAGATAACAAAGACACCTTTGTCAGACTCCTATTTATCGACTACAGCTCAGCCTTCACCACCATCATTCCTACGAAACTCATCTCCAAACTCGGTGGCCTTGGCCTCAGCTCCTCCCTCTGCGACCGGATCCTGAACTTTCTAACCCACAGACCACAATCAGTAAAGATAGGCAACACCACCTCCTCCACGATCATCCCCAACACCAGTGCCCCACAAGGCTATGTCCTCAGCCCCCTACTATACTCCTTGTACACCTATGACTGTGTGGCCAAATTCCCCTCCAACTTGATTTTCAAATTTGCTGATGACACCACAGTAGTGGGTCGGATTTCAAACAATGACGAGACAGTATAGGAATGATAGAGAATCTGGTGAACTGGTGCGACGACAATAATCTCTCCCTCAATGTCAACAAAACGAAGGAGATTGTCATCGACTTCAGGAAGCGTAGTGGAGAAGATGCCCCTGTCTACATCAATGCGAACGAAGTAGAAAGGGTCGAGAGCATCAAGTTTGAGGTGTACAGATCACCAACAGCCTGTCCTGGTCCCCCCATGCCGACATTATAGTTAAGAAAGCCCACCAACGACTCTACTTTCTCAGAAGACTAAGGAAATTTGGCACGTCAGCTACGACCCTCACCAACTTCTACAGATGCACCATAGAAAGCATTCTTCCTGGTTGTATCACAGCTTGGTATGGAGCCTGCTCTACCGAAGACCGCAGGAAACTACAAAAGGTCGTGAATGTAGCCCAGTCCATCACACAAACCAGCCTCCAATCCATTGACTTTGTCTATAATTCCCGCTGCCTCGGAAAGGCAGCCAGCATAATTAAGGACCCCACGCACCCCGGGCATACTCTCTTCCACCTTCTTCCATCAGGAAAAAGATACCAAAGTTTGAGGTCACGTACCAGCTGACTCAAGAACAACTTCTTCCCTACTGCCATCAGACTTTTGAATGGACCTACCTTGTATTAAGTTGATCTTTTCTCTACACCTTGCTATAACTGTAACATTATATTCTGCAGTCTCTCCTTCCTTCCCTATGTACAGTATGCATTGTTTGTACAGCATGCAAGAAACACTACTTTTCACTGTATACTGATACATGTGACAATAATTAATCAAATAAAAAGATGGAGCAACCAGGGAGAGGGATAACCACAGGTTAAAGAGCGATGAATTGTCTCAAGCCAAGAAGGTTAGTAGGATTTCGCAAGCCCAGACCAGATGGTGGGGGATGAATGTAATGCGACATGAATCCAAGGTCCCGGTTGAGGCCGTACTCATGTGTGCCGAACTTGGCTATATGTTTCTGCTCGCCGATTCTGCGTTGGTGCACGTCCTGAAGGCCGCCTTGGAGAACGCTTACCCGGAGATCAGAGGCTGAATGCCCTTGACTGCTGAAGTGTTCCCCGACTGGAAGGGAACATCCCTGCCTGGCGATTGTCACGCGATGTCCGTTCATCCATTGTCACAGCGTCTGCATGGTCTCGCCAATGTACCACGCTTCGGGACATCCTTTCATGCAGCGTATGAGGTAGACAACATTGTACCCGGTGGGTGGTGTTCTCACGTGTAATGGTGGTACCCATGTCGATGATCTGGCGCATCTTTCAGAGATTGTCATGGCAGGGTTGTGTGGTGTCGTGGTCACTGTTCTGAAGGCTGGGTAGTTTGCTGCAAACAATGGTTTGTTTGAGGTTGCGCGATTGTTTGCAGGCAAGTAGTGCGGGGGTGAGGATGACCTTGGCAAGATGTTCATCTTCATAGATGACGTGTCGAAGGCTGCAAAGAAGATGTCGTAGTTTCTCCTGTTATGGGCCAGTGTTAAGAGGACTCCAAAGTGTATCATGGAGTTCACCTGACCCACAACTTTTAATAGATTGTGGTTATGGAGAGCATACGGGCCTACATTATAGGTGTGATGCAACAGAGATCTACAGTACTTTTAAATTCAATCAATGTTTATTTATGAAACCAGTTAACACTTTATAAACCCACAGTGAACATCTTAACAACTAGCAACACCAATAAATCCCCCAAAGAATACAATACTCTATAAGTAACTCTTAACCTTTCCTTGAAACATCCATAACACAAAAAAAACCTCTTTTTACACTAACCTTAGACTGCTAGCCCAATCCTGCAACTTCGGTGACATAACTGGCTCCATGATCAGAGACCAAATCGTTTTTGGAATCCACTCTGATCCTCTGAGAGAGCAACTGCTAAAAAGTAAACATATGACATCAAAGATCATGTTGGAAACGTGCACTGTAAATGAACACTCAATAAATTGCTACTTACAATACAGAAACGCTGAGAGTGAAAAGAAAATCTCCCACGAGGTGGAGAGCGTTCAGGCCATCTCCCGAATGCAGCGCTTCCACATCTCCGATGGCAGCCATCTTGCACACTCCTCCTTGGGCCCGGCACATGCGCAGTACGACCGGAAATACGAATCGGCCGAGAACCGCACTGCGCATGCGCACTGCGACCAAAGGTATGAAACGGCCGAGAACTGCACTGCGCATGCGCACTATGACCAAAGGTATGAAACGGCCGAGAACCGTACCGCGCATGCGCAACGACGCACGGAACGTCATGACGTGTACACAGGGTGGAACCGACCACTTTAGAAAAAACTGCCCTGCAAAAGGCAAACAATGCCTCCAATGTGGGAGACTCAACCACTCTGCTGCCCAGTGCAGATCTGCACCACAATTCAGGAATCAGTGACCACAGTACAAACAGAACCGTATCAGAAGTGTGCAACACCAAACGGGTGACTCTGATCAAGGTAGTGCAACAAAACCAGATGAGGACTACCTGGATAAAACATTCCAAGTAGACATCATCACAAAGTGCGAAAACGCCACACCGGACACCTCGCAAGTCAAATCAATCCTTGGAGTTGATTCTGTGGATGAATGGAACGCAGCGATGGATGTCAACCGATGCCCCATCCAGTTCAAACTGGACACAGGTGCCTCCGCCAACCTGATCTCGAAGTTTGACTTTACGATAATCAAGAAGGCTCCCAAAATCTTTACAGCTGCCTGCAAACTCCAGGACTACAATGGTAACGCAATCACAGCACTGGGGTCATGCCATCTGACAGTGTCCAACCGACACATAAAGACAAGCCTGAGATTCGAGATTGTCCACCAGGCAGGGCAGCCCTGCTAGGTGCGCAAGCCTGCAAGCAACTGAACCTCATTCAAAGCGTCTACACCATGATGCCGTCTCATCAGGATCTTCAGGCCAGCATCCTTGACATACTGAACCAATACCCAGATGTCTTCAGCGGAATGGGCACACTTCCATATGCGTACAAAGTTCTACTGCAGGCTGATACAAAACCAGTGGTCCACCCACTAAGGAGAGTTCCTGCTCCACTGAGGGATCGACTAAAAGAAGAACTCACAAGCCTACAGAAGAAAGGCATCATCTCTAAGGTCACTGAGCAAACTGACTGGGTCAGCTCGATGGTGTGCATCAAGAAGCCTTCGTGGGACCTATGAATCTGCATCGACCCCGAAGGATCTAAACAAAAACATTATGCGGGAACGTTGCCCAACCCCAAAAAGCGAAGAAACCACGAGCGAAATGGCACACTCGCGCTTCTTCATGAAACTAGACGCATCCCAAGGATTCTGGCAAATCCAACTCGAAGAATCCAGCAGAAAGCTCTGCACCTTCAACATGCCTTTTGGCAGATTCTGCTACAACCGAATGCCATTTGGCATCATCTCGGCATCTGAAACATTCCACCGCATCATGGAACAGATGATGGAAGGAATAGACGGGGTTCATGTCTAAGTTGACAATGTCATCATCTGGTCTTCAACACCGGAGGAACATGTGTCGCGACTGAAGAGAATATTCTGATGCATACATGAGCATGGCCACAAGCTAAACAAATCCAAGTGCAGCTTTGGGATGGCCGCGCTCAAGTTCCTGGGTGACCAGATATCGAAACACGGTGTCCACCCGTACATGGACAAAATAAAAGCCATTGAGGCAATTTAAGTCCCCGATGGCAAGGAAGCAGTACTGCGCTTCCTTGGAGTGGTAAACTTCCTAGGCAAATTTATCCCGAATTTGGCTACACACACAACGTCCCGAAGAAACTTGATAAAGAAATCAACCGCCTTCGAGTGGACAATGGAACACCAGACAGAGTGGTTGGAGCTGAAGGCCAAACTCATCACTGCACCCATCCTCGCATTCTTTGACCCAGATCGCGAAACTAAGATCTCAACCGATGCAAGTCAGGATAGCTATGGAGCAGTACTGCTACAGAAAGACGACACATCATCATGGGTCCCAATAGCATACACATCATGGGCAATGACACCGACAGAGACCAGGTACGTTCAGATTGAAAAGGAGTGTTTAGGTCTTCTCACCGGCATCATCAAATTCCATAACTACGTCTACGGACTGCCAACATTCACAGTTGAAACAGATCACAGACCTCTGGTTCACATCATCCAAAAGAACCTGAACGACATGACGCCCCGCTTACAGAGAATTCTGCTGAAACTTCGGAGATACGATATCAATCTTGTGTACACGCCTGGCAAAAAGCTCATCATCGCAGATGCATTGTCATGCTCCGTCACCTCACTGAGTCAGCCACTGGAGATCATCCAGCACATTGAATCACAGGTACAAATGTGCGCAAGCAACCTCCCGGCAACGGACGAAGAACTCAATCTCATCAGAGAACAGACGGACAAAGACCCGCTGCTTTCGCGAGTCATCTACAACCTCAACAATGGGTGGCCGAAAGGGCAGTGCCCTCAATTCTACAACGTCAAAGACGACCTAATGCTAATCAACGGAATTCTGCTAAAGATGGATAGAATAGTGATACCGCTGCATCTCAAGCACATGGTACTGCGGCAAATTCACGAGGGACACCTGGGCATAGAAAAATGCTGGCGCAGGGCTCGACAAGCCGGCTACTGGCCCGGCATCAACCAGAACATCACGGACATGGCCCAGAACTGCGAGACCTGTCAGAAGTTCCAACCAGCACAGGATAAGGAGATGCTTCAACAACACAACTTGGAAACCTCTCCATGGTCCAAGGTCGGCATTGACCTATTCCACGTGAATGGTCGCGACTTCATACTACTCATTGATTACTTCTCAAACTATCCTGAGGTGCTGAAGCTGTCCGACCTCACCTCAAAGACCGTCATCAAAGGGATTTCGGCGGCAGCGGTGCGCAGGGGCCTTCTTGGAGGTGAGTAGTGTATTTAAAAGCCTTACCTTTACAGGAGCAGCCCTTTGGATTTCGGCGGCAGCGGTGCGCAAGGGCCTTCTGGGAGGTGAGTACTTACTTTAAAAAGCCTTGCCTTTACAGGAGCAGCCCTTTGGATTTCGGCGGCAGCGGTGCGCAGGGGCCTTCTTGGAGGTGAGTAGTGTATTTAAAAGCCTTACCTTTACAGGAGCAGCCCTTTGGATTTCGGCGGCAGCGGTGCGCAGGGGCCTTCTTGGAGGTGAGTAGTGTATTTAAAAAGCCTTGCCTGGTCCCGTGTCTGTTCTTCTTTTCTGTTTTATTTGTTTTTATATAAGGCGGGAATCGGAAGTTCGACCCGCGGACCTCTGGCAAGTCCCCACCCCCCCCCCCCCAACCAATAAATTCTGGTGGAGAGGAAACCCGAGACACTACACGTGTAGTGTCTCCCACCCGCCCTCCTCCTCTATACTTTAAAAAGCCTTGCCTTTACAGGAGCAGCCCTTTGGATTTCGGCGGCAGCAGTGCACAGGGGCCTTCTTGGAGGTGAATAGTGTATTTAAAAGCCTTACCTTTACAGGAGCAGCCCTTTGGATTTCGGCGGCAGTGGTGCGCAGGGGCCTTCTTGGAGGTGAGTACTTACTTTAAAAAGCCTTGCCTTTACAGGAGCAGCCCTTTGGATTTCGGCGGCAGCGGTGCGCAGGGGCCTTCTGGGAGGTGAGTACTTACTTTAAAAAGCCTTGCCTTTACAGGAGCAGCCCTTTGGATTTCGGCGGCAGCAGTGCGCAGGGGCCTTCTTGGAGGTGAGTAGTGTATTTAAAAGCCTTACCTTTACAGGAGCAGCCCTTTGGATTTCGGCGGCAGCGGTGCGCAGGGGCCTTCTTGGAGGTGAGTAGTGTATTTAAAAAGCCTTGCCTGGTCCCGTGTCTGTTCTTCTTTTCTGTTTTATTTGTTTTTATATAAGGCGGGAATCGGAAGTTCGACCCGCGGACCTCTGGCAAGTCCCCGCCCCCCCCCCCCCCCAACCAATAAATTCTGGTGGAGAGGAAACCCGAGACACTACACGTGTAGTGTCTCCCACCCGCCCTCCTCCTCTATACTTTAAAAAGCCTTGCCTTTACAGGAGCAGCCCTTTGGATTTCGGCGGCAGCGGTGCGCAGGGGCCTTCTTGGAGGTGAGTCGTGTATTTAAAAGCCTTACCTTTACAGGAGCAGCCCTTTGGATTTCGGCGGCAGCGGTGCGCAGGGGCCTTCTTGGAGGTGAGTACTTACTTTAAAAAGCCTTGCCTTTACAGGAGCAGCCCTTTGGATTTCGGCGGCAGCGGTGCGCAGGGGCCTTCTTGGAGGTGAGTCGTGTATTTAAAAGCCTTACCTTTACAGGAGCAGCCCTTTGGATTTCGGCGGCAGCGGTGCGCAGGTGCCTTCTTGGAGGTGAGTACTTACTTTAAAAAGCCTTGCCTTTACAGGAGCAGCCCTTTGGATTTCGGCGGCAGCGGTGCACAGGGGCCTTCTTGGAGGTGAGTAGTGTATTTAAAAGCCTTACCTTTACAGGAGCAGCCCTTTGGATTTCGGCGGCAGCGGTGCGCAGGGGCCTTCTGGGAGGTGAGTACTTACTTTAAAAAGCCTTGCCTTTACAGGAGCAGCCCTTTGGATTTCGGCGGCAGCGGTGCGCAGGGGCCTTCTTGGAGGTGAGTAGTGTATTTAAAAGCCTTACCTTTACAGGAGCAGCCCTTTGGATTTCGGCGGCAGTGGTGCGCAGGGGCCTTCTTGGAGGTGAGTACTTACTTTAAAAAGCCTTGCCTTTACAGGAGCAGCCCTTTGGATTTCGGCGGCAGCGGTGCGCAGGGGCCTTCTTGGAGGTGAGTAGTGTATTTAAAAGCCTTACCTTTACAGGAGCAGCCCTTTGGAGTTCGGCGGCAGCGGTGCGCAGGGGCCTTCTTGGAGGTGAGTAGTGTATTTAAAAAGCCTTGCCTGGTCCCGTGTCTGTTCTTCTTTTCTGTTTTATTTGTTTTTATATAAGGCGGGAATCGGAAGTTCGACCCGCGGACCTCTGGCAAGTCCCCGCCCCCCCCCCCCAACCAATAAATTCTGGTGGAGAGGAAACCCGAGACACTACACGTGTAGTGTCTCCCACCCGCCCTCCTCCTCTATACTTTAAAAAGCCTTGCCTTTACAGGAGCAGCCCTTTGGATTTCGGCGACAGCGGTGCGCAGGGGCCTTCTTGGAGGTGAGTCGTGTATTTAAAAGCCTTACCTTTACAGGAGCAGCCCTTTGGATTTCGGCGGCAGCGGTGCGCAGGGGCCTTCTTGGAGGTGAGTACTTACTTTAAAAAGCCTTGCCTTTACAGGAGCAGCCCTTTGGATTTCGGCGGCAGCGGTGCGCAGGGGCCTTCTTGGAGGTGAGTAGTGTATTTAAAAGCCTTACCTTTACAGGAGCAGCCCTTTGGATTTCGGCGGCAGCGGTGCGCAGGGGCCTTCTTGGAGGTGAGTACTTACTTTAAAAAGCCTTGCCTTTACAGGAGCAGCCCTTTGGATTTCGGCGGCAGCGGTGCACAGGGGCCTTCTTGGAGGTGAGTAGTGTATTTAAAAGCCTTACCTTTACAGGAGCAGCCCTTTGGATTTCAGCGGCAGCGGTGCGCAGGGGCCTTCTGGGAGGTGAGTACTTACTTTAAAAAGCCTTGCCTTTACAGGAGCAGCCCTTTGGATTTCGGCGGCAGCGGTGCGCAGGGGCCTTCTTGGAGGTGAGTAGTGTATTTAAAAGCCTTACCTGTACAGGAGCAGCCCTTTGGATTTCGGCGGCAGTGGTGCGCAGGGGCCTTCTTGGAGGTGAGTACTTACTTTAAAAAGCCTTGCCTTTACAGGAGCAGCCCTTTGGATTTCGGCGGCAGCGGTGCGCAGGGGCCTTCTGGGAGGTGAGTACTTACTTTAAAAAGCTCTTACCTTTACAGGAGCAGCCCTTTGGATTTCGGCGGCAGCGGTGCGCAGGGGCCTTCTTGGAGGTGAGTAGTGTATTTAAAAAGCCTTGCCTGGTCCCGTGTCTGTTCTTCTTTTCTGTTTTATTTGTTTTTATATAAGGCGGGAACCGGAAGTTCGACCCGCGGACCTCTGGCAAGTCCCCGCCCCCCCCCCCCCCCCAACCAATAAATTCTGGTGGAGAGGAAACCCGAGACACTACACGCGTAGTGTCTCCCACCCGCCCTCCTCCTCTAACCTAATAATAAGACCCATTGGTGTAAGGTAAGTGCCATATTATATTATTATTATATTATTAGCATTGTGCAGGTCAAGGTTCGGAGGTGGAGGAGCAGTCTCTGTCAGCGAGAGAACCTGAGAACATCTAAGACACTCAGAAGGTAAGAAGGTAAGTAAGTGATTTTTACTTATTTTTACTTTTATACCTTTTTTCAAATTGTGTGTGTCGGGGGAAACTAAAGTGACATCACAGAAAAGCTGTGGCCAGAGTGGCTGGTTGGGATTCTAACCTAAATTTAAAAAAATTTGAGTATTTGGGAACTAATTAAACATAATAACTTAATTATAATTTAGAGGATATCTAAGCCAGAGATCGGAGAGTATTATAGTTAGCTATCGCATTTCTATTAGAAATCTAGTGCTAGGAAACAGATAGTTGACAGTAACTTTGAAATTTTAAAAAAAGTATTTAAAAAAAAGACAAATTTTAATTTTAATTTTAATTAATTGACGCAATGTCAGTTAGAGGGGTGCTGTGCTCTGACTGTGAGATGTGGCAGGTCCGGGAGGCTTCCAGCGTCCCGGATGGCTTCATCTGCAGAAAGTGCACCCAACTGGAGCTCCTCACAGACCGCATGGTTTGGTTGGAGCAGCAATTGGATGCACTTAGGAGCATGCAGGTGGCGGAAAGCGTCATAGATCGCAGTTATGTAAATGTAGTCACACCCAAGGTGCAGGCAGAGAAATGGGTGACCACCAGAAAGGGCAGGCAGTCAGTGCAGGAATCCCCTGTGGTTGTCCCCCTCTCGAACAGATATACCCCTTTGGATACTGTCAGGGGGGGTAGCCTATCAGGGGAAAACAGCAGCAGCCAGAGCAGTGGCACCACGGCTGGCTCTGATGTTCAGAAGGGAGGGTCAAAGCGCAGAAGAGTAATAGTAATAGGGGACTCTATAGTCAGGGGCACAGATAGGCGCTTCTGTGGACGTGAAAGAGACTCCAGGATGGTATGTTGCCTCCCTGGTGCCAGGGTCCAGGATGTCTCCGAACGGGTAGAGGGAATCCTGAAGGGGGAGGGCAAACAGGCAGAGGTCGTTGTACATATTGGTATTAACGACATAGGCAGGAAGGGGGTTGAGGTCCTGCAGCAGGAGTTCAGGGAGCTAGGCAGAAGGTTAAAAGACAGGACCTCGAGGGTTGTAATCTCGGGATTACTCCCTGTGCCACGTGCCAGTGAGGCTAGAAATAGGAAGATAGAGCAGATAAACACGTGGCTAAACAGCTGGTGTAGGAGGGAGGGTTTCCGTTATCTGGACGACTGGGAGCTCTTCCGGGGCAGGTGTGACCTGTATAAGATGGACGGGTTGCATCTAAACCGGAGACGCATAAATATCCTGGCCGCGAGGTTTGCTAGTGTCACACGGGAGGGTTTAAACTAGTATGGCAGGGGGGTGGGCACGGGAGCAATAGGTCAGAAGGTGAGAGCATTGAGGGAGAACTAGGGAATAGGGACAGTGTGGCTCTGAGGCAGAGCAGACGGGGAGAAGTTGTTGAACACAGCGGGTCTGGTGGCCTGAAGTGCATATGTTTTAATGCAAGGAGCATTACGGGTAAGGCAGATGAACTTAGAGCTTGGATTACTACTTGGAACTATGATGTTGTTGCCATTACAGAGACCTGGTTGAGGGAAGGGCAGGATTGGCAGCTAAACGTTCCAGGATTTAGATGTTTCAGGCGGGATAGAGGGAGATGTAAAAGGGGAGGCGGAGTTGCGCTACTTGTGCGGGAGAATATCACAGCTATACTGCGAGAGGACACCTCAGAGGGCAGTGAGGCTATATGGGTCGAGATCAGGAATAAGAAGGGTGCAGTCACAATGTTGGGGGTATACTACAGGCCTCCCAACAGCCAGCGGGAGATAGAGGAGCAGATAGGTAGACAGATTTTGGAAAAGAGTAAAAACAACAGGGTTGTGGTGATGGGAGACTTCAACTTCCCCAATATTGACTGGGACTCACTTAGTGCCAGGGGCTTAGACGGGGCGGAGTTTGTAAGGAGCATCCAGGAGGGCTTCTTAAAACAATATGTAAACAGTCCAACTAGGGAAGGGGCGGTACTGGACCTGGTATTGGGGAATGAGCCCGGCCAGGTGGTAGATGTTTCAGTAGGGGAGCATTTCGGTAACAGTGACCACAATTCAGTAAGTTTTAAAGTACTGGTGGACAAGGATAAGAGTTGTCCGAGGATGAATGTGCTAAATTGGGGGAAGGCTAATTATAACAATATTAGGCGGGAACTGAAGAACATAGATTGGGGGCGGATGTTTGAGGGCAAATCAACATCTGACATGTGGGAGGCTTTCAAGTGTCAGTTGAAAGGAATACAGGACCGGCATGTTCCTGTGAGGAAGAAAGATAAATACGGCAATTTTCGGGAACCTTGGATGACGAGTGATATTGTAGGCCTCGTCAAAAAGAAAAAGGAGGCATTTGTCAGGGCTAAAAGGCTGGGAACAGACAAAGCCTGTGTGGCATATAAGGAAAGTAGGAAGGAACTTAAGCAAGGAGTCAGGAGGGCTAGAAGGGGTCACGAAAAGTCATTGGCAAATAGGGTTAAGGAAAATCCCAAGGCTTTTTACACGTACATAAAAAGCAAGAGGGTAGCCAGGGAAAGGGTTGGCCCACTGAAGGATAGGCAAGGGAATCTATGTGTGGAGCCAGAGGAAATGGGCGAGGTTCTAAATGAATACTTTGCATCAGTATTCACCAAAGAGAAGGAATTGGTAGATGTTGAGTCTGGAGAAGGGGGTGTAGATAGCCTGGGTCACATTGTGATCCAAAAAGACGAGGTGTTGGGTGTCTTAAAAAATATTCAGGTAGATAAGTCCCCAGGGCCTGGTGGGATCTACCCCAGAATACTGAAGGAGGCTGGAGAGGAAATTGCTGAGGCCTTGACAGAAATCTTTGGATCCTCGCTGTCTTCAGGGGATGTCCCGGAGGACTGGAGAATAGCCAATGTTGTTCCTCTGTTTAAGAAGGGTAGCAAGGATAATCCCGGGAACTACAGGCCGGTGAGCCTTACTTCAGTGGTAGGGAAATTACTGGAGAGAATTCTTAGAGACAGGATCTACTCCCATTTGGAAGCAAATGGACGTATTAGTGAGAGGCAGCACGGTTTTGTGAAGGGGAGGTCATGTCTCACTAACTTGATAGAGTTTTTCGAGGAGGTCACTAAGATGATTGATGCAGGTAGGGCAGTAGATGTTGTCTATATGGCCTTCAGTAAGGCCTTTGACAAGGTCCCTCATGGTAGACTAATACAAAAGGTGAAGTCACACGGGATCAGGGGTGAACTGGCAAGGTGGATACAGAACTGGCTAGGCCATAGAAGGCAGAGGGTAGCAATGGAGGGATGCTTTTCTAATTGGAGGGCTGTGACCAGTGGTGTTCCACAGGGATCAGTGCTGGGACCTTTGCTCTGTGTAGTATATATAAATGATTTGGAGGAAAATGTAACTGGTCTGATTAGTAAGTTTGCAGACGACACAAAGGTTGGTGGAATTGCGGATAGCGATGAGGACTGTCTGAGGATACAGCAGGATTTAGATTGTCTGGAGACTTGGGCGGAGAGATGGCAGATGGAGTTTAATCCGGACAAATGTGAGGTAATGCATTTTGGAAGGTCTAATGCAGGTAGGGAATATACAGTGAATGGTAGAACCCTCAAGAGTATTGAAAGTCAAAGAGATATAGGAGTACAGGTCCACAGGTCATTGAAAGGGGCAACACAGGTGGAGAAGGTAGTCAAGAAGGCATACGGCATGCTTGCCTTCATTGGCCGGGGCATTGAGTATAAGAATTGGCAAGTCATGTTGCAGCTGTATAGAACCTTAGTTAGGCCACACTTGGAGTATAGTGTTCAATTCTGGTCGCCACACTACCAGAAGGATGTGGAGGCTTTAGAGAGGGTGCAGAAGAGATTTACCAGAATGTTGCCTGGTATGGAGGGCATAAGCTATGAGGAGCGATTGAATAAACTCGGTTTGTTCTCACTGGAACGAAGGAGGTTGAGGGGCGACCTGATAGAGGTATACAAAATTATGAGGGGCATAGACAGAGTGGATAGTCAGAGGCTTTTCCCCAGGGTAGAGGGGTCAATTACTAGGGGGCATAGGTTTAAGGTGAGAGGGGCAAGGTTTAGAGTAGATGTACGAGGCAAGTTTTTTACGCAGAGGGTAGTGGGTACCTGGAACTCGCTACCGGAGGAGGTAGTGGAAGCAGGGACGATAGGGACATTTAAGGGGCATCTTGACAAATATATGAATAGGATAGGAGTAGAAGGATACGGACCCAGGAAGTGTAGAAGATTGTAGTTTAGTCGGGCAGTATGGTCGGCACGGGCTTGGAGGGCCAAAGGGCCTGTTCCTGTGCTGTACATTTCTTTGTTCTTTGTTGTTCTTTGTGCAAAGGGACTTTTTCGCGACATGGTATCCCGAATACTGTCATGAACGACAATTGACCATGCTTCTACAGTCGAGAATGGATCACATTTAGTAAAAGCTACAACTTCAAGCACGTTACTTCCAGTCCGCACTACCCGCAGTCCAACGGCAAAGTCGAAAAGGGGGTGCACATCATCAAACAACTTATCCACAAGGCCTCGGACTCTGCCTCTGACATACACCTTGAACTACTATCGTACCGGGTGACTCTCTTATCAACTGGCATGTCACCAGCTCAACTGCTGATGAACAGGGACCTGAGAACAATGTTTCCGGCCCTACACCTGCCCAACCCAGATCACCTACCGGTACTACAAAAGATGCAACATGTCGTCACAGTCCGAAACATCACTATAACGCACATGCTACCGATCTGGACGCGCTATCCCCAGCAGTTACCATGAGGATCAAAATACCTAATGGCGGGTGGTCTGCCCCAGCTGTCATCATTCGGCAGGCCACGCCCAAATCCGACGTGATAAAAATGGCTGACGGCACTATCAATTGAAGAAATCGAAGAGCACTTCGGAAAATCACACGCCCACGACAAATCCCCCCTCCACTGCCGTCTGTTGAAGCGCCAACTCAAGACACCACGAACCACGATTCCACCAGTCGTGACTCCCACATGACTATCAAGACACCGTCATCTCCTCTGTCACCTCTCAGAAGGTCATCTAGGATGAGACGGAGACAGCAAAGACTGGACTCATGAACATTTTCCTTCTCATGTCTACTGTATATCCAAGTCATGCATGTCATGTTATTATCTTTAGTACTGTCAACCATAGCTACCATCATCACATTAGAAATGCACAAAGAAAAGGGGGGAGTTGTAATGATATGCAGACTTGTAACCAATGGGTAATCAGAACAAGACACAACTAATGGGTAATCAGAACACCCAGCGGTGGTATCACCACAAGAGAGCATCACACAACCACTATAAAAGACAAAACACACAGGCCCTCTCCCTCTTCCACTGGCAGAAACCTAGGGAGTAAGACGTGTGTAGTAAGCATCACCGTCACACCACTACATATGGTCTAGAGTAAGTCCATATCGTTAGTAAGGTGTTACTAGAGTCAGATCAGTAGAGTGTACAACTCATTTAGGAGCTTTGTTAATTGCTCAATAAATACGTTCAACTTGCCTCCAGGTCTGGAGTATTCTTCAACAACGCCAACACCAAGTAGCGGCTTATGTCACTCAAAGTAACATAACAACACAGAAGTCAGCAGGCCACCTCAACCTCAGTTGTGGACCCTGGAGTATATATAGACATAGCGGGAGGATAAGGAAGACAAAGGAAGACAGGTGTCTTGTGGGCACGGATGAACTATTAGAGAATATTCACCATTGTAATAGCTAGCTCGAGCACTCTGCACATGCAGTCTGCCATCTCATAAGACCTCACCCATGAACCTCACAGTTGCCCCCTGTGCTAACCCTATTGATTCCCCTGCTGCCACCCACTTTTCCGCTGCTACTCTAGAAGGGCCAACCCCTCAGATGTTACATCGCCACAAGCGCAGCATCAAGGACACAGGATGCAGTCTTTTCTGGCATCCCAGCCACCAGGCCCCTTTACGCCTCGAGGTTCACAGACATGAAGGGTCGCTAATGCCTGTGAGTGACCTGACCCCAAAGACGCTGATACTAAACCCGGCTTCCCCCACACCCCAACCCCCGCTCCAAGTTGATCTTATCCAGGCCTTCTCACCCTGTGCTCTCCTCTGCCCCCTCGACGACTGGCACCCTAGAAGGTAATGGCAACCTGAGCACTCACCTCCGATATCCCCATTGGTGGCGAGGTTGCCAGGTTCTCATTTCCATACAGCTGTTGTAAATCGCACCAGTGTGACATCACGTCAGCGACCGATGAATATTAGTGAGGGGTAAGTCCCGGTAGGAGGGCATACTAATGATATGCTAATGTATTTCAATGAGGTTACTGGCCTTCCATGGTGGGATTCTCATTGAAAGAGACCTGCAAAAATGCAAAACGGGATTTCACCGGCAAGGGTCACAAGGCTGTATTCCCCGCCCCGCCGCACCGCATTTCTGTTTCAGCATGCCGGCGGGTTGCTCCATTACCCCGGCCGGTCAGTGGGGTTTCCCATTGTGGGACAGCCCCACGCCGTCGGGAAACCCCCGGGCTGCCGGCAAAACGGGGCATCCCGCCGGCGGAGAATCCAACCCACGTTTCCCAATTCACGGCGTATTTTCCGCCCGCATCAGCAGTCTCGCTGATGGCGAACATGGGCTCAAAATTCCACCCTCTAGGTGTAATAACCTCCCGGGTTTATATATGTTGCCTTCACATCAGACATTTACCCGTTTCAGGTAAGGTTCCCACCCACCCCCATATTTCTACAGTTAAAACATTAATTTCCTAAAAACAAAAGTTATAATCCAAACCCATGAACCATAAAATAGACATTTGCAACACAGCAAACCGAGCATCGATCAAGGACTGAACAAAGGATATTCCGACTCATTCAATAGTTACATAACATGCTGGGTGCTACATTTGCCAGCTGATTATAAATCTTAAATAATCGGACTACCGGTGACAGGGATGTGCTGAGCAGACACACGAAAGGTGACTCTCCTCCTGGAAACTCAAATTTAGGCACTTTTAATCTAAAATAGCTCACTACAACCTGGAAAAAAAACCTCACCCTCCTCCAACACCACCACAACGAAAGAAACATGCCAGCCAAGCAGCAGCAACCCCAGGAACCGGAGAGATGGGAAAAGCAATGAGAGCCTGGAGTGAAAGGTCGAGGCAATGGGAAGCACACTGGGTGGCAAGGTACCAGGCACACCCCAGTGGGAATGACCGCCAGGACATATGCCAGGCTCCCTCCCAGTGAACAAATGGAGGGAATTCTCAATGCAGGAACTCCAAGAGCTCATGGATTCCATCAAACTGGAGAGGATGGCGATGGTGAAAGTGGCAGTAACGGAGTCGCTTGTCACCCTGTAAGCGGGGTTAGAAAAGACGGAACGGTAGCCTGAGATGCAGGAGGCGATGATGAGGGAGCCAGAGAAGGCTGCGACCGACCAGAGCAATTGGATCACCTCACTGGAGATGGAGATGACAAGATTGGTAGCGAATCAAGGCACACCAAGGCGGAATCAAGGTCCAAGAAAATCGATACTGTCACCACTACCTCTGCATTGTGGACATACTGGAGGGCACCGAGGGCAGGAGCCCCTTGGAGTATGTAGCCTAGGTGCTGGGCAAACTGATTGCAGGGGATCCTCCCTGTCTTTAAAAAAAAGAAAAGCAGGGCAGCACGGTGGCGTAATGGTTAGCATTGCTACCTCATGGAGCCGAGGTCTCAGGGGCGATCCCGGCCCTGGGTAGCTGTCTGTGTGGAATTTGCACATTCTCCCCGTGTTTGTGTGGGTTTTGCCCCCACAACCCAAAGATGTGCAGGGTAGGTGGATTGGCCACATTAAATTGGCCCTTAATTGGAAAAAATGAATTGGGTACTCAAAATTTATTTTATAACAAAATAAATGGATGGGATGTGGGAATCGCTGACTGGGCCAGCATTTAGTGCCCATCTCTGGTTGCATTGCTAAGTCATTTAAGATCCAACCACATTCGGCAAATATAAAATTAGCCTTTCAGGTCAGTGAAGGTGTTTAGCAGTAATTTTGTGGTCAGTGAAGGTGTTTAGCAGTAACCCAGTTACACCTCATTTACTTTGTAATATATTTTTTCAAAGATTAAAAGTGCATGAGAGCAAATGTTTTAACAGTTCACTTATTCCTAATTGATTGCATTCTTAGGGGTCTCAAGGATGCATTGATTTTAGAAGCAAAGAATCATATAACGTGAATAAGGAGCAGGAGAAGGACATTCAGATCTGCCGATGTTCAACAAGATCAGCGCTGATCTGACTGTGGACTCAACTGACTGTGTGGCTCTGAGGCAGAGCAGACAGGGAGAAGTTGCTGAACACAGCGGGTCTGGTGGCCTGAAGTGCATATGTTTTAATGCAAGACGTATCACGGGTAAGGCAGATGAACATAGAGCTTGGATTAGTACTTGGAACTATGATGTTGTTGCCATTACAGAGACCTGGTTGAGGGAAGGGCAGGATTGGCAGCTAAACGTTCCAGTATTTAGATGTTTCAGGCGGGATAGAGGGGGATGTAAAAGGGGAGGCGGAGTTGCGCTACTGGTTCGGGAGAATATCACAGCTGTACTGCGGGAGGACACCTCAGAGGGCAGTGAGGCTATATGGGTAGAGATCAGGAATAAGAAGGGTGCAGTCACAATGTTGGGGGTTTACTACAGGCCTCCCAACAGCCAGCGGGAGATAGAGGAGCAGATAGGTAGACAGATTTTGGAAAAGAGTAAAAACAACAGGGTTGTGGTGATGGGAGACTTCAACTTCCCCAATATTGACTGGGACTCACTTAGTGCCAGGGGCTTAGACGGGGCGGAGTTTGTAAGGAGCATCCAGGAGGGCTTCTTAAAACAATATGTAGACAGTCCAACTAGGGAAGGGGCGATACTGGACCTGGTATTGGGGAATGAACCCGGCCAGGTGGTAGATGTTTCAGTAGGGGAGCATTTCGGTAACAGTCACCACAATTCAGTAAATTTTAAAGTACTGGTGGACAAGGATAAGGGTGGTCCGAGGATGAATGTGCTAAATTGGGGGAAGGCTAATTATAACAATATTAGGCGGGAACTGAAGAACATAGATTGGGGGCGGATGTTTGAGGGCAAATCAACATCTGACATGTGGGAGGCTTTCAAGTGGCAGTTGAAAGGAATTCAAGACCGGCATGTTCCTGTGAGGAAGAAGGATACAAACGGCAATTTTCGGGAACCTTGGATGACGAGAGATATTGTAGGCCTCGTCAAAAAGAAAAAGGAGGCATTTGTCAGGGCTAAAAGGCTGGGAACAGACGAAGCCTGCGTGGAATATAAGGAAAGTAGGAAGGAACTTAAGCAAGGAGTCAGGAGGGCTAGAAGGGCTCACGAAAAGTCATTGGCAAATAGGGTTAAGGAAAATCCCAAGGCTTTTTACACGTACATAAAAAGCAAGAGGGTAGCCAGGGAAAGGGTTGGCCCACTGAAGGATAGGCAAGGGAATCTATGTGTGGAGCCAGAGGAAATGGGCGTGGTACTAAATGAATACTTTGCATCAGTATTCACCAAAGAGAAGAAATTGGTAGATGTTGAGTCTGGAGAAGGGTGTGTAGATAGCGTGGGTCACATTGAGATCCAAAAAGACGAGGTGTTGGGTGTCTTAAAAAATATTAAGGTAGATAAGTCCCCAGGGCCTGATGGGATCTACCCCATAATACTGAAGGAGGCTGGAGAGGAAATTGCTGAGGCCTTGACAGAAATCTTTGGATCCTCGCTGTCTTCAGGGGATGTCCCGGAGGACTGGAGAATAGCCAATGTTGTTCCTCTGTTTAAGAAGGGTAGCAAGGATAATCCCGGGAACTACAGGCCGGTGACCCTTACTTCAGTGGTAGGGAAATTACTGGAGAGAATTCTTCGAGACAGGATCTACTCCCATTTGGAAGCAAATGGGCGTATTAGTGAGAGGCAGTACGGTTTTGTGAAGGGGAGGTTGTGTCTCACTAACTTGATAGAGTTTTTCGAGGAGGTCACTAAGATGATTGATGCAGGTAGGGCAGTGGATGTTGTCTATATGGACTTCAGTAAGGCCTTTGACAAGGTCCCTCATGGTAGACTAGTACAAAAGGTGAAGTCACACGGGATCAGGGGTGAGCTGGCAAAGTGGGTACAGAACTGGCTAGGCCATAGAAGGCAGAGAGTAGCAATGGAAGGATGCTTTTCTCATTGGAGGGCTGTGACCAGTGGTGTTCCACAGGGATCAGTGCTGGGACCTTTGCTCTTTGTAGTATATATAAATGATTTGGAGGAAAATGTAACTGGTCTGATTAGTAAGTTTGCAGACGACACAAAGGTTGGTGGAATTGCGGATAGCGATGAGGACTGTCGGAGGATACAGCAGGATTTAGATTGTTTGGAGACTTGGGCGGAGAGATGGCAGATGGAGTTTAATCCGGACAAATGTGAGGTAATGCATTTTGGAAGGTCTAATGCAGGTAGGGAATATATAGTGAATGGAGAACCCTCAAGAGTATTGAAAGTCAAAGAGATCTAGGAGTACAGGTCCACAGGTCAAATACATGAATAGAATGGGATTAGAGGGATACGGTCCCAGGAAGTGTAGAAGATTGTAATTTAGTCGGGCAGCATGGTCGGCACTGGCTTGGAGGGCCGAAGGGCCTGTTCCTGTGCTGTACATTTCTTTGTTCTTTGTTCTTTGTTCCACATTCCCACCTATCTCCAGTAATTTTTGACTCCCTTGTTTTACATCAAATCATAGAATCCCTACAGTGCAGAAGGAGGCCATTCGGCCAATCAAGTCTGCACCGACCCTTCGAATGAACACTCTAACCAGGCCCACTCACCCATCCACCCCACCCTATCCCCGTAAACCCTAACCTAACGTGCACATCACTGGACACTAAGGGATGATTTATCATGGCCAAACCACCTAATCAGCAGCTCCGCTCTGCTGCACAGGGCAGTAGAGCGGAGTTGCTGATTGGCTGTTGTGGGAAAAATTTGCATACCTCCGTTGTGGTCACCCTAACTTAAAGGTGTACCTGAGCAAGACCTTAGCTGTTCAAGTGAAGACAAGCATCCAGCAGAGGGCAGTAGAGCGGAGCTGCTGATTGGCTGTTGTGGGGGAAATTTGCATTCCTCCGTTGTGGTCACCCTAACTTGAAAGTGGTTTGTGGAGGAGCTGTTGTCAAGTGACACTTAAACCTGAAACACTTCTTCAGTGTTTCCCACCCTACCCACTCCTCTAACCAAAACAAAACAACCGCTGTAAAGATCAAGAGGAAGGCTCGAGGGCAGGTAGAAGTAGAAAGAAGTTGAACCGTGACGTCACAGCCTGCATGTAAGGGATTGGCTGGTGACTGGTGAGTAGTTTTTCTTTTATTTTCCCTCAGGTGTTATCGTACAGAGCGCAGAGGTTGCTGGGTGAGTGCTTGCTGAGAAGGGGACTGAATAACAGGTAAACTCTTTCTTTCTTTTTCTTTTTTTATGGAGAGGGGATGGCAGGGAAGGTAGTGCAATGTTCCTTCTGCAGAATGTTTGAGGTGAGGGACGCCGTCAGTGTCCCTGCTGATTTCATCTGTGAGATGTGCACCCATATCCAGCTCCTCAGAAACTGCATTAGGGAACTGGAGCTGGAGCTGGGTGAACTTTGGATCATTTGGGAGGCAGAGGTGGTCATAGATAGAAGCTTCAGGGATGTAGTTACTCCGAAGAATAAAGATAGATGGATGATGGTGAGAGGGACTGGGAGGGAGCAGTCAGTACTGGGATCCCCTGCGGTCGTTCCCCTTAGTAACAAGTATACCGCTTTGGATACTGTTGGGGGGGGGACTTACCAGGGGTAAGCCATTGGGTACAGGTCTCTGGCACAGAGTCTGTCCCTGTTGCTCAGAAGGGAAGGGGGCGAGGAGTAAATCATTAATCATTGGAGACTCCATAGTTAGGGGGATAGATAGGAGATTCTGTGGGAACGAGAGAGACTCGCAGTTGGTGTGTTGCCTCCCAGGTGCCAGGGTGCGTGGTGTCTCGGATCGTGTTTTCGGGATCCTTAAGGGGGAGGGGGAGCAGCCCCAAGTCGTGGTCCGCATAGGTACCAACGACATAGGTAGGAAAAGGGATAGGGATGTAAGGCAGGAATTCAGTGAGCTAGGATGGAAACTTAGATCTAGGACAAACAGAGTTATTATCTCTGGGTTGTTACCCGTGCCACGTGATAGCCAGACGAGGAATAGGGAGAGAGAGGAGTTGAAAATGTGGCTACAGGGATGGTGCAGGAGGGAGGGTTTCAGATTTCTGGATAATTGGGGCTCATTCTGGGGTTGGTGGGACCTCTACAAATGGGATGGGCTACACCTGGACCAGAGGGGTACCAATATCCTGGGGGGGAAATTTGCTGATGCTCTTCGGGAGGGTTTAAACTAGTTCAGCAGGGGCTTGGGAACCTGAATTGTAGCTCCAGTATACAGGAGGTCGAGAGTAATGAGGTCATGAGTAAGGTTTCAAAGTTGCAGGAGTGTACCGGCAGGCAGGAAGGTGGTTTAAAGTGTGTCTTCTTCAATGCCAGGAGCATCCAGAATAAGGTGGGTGAACCTGCGGCATGGGTTGCTACCTGGGACTTCGATGTTGTGGCCATTTCAGAGACATGGATAGAGCAGGGACAGGAATGGTTGTTGCAGGTGCCGGGGTTTAGATATTTCAGTAAGCTCAGGGAAGGTGGTAAAAGAGGGGGAGGGGTGGCATTGTTAGTCAAGGACAGTATTACGGTGGCAGAAAGGACGTTTGATGAGGACTCGTCTACTGAGGTAGTATGGGCTGAAGTTAGAAACAGGAAAGGAGAGGTCACCCTGTTAGGGGTTTTCTATGGGCCTCTGAAAAGTTCCAGAGATGTAGAGGAAAGGATTGCAAAGATGATTCTGGATACGAGCGAAAGCAACAGGGAAGTTGTTATGGGGGACTTTAACTTTCCAAATATTGACGGGAAACGCGACAGTTCGAGTACTTTAGAGGGGTCCGTTTTTGTCCAATGTTTGGAGGAGGGTTTCTTGACACAGTATGTAGATAAGCCAACGAGAGGCGAGGCCATATTGGATTTGGTACTGGGTAATGAACCAGGACAGGTGTTAGATTTGGAGGTAGGTGAGCACTTTGGTGATAGTGACCACAATTCTATTACGTTTACTTTAGTGATGGAAAGGGATAGGTATGTACCGCAGGGCAAGAGTTATATCTGGGGGAAAGGCAGTTATGATGCGATGAGGCAAGACTTAGGATGCATCGGATGGAGAGGAAAACTGCAGGGGATGGGCACAATGGAAATGTGGAGCTTGTTCAAGGAACAGCTACTGCGTGACCTTGATAAGTATGTACCTGTCAGGCAGGGAGGAAGTGGTCGAGCAAGGGAACAGTGGTTTACTAAAGCAGTCGAAACACTTGTCAAGATGAATAAGGAGGCTTATGTAAAGATGAGACATGAAGGTTCAGTTAGGGTGCTCGAGAGTTACAAGTTAGCTTGGAAGGACCTAAAGAGAGAGCTAAGAAGAGCCAGGAGGGGACATGAGAAGTCTTTGGCAGGTAGGATAAAGGATAACCCTAAAGCTTTCTTTAGATATGTCAGGAATAAAAGAATGACTAGGGTAAGAGTAGGGCCAATCAAGGACAGTAGTGGGAAGGTGTGCTTGGCATCCGAGGAGATAGGAGAGGTGCTAAATGAATATTTTTCGTCAGTATTCACACAGGAAAAAGACAATGTTGTTGAGGTGAATACTGAGATTCAGGCTACTAGACTAGAAGGGCTTGAGGTTTATAAGGAGGAGGTGTTAGCAATTCTGGAAAGTGTGAAAATAGATAAGTCCCCTGGGCCGGATGGGATTTATCCTAGGATTCTCTGGGAAGCTAGGGAGGAGATTGCTGAGCCTTTGGCTTTGATCGTTAAGTCATCTTTGTCTACAGGAATAGTGCCAGAAGACTGGAGGATAGCAAATGTTGTCCCCTTGTTCAAGAAGGGGACTGGAGACAACCCCGGTAACTATAGACCAGTGATCCTTACTTCTGTTGTGGGCAAAATCTTGGAAAGGTTTACAAGAAATAAGATGTATAATCATCTGGAAAGGAATAATTTGATTAGAGATAGTCAACACGGTTTTGTAAAGGTAGGTCATGCCTCACAAACCTTATTGAGTTCTTTGAGAAGGTGACCAAACAGGTGGATGAGGGTAAAGCAGTTGATGTGGTGTATATGGATTTCAGTAAAGCGTTTGATAAGGTTCCCACGGTAGGCTACTGCAGAAAATACGGAGGCATGGGATTACATAGAACATAGAAAATACAGCACAGAACAGGCCCTTCGGCCCACGATGTTGTGCCGAACCTTTGTCTTAGATTAATCATAGATTATCATTGAATTTACCGTGCAGAAGGAGGCCATTCGGCCCTTTGAGTCTGCACCGGCTCTTGGAAAGAGCCCCCTACCCAAACTCAACACCTCCACCCAACACCCAACAAATGGCAATTTTGGACATTAAGGGCAATTTATCATTGGCCAATTCACCTAACCTGCACATCTTTGGACTGTGGGAGGAAACCGGAGCACCCGGAGGAAACCCACGCAGACACGGGGAGGACGTGCAGACTCCGCACAGACAGTGACCCAAGCCGGAATCAAACCTGGGACCCTGGAGCTGTGAAGCATTTGTGCTATCCACAATGCTACCGTGCTGCCCTTAAAAACAAATAAATCTACACTATATCATTTTACCGTAATCCATGTACCTATCCAATAGCTGCTTGACGGTCCCTAATGTTTCCGACTCAACTACTTCCACAGGCAGTGCATTCCATGCCCCCACTACTCTCTGGGTAAAGAACCTACCTCTGATATCCCTCCTATAGAACATAGAACAATACAGCGCAGTACAGGCCCTTCAGCCCACAATGTTGCACCGAAACAAAAGCCATCTAACCTACACTATGCCATTATCAGCCATATGTTTATCCAATAAACTTTTAAATGCCCTCAATGTTGGAGAGTTCACTACTGTAGCAGGTAGGGCATTCCACGTCCTCACTACTCTTTGCGTAAAGAACCTACCTCTGACCTCTGTCCTATATCTATTACCCCTCGTGCCAGCCATTTCCATCTGCGGGAGAAGGCTCTCACTGTCCAATATATCCAACCCCCTGATCATTTTGTATGCCTCTATTAAGTTTCCTCTTAACCTTCTTCTCTCCAACGAAAACAACCGCAAGTCCATCAGCCTTTCCTCATAAGATTTTCCCTCCATACCAGGCAACATCCTGGTAAATCTCCTCTGCACCCGCTCCAAAGCCTCCACGTCCTTCCTATAATGCGGTGACCAGAACTGTACGCAATACTCCAAATGCGGCCGTACCAGAGTTCTGTACAGCTGCAACATGACCTCCTGACTCCGGAACTCAATCCGTCTACCAATAAAGGCCAACACTCCATCGGCCTTCTTCACAACCCTATCAACCTGGGTGTCAACTTTCAGGGATCTATGTACATGGGCACCTAGATCCCTCTGCTCATCCACACTTTCAAGAACTTTTCCATTAGCCAAATATTCCGCATTCCTGTTATTCCTTCCAAAGTTAATCACCTCACACTTCTCTACATTAAACTCCATTTGCCACCTCTCAGCCCAGCTCTGCAGCTTTCTATATCCCTCTGTAACCTGCTACATCCTTCCACACTATCGACAACACCACCGACTTTAGTATTGTCTGCAAATTTATTCACCCACCCTTCTGCGCCTTCCTCTTGGTCATTGGTAAAAATGACAAACAGCAACGGCCCCAGAACAGATCCTGGTGGTACTCCAGGGTGATTCAGGGTGATTTAGCAGTTTGGATCAGAAATTGGCTAGCTGGAAGTAGACAAAGGGTGGTGGTTGATGGGAAATGTTCAGACTGGAGTCCAGTTACTGGTGGTGTACCACAACGATCTGTTTTGGTGCCACTGCTGTTTGTCATTTTTATAAATGACCTGGAGGAGGGGGTAGAAGGATGGGTGAGTAAATTTGCAGATGACACTAAAGTCGGTGGAGTTGTGGACAGTGCGGAAGGATGTTACAAGTTATAGAGGGACATAGATAAGCTGCAGCGCTGGGCTGAGAGGTGGCAAATGGAGTTTAATGCAGAAAAGTGTGAGGTGATTCATTTTGGAAGGAATGACAGGAAGACAGAGTACTGGGCTAATGGTAAGATTCTTGGTAGTGTGGATGAGCCGAGAGATCTCGGCGTCCATGTACATAGATCCCTGAAAGTTGCCACCCAGGTTTAGAGGGTTGTTAAGAAGGCGTACGGTGTGTTAACTTTTATTGGTGCAGATTGAGTTTCGGAGCCATGAGGTCATGTTGCAGCTGTACAAAACTCTGATGCGGCCGCATTTGGAGTATTGCGTGCAATTCTGGTCGCCGCATTATAGGAAGGATGTGGAAGCATTGGAAAGGGTGCAGAGGAGAATTACCAGAATGGTGCCTGGTATGGAGGGAAGATCTTATGAGGAAAGGCTGAGGGACTTGAGGCTGTTTTCGTTAGAGAGCAGAAGGTTAAGAGGTGACTTAATTGAGGCATACAAGATGATCAGAGGATTGGCTAGGGTGGACAGTGAGAGCCTTTTTCCTCGGACGGTGATGCACGAGGGGACATAGCGTTAAATTGAGGGGAGATAGATATAAGACAGATGTCAGAGGTAGGTTCTTTACTCAGAGAGTAGTAAGGGCGTGGAATGCCCTGCCTGCAACAGTAGTGGTCTCGCCAACACTAAGGGCATTCAAATGGTCATTGAATAGGCATATGGACGATAATGGAATAGTGTAGATGGGCTTTATAGTGGTTTCACAGGTCGGTGCAACATCGAGGGCCGAAGGGCCTGTACTGCGCTGTAATGTTCTATGTTCTATGTATATGTCTTTGGAGTGTGGGAAGAAACCGGAGCACCCGGAGGAAATCCACGCAGACACAGGGAGAACTTGCAAACTCCACACGGACAGTGACCCAAGAGCTGAATTGAACCCGGGTCTTATGGTGCTGTAAGGCAGCAGTGCTAACCACTGTGCCACAGTGCCGCTCCTCTGCCTTAAAAATATTTGTGACCCTGTTTCCACTGCTCTGGGGAATCGCTGACAGAAACATGTGAATTTCTGTGTTTGACTGCGCATGCGTGGACCCCACAAGTTGTCAGTTTCAGCAGAGGAGTAATGATGCTGAACGTTGAGAGTTTCGCCCTCATTACTACCTCAAAGTCCAGACCATTTTCTTCTTGATTCTTATTTAATGTTATTCAAATACCTTGATAACCTTTGCTGTGGGTTATTGAAGCTGATTGTAACAATTGTCATTTTCGGTCAGTTCAAAATATTTTTCTATTTTGCAACATAGGGATAAAAGGAGACTCCAGTCTCCATGCCCTGGGGATGGGAAGTGGTTCAGGTAGGTCCGAGATTGTTTCTTGTTCTGGATCTAAGGATTAGCTATTGCATTCATGATGCATGTCTCTTACCTTTCACAAGGTATTACCTTTTACAACTATAAACTAAATAAGGGGTTAAGTATGAATGTTGATGAATCCTTTATAGTTGTCCTGTAGCTAATATGCGAATAATACACACTGGATTTCCAATGTGTTTTATTCTTACAAGGAACGAAGAAGAAAACTACATTTAACGCATAAAAAAGAATGTGCTGCCAAAGGCAGTTAGCATTTCGCTCAAAGCTTATTTTCAGTATTGACTCTAAAATGACTAATTTGCATCTTAATTGAAAAAAGTATTCAGTAACTGAAAGCTAAACTGGATAGAAAGGCCTGGAATTTTACCAAGTCAGGGAGACTTGGCAGCTCTCTGAAAATGGCAGCCGTCACCCGTTTCTGAACCCTATTCCCGGAGTCTGCAATTTTTGAGAGTGTCTTTGAAGGGTCCAGGTTAGTTCAGGTCAGAAGGCCACTCTCTGAACTCCTGACTTGGCTGGTTTAATTTTAACTCCTCCACAATTTTCATGAGGTTTTCAAAGAATTGTGATTAATAGTCCCTCAGAGGTGTCATGAAAACTAGTCTGCATGAGGGGACTTTTTAAAAGGTCAGTTCAAAAGGTCCTCCTCCTGCTTCCCCGGCAAGGAATGCCTCCACCTACCCCCTTTGTCCCATTATGCCCCGTGCCATGGTAGGAACGCAGCCCAATGGCCTCTCATGCCCACCATGGAATGCTTTGCCACACAAAGAATCCCTCAGGCCCCTCATGCCCCCTACACCAAGCTGTTCCTCTCCAACCACCCCCACATGACCCCGCATGCATCCATGCCAATATATATATTCCCAAAACAAACACTGCAGCCTCTCATGCACCTATGCCAAGCTATATCCCTCATGCCCCCTTGCCATCACATGCCCCCATCCACCTCCTATTGCTGCTCATGCCCCATACCAAACTGAGGCACTTTCCATGCCCATTGACCTACTAGATATTATCTAGAAGCAATTAACCTTCTAGTGGCAGTAGGATGTGTAATAAAGCTTTTAAAAATAGTCAAAAATTCATAAATTTCTACTGCTGAATTTCAGTTGCACAATATTTATTACACAAGGTTAGTTGGTCAACTGGCATGGAAAGTGCCTCAGTTTCTGATATTGTGGCATCAAAGCATTTGGATGATCAACATTTATATTGCCCTGTAGTAAAAGGACTTTGTTAACAAATTGGAAGTTCATAAATCCTGTGATTTGGGTATTTTCTCACAAGGTGGACAGGCAAAGTGGGAATTTTCCCAACGGTAAATACCTGCCTCAAGAATGAAAATCTAAACCAAAATGATAAAAGGTACTCTTTGATTTACGAAATCCTAAAAAAATGTTACTTTTACACAGCAAAAGGAAGGTTCTCAATTTTGAGTTAGGAGCCGAAATCGCTAAAATGCACAGCAGATCAAATTCCCTGACTAATACTTCAACTTTGCAGTTGTGCAAAATTCTTTTCAATGTGTGTTACCAGAAAACTAACTCTCAGAAAATGAAAGCCAAACTTGCTTTCGGAGACAGTTTTATTCCACTTAGGCTTTAAACTGCAAGAAGCATAATTACAGTCTCCTGTCAAAGCATCTCAGAAAGTCCACAGCAGTATCTTTCCAACGCTTTTGCCGAGGGGAAGTTTCTCCCTATCCATTCTTTTTTTTTAATTTAGAGTATCCAATTCATTTTTTCCAAATTAAGGGGCAATTTAGCATGGCCAATCCACCATTCCTGCATCTTTTGGGTTGTGGGGGCGAAACCCATGCAAACACGGGGAGAATGTGCAAACTCCACACAGACAGGGATCGAACCTGGGACCTCGGCCACCGTGCTGCCCCTCCCTATCCATTCCGTCCAGACCCCTCAAGATGTTCATCACCTTGATCAAATCTTGCCTCAACCTTCTCTACTCTAAGAAGAGCAGACCAAGCTCCTCCGATATATCTACATAACAGAACTTTTATAGCATCCCTACAGTGCAGAAGGAGTCTGAGCCAACCCTCTGAAAGAGCACCCTACCCAGGCCTAATCCCCCACCATATTCCAGTAACCCAACTAATCATTGGATACCAACGCATAATTTAGCGTGGCCTATCCACCTAACCTGCGCATCTTTGAACTGTGGGAGGAAACAGGAATACACAGAGGAAACCCACGCAGACATAGGGAGAATGTGCGAACTCCACACAGACGGTTACCCGAGGTTAGAATTGAAGCCAGGTCTCTGATGATATGAGGCAACAGTGCTAACTACTGTGCCGCAATGCTGTTCCAGTCACTCATCGCTGGAACCACATTCGTAAATCCATGCTCACTAATTCCTTCACACACTTCCTCAAGTGTTGTGCCCAGGATTGGACACAATTACCCCCGTTGAAGGTCTGTCTTGTTTTATTTTATAACAACTACAATGTCAAAGGTCTGGAATTGTCTTGGTCTTACTTCCGTTCTCCCATCACAGTTTTGTGAGGAATGTGACAGAATCACAGTTAGTATATAAAACAGGGCTTTTGCTACACTTCCTGTGAAGTTGCAGCAGCAGAGAAGGAGAGGATGTGAGGAAATTCTTGACTATATTTTCTAGTTCGGTGCCCACCATGATTGGGTTGCAAAGACAAGTATTTACTGCAGAAACACTCTAACTCCAGCTGACAGAATCACTGCTCACTGGGCTTGCTGTGCATCCTTGTGTTGGCCAGGAAGATAACGGAAAGGTACTAAACATTTTATGGTGAATTCTGCTATTTACATATGGAGACTTGTATGGTAAGTACCAATCTGTTTTCTCCTAAACTTTTAAAATAAGACTTGCCAAAGACAACACTAAATTCAAAGGCTGCGAATTGGGCAGGTCATCTCCCTATTCAAAAATAAAGCAGGGTCTGATTTCACTTGGTTGGTAATGAAACATCATCACACCAGTCTCCAAAATTCTGGAAGGTGAACCTGCAAAGAAATCCTGAATTTGCCTGCCATTTCAAAATTGTGAATTAACAAAATATTGACCTTGTTAGCAGCCCAATCACAGCAATCTCTCATTGCCTACTACATTTTTCATGCATTGAAGGCAAAAACATTTGGGAGTATTTTATAGCAGCAACGACAGGGTAGATCACGGGTTGAAGGCAATGCCCAGCCAGGACCACGGATGAATGTAGCAGCAGATTCTGCTGGTGTAAATGGCTGCTTCTGTATATTTTAAAAATCATTATTAGCTTTTTTGAACTTTCGATAAGTCTGAGGGAGCAAGGGGCTTTCAAATTCAAAGCTGTGACCAACTTCCTGTTTATGACTTAACCCCTCTGCCACATGACATCCTGGTCTCGACTCCCGATTGAGTGCGGGGCCCCCTTTGTTCCTCTAATTGGCCATTGTCCCGCTAGAGGGCCACAAATTGGCTAAATGATGCTTGATTCAACAATGATTCAATGCTTGATTCAACTGGGATCTTATTGAATGAAGGAGCAGGCTCCTGGGGCTGAATGGCCTATTCCTGATCCTAATTCATGTGCTTGTATGTCCATATGTAAACTGAGGTGACGACCATGGGAGCGAGCTGACCACTCCGTTCCATTCCACCTCTCTCCCATTAGGAAAGCAGAGGTTTTAAGTGATCTATATTTGTATTTGTAAATGTTGTTAAATATTAGAAATAAGGTATGCATTTAAATGAGTGTAATTTTGTGGTTCTGTGTAAGACAAGCAAAATTCTAGTTAGAGACACGTTAGACAAAGGTGTTTGCATGTGTGAGGGGTTTGGTCAGTTCAAATTGTGCTTCTATTGTGCTTAGAGAGGTTATGTGAAAAATAAATAAAAACTTGGAGAAAGGGATAGTCAATGCTTAGCAACCAGGGGCACATTTAGGGTAATAAAACACTTGTGATTTTAACTGACTTCAGAGCAGTTGGGTATAATTTGAAAGCTAAAGGAAAATGACAATGTAAGGTACTCAATTTAAAAGAACAAATTAAATCCGAGCAATTTTAATCAAACTTACTTACTTTTGTAGATGTGCTGCAATGAATTCATAGACAGAAGCATTCAGAAATGTCCAATGATGAGCAGGTTAGGTGGATTGGCCGTGCTACATTGCCCCTTAATGTCCAAAAGATTAGGTGGGGTTACTGGGTGATGGGATAAGGTGGAGGCAAGGGCTTGAGTGTGTGCTCTTTCTGGGGGCCAGTGCAGACTCGATGGGCCGAATGGCCTCCTTATGCACTGTAATGTCTATGAATCTATGATTTCCCATTCAGGTCATATAGACTTTGCAATTCTTGGCAAAATTCAATCCCAACACCCAAGCCTTTCTATTCGTCATGAGGTAGAGCTGAACCCGGTGCAAATGTCCAAATACAAAGGTAAGTTTTTAAACCGAAATGGTCATATACAGCCCATGTTTTAAAGCGAAAATGGCAAATTTGTAATGTTCATGTTTTTTTCTTATTAATTGGCTGTGGGTATCGCTGGCTGGGTTAGCATTTGTTGCCCATTCCGAATTGCCCTTGAACTGAGTGGCTTGCAAGGCCATTTTAAGAGTCTACCACATTGTGAATCTGGAGTCACTTGTCGGCCAGCCCAGGGAAGGATTTTTTTTTTCCAATAATTTAGAGTACCCAATTAATTTTTTCCAATTAAGGGACAATTTAGTGTGGCCAATCCACCTACCCTGCACATCTTTGGGTTGTGGGGGTGAAACCCACGCAGACACGGGGAGAATGTGCAAACTCCACACGGACAGTGACCCAGAGCCGGGATCGAACCTGGGACCTCGGCGCCGTGAGGCAGCAATGCTAACCACTGCGCCACCCTGCTGCTCCAGCCCAGGTAAGGATGGCAGATTTATAACAATCAACAATGGTTTCATGGTCATCATTCGACTTTTAATTACATTTTTTTAAAAATTCACATTTCACCATCAAGGTGGATTCGAACCTGGGTTCCCAGAGAATTACCCTGGGCCTCTAGAATACTAGTCCAGTGACAATACCAGTAAGACATCTGTGGTGGCTCAAGACATACACTGGAGTCTTTCAATAGATAACAAAGGGATTTATTGATGAAAAGCAAAGGCAGTCAAGTAACCGGCACAGAATACTATACAACAGGTCTAAAACTTCGGCTCCCTGGCCCAGACTGTCCAAAGTCCTGCTCCCAGGACCCAGCACTACCTCCCTATTGGCCGGGGTTTGTGCGCTCCTGCACAATTGGCCCCAAGTCGGTCCCTCTCAAATGGGCCATGCTACCACAACCCGCCCGCCTTAAGTCCCTTATTACAACTGTTGGAGGGAAGAAATGCTCAAAGTCCATTTGCGACCACATGGTGATGGTAAAACTAGAAGCTGCTGCTGCCTTGTGCGAGCATCGTCTGTACTGAAACTTACAGAGATTTTCATGCAGATATATTTCAAGTTTGTTCACAGTTCCAGATAAGCATTGACGTCATCGATTAATTTCATACAATACAATCTGATCAGTAGAGATGTCTCCTGAGCCCCCTTAATGGGAAACCGATTTACTCATACAATGGGTTTTTCAAGTTGTCAGAATGTCCCCCTCAACCTGAAATAATGCCGTTATTCCTTGATGAAGCATTAATTGGTTTGTGTTCCCTGCTCTGGGTAGAATAATGAACCTCCTGCAGACAAGCTGTGACGTGGGTTCCCCATTATTATTATAATGTCTTGTAAAATGATTAAATTATTCTGAGTGCAGATTTTCTTAAGGTTTCTGGCTGATCCACCAATTTAACCCTTTGCCTACCAGTTTTTCCCACTCCCCATGTGCAGCCTTTAACCTAAAACATCTTTTTAATAATATGTCTGTATTATTTTCTTGCCAACCAAACTAACCCAGAGTGAGAGTCCATCACAAAGTCAATCGGTCCGGAGACCTCCGGGTTCTCCCAGACCTCTGTAGTCCTTTCACAGACTCAGCACTCTTTTGGGTGATCGAGTTGTCAACGGCCATTGCTACGTCAAGAGGCACCACCTCAATGACAGGCGAACTGGTTGAGCAGAATCAGGAATTCCTGGCTCCGTTTGGCTAGACAAAGTTACAGGACTGTTTACGATGCTATCTGTACTTGATGGCTCCAAGATGGGGGTCGCCACCCCTCGACTCCTCAAATGGTCGATGTGCTGTCTGACGGTCATCCCGTTAACACTGATCACATAAGACACCTGCCCTGACGGGGCCACAACCCGTCCTTCTAACCAAGACGGGCCTGAAGCGAAACTTCAGACCACAGCTGGGTCTCCCACCCTGAATGGCCTGTCACACCCCTGCTCTGACTGCTGACTCTTCTGGGAGGGGTGACTTGCCTCCCCCTCCTCTGCCAAATTTGGAAACACAAGATCCAATCGGGATGTCAACCAACGGCCCATGACCAGCTCAGCTGGTATAACCGAGGTGGTGGAATTAGGGGCTGAGTTGCACAACAACAAAAAATTAGCCAACTGTTAACAAAGCTGTTTATCAGATTGCTTTTTCATGGCATTCTTGATAGTTTCAAGAGGTTGGATCATTCCCCACTTTTGATCTATAAGTCATTGCCACTTTCGGTACCAAATGGATTTGTGGGCATCCTGTTTCTAGACATTGGACAAAGTAACATGATCATCTATCAGTTTATGTTGGAGACCAATGAAGAGCAAGGACTCTCCTGGAGGTTTCCTCCCAATATGGAGGGAATCAATACAACCATCCCGCTTGACCATAGTTCAAATCAAAAACTGAGATGAAACAGGAAAAAGTGATTAATGACAGGGTAAAGGACTTTCCTTGTAATGGGAAGGTTCAACAGGACTGGTAATCTGAAAAGGGTCATCTGAAATGGGATAAAAGGCTGCTTTCACCAAAACCTATCTTCTGCTAGTTTGTGATTTAACTGAGGTGGCAACTGTGCCCCATGTTTTTCCTACATGACTGTGAGATAAATATCTTTCTTTCCCCTGAATAACTTACATGTTTCAATAAAGTGTCAAGGTATGTAACTTAACAGTTCAAAATTGACAATACGTAACATACAATAAAAATCAGTTTCTTTCAATACAGTACATGTTTTACCTCATGAAACTTGAAATTTTATTTAGTATGTATATTTACATTTACAGCACGGTAGCATTGTGGAAAGCACACTTGCTTCACAGCTCCAGGGTCCCAGGTTCGATTCCGGCTTGGGTCACTGTCTGTGCGGAGTCTGCACATCCTCCCCGTGTGTGCGTGGGTTTCCTCCGGGTGCTCCAGTTTCCTCCCACAGTCCAAAGTTGTGCAGGTGAGGTGGATTGGCCATGCTAAATTGCTCTTAGTGTCCAAAATTGCCCTTAGTGTTGGGTGGGGTTACTGGGTTATGGGGATAGGGTGGAGGTGTGGACCTTGGGTAGGGTGCTCTTTCCAAGAGCCGGTGCAGACTCGATGGGCCGAATGGCCTCCTTCTGCACTGTAAATTCTATAATTCTATGATTCTATGTCAAACGTTCTCTTCTGCATAAACCTTGAGTGGTTTTATACAGGTTCCAATCCTTTATTATGTTATGACAGGAATATTGGCCTTTCCCTATTGACCCTTTATTCTGGTTGTCCCAAGCTTTAGGTGCGTTGCTCAGCAAATGGTCCTGGACCTTCAATGTGTAAGTTGGCAACTCTTGGTGATTGACAGCTCTTTGTATTGAAAGATCTTGCAAGTTTGGGAAGACTAAGGAGCAATTTTCACCGAGTTGATGGTCCTTCAGCAGCAGTTGATGTTTGACTCAGTGGTGCATCCCTGGGAACAGCTCATAGAGTACTATGTCCTGTCTTAGCTAGCTGCTCGGGATCAACTTTGACAAAAGTCATTGCATCTCTTTCCAGGCTTGCTTTGCAATGGCACATTCCTGAAAGAGGTGGGTGACAATCTGTTGCCTACTGCAGACATCTCAAGGACAGCTTGCAGGGCAGGTGAGACAGTAGGCTTGCAGGAACGATATGATGGGTGGGGTCCTCTCACCATCAGTCTTTATGTTTGAAAGATTTGGCAATGAGACTTTCTGCCAAATGGCTTTGACAGTCTGATTAATGAACCATCCAGTATCCAAGAAAAGAAACGTGCCTCCCCTCCTGAATCTACTGTTCTACCACTGGGTGACCACTGCGGAAAGAGTACAGGGATGGCTGAACGAGCCAGGCGCAGAGTAGGTGAAGATGGAGGACCCTCCCTCAGCCCCTAGCCACCAGCAAAATACCCGAGAAGCCCAGTGGTAGTAGCCACACTCTAGACGTAATACCAAATGAAACAACACTTTGGCTGAACCAAAATGTCTACCATGGCCCCCATCTGCAACAACCATAGGTTCACTCACGCAATAATGGGTGCCACCTTCAAAAGGTGGAGAAAGGATGCAAGGCCTCTGATGATGAGGGACATGTACAAGGACGATAGAGTTGCAACACTGCGGAAACTCACAGAGAGGTTGCAATTATCAGGAGGAAACGACCGGAGATACATTCAGGTCAAAAACCTCCTCAGCATAGAAACAACGACATACCCCAGATACCATGACACACGTTAGCAGAAGAACTGCTGGACGCGGGCGACCCAGGGAAGGAAAACTGTGCGGACTTAGGCAACTGGGTGAGACAAGGAGAAAATGGGAGGAGGAATTAGGCAAAGAGATAGGGGGTGGATTTTGAAACGAAGCATGACACAGGGCGTACTTCACCTCCACGTGCACAGGGCTCAGCCTAACACAGCTAAAGTTGGTGCACAGAGTGCACCTAACCAGAACCGGAAGGAATGGGATCATTCTGGAGGTGGCGGAGAAATGTGAACGATGCCAGGGAGGCCCGCCAAACACATTCACATGTTATGGGCTTGCCCCTGACTTGTCGAATACTGGATGACATTCTTTGAAGTAATGTCCAGGGCTTTGGGAGCGAGGGTGGAGCCAAGCCCGAAAGTGGCAGTCTTCAGGGTCTCAAGCTAGCCAGAACTCTTCATGGGGAGGGGGGGGCGATGCCCTCCCCTTAGCCTCTCCGATTGCCTGCTGGAGAATCCTGTGCAGCTAGCGATTGGCAACACCACCCAAAGCTGCAGCCTGGCTGTCCGACCTGTCAGAATTTCTCAGGCTGAAGAAAATAAAATTCAAGCCCCAGCTGCCCCTCAATTACAAGGGCCCTAAGGGCACCAATCGGGAGGAGGGAATGCCAGGTGCCAAGCCGGACCCGTCCCATGGAGTTGCGACAGTGGCTACCATCTCCCCCAAGTTCCACTCCTCTAATGAGGTTGTGTCTCACAGTCAACACACGGGACAGAGCGGCATGGCTATGCATGTGCTGCCAACAGGTGAGCCAGGGCCCTCCAGACCCTGAGCCGCCAGAGGACACCCGCCAGGATCATCAAAGGCCAAAGGATGGGGTAAGCAGCTGGCTGCCTCCACCGCTGATGTGCAGCCTGGACAAAACATCAAGACGTAGTGGGCAGCACGGTAGCAGAAGTGGATAGCACTGTGGCTTCACGGCGCCAGGATGCCAGGTTGAATTCCCCGCTGGGTCACTGTTTGCGCGGAGTCTGCACGTTCTCCTCGTGTCTGCGTGGGTTTCCTCCGGATGCTCTGGTTTTCTCCCACAGTCCAAAGACATGCAGGTTAGGTGGATTTGGCTATGATAAATTGCCCTCAGTGACCAAAAATGTCAGGAGGGGTTATTGGTGTGGTGTTGGGTGCTCTGAGGTACAGATGAACCAACACGGTTGCAATTGGTACAACGCTGTTTATCATGGGTTACGGGGATTGGGTGGAAGTGAGGGCTTGAGTGGGTCGGTGCAGACTCGATGGGCCAAATGGCCTCCTTCTGCACTGTATGTTCTATGTTCTTATTTCAACTAGGAGGGCAAAGCACACTGAGGATCACTGAAGGCACCGGGGGAAGGGCGAGGGGATGGGGGGGTAGGTAGGGAGTGGGGAGCGGGGTGGGGGTTGGAGGGCGCACCATCGGTAGTGGAGTATGTACAACACATGAAACACCTTTTCGCAAAACCAGTATGATGTCACTTTCTTCTGCAATGTGGGCTGACCCCCGAACTCTTTGCCCGCCTCCCCAGTTCCACTCCCCACCACCCCCATGATGCCCACCCCTGCAGAGGGTCTCCCACCCCCAGCTGAGCACTGGGGTGGCAAGCCCAGCACCCCTGGGCTCTTTGCCTGTGAGCAAAGATGGCTACTCACCTCCTCGGCTGCGCACAGAAGCCGTTCCACCAGGTTCTCGGTTTTCAAAAGGAGTACTAATCGGCGCCAGCGTGAGTACTTGCTGGGGAGGCCGCTGAATGATGGGAGACCATTGGATTAGGCGTCGCTCTCGTTAATCGTATGTAAATAGGGCTCAAGTGGTGATAATTGCTTTCTCGTCTTGTTACGACGAGATCCCGATTTTGCCTATGGGAGTGGGCCAGTTGCATCGCAAACTGTTTGGCGCCTGATGTGTTGGGTGTTCTGGATCACAAACAGGTCACCAACACTGGAAGTGGTGCAACTCTATTTTATTATAAGGTTAACTATATTAACATACTTGAACTGTGGGTAAATGCAATACCAGCTTTAACTGTTGACCCTTGCCTAGTCCTAACCAGGTGATGCACTCAGCACATGGTGAATGTCTGTGTTGCAGGCTGTGAGCTCTGTGCTCCGAGCTGGCTGCTACTAGAATGAGCGGGAACTCTCCTGTCCCCTGTCTTTATAGTGCGTGTGCTCTCACTGGTGATTGGCTGCGGTGTTGTGTATGCTGATTGGTCGCACTGCATGTCCATCAGTGTGTGTGTGTGTGTCTGCACCATAATATACTGGTGTATATTATGACATCCCCCCTTTTATATAAAGAACATGTGCCTGCGTGACAATAAATATTGTGTAGTGAATGTACCTGACTATGTGTGTGCGCGTTATTTACATGACTATGTACATGAGGCTAATCTATTTACACGGGAAGGTGCCTGGTGCAGAGGAATAGGGTGTCACACCAACAACGAAATGAACATTATATACAAACTACTGGAACGATGAAACAGGATAACAGAACAGATCAAAGAGTCCAACATTGTAAAACTCATAAGTCAAGTCTCTGAGGTGGGCGACAAATTCTAGTTGACCGCCTCAAGGGTGGGTCAGGAGCCACCGGCTGAGAAACGGGCTGGGCCACGGCAGAGTGAGGAGGATGCGGAGTATTCGGAATCTCCACATAGTCCAGGTTGGGGACAACAGGAGGGCGTGGCACCGGTAAAGGATCACGTAGCGAGCGTGGAACGAGACGAAGGGCACACCGATTGCGGTGGCAAATGGAACCATCTGGCAGACAAACCAGGAACGAGCGGGGAGACACCTGCCGAAGAACCACAGCAGTTGCAGACCAGCCACCCTCTGGAAGATGGATGCGGATGTTGTCATCCGGCGCCAGAGCAGGGAGATCAGTCGCCCGAGTGTCATGCGCCGCCTTGTGTTGTGCACAAGACTGTTGCATCCGCTGAAGGACCGGAACGTGGTCGAGGTCTGGGACGTGAATGGACGGCACCGTAGTCCTGAGGGTGCGACCCATGAGCAGCTGGGCTGGCGATAGGCCCGTGGAGAGTGGGGCCAAACGATAGGCCAGCAAGGCGAGGGAGAAGTCGGATCCTGCATCGGCAGCCTTGCAGAGGAGCCGTTTGACGATGTGGACGCCCTTTTCCGCTTTGCCATTGGATTGGGCGTGCAGGGGACTGGATGTCACATGCAAAAAGTTGTACCTGCTGGCCATGTTGGACCATTCCTGGCTCGCGAAGCAGGGACCATTGTCCGACATCACAGTGAGTGGGATGCCGTGATGATCAAAGGTCTCCTTGCAGGCACGGATAACCGCCGGTGATGTGATGTCGTGCAGGCGTACGACCTCTGGGTAGTTCGAAAGATAGTCTACGATCAGAACATAGTCCTTGCCGAGCGCATGGAACAGGTCAACGCCTACCTTAGACCAAGGGGACGTGACCAACTCATGGGGCTGTAGAGTCTCACGTGGTTGGGCCGGTTGGAACCGCTGACAGGTGGGGCAGTTGAGCACTGTGTTGGCGATGTCCTCATTGATGCCGGGCCAGTACACAGCCTCTCGGGCCCTCCGTCGGCACTTCTCCACGCCAAGATGGCCCTCGTGTAGCTGTTCCAAAACGAGCTGGCGCATGCTGTGCGGGATCATGATGCGGTCCAGCTTCAGGAGGACACCATCGACTACTGCCAGATCATCTCTGATATTCTAGAACTGTGGGCATTGGCCCTTGAGCCACCCGTCTGTCATGTGGCACATGACATGCTGTAGTAGGGGGTCAGCCGCAGTCTCGCGGCGAATGTGGATAAGGCGTTCATCCGTGGCCGGCAGATTGGAGGCCGTGAAGGACACATGGGCGTCAACCTGGCAGACGAACCCCTCTGGGTCACACGGGGTGTTGAGTGCCCTGGACAGAGCGTCGGCTATGATCAGGTCCTTGCCCGGGGTGTATAGGAGCTGGAAATCGTACCGCCGGAGTTTAAGCAGAATGCGCTGGAGGCGAGGGGTCATATCATTCAGGTCTATTTGTATAATGTTGACCAGCGGGCGATGGTCGGTCTCGACAGTGAATTGGGGGAGGCTGTACATGTAATCATGAAATTTGTCGACCCCAGTCAACAGGCCCAGGCATTCCTTTTCTATCTGCGCGTAGTGCTGTTCCGTGGGGGTCATGGCACGTGGCGCATATGCAACGGGGGCCCGTGATGAGGCCTCATCGCGTTGCAGGAGCACCGCCCCAATGCTGGATTGGCTGGCATCCGTTGAAATTTTTGTTTCCGTCGTTGGATCAAAAAATGTCAACACCGAGGCCGTGGTAAGCTTGGTCTTAAGCTCTTCCCATTCGCGCTCATGGGCGGGAAGCCATTGGAAGTCTGTCGCCTTCCTGACCAAGTTCCGGAGAGCTGTGGTATGGGAGACGAGGTTAGTGATGAACTTCCCCAGGAAGTTGACCATGCCCAAAAATCGGAGGACCGCCTTCTTATCCGCTGGCTTCTGCATGGCCGTGATGGTTGCCACCTTGTCCGCATCCGACCGCCCACCCAACTGGGAGATGTGGTCCCCAAGGAACTTGAGTTCCGTCTGGCCGAAGGAACATTTGGCTCTGTTGAGACGAAGGCCTTGGTCCCGTATTTGTTTGAAAACGCGCTGGAGGCGACTGATATGCTCCAAATGATGATGTCGTCAACATAGACGTGCACACCCTCAATGCCCTCCATCATTTGCTCCATGATCCGGTGGAATACTTCTGATGCCGATATAATCCCAAACGGCATCCTGTTGTAGCAGTATCTGCCAAACTGGGTATTAAAGGTACACAGCTTTCTGCTGGACCTGTCTAGTTGAATTTGCCAGAATCCTTTGAGGCGTCAAGTTTGGTGAAGATGTTGGCCGAGCCATCTCGCACGTGATCTCCTCGCGCTTGGGGATAGGGCAATGCTCCCTCATTATGTTGCGATTCAGATCCTTTGGGTCAATGCCGATCCGGAGCTCGCCGGAAGGCTTCTTTACGCACACCATGGAACTGACCCAGTCGGTTGGTTCCGTCACTCTGGAGAGCACTCCTTGATCCTGGAGGTCCTGCAGCTGCTGCTTGAGGCGGTCCTTGAGGGGTGCTGGGACTCTGCGAGGTGCATGAACCACAGGCATCTTGTTTGAGCAGGATTTTGTAAGTGTATGGAACCGTGCCCATGCCTTCCAAAACGTAGCGGTGCTGGTCGATGATGGCATTGAGTTGTGCCCTGAAGTCCGCATCTTGGAAGGCAGACGTGTCCTCTGGAGAGAGAGAGTGTACTTGTTGAACGAAGTTTAGGAGTTTGCACGCCTGTGCGCATAGCACAGAGTCCTTCGAGGAGCTCACGATCTCGAAGGGAAGGATGGCTTTTCGCGAGTTGTGCGTCACTTCGAGTTGGCATGAACCGGTAGCAGGAATGACGTTGCCATTGTAGTCCACTAGTTGGCAGGTCGACGGAAGAATGGTTGGTTTAACCCCAAGGGTCTGAAAGTCTGACCACGCTAGGAGATTAGCGGAAGCACCAGTGTCCAGGCGTAATCGTATCTGGGATCGGTTGACCGTCAGGGTGGCACACCACTCGCCGTGTGGATCAATGCTGTGCACTGACAGCAGCTGGTGGTTTTGATTCGGGGACAGCCTGTTCTTTGTTATAACAGCGACTCGAAAAGGCTCCCTCGGGTCCTCGGTGTCACTGATCTGCGGGATGTCAGAATCGGACTCGGTGAACGTGGGTTGAATTGCCCGAACGTCCCTGCGAGGCTGGCTGAAGCGATGCCAATTGGCAGGCTGAGCTGCTCGACAGCAGGCAGCATAGTGGCGCAACACATCGTAGGCATTGTCGCAATTTTGCAGGACATTGCTGCTTTAAATGGGCGGAGCCACAGTTGCCGCACGTCGTGACGTCAGTATGCATGTTGCGCCACCGCGCATGTGTGGCGCGGTCCTGCGTGGTGCGCGCCTGCGCATCATGTTCCTCCACGTCACCATCCCCTCGTTTGGCGCGTATAAGTGCGGGAGGCCGCGCAAAGTGCGCAAAATGGCCGCCCTCATCCAGGCTGCAGCCTTGATGGTGTTCAATTGTTTGGACCCGTTCAGCCGCCTGTATGTGGGAGTACCGGCTGGTGGCATTTTCATGCAGGACATAGGTCTTGATGGCAGTCGCTCGGGTGAGTTGCTTAGTTTTGAGGAGCTGCTGACGCAGGGGGTCCGACAGAACACCAAATACGATCTGGTCGCGTATCATGGAGTCGGAGGTGGACCCGTAGCCACAGGACTACGCAAGGATGCAGAGGTGTGTTAAAATGAATTGGAAAGGCTTGTCCTTACCCTGCAAGCGCTGCTGGAACAGGTATCTTTCAAAGCTTTCATTGACCTCTATGCTGAAGTGAGTATCGAATTTGAGGAGAACCGTCTTGTACTTTGTCTTGTCCTCGTCGTCTGCGAATGTGAGGGAGTTGAAGATGTGGATGGCATGTTGCCCGGCTGTGGAGAGGAGCAGAGCAATCTTCCTGGTGTCCGAGGCATTCTCCCTGTCCGTGGCTTCGAGGAAGAGCTGGAAGCGCTGTTTAAAAATCTTCCAATTGACCCCGAGATTGCCGGCGATGCGGATCGGCGGCGGCGGGTTGATGTTCTCCATACTTAAGGATGCTGGAATGCTGATTAGTTGCAGGTGGCTCTCAGAAGTGCTAGTATGCAACCACTCCTTGTACCATGATGTGTTGGGTGTTCTGGACCACAAACAGGTCACCAACACTGGAAGTGGTGCAACTCTATTTTATTATAAGGTTAACTATATTCACATACTTGAACTGTGGGTAAATGCAAGACCAGCTTTAACTGTTGACCCTTGCCTAGTCCTAACCAGGTGATGCACTCAGCACATGGTGAATGTCTGTGATGCAGGCTGTGAGCTCTGTGCTCCGAGCTGGCTGCTACTCGAATGAGCGGGAACTCTCCTGTCTCCTGTCATTATAGTGTGTGTGCTCTGACTGGTGATTGGCTGCGGTGTTGTGTATGCTGATTGGTCCCACTGCATGTCCATCAGTGTGTGTGTGTGTGTGTCTACACCATAATATACTGGTGTATATTATGACAGTGCCCGGCACAGATCTCATTTTTGGCCTCTCCCGCTATTCACCAGTCTCGTTACGCTTAAGCGAGAGCGCAACAAGGCTGGACAATTGTGGCCATAATGTGCAAATTGAAAAAAATGTTAACAAGGCTGCGCACAGGGATTACAACATTTTGTGTGCAGCTTTGGGACATTGTACCTTGGGAAGATTGTAACAATAGAAAGGTTAGAGCATAGATTGAATTGAGCGGTGATTGTGATGAAGGTTTACAATCAGAAATAAAATACTTCAGAAGTTAACATTTTTTTTCAACGGATTGAGAGGAGATCTGATTGGATTCAGCAGTGTTGGAATTAAACAAAAGTGGTAAAATGTTTCCATGAGCCAAGTGTTAACATGAGGTCATGTATGTAAAGTTTTTTCATAGAATGTGGAACTCTGCATAAACTATGACTGAAGCAGAGTCAATAGGTACTTTCAGAAGGGAATTGAATGATTGAATAGAGTAAATGTTAAATGGGGATGGATAGGAATGGAATTCAGAGTGAGGAGGAGCACTTGATGGGTTGAATGCTTTTTATGCTGCACCTTTCTCTGAGTCCCCAATATTTGAGGCTGTGAACAGTATTTTAATTCAGGAAATCAAACTGATGATAATCAAACAATAGTACAATTGGCAAAAACGTTCCTAATGTATGTGAGAAATTCAAGGTATACTAACTTTCTTTGGCTAGTATAGTATAAACATGTTACAGCAGGTTATTCTCTTTCCCAAAAAGCATAAAAATGTGTAAATAGTATCAAGACACAATTAAATAATTTACAGAAAAATCCTATCCCAGAAGTATTTCAATTAAATATCTTAAGTAAATTTTCAATGTTACTATTAACAGATACCAGATTAACAGATTTGTGGGCAGCACGGTAGCATTGTGGATAGCACAATTGCTTCACAGCTCCAGGGTCCCAGGTTCGATTCCGGCTTGGGTCACTGTCTGTGCGGAGTCTGCACATCCTCCCCGTGTGTGCGTGGGTTTCCTCTGGGTGCTCCGGTTTCCTCCCACAGTCCAAAGATGTGCGGGTTAGGTGGATTGGCCATGATAAATTGCCCTTAATGTCCAAAATTGGCCTTAGTGTTGGGTGGGGTTACTGGGTTATGGGGATAGGGTGGAGGTGTGGACCTTGGTTAGGGTGCTCTTTCCAAGAGCCGGTGCAGACTCGATGGGCCGAATGGCCTTCTTCTGCACTGTAAATTCTATGATCTATACCAGTGGATGTCATGTATTTTGGGTGTAAAAACTATTGTTTCATGAACAATAGTTAGGTTGATATCTGCAAAATGCTTGATGAAATGAGAATGAAGTATCGGTTCAGCGAGCTTTCTTCGGAGCTGGATATCTCAGAGTGTTTTATTGAAGGGAATGAAAATGGAGAACTTCTGTTGGACTTCCTCACAGGTACAATGCATTTTATGAAACTGCCCCTGCAAATCTGAAGGCTGACGTTCTTCAATACCTGTGCCAGACTCACTGCTCAAAGAGGAAAACGGAAAAATGATTTTCAACCAGGATATATATGCAATATTTGTTGACTATTGATCTGATATGTATCAGTCAGATCTCATTCAGTGTACTTCAATTATAATTTTATTAATATTTATGTATTCTTATTCCAGATCGGTTGGGTTTAAGATCAAGTAATTATCGGATAAAGCTTACATCAATATTTCAAATTAATCCATTAAGTTTTCTTGAAATGATAAAATGATTCTCCATAACATGAAAAAGGAATATTCAGAAGTGAAGCGCTGGAGCTTTTAAGAGTTATTTTTGATTAATCTTACACGCCATCATTAATTACCACATTTCTCCCTGGGCCAGAATTTTATGTTCTGCGCCCCGGTGGGTTCTGAGGCATAAAACTGCATGGATGGGCTTCTCTCTGCACTCCCACCTGCCCTAAACCCAATTTACAGTGGAACGAGTAGGGCCCTTGCCCCAATTTGGGCCCATAAATGAAGAGCTTTTTTCCACCCAGTCTCAATCTTATGCTTGGTGTGCCTTGGTTGAATCAGGATGCCAACGAGATTGCTTCCACCCTCGATTTTGGTAGGGAAGAGAGGGAGGTGCGCCTCAATACGAATGCCCCTTCAGATTTGGAGTGCCCGTTTATGAAGGACCTGAGAGCTCTGACCCTCCCTCCCCCCTCAGCCTACTCCCCACCATCCCAAACCCCCCAGGGCATCCCCTACCCCTGCCCCTGGAACCCCTGGTATTTATCTGCAGATTGGTGCCAGGACTTCAGTTGAGGCATGGCACTGCAGTGCTTCTTCTGGCCATTGCTGTGATGTGCTGGAGGGGCTGAAGAGTACGTACGGAGGTCCTGTCTGCTGCCGATCAACACTCAGTTGAGTGTCAAATGGCAGTAGGTCTGGCAAAGTCAGCAGGGGTGCATTCAGCTATGTCTTTCAGGATGACAACCACCAAGTGCTCGCCATGCTGAAAATTCAGGCCCTGGTGTCTATACCATAATCTCCTCCTGAAAAGTTCATTTTAATTCATTTACTGATAGCAGAGTTTTTTTTATTATCAATTTATTTGTTTTCATTTTACTTCTGCCATCTTTAATGTTTTAAAATTAATAGAGTGACAGGAAACCCTAAAGTTCTGTACAACCAAGCAACTAATTTATTTTATATTAACACGTTTAGTGATTTTTTAATGTTTATCAACTCAAGTGTAGCAGTTTGGGTAAAATGTCCTGTTATTACATTCTGGATAAAAACATTTAGAATTTGCTAAATGTAGAGCCATATAGAATCTTCCAACCTCCCAACTCCTTTGCCCCCTTTTCTGGATGAATTCTTTCTCTTTTAGTCAAGTTTCTTTTTTTACTTTCTGCATTTTTATTTCATCTCCTGCTCTTCACTTCAACTCGCACCACACCAATGGGCCAGATCTTGCTGGTAAAATAAATGTAAAAGTCGCCATAGTTCCAGAGGACTATAGGCTGCTCTCCCCTTTTGAGAAGAGAGATGACTAATGTGGTGATTTAACCTGAGGGTCACCACAGCTCAGGCGAGGGGCAAGGTTGAGAAGGTGAATGAATAAGCTCAGCCTGTGCGGGAATTGAACGTGCGCTGTTGACATCGCTCCACATCATAAGCCAGCCATCCAGTCAACTGAGCTAACTGACCACCCCCGCCCGCCCCCCGCTGATGAAATACTTATGTTATCTATACATTGGAGAATTATTTTTTTTTAATTTCTTTTTATAAATTTAGAGTACCCATTTCATTTTTTCCAATTGAGGGGCAATTTAACGTGGTCAATCCACCTACCCTGCACATCTTTGGGTTGTGGGGGCGAAACCCACGCAGACACGGGGAGAATGTGCAAACTCCACACGGATAGTGACCCAGGGCCGGGATTGAACCTGGGACCTCGGTGCCGTGAGGCAGCAGGGCTAACCCACTGCGCCACCGTGCTGCCCGATGCATTGGATTATTAATGTATAATTCATCCAATGAATTAATGGGATTAACATTCATACAGAGAGTTGCAAATCTGCAGGATTTGTGAGTTGATTTATGGTGCTCTACTGTTTGCATCTTACAAATGGTGTTGTGCCCTATATCATGCTGTTATGTTTAAGGCTTTGCTGGATTTGCACATTAAATGTCCATTAAACTCACCATAAAAGATAAGTCTGGTAGTTAATAGTATATGTAACCTTTCAGTGATGTGGTAATTATTAATGTATGTAAATCAACATCTCTGTTCCAAGTATTCCTTCAAATTTTAAATTGTTTTAAAGTTACCTAATATTTTAAAATGCATATATTTTTTGTATTTTTCTTTCTGTTTCTTTTCTTCTCACTCTCTTAATTCAGTATTTCTTTCCCTCCCTCTACACGTGGATCGCTGAAGGGAGGTAACGTTGTTGTCAGCAAGGCAACCATTGCAGCCAGGCCGTCCTTCTGTGGGCCCCCATGCCCACCAGCCCGAAACTCATTGGGAGACCAGCAAGGTTTTAATGGACTGGAGTTTAGAAGAATGAGGGGAGGATCTCATAGAAACCTATAAAATTCAATAGGGCAAGACAGGGTAGATGCAGGAAGGATTTTCCCAATGTTTGGGGAGTCCACAACAAAGGGTCACAGTCTAAAGATATGGGATAAACCACTTAGGACTTAGATGAGGATAAATTTATTCACCCACTGAGTGCTAAGCCAATGAAATTCACTACCAGAAAAAACAGTTGAGGCCAAAACATTTAATGTTTTCAAGAAGGAATTAGATATACCTCTTTGGCTAAACGGATCAAAGGATATGGGAAGGGAAACGGTCACAGGTTACTGATTTGGATGATCAGCTATGATCATAATGCGTGGTAGAGCAGGCTCGAAGGGCTGAATTGCCGACTCCTACTTCTATTTTCTATGTTTGTATGTGGTTGAGGGCCACCCCCAACTGGTAAAATGTCAGCAGAAGCAGGAAGAGGCCCTGAATTGGCAACTTGTGTGGGCTCTAGTCAGGTGGTGCTTTCTGCCACCTTTCCCTCTGCTTTCAAGGTGGCATGGTGGCAGGAAGACGGCAAGCACATCGGTCACCACCATCCTGCGCCATTTTGTCAGCCTTACCAATGACCACCCCATCCTCAAAGGGCTGGCAAAATCCAGCCCAGTGTTTATCAGGTCGATGATTTTTGTTGGGCACTCCCTGAGCTGCTGAACATTTCTGGAACGTTCTGTTTTTTTCCTCCAGCTTTCCAACAACCGCAGTTATTTTGTTTTTGTTTCAATGATCTCCAGTTCCAAAATTACATTTCAGACTTTTTCTCTTTTGTGTGTGTCCACATAATATTTGGGGGAACTAGATTATTGAACAAAGATTTCCTGGTAGTTTCCAACCTATCATTGTTCATTGCTTCGATTTATAAATATCCTTGTAATGGAGTGTAAAATGTTTCCTTCAGTAACAGTGCATCAGAGCAACCACTCACTGTTAAATTTGGTGTGATATTCTTAAAACTGATTACATCAATGGTGCATAAATCATCACCAAGTACTGCTGCCATATCCATTTTTTCAGATCCATCTCTTCACTACACGTATTTCCCATTAACCATAATCTATTTGTAATTGAAATTCATTATAATCTTTTGTCTTTTATTGCTATCTGACTGCATGGCTTACTGAACCTTGTCTGCATAACAAAAAATCCTAACAGCGGACCACCCTATTAAAACTGACAGAGGATTTGTCATTCTGATAACAATGCTCAGGGCAGCCTATGGGATGTAGTAAATAACTTAATATTAGTACGTTCATTCAGAATGGCTGCAGTTAATACAGGAAATTACCCGGTGACACAACTTTAATTTATACCCCGTTATCTGAGCTCAAATTTCACAGATTTTGTAATTTGCTATGTCAAAATAAATGTATTTAAAGTTTGCAGCTGATCATAGAATCATAGAATTTACAGTGCAGAAGGAGGTAATTCGGCCCATCGAGTCTGCACCGGCTCTTGCAAAGAGCACCCTATCCTAGCCCACACCTCCACCCTATCCCCGTAACCCAGTTACCCCACCCAACACTAAGGGCAATTTTGAACACTAAAGACAATTTAGCATGGCCAATCCACCTAACTTGCACATCTTTGGATTGTGGGAGGAAACCGGAGCACCCGGAGGAAACCCACGCACAAATGGGGAGAACGTGCAGACTCTGCACAGACAGTGACCCAAGCCGGGAATCGAACCTGGGACCCTGGAGCTGTGAAGCAATTGTGCTATCCACAATGCTACCGTGCTGATGAAAGAAGCTTTTGTTAAAGAGCATTTTTTTTTCAAACTGCCAGTGGTTGACCATTATCTAACACTTGTGCAGCAATTCTGTTGAACTATTTCCGTAAGAAGTCCAGATTTGTGCCTGTAATGTTGACTGCATCTCGCACTCTAACCACATGTACACATATGTTAGCCATCAGTTATATGTAGGATCACATTTGACTCTCTTTTAAAAATGTATTCATGCGATGTGGCCACTGTTGGCTTGACCAGTAATTATTGCTCATCCCTAATTTCCCTTGATAAGAAGATGGTGCGCTGCCTTCCTGAACCAGTGCAGTTTCTCTGGGGCAAGTACACCCATGGCTCTGTTAGGGAGAGAGTTCCAGCACGTTGACCCAACAACAGTGAAGGAACGGCGATAGATTTCCAGGTCAAGATGATGAGCAGTTTGGAGGGGATCCTTTAAGTGGTGGTCTTCCCATGTCGTCTATTGTTCTTGACCTTCTAGATGCTAGTGGCTGTGTGTTTGGATGGTGATGCCTAAGTAGCCTTGGTGAATTCCTGCAGTGGATCTTGTAGACAGTACACAGTGTGCTCCTGTGCTTCGAAGGTGGAGGGCGTGAATGTTTGTTGAAGGGGTGCCAATCAAGCCGGCTGCTTTGTGCTGGATGGTGTCAAGCTTCTTGAGTGTTGTTGGAACTGTCATCATCTAGGTAAGTAGGGAGTTTCCATCACTCTCCCGACTTGTGCCTTGTAGGTGGTGAACAGGCTTTGGGGAGTCAGGAGGTGGGTTACTCGCCGTAGGATCCCTAGCCTCTGACCTGCTCTTGTAGCCACAGTATTTAAATGGCTAGTCCAGTTCAGTTTCTGGTCAATGCTAACACCCTGGATGTTGATAGTGGGAAATTCACTGACGGTAATGACATTGAATGTCAAGGTGTGAAGGGACTCCAACAACCATAGCCATCTTCCTTGTGCCAGGTACGACTCCAATCAGTGTAGAGTTATCCCCCTAATTCCTATTGATTCCAGTTTTGCTTGGGCTCCTTGATACCACGTTTGGTCAAATGCTGCCTTGATGTGAAGAGGAATCACTCTTACCTCACCTCTGGAGTCCAACTCTTTTGTCCATATTTGAGCCCAAGCTTTAATGAGGTCAAGAGGTGAGTGACCCTGGCGAAATGCAAACTAAGCATCAGTGAGCAGTTTTTTGTAAAGCAAGTGCCACATGATAGCATTGTTGAGGATGCCTTCCATTACATTACCGATGATGGAGAGTAGACTGATTCGCCAGATTGCCGGAATATCGTTGGGGCCCATACTTTCTGCTTTTCGCCATTTCTTGTTAACATGTGGAGTGAATCAAATGGGCTGAAGACTGACATCTGTTTTGCTTAGGACCTCTGGAGAAGGCTGAGATGGGCGATTCACTTGGCCATTCTGGCAGATGATTGGTGCAAATGCGTCAGTCTTACCTAATGCAATAATGTGCTGGGCTTCTCCATTAAGGATGAGGATATTTATGGAGCCTTCTCCTTTAGTTTAATTGTCCGCCATCATTCACGACTGGATGTGGCAGGACTGCATAGCTTAGATCTGATCTGTTGGTTGTGCAGTCATTTAGGTCTGTCTATCTTAATGAATAAAGTAAGAAGTCTTACAGCACCAGGTTTGTTTCAAATCACTAGCTTTCGACTGCTCCTTCCTCAGGTGAATTAAGAGGTAGATTCCAGAAACATATATATAGACAAAGTCAAAAATGCAAGACGATACTTTGAATGTGTGCATTTGCAGGTGAATTAAGTCTTTACAGATCCAGAGATAGGGGTAACCCCAGGTTAAAGAGGTGTGAATTGTCTCAAGCCAGGACAGTTGGTAGGATTTTGCAAGCCCTGGCCAGATTGTGGGGGATGAATGTAATGTGACATGAATCCAAGGTCCTGGTTGAGGCCACACTCATATGTGCGGAACTTGGCGATAAGTTTCTGCTTGGCGATTCTGCGTTGTCGCGCGTCCTGAAGGCCGCCTTGGAGAACACTTACCCGAAGATCAGAGGCTGAATGCCCTTGACTACTGAAGTGTTCCCCGACTGGAAGGGAACATTCCTGCCTGGTGATTGTCGCGCGATGAACATTTTATTTTCATCTCAGAGTCACTGTTCACCTTGTTAACATCCCACATTCCTGACCCCATCAGTGTGCAATGATAATGATAATTGATTGCAGAATTCTTTACTGCGCAATTCACAGAAGGGAGCAGCAATGCCATCAGGCTTCGCAGACTCCAAACCATAAAGGATTTGCACAGAGCCCTTAAAAGCAGTAAAATAAAATCACTTTTGACATTTTTACATGGAGAAAATGATAGATTGAGATATAGACACGGAGTGAAGATAGAATCTGAAATATTTTTTTAAAAGTCTTGAAAATAATTTTAAATAATTAGTTAAAATGAACTCCCTTGCTCTTCTTCAAAAAAGTGACATTGGGTTTTCCTTACCTCCATCTGAGAGCCGTTTGGCCCTTGTCTCACCTCGAATGTCTCATCTGAAGGATATTACAACAGTTGTTATGGGCTAGGGGTTTAGAAAACTCCAAAGTATATCATGGAGTTCACCTGACCCACAACTATTTATAGATTTTGGTTATGAGGAGCATAAGGGCCCACTTTTCAGGTGTTATTTTAACAGAGGCCCGAAGCACTTTTAAACAAAACAAAGTTTATTCTACAAATTGAGTTAACATTTTATAAACACACACAGTAAGCATTTTTTATCAACTACAAACATAAATTCCCCACACAGCTACAGTTCTCTCTACATATATAACCTTTAATAATTTCCCTTTCTGCTGTTTCAACTTGATAACAACATCAGCACGGTAGCCTTGTGGATAGCACAATTGCTTCACAGCTCCAGGGTCCCAGGTTCGATTCCGGCTTGGGTCACTGTCTGTGCGGAGTCTGCACATCCTCCCCGTGTGTGCGTGGGTTTCCTCCGGGTGCTCCGGTTTCCTCCCACAGTCCAAAGATGTGCAGGTTAGGTGGATTGGCCATGATAAATTGCCCTTAGTGTCCAAAATTGCCCTTAGTGTTGGGTGGGGTTACTGGGTTAGGGGGATAGGGTGGTGGTGTTGACTTTGGGTGGGGTGCTCTTTCCAAGAGCCGGTGCAGACTCGATGGGCCGAATGGCCTCCTTCTGCACTGTAAATTCTATGACAATCCAATAAAACCAGGAAAACCCTTTTAACAAAACAGTAGGTTTGAATTCTTTACAGAAAACAGTTATCACTTTTAAATTATCAAGTAATCTGGACACCTTTTAACATACAGAGAGAGAGAGAGAGGGGAGAAGCCTTCTTTTTCTGAATCCAGCTTCAAACAGTGTAAACCGAATGTAAAACCCAGAGCCACAGCCCAGCCCCAGCTCAAAGCAAAAGTAAAACCCAGAACCACAGCCCAGCTTAACCCACACAATGACATCACTGAAGCCATTTGATAAACAACACATTTCCATTACACCGTGCAACAATCCTTTGATTCTGCACTGATAAATCAGCCCAGGGTCTTGTCTCCGAAATGCGACGATAAGTCCATAACCTTTTGATACAGAGGTGAGGGTACTAACGACTGAGTTGCATCTGAAAATATCCGATGCTCATTGAGGAAAATGAGGAGCATACATGACCAGAAGGCAGACAGATAATTTTTAGTTTGGGTGAAAATACAAAAAACAGCCAAGGGAGCTTAAAGTGTGAAAGGAAGGAGATTGGGGAGAATGGTCAATGTGATGGTAGATGGGACAGCAAGGTAGCGCAGTGGGTTAGCCCTGCTGCCTCACGGCGCCGAGGTCCCAGGTTCGATCCCGGCTCTGGGTCACTGTCCATGTGGAGTTTGCACATTCTCTCCGTGTTTGCGTGGGTGTCACCCCCACAACCCAAAGATGTGTAGGATAGGTGGATTGGCCACGCTAAATTGACCTTTAATTGGAAAAAATGAGTTGGGTACTCTAAATTTTTTAAATTTTTAAATATGATGGTAGAAGATTAACATAGAATTTACATTGCAGAAGGAGGCCATTCGGCCCATCGAGACTGCACCGGCTCTTGGAAAGAGCACCCTATCCAAGGTCAACACCTCCAGCCGATCCCCATAACCCAGTAACCCCACCCAACACTAAGAGCAATTTTGGACACTAAGGGCAATTTATCATGGCCAATCCACCTAACCTGCACATCTTTGGACTGCGGGAGGAAACCAGAGCACCCGGCGGAAACCCACGCACACACGGGGAGGATGTGCAGACTCCGCACAGACAGTGACCCAAGCTGGAATGGAACCTGGGACCCTGGAGCTGTGAAGCAATTGTGCTATCCACAATGATACCGTGCTGCCCCTGTTAAAATAAAGATGTGCAGGGTAAGAACTTCCCTAAGAATCTGCTGATGCAGTCGCCATTTTAGTTGGTGTAAAGTAGGTTAGGTGCTCAAATCCTAGAGTGACTCAAATACATGAGCCTCTGATGCAGAGGTAAACGCGTTACCATTGAGCCAGTGCTGCTGACTCATTGCTAAATAGCTTTACAGTTGGAATCTTAATCAATCTTTTTTTTTGTTACTTGTCTCTTACTTGTCTGTTAGTTTGGTGGGCACGGCAACATTCCAATACCTCCAGTAAACTGGCTTTGCCAGTTCACTTTAGCCAGCTCTGCTTCATACCTTCATAATTGCCCTTATTTAAGGTTGAAAACACAATTTCGAACCCACTCCTCTCTGCGTTAAACTGAATGTAAAATTCATGCTTATTATGGTCGCTGCTACTGAGGGGTGCCTTCACAATGAGATGATTAATTAATCACATCACGTTACACATACCAGGTCTAGTATAACCTGCTCTCTCATTGGCTCCAGCACGTGCACTTCTCAGAAACTATCCTGGAAACATTCTATGAACTCCTACCTTTGCTCATCTGACTCTTTCAGTCTATTTGTAGATTGAAATCTCTTATCATCGCTGTGACTTTCTGACAATGCAGTTGAAAAGGGTGGGGGGAATCAACATATTGGGTGGGGTCTAGCTATCCTGTTTGCTGCAGCTGCAAATCTCCCTTTTCCCCCTTTAAGAAACGTCTTAAAACTCTTTGGCCAAGCTTTTCGTTATCTGACCTAAGATCTCTATTCTCGCTCTGTGCCATATCTTGTTTTATAATGCTCCTGTAAGTCATCTTGGGATTTCAAATTACGTTTAACTCACAATTTGAACATAAGCTGGTGTTGTCATTCAATATAAATTATTTACTCTGCCACGACTGGTTTAGCTCAGTGGGCTAGACAGCTGGTTTGTGATGCAGAACAAAGCCAGCAGCGTGGGTTCAATTCCCATACCAGCTTACGCGAATAGGCGCCAGAATGTGACAGCTAGGGGCTTTTCACAGTAACTTCATACTTGTGACAATAAAAGATTATTATTATCAGTAATAATCATAGATTAGCACATCATAGATTTTCCATCTCTGCCATAGTGGTCATGACATGAAAATTGAAAGAAATATGTCGGGATTCTCCATTCTTGAGACTAAGTTTTGACGCCGGGGCAGGATTTGTGGAGTTGCATGACAACAAAACTGGCACCGCACCTGGACCTATTCAGCAACTGTTAAGGGGCTAGAACTGGTGCCACGTGGAACACAATGGATTCCAATGAGAAATGGTGTGGGATTCGCATTTGACACTCAGGAGGCTGACAAGCTGCAGCCGCATTCACTCCCCACACACACCATCCTCGGTGTCAACAAGGAGAGCGGCTCCAAGAACTGAAGTGCTGGCTGAACTGTGGTCCCTGAGCCAAGCCCACCCACAACGTCCACTAATTCCACCCTCCCCCCCACTGCGGCCGGCCCAGACCAGACCACCCTCACAACGTTCTGACAGAGCACTGAGACATGTTGTAACATTGTGCACAGGTGTTTAATATGAAAACATATATACCTACCCCGTCACTAAATTGTGCCCTCCACCCGTGCCAACTTAACTGACGGCCACTTTTCTGGTCTTACGGTCCCTAATGCTACATTTACGGACTCCCAGGAGTGGTGCATCAGGAGTGGACTGTGATTCCCACCCTGCGACCGGAGTCTCCTTTGGTGGCCGTATTCTGGGGCGAACGGGCCTGAATGGGCCCAGCTGCTGTTCTGGTGTCCCAGGTGGTGTTGTGCCACCCTATTCAGCCCATTGCCCACCATATGCGCCAGGGACAGGAGGGTGGAGCCTGAGATGCTCCGGTGTCCCGGCAACTCCCTGCAAGAGTCACTGGCATGGGCCCCATCACCTCCTCCTCCCTCAGGCTGCCTGGTGGCTCCCAGGCGACCCCTTGGGAACGGGGTGCAAGTGGAGCTGTCCCCTGAGGCACCCCCACCACCTGGCACTGCCAGTCCTGGAGTCTCGCTGCCATCTTGACCAGGGTCTGAATTCTCGCGGCTATGTGCCACATCAGCCACAGTCCAAAGATGTGGGTTTTTTGGGATAGATGGAGTTATGGGGATAGTGTGGGGTTTGGGCCTAGGTAGGGTGTTCTTTCAGAGGGTCAGTGTAGACCTGATGGGTTGAATGGTCTCTTGATGCACTGTAGGGATTCTATTAAATTTATTTTCTAGCAAAGACATGAATAAACTCGCTAATTGTGCACAATTTTATTTAGCACATTGTCCAATTGATGCCCGTAATGCCCATTTCCCTGCCCCCACCCACTTGGGCCTCAATTTTGACGCAAGTGAATGAAATGAAAATGAATTAAATGAAAGGAAAATTGCTTATTGTCACAAGTATGCTTCAAATGAAGTTACTGTGAAAAGCCCCTAGTCACCACATTCCGGCGCCTGTTCGGGGAGGCTGGTACGGGAATTGAACTGTGCTGCTGGCCTGCCTTGGTCTGCTTTGAAAGCTAACTATTTAGCCCAGTGTGCTAAACCAGCAAGTGGGAGGGGTTCAGGGCCTGGTGGAGGCTGGTTACCCAGCAGGGTATCTTGCTCAGGCCTCAGATTGGGTGGGTGAGTTTGCATCTCGTACCTGATCCCCTTTCAAGAGTAAGACTAACCTTAGTTGATGCGGGAATCGAACCCACACTGTTAGTGTTATTAGACCATAAGACATAGGAGCGGAAGTAAGGCCATTCGGCCCATCGAGTCCACTCCACCATTCAATCATGGCTGATTTCAACTCCATTTACCCGCTCTCTCTCCATAGCCCTTAATTCCTCAAGAAATCAAGAATTTATCAACTTCTGTCTTAAAGACACTCAACGTCCCGGCCTCCACCGCCCTCTGTGGCAATGAATTCCACAGACCCACCACTCTGGCTGAAGAAATTTCTCCTCATCTCTGTTCTAAAGTGACTCCCTTTTATTCTAAGGCTGTGCCCCCGGGTCCTAGTCTCCCCAGCTAATGGAAACAACTTCCCTACGTCCACCCTATCTAAGCCATTCATTATCTTGTAAGTTTCTATTAGATCTCCCCTCAACCTCCTAAACTCCAATGAATATAATCCCAGGATCCTCAGACGTTCATCATATGTTAGGCCTACCATTCCTGGGATCATCCGTGTGAATCTCCGCTGGACCCGCTCCAGTGCCAGTATGTCTTTCCTGAGGTATGGGGCCCAAAATTGCTCACAGTATTCTAAATGGGGCCTAACTAATACTTTATAAAGCTTCAGAAGTACATCCCTGCTTTTATATTCCAAGCCTCTTGAGATAAATGACAACATTGCATTTGCTTTCTTAATTACAGACTCAACGTGCAAGCTTACCTTTAGAGAATCCTGAATTTCATCAGCCATTTCTTGGACCACTCTCCTAAACTGTCTAAATCTTTCTGCAGCCTCCCCACCTCCTCCATACTACCTGCCCCTCCACCTATCTTTGTATCATCGGCAAACTTAGCCAGAATGCCCCCAGTCCCGGCATCTAGATCGTTAATATATAAAGAGAACAGCTATGGCCCCAACACTGAACCCTGCGGGACACCACTCGTAAATAATTCTACCTCACAAACCAGCTGTCCAGCCAACTGAGCTAAACTGGCCCTGACTATTGGTGACCACAGAACCATTGATGATTGGCATAAAAACCCATATCATACACTAATGTCTTTAGCTGGTCAACCCATGTGTGACTCCAGACCCACAGCAATGTGGCTGACTCTTAACTGCTCGCTGAAATGTCCCAATGAGACAATCTGTTCAAAGGTAATGAGATGCCCTAATTAGGCAATAAATGCTGGCCCAGTCAGCGATGCCCAAGCCCCATCAATGAATAAGAAAAAAAGGAAGGTAGTTCATCCCTCCTCACCCAGGGGTGAGTTCAATTCACCCAACAGCACTTCTTTCGAGACTTATGGGAGGAAACCGAGCACCCGGAGGAAACCCACACAGACACAGGGAGAATGTGCAGACTCCGCACAGACAGTGACCCAAGCCGGGAATCGAAGCTGGGTCCCTGGCGCTGTGAAGCAACAGTGTTAACCATTGGGATACCTCAAGAAGCAAGCTGTTCATTCATGAAAATGTATATTAATTGCTGATGTTCATTTTCCATAATTCAGTAGTGTGTTATCTCATTTCAATCTATTCATTTTATTTCCTTATATCAAAACAAATAATAGACTTGTGAGGTAATTTTAAAAAATGAAAATACAATGAGGCAGTATTGCTTTTGGGAAAATAGCTCACAGTTGAGCAGAAATTGATGTAAAAGATTTTATGAAAAGTGAATGAGTGAAATCCTAACAGTTTTAATCAAACTTACATATTCCAATTGAAGATGTGTTATAGGGTATTTTGCAAAGAGCAATTCAGAAGTGTTTTAATTTTCCATTCAGGTCAAATAAATTTTTAATTCTTGGCAAAATCCAGTCCAGACATCCAGGCCTTCCAATTCATAATGAAGTGGTGGAGCCGAATCCCAAACAAATCTCCAGTTACAAAGGTATTTTTCAAAATTAAGATTCATGACCTTTAGTCCAATATTGTTAATTTGGATAAATTATTGTGCTCATTTGGTGAGACTATGGGCTGAATTTTATGTAGCCTTAGTCGGGTGTTTCCCACAGTACAGTCACATAAAATGGGGTGGTTGCCCATTCCACCACATTCCTGCCCACTCCCAAGCTCACCCCATAACATCAGCAGGAGCAGGAAGACTGATTCTTCTTTTGCCTCAGCTGCTTAAAGGGCAGGAAGGAAGGTCACTCTTTGGTGGGCTGTCTTTTGCTGACGATGGGCCAGCCGCCATTGGGTTGAACCCCTCCACTTACTACCGACCCGCTCCCTCCCTTAAATCCACCACCCCCCACTGCCCCTTAACCTAATTAATCCTATCCACCCCAACCCAAGACACTGGATGTTCCTGCTCTGGGAATCCAAGGCCCTGTTGTCCTTTCTTCTCCAGCAATTCATGCAGCGTCCATTGCTGCCTGCCTAGCACTGACAAGACTGAAGGTGATACAAAGAACAAAGAAATGTACAGCACAGGAACAGGCCCTTCGGCCCTCCAAGCCCGTGCCGACCATGCTGCCCGACTAAACTACAATCTTCTACACTTCCTGGGTCTGTATCCCTCTATTCCCATCCTATTCATGTATTTGTCAAGATGCCCCTTAAATGTCACTATCGTCCCTGCTTCCACCACCTCCTCCGGTAGCGAGTTCCAGGCACCCACTACCCTCTGCGTAAAAAACTTGCCTCGTACATCTACTCTAAACCTTGCCCCTCTCACCTTAAACCTATGCCCCCCTAGTAATTGACCCATCTGCCCTGGGGAAAAGCCTCTGACTATCCACTCTGTCTATGCCCCTCATAATTTTGTATACCTCTATCAGGTCTCCCCTCAACCTCCTTCGTTCCAGTGAGAACAAACCGAGTTTATTCAAGCGCTCCTCATAGCTAATGCCCTCCATACCAGGCAACATTCTGGTAAATCTCTTCTGCACCCTCTCTAAAGCCTCCACATCCTTCTGGTAGTGTGGCGACCAGAATTGAACACTATACTCCAAGTGTGGCCTAACTAAGGTTCTATACAGCTGCAACATGACTTGCCAATTCTTATACTCAATGCCCCGGCCAATGAAGGCAAGCATGCCGTATGCCTTCTTGACTACCTTCTCCACCTGTGTTGCCCCTTTCAGTGACCTGTGGACCTGTACTCCTCGATCTCTTTGACTTTCAATACTCTTGAGGGTTCTACCATTCACTATATATTCCCTACCTGCATTAGACCTTCCAAAATGCATTACCTCACATTTGTCCGGATTAAACTCCATCTGCCATCTCTCCGCCCAAGTCTCCAAACAATCTAAATCCTGCTGTATCCTCCGACAGTCCTCATCGCTATCCGCAATTCCACCAACCTTTGTGTCGTCTGCAAACTTACTAATCAGACCAGTTACATTTTCCTCCAAATCATTTATATATACTACAAAGAGCAAAGGACCTAGCATTGATCCCTGTGGAACACCACTGGTCACAGCCCTCCAATTAGAAAAGCATCCTTCCATTGCTACTCTCTGCCTTCTATGGCCTAGCCAGTTCTGTATCCACCTTGCCAGCTCACCCCTGATCCCGTGTGACTTCACCTTTTGTACTAGTCTACCATGAGGGACCTTGTCAAAGGCCTTACTGAAGTCCACATAGACAACATCCACTGCCCTACCTGCATCAATCATCTTAGTGACCTCCTCGAAAAACTCTATCAAGTTAGTGAGACACGACCTCCCCTTCACAAAACCGTGCTGCCTCTCACTAATACGTCCATTTGCTTCCAAATGGGAGTAGATCCTGTCTCGAAGAATTCTCTCCAGTAATTTCCCTACCACTGAAGTAAGGCTCACCGGCCTGTAGTTCCCGGGATTATCCTTGCTACCCTTCTTAAACAGAGGAACAACATTGGCTATTCTCCAGTCCTCCGGGACATCCCCCGAAGACAGCGAGGATCCAAAGATTTCCGTCAAGGCCTCAGCAATTTCCTCTCCAGCCTCCTTCAGTATTCTGGGGTAGATCCCATCAGGCCCTGGGGACTTATCTACCTTAATATTTTTTAAGACACCCAACACCTCTTCTTTTTGGATCTCAATGTGACCCAGGCTATCTACACACCCTTCTCCAGACTCAACATCGACCAATTCCTTCTCTTTGGTGAATACTGATGCAAAGTATTCATTTAGTACCTCGCCCATTTCCTCTGGCTCCACACATAGATTCCCTTGCCTATCCTTCAGTGGGCCAACCCTTTCCCTGGCTACCCTTTTGCTTTTTATGTACGTGTAAAAAGCCTTGGGATTTTCCTTAACCCTATTTGCCAATGTCTTTTCGTGACCCCTTCTAGCCCTCCTGACTCCTTGCTTAAGTTCCTTCCTACTTTCCTTATATTCCACGCAGGCTTCGTCTGTTCCCAGCTTTTTAGCCCCGATAAATGCCTCCTTTTTCTTTTTGACGAGGCCTACAATATCTCTCGTCATCCAAGGTTCCCGAAAATTGCCGTATTTATCCTTCTTCCTCACAGGAACATGCCGGTCCTGAATCCCTTTCAACTGCCACTTGAAAGCCTCCCACATGTCAGATGTTGATTTGCCCTCAAACATCCGCCCTCAATCTATGTTCTTCAGTTCCCGCCTAATATTGTTATAATTAGCCTTCCCCCAATTTAGCACATTCATCCTAGGACCACTCTTATCCTTGTCCACCAGTACTTTAAAACTTACTGAATTGTGGTCACTGTTACCGAAATGCTCCCCTACTGAAACATCTACCACCTGGCCGGGCTCATTCCCCAATACCAGGTCCAGTACCGCCCCTTCCCTAGTTTTTCTCCCCAGACTTAACCACTACCACTTGAGCTCTCCAGGGGCTGTTGCTGGCCTCGATGACTCCCTCCTGAAGCAACCGCTGGATCTCGGACCTGATGAAGGCCTTATCTTGGGTGCTGTACCGTCTGCTCCTGGTGACGACGGGTTTGCAATCTGGAGTTAGATTGGCAAAGAGGGAAGGAGGATCGACCTTTAGGGTCGCGAGGCCGCACATAGTGAGGGGAGGTAAGTGTCCACCGAATTTAAGGGTCAGGCTCTGGAGGTTGCATTGAAAATCCAGGCCAAGGATAAGTGCAGCACAGAGGTTAGGTAGGACGTATAGGCAAAAACCGTGGCACTCTACGCCTTGGACTGTGAGCGTGACCGTGCAGTACCCCCGGATCGCTACGCGATGAGATCCGGAGGCAAGGGAGATACTTTGATTGGTAGGGTGTACCTTAAGGGAGCAGCGCCTTACCGTATTTGGATGTACAAAGCTCTCGGTGCTCCCGGAGTCCAGTAGGCAGGAGGTCACGTGGACGTTGACTTTCACGCTGGTGGATGCGTTGGTCAGAGTGTGTGGTCTGGACTGGTCGATTACCATGGATGCGAGTCGTGGTTGATCGTCGGGTAGTGAGGCGGCCGCTGCGTCGGGGTCCTGAAACGCCATTGGTCTCCGTGTGCTGCGGGGTGGACAAGATGGTGGCGCCCGGAGGTCCTGGGGGGTCACAAAATGGTGGCGCCCATGAAACGCACGTGTTGTGCGGGGGAGAAGATGGCGGCGCCCATTGCTCGCACATGGCCTGGGGAGGAGGGGAGGATAGCGGCGGCCATTGTCCGTGACCAGGGGGGGTGGGGGCGACCGCTGCCGCTGAGCTAGCCTGGTGCGGGGGAGAAGATGGCGGCGCCCATTGCTCGCACATGGCCTGGGGAGGAGGGGAGTATAGCGGCGCCCATTGTCCGTGACCGGGGGGGCCGGGGGGGGGGGGGGGGGGGGGGCAACTGCTGCCGCTGAGCCGGCCTGGCACACCGCTGCATAGTGGCCCTTCTTCCCGCAGGCCTTACAAAGGGCAGCGCGGGCCGGGTAGCGTTGGCGGGGGTGTCTTTGTTGGCCGCAAAAATAGCATCGGGGCCCCCCGGAGATCACCGGCTGGCGTGTAGCGCAGGCGTACTGGGTGGGTAGCGCCCCCGCTGGGGCGGCTGCCTGTGGAGCCCATGAAGTGTTGGAGGAGTGGGCCGCGCTGTTGGGGGCGTAGGACTGTACATTACGCAAGGCGACCGTCATGGAAAACCCTAGTGTTTTAGTCTCTGCGAGGTCTTGCATGGCCCCTTCTAGGAGCCGCTGCCTGATAACATCGGACCCAATCCCAGTTACAAAAGCGTCCCTCATAAGGAGATCTGAGTGCTCCTTAGCTGTAACATCCTGGCAGTCACAGTCCCGAACTAGTGAGATCAGGGCCCTCCAGAAGTCCTTGATTGACTCACCAGGTTGTTGAGTACGCGTTGCGAGCGCGTGTCTGGCGAAGAGCGTGTTCATCTTCTGCTCATAACTCTCTTTGAGTCGAGTCATAGCGTCAGCGAAATTGGGCGCATCCTGGATCAGCGGGAAGATTTTAGAGTTGAGTCTGGAGTACAAGATTTGAATCTTCTGAGCCTCTGGAACAGTGTTCGGCGCCACGTTGATATACGCTTTAAAACAAGCTAGCCAGTGCTGAAAGTCCTTTCTGGCGTCGCTTGTGTGTGGATCCAGCTGCAGTCAATCTGGTTTAATCCGGAGGTCCATCTTCTGAATCAGATACTAATAAATTGAGGCACGATCAATTTGGCTGGAGACGAAGTTGAATTCAAACTGAGGCTTTATTAGTATCTGAAGTGTGGCCTCCTACAGCAGCTGACAAAATGGCTGCTAGCTGAAGGCCACGGATATTTATAACCCGGCTCCGGGGCGGAGCTAGCATGCAGGGGCCCAGGTGAACCTGTAGTGCAGGTTCTACCGTACAACCCTTAATATAAGAACACAGTGGTTTGCCACACATCCCTGTACCAAAAAAGGTCAAGCAGCGTGCCTTAATGACTATCGTCCAGTGGCTCTGACATCCATCATCATGAAGTGCTTCGAAAGGTTAGTCATGGCACGAATCAACTCCAGCCTCCCAGATTGCCTTGATCCACTACAGTTTGCCTACCGCTGCAATAGGTCCACAGCAGACGCCATCTCCATGGCCCTGCACTCTACCCTAGAACACCTCGATAACAAAGACACCTATGTCAGACTCCTATTTATCGACTACAGCTCAGCCTTCAACACCATCATTCCAACGAAACTCAACACCAAACTCCGTGGCCTTGGCCTTGGCTCCTCCCTCTGTGACTGGATCCTGAACTTTCTAACCAACAGACCACAATCAGTAAAAATAGGCAACAACACCTCCTCCATGATCATCCTCAACACCGGTGCCCCACAAGGCTGTGTCCTCAGCCCCTACTATACTCCTTATACACCTATGACTGTGTGGCCAAATTCCCTTCCAACTCGATCTTCAAATTTGCTGATGACACCACCGTAGTGGGTCGGATTTCAAACAATGACGAGACAGAGTATAGGAATGAGATAGCGAATCTGGTGAACTGGTGCGACGACAATAATCTCTCCCTCAATTTCAACAAAACGAAGGAGATTATCATCGACTTTAGGGAGCGTAGTGGAGAACATGCCCCTGTCTATATCAATGGGAATGAAATAGAAAGGGTAGAGAGCTTCAAGTTTTTAGGTGTACAGATCACCAACAGCCTGTCCTGGTCCCCCCATGCCGACACAATAGTTAAGAAAGCCCACCAACGACTCTACTTTCTCAGAAGACTGAGGAAATTTGGCATGTCAGCTACGACCCTCACCAACTTCTACAGATGCACCATAGAAAGCATTCTTCCTGGTTGTATCACAGCTTGGTATGGAGCCTGCTCTACCCAAGACCGCAGGAGGGTACAAAAGGTTGCGAATGTAGCCCAGTCCATCACGCAAACCAGCCTCCCATCCATTGACTCTATCTATAATTCCCGCTGCCTCAGAAAGGCAGCCAGCATAATTAAGGACCCCACGCACCCGGGACAAACTCTCTTCCACCTCCTTCCATCAGGAAAAAGATACCAAAGTTTGAGGTCACGTACCAGCCGACTCAAGAACAGCTTCTTCCCTACTGCCATCAGACTTTTGAATGGACCTACCTCATATTAAGTTGATCTTTTCTCTACACCTTGCCATAACTGTAACATTATATTCTGCAGTCTCTCCTTCCTTCTCTATGTACAGTATGCATTGTTTGTACAGCAGGCAAGAACAATACTTTTCACTGTATATTAATACATGTGACAATAATAAGTCAAATCAAATCAAACCAAAGTAATTGCAACTGCAAATAACTTTACAAACACCAGACAGGGAAAATTGCCAGCAATGTTTGATGTGAAATCAGTTCTAGCCATCAGATATCTAACTGTGCCACATCATGCCCCACATATTGATAGTGATATGCAGCATCAACATCATTTTCAATTCTTTATGTCAGCCTTTTTCTTTTGGTCAATTATTCCGCATCTTGGTCTGCCTCCTCTTGGCAGCTATGGAACCAAACAGGTTTGTGGGTTTATTGCATATTGACTTCAAACAATGTTCATGAACGTCTTCCTGGTTATTTTGGAGATAACTGAGGCATGAATTTTCCTTCCATATTGGAGAAATTTGCCACAGCCTTCCCATCTGACCATTGCTCAGATCAGGAATTGAGTGGAGCAGGAAAACGTGACTGACAAAAGGTTCAAGGACTTACTTTTTTACCGGAAAGGTGCACAGAATTGTTAATCTGAAAGGAGTGAAATGGCCGAAATGACCCTTTCATTGGAACCTATTTGTGCCGTTTTGTGATATAACTGTGATAAGGAAAATGGTCATGTCTTCTCTGACTTCCCTCTTTTCCCACATTGAGATTTGCCAAATGCCCTCTGATAAAAGAGATGTCCAGTCACCTGTCCGTCCAATTTGACTCTTGTGTCCAAAACTTTTAAAATGTTATATTTCAGTCGTTTGTACCTGAAAACTAGAACGTAAAATTAATATAACCTCTCTGAGTGTGGAACTAATGGAAATTTTGAACAGCAGGTTCAGATACAATGGCAGGAATAGCCTTTTTCTGTGCTGTATGATTCTATGATTTTTTTAAAATAAATTTAGAATGCCCAATTCTATTTTTCCAATTAAGGGGCAATTTAGCATGGCCAACCCACCTATCCTGCACATCTTTGGGTTGTGGGGGTGAGACCCACGCAGACACGAGGAGAATGTGCAAACTCCACACGGCAGGGATTGAACCCGGGCCCTCAGTGCCGTGAGCCATCAGTGCTGACTACTGTGCCAACATGCTGCCCTGATTCTATGATTACAAGGCAGATTAAAAATGGGGAATATGTTAACAGAAGACTTCAAAAGATTGGAAATAATATGACTTCAAAAATTGCCATGAATCACTATTTTGGGGGGATGACTGAGTTGCACAGTCTGTGAGTCACACTTCTGAGACTTGGGTTCATATTCATTCCAGGCTAATGGGGTCCAACTCTCATCTACTTCTTTCCATAAGGATTGTTTGAGAAATGTATTTGGGAGGTCTCATCTCCAGGAAGCCAAAAAGGTCCTTTGTGCATTACAAACACAAAGAATGCTGGAAAAATTACTCAGCATGTCTGCCAGCATCTGTGGAGGGAGAAACAGAGTTCACGGGTGGGATCTTCCGCCGAACCCGCCGGTAGCAGGATCTTCTAGTTCCGCCATAGAAAATGGGTTTTCCCATTGAATGCACCCCTTGCCGCTGCAAACTCCACGGTGGGGGTGTGCCATCGCTGGGACTGGAAGATCACATCAGCACAAGTGGCCTGAACCCCCCTCCTTCCCCCAATGCTTCGCATCCATATGACCCTTCTCCAGAGTTAAAGAGAGGGGAAATTGTGATGGGACTATATGCTATATCAGAGGGGGTGGAGCAAATGAGAAGGTCTATGATAGGTGGGAGCTAGTGGAGATCGCATCAAAGATGTGTAGGTGTAGGGCACCAGACAGAGAAAGTGTTAATGGCAGTGTTAAGGAAAATGGAAGGTGCCGATAGTGGCATAAAGGTAAGAAAGCAGAACAACGATCAGTGCTCAGTGAAAGCAAAACTTACAAATAATTATCAGAGAGCCCAGTGGGGGAGAAGTGTCCTTTGTGCATGTTGGTTTGCTGATGTCACGTAGATTAAGACTAGGGTCATTAAGATTAACCTTAACAGCATTGAGTGTGGAAGGAAGGAAAAAAATCAGCGAGGGGTTACATTCCTGATAACACCCTGCGGCTCTGACTGGAAATGACCTTGCTTGATGTAGAAGTAGGGTAAGGACAGGGTTTGTCTGTGATGGTACAGATCCCTAGGAAATAATCTGCTCCCATTCACTGTTTTGTTCACAGATGAATGACAGCCAATTCAATGAATTGCTTGCACTCTATGAGGCTATCCCAGCCGTTAGAAGGACGGGGAGAAATCAGAAAGAAATTAGATAATGCTGCGTCATTTGCCAATTTTTTTTCAGAAAATAAAATGGTGGTCTGTCATAATCCGACTTCCAAAATTAGATTGTGTTTCCAAAAACTTCTGGGAGACGAAAATTAGGCTGATTGATTGGCGTGCATTTTTGATCAGCACATTTTCTGTCAGGTGACTCTTTTGTCATCTAATTTCTTACTTCTGCGGTGTATTTTTCTCACTTATACATGAGATAAAAGTATCCAACCTTTCTGTCATTTGTATTCACAAAACCAGCATCAGTTTTGAAATGAGGATGTGGATTTTAGGAATGTATATATGAATATCTCAGCATTTTTGTTTCTTGCCCAAATGTTGTATTTTGTGGAAGTTGATCAGTGCAGAACATTAGAATTATATAGAATTTACAGTGCAGAAGGAGGCCATTCGGCCCATCGAGTCTGCACCGGCTCTTAGAAAGAGCACCCTACCCAAGGTCAACACCTCCACCCTATACCCATAACCCTGTAACCCCACCCAATACTAAGAGCAGTTTTGGACACTAAGGGCAATTTATCATGGCCAATCCACCTAACCTGCACATCTTTGGACTGTGGGGGAAAACCGGGGCACCCGGAGGAAGCCCACGCACACACGGGGAGGATGTGCAGACTCCGCACAGACAGTGACCCAAGCCGGAATCGAACCTGGGACCCTGGAGCTGTGAAGCAATTATAGAACATAGAACATAGAACGATACAGCGCAGTACAGGCCCTTCGGCCCACGATGTTGCACCGAAACAAAAGCCATCTAACCTACACTATGCCATTATCATCCATATGCTTATCCAATAAACTTTTAAATGCCCTCAATCTTAACGAGTTCACTACTGTTGCAGGTAGGGCATTCCACGGCCTCACCACTCTTTGCGTAAAGAACCTACCTCTGACCTCTGTCCTATATCTATTACCCCTCAGTTTAAAGCTATGTCCCCTCGTGCCCGCCATTTCCATCCGCGGGAGAAGGCTCTCACTGTCCACCCTATCTAACCCACTGATAATTTTGTATGCCTCTATTAAGTCTCCTCTTAACCTTCTTCTCTCCAACGAAAACAACCTCAAGTCCATCAGCCTTTCCTCATAAGATTTTCCCTCCATACCAGGCAACATCCTGGTAAATCTCCTCTGCACCCGCTCCAAAGCCTCCACGTCCTTCCTATAATGCGGTGACCAGAACTGTACGCAATACTCCAAATGCGGCCGTACAAGAGTTTTGTACAGCTGCAACATGACCTCCTGACTCCGGAACTCAATCCCTCTACCAATAAAGGCCAACACTCCATAGGCCTTCTTCACAACCCTATCAACCTGGGTGGCAACTTTCAGGGATCTAGGTACATGGACACCTAGATCCCTCTGCTCATCCACACTTTCAAGAACTTTACCATTAGCCAAATATTCCGCATTCCTGTTATTCCTTCCAAAGTGAATCACCTCACACTTCTCTGCATTAAACTCCATTTGCAACCTCTCAGCCCAGCTCTGCAGCTTATCTATGTCCCTCTGTAACCTGCTACATCCTTCCACACTGTCGACAACACCACCGACTTTAGTGTCATCTGCAAATTTACTCACCCACCCTTCTGCAACTTCCTCTAGGTCATTGATAAAAATGATAAACAGCAACGGCCCCAGAACAGATCCTTGTGGTACGTCACTTGTAACTGAACTCCATTCTGAACATTTCCCATCAACCACCACCCTCTGTCTTCTTTCAGCTAGCCAATTTCTGATCCACATCTCTAAATCACGCTCAATCCCCAGCCTCCGTATTTTCTGCAATAGCCTACCGTGGGGAACCTTATCAAACGCTTTGCTGAAATCCATATACACCACATCAACTGCTCTACCCTCGTCTACCTGTTCAGTCACCTTCTCAAAGAACTCGATAAGGTTTGTGCGGCATGACCTACCCTTCACAAAGCCATGCTGACTATCCCTGATCATATTATTCCTATCTAGATGATTATAAATCTTGTCTCTTATAATCCCCTCCAAGACTTTACCCACTACAGACGTGAGGCTCACCGGTCTATAGTTGCCGGGGTTGTCTCTGCTCCCCTTTTTGAACAAAGGGACCACATTTGCTATTCTCCAGTCCTTTGGCACTATTCCTGTAGCCAATGATGACATAAAAATCAAAGCCAAAGGTCCAGCAATCTCTTCCTAGGATAAATCCCATCAGGCCCCGGGGACTTATCTATTTTCAGCCTGTCCAGAATTGCCAACACCTCCTCCCTACGTACCTCAATGCCATCTATTCTAATAGCCTGGGTCTCAGCATTCTCCTCCACAACATTATCTTTTTCCTGGGTGAATACTGATGAAAAATATTCATTTAGTATCTCGCCTATCTCTTCAGACTCCACACACAACTTCCCATCCCTGTCCTTGACTGGTCCTACTCTTACCCTAGTCATTCGCTTATTCCTGACATACCTATAGAAAGCTTTTGGGTTTTCCTTGATCCTACCTGCCAAATACTTCTCATGTCCCCTCCTTGCTCGTCTTAGCTCTCTCTTTAGATCCTTCCTCGCTACCTTGTAACTATCCATCGCCCCAACTGAAACTTCACACCTCATCTTCACATAGACCTCCTTCTTCCTCTGAACAAGAGATTCCACTTCTTTGGTAAACCACGGATCCCTCGCTCTACGCCTTTCTCCCTGCCTGACCGGTACGTACTTATCAAGAACACGCAGTAGCTGATCCTTGAACAAGCTCCACTTATCCAGTGTGCCCAACACTTGCAGCCTACTTCTCCAACCTATCCCCCCCCAAGTCACGTCTAATGGCATCATAATTGATCGGTGTACTGCTGTTTGATCGGAGCACTGCAGTTTGTTGTGCTATTCACAATGCTACCGTGCTGCCCAAGTGTGTTGACGCCATCAAGCACTTCCATAGCCTTCTGGAAACTAATGGCAAACTTCTATCAGTAAATGTACAATCTGCCAAGTACACAAAAATGATTGACAAAAAGCTTCCGAAAAAGAGTAAAACAATTGCAGAATACATGACAAATTGACTAGATAATAGAAAACAGCAGAGAGCTGTCAATGTTGAATGTTTCTAAGAAAGCAGCTATGATCACAAAGTTCTGAACATTGATATGTTTCTTTTTTTATTAAAAACAATAAATAGTCTCAAGGGTTTAAAGTGGAAGCATAACATTACATGAGTAATTGAGTATGAAGGGGTAGCACAAATGCTTATAAGATAGTTCCTTTTATATGGGGCCAGATTCTCCTCCGTTCCTGAGACTAGGGATGCGATTCTCCCAAAAGGTAACAAAGTGCCCTAGAGAGCACATTTAGCCGTGTGTTTCCCAACGCCCGTAGTGCCCAGAAACACATGGCTATTCAATACAACTCGTGTTGAATAAGGGGCCTGAACAGGGAATACGTGGCCGAGGGCGCACATTGCCCCTTTTGTAGAGTGGGGAGCTCCGCTCTCCGAAACTCTCCAGTGTAATGAGAGATCAGGATGCCCCTCCCGGCCCACAGGGTGTCACCCCCCCCCCCTCCCACTGGGCACCCCCCGGCGCATTAAAATGCCAGCTTGGCAGTGCCAACCTTGTCCCTTGACAACAACTCCTCCACAAGCCACTTTCTGGAAGCACTGACCCCCGCCCCCCACCGTTGCATAATTAGTTCACACCATTGTGAGGGCACGCCGACCTGAGTTATGACAGATCTACCATGGTGTACACCTGGCAAGCAGAACCTGCCAGAGGAGTTCATGTGAGTTTATTGCTCGGAGGGTGGGGGAAGAGGGTCATGTGTGGGCACTGCCCCTAGCTCTGGGGCTATGCCAGTAAGGGGGTGATTTAAGTGATGGCGATGTTCTGAGAGTGGGTGTATCGTGGAGGGTGGGGTGTGTTCCAGCGGAGGGCTGTTTTTGGGGGGAGGGCTCTATGCTAGGAGGAGGGGATATATTCTTAATTTTCTGTATCGGGGGGCATGCTTCAAAAACGCCGCCCTGATCTTTTAAAACCTAACTTGTTTGTGAGGCAGGTTTACTTAGAGTCCACCCGGCAGTGTTTTTTTAAAATAAATTTAGAGTACCCATGTGGTAGTATGTATTGGGGGTCATGTGGGACTGGAAGCCCTAATGTCATTGGCTGACAGATCCCGGGTCCTGGTTGGCCATTGACCTCATGCTCCACCCTGAAGGCGAAGTATAAGAAGCCGGTGCCTTCCCCCGCAGGCCAGTTTACTATCGGGCTGCTGGGGAACAGACACGCTTAATAAAGCCTCATCGACTTCACTCTATTCGTCTCACGGAGTCTTTGTGCGCTACAATTTATTAAGCGTGCCTAAAAAGGACTATGGAGCTCAGGATCATTCCAGAATGCCTGAGGATCAGCCCCCACGCAGTGAATGCGGCAGCAGCCTTCAAACACTGGCAGACTTGCTTTGAGGCCTACATCAGATCGACCACAGGCCGAGTTTCAGACGAACAAAAACTGCAGGTCCTGCACTCAAGGGTGAGCACAGAGATTTTCACCCTCATTGAAGACACCGACGATTTCCAGACGGCGTTCACAGCACTGAGAAGTCTTTACGTTCGCCCAGTTAACCAAATCTACGCTCGCTACCAGCTCGTGACAAGACGGCAAGCTCCCGGAGAATCGATGGACGAGTTCTACGCCGCGCTGCTGATTTTGGGAAGAGCCTGCAGCTGCCCGTCGGAGAATGCAAACGAACATACGGACATGTTAATGCACGACGCTTTTGTGGCAGGTATGCAATCCTCCCAAATCCGCCAAAGACTTCTAGAAAAAGAGTCGCTAGGACTCTCAGAGGCACGGGCCCTGGCAGCTTCGCTGGACATAGCCGCGCGTAATACCCGCGCCTACGGCCCCGACCGCGCGGCAAACCCCCTACCTCCCCCCGGACACCCCACAGGCTTGCGCAGTCCAAACGCCGAGTCGCACCGGGGGCGCCCGCTGTTATTTCTGCGGCCAGGCGAAGCACCCCCGACAACGCTGTCCGGCCCGCGCAGCCATCTGCAAAAGCTGCGGGATAAAGGGCCACTATGCGGTGGTGTGCCGATCCCGCGAGGCCGCCGCCGTCCCGGGGCCACAGGGAGCCCTACAGGCAGTCTATGCCTCCCAACCCCCCCAGCACGCCATGTACGACCCGCAGACGCCGCCATTTTGGGTTCCGACCACCGCGGTCCCGGGAGAACTGGGAGCCCTGCACGCCGCCTACGCTCCCCAACCCCCCTCCCCGCAGTCCATGTACGACCCACCGCCGGCGCTCCCGATTTGGGTGCCGGCCCACACTCTCCACGGAGAGGAAGGGGTTTTTCGCGTCCCGAACGCCACCCTCACCCCCGTCCCGCGCCCCACGCCTGACCCGCCGGCGCAACCTACCTGGACCCCGACCACCGCTGTCCCCGGCGAGGGAGCTCCGCACGGTCCCAGTGCTCGCGGCCCCACGACTGACCCGCCGGCGCCGCCGACCGGGGCCCTCACCCCCGTCCCGTGCCCCACGCCTGACCCGCCGGCGCAGCCTACCTAGACCCCGACCACCGCTGTCCCCGGCGAGGGAGCTCCGCACGGTCCCAGCGCTCGCGACCCCACGACTGACCCGCCGGCGCCGCCGACCTGGGCCCCGACCACCGCTGTCCCCGGAAAGGGAGCTCCGCGCGGTCCTAGCGCCCACGGCCCTGGCGCTCGCAGTGAAGGAACTCCGCGCGGTCCTAGCACCCGCGGCCCTGGCGCTCGCAGTGCAGGAACTCCGCGCGGTCCTAGCGCTCCCCAGACCCCCCAGCACACCATGTGCGACCCGCAGACGCCGCCATTTTAGGTCCCGACCACCACGAGGGGAGGAGGGGCGCCGCCATCTTGGACCGCCCCCGACCTGTACGACGCATGGGGGCGGCCATTTTGTCCACCCCCGACGCCATCTTGTGACCCCTCAGCCACGTGCGATGTATGGGGGTGGCCATTTTGTCCATCCCCGACGCCTTCTTGGACGGCAACAACGGACCCCACCCCACTACTACAACCACGGCTCGCTTCGATTACGCTCTATCAAGCTCGGCCCCGGACACTCCAGATGACGACGACAACGGTCCTAATTAACGGCCACGAGACGCCATGCCTAGTCGACTCAGGGAGCACGGAAAGTTTTATACATCCCGACACGGTAAGACGCTGTTCCTTAACTACCTACCCCAGCGCACAAAAGATTTGCCTAGCTGCAGGATCCCACTCCGTACAGATCCAGGGATTCTGCATAGTTACCCTAACGGTACAGGGGAGGGAATTCAAAAACTACAAATTTAACGTCCTTCCCCAACTCTGTGCCCCCACCTTGCTGGGCTTAGATTTTCAATGTAACCTACAGAGCCTTACGTTTAAATTCGGCGGCCCCATACCCCCACTCACTATCTGCGGCCTCGCCACCCTCAAGGTGCAACCCCCGTCCTTGTTTGCGAACCTCACCCCGGATTGCAAACCCGTCGCCACTAGGAGCAGACGGTACAGCGCCCAGGACCGGACCTTCATTCGCTCCGAAGTCCAGCGGCTACTAAAGGAGGGCATAATCCAGGCCAGCAATAGTCCCTGGAGAGCGCAGGTGGTAGTAGTGAAGACAGGGGAGAAACAAAGGATGGTCATTGACTATAGCCAGACCATCAACAGGTACACACAACTCGACACGTACCCTCTCCCCCGCATATCCGACATGGTCAATCGGATTGCCCAGTATAAAGTCTTCTCCACCGTGGACCTCAAGTCCGCCTACCATCAGCTCCCCATCCGCCCAAGTGACCGCAAGTACACAGCCTTCGAGGCAGACGGGCGATTATACCATTTCCTACGGGTCCCTTTTGGCGTCACAAACGGGGTCTCGGTCTTCCAACGGGAGATGGACCGAATGGTTGATCAACATGGGTTACGGGCCACGTTCCTGTACCTTGACAATGTAACCATCTGCGGCCACGATCAGCAGGACCACGACGCCAACCTCCAAAAATTCCTCCAGACCGCCAAAGCCTTGAACCTCACGTACAACGAGGACAAGTGCGTTTTTAGCACCGATCGGCTATCCATTCTGGGCTACATAGTGCGCAATGGGATAATAGACCCCGACCCCGAACGTATGCGCGCACTCATGGAATTTCCCCTCCTGCACTGCCCAAAAGCCCTAAAACGCTGCCTGGGGTTCTTTTCGTACTACGCCCAGTGGGTCCCCCAGTACGCAGACAAGGCCCGCCCTTTATTACAGACCACGACTTTCCCTCTGTCGACAGAGGCTTGCCAGGCCTTCAGCCGCATCAAAGCGGACATCGCAAAGGCCACGATGCGCGCCATCGACGAGTCCCTCCCCTTCCAGGTCGAGAGCGACGCCTCTGACGTAGCTCTAGCGGCTACCCTTAACCAAGCGGGCAGACCCGTGGCCTTCTTCTCCCGAACCCTCCACGCCTCAGAAATCCGCCACTCCTCAGTGGAAAAGGAAGCCCAAGCCATAGTGGAAGCTGTGCGACATTGGAGGCATTACCTGGCCGGCAGGAGATTCACTCTCCTCACTGACCGACGGTCGGTAGCCTTCATGTTCGATAATGCACAGCGGGGCAAGATCAAGAACGACAAGATCTTGCGGTGGAGGATCGAACTCTCCACCTTCAACTATGAGATCTTGTACCGGCCCGGAAAGCTGAACGAGCCGTCCGATGCCCTATCCCGCGGCACATGTGCCAATGCACAAATTGACCGCCTCCAAGCCCTCCACGAGGACCTCTGCCACCCGGGGGTCACTCGGTTTTACCACTTCATCAAGTCCCGCAATCTCCCATACTCCTTAGAGGAGGTGCGTACAGTCACAAGGGACTGCCACATCTGCGCAGAATGCAAACCGCATTTTTTCAGGCCAGATGGAGCGCACCTGATTAAGGCTTCCCGCCCCTTTGAACGCCTCAGTCTCGATTTCAAAGGGCCCCTCCCCTCCACCGACCGCAACGCGTATTTCCTTAATGTAGTGGACGAATACTCCCGCTTCCCTTTTGCCATTCCCTGCTCCGACATGACCGCGGCCACAGTCATTAAAGCCCTGAACAGCATCTTCACGCTGTTCGGTTACCCCGCATACGTCCACAGCGACAGGGGGTCCTCTTTCATGAGTGACGAGCTGCGCCAGTTCCTGCTCAGCAAGGGCATAGCTTCAAGCAGGACGACCAGCTACAACCCCCGGGGGAACGGGCAAGTAGAAAGGGAGAACAGCACGGTCTGGAAGGCCGTCCTACTGGCCCTACGGTCCAGGGATCTCCCAGTTTCACGGTGGCAGGAGGTCCTCCCGGACGCTCTCCATTCCATCCGGTCGTTATTATGTACAAACACTAATTAAAGGCCTCATGAGCGTCTCCTTGTCTTCCCTAGGAGGTCCTCCTCTGGAACGTCGCTGCCGACCTGGCTGGCGGCCCCAGGACCCATCCTGCTCCGAAAGCACGTGCGGGCACATAAGGCGGACCCGTTGGTCGAAAGGGTTCACCTCCTCCACGTAAACCCCCAGTACGCCTACGTGGAGTACCCCGACGGCCGACAGGACACGGTCTCCCTGCGGGATCTGGCGCCCGCCGGCACCACGCACACCCCCCCGACACCATCAACCCAACCGCCCCCCTTCCTGCCACCGCCGCACCCCGCGACCGCCCCCTTCCCAGGAGGATCAGTCCCCCTCCCCTTTGCACCGACAGCTGAAACCGTGCGGCTCCCGGAGGCGACAACGCTGGTACAAGCACCACCACCACCGCCGGGGCCGAGGCGATCGACACGGACGACCAGACCGCCCGACCGACTCGTGGCGTCGATGTAAAACAAAGATGGACTGTCCAATGAACATTTTGTTTTCCTATACCCTCTGTAAATAGTTGTAACAGGACGATACTGTCCAATACTGTACTACCATGTAACTGTTCTATCCTCCCAGGACCAGCCCTGTAAACCCTTACCACCATACGAAACATCACCCCGCCGGGTTCATTTTTGACAAGGGGTGAATGTGGTAGTATGTATTGGGGGTCATGTGGGACTGGAAGCCCTAATGTCATTGGCTGACAGATCCCGGGTCCTGGTTGGCCGTTGACCTCATGCTCCGCCCTGAAGGCGAAGTATAAGAAGCCGGTGCCTTCCCCCACAGGCCAGTTTACTATCGGGCTGCTGGGGAACAGACACGCTTAATAAAGCCTCATCGACTTCACTCTATTCGTCTCACGGAGTCTTTGTGCGCTACAACCCAATTCATGTTTTCCAATTAAAGGGCAATTATCGAGGCCAATCCACCTACCCTGCACATCTTTGGGTTGTGGGGGTGAAACCCACGCAAACACAGGGAGAATGTGCAAACTCCACACGGACAGTACCCCAGAGCCAGGATCGAACCTGGGGCCTCGGCGCCGTGAGGCAGCAGGGCTAACCCACTGTGCCACCGTGCTGCCCTCACCCAGCAGTGTTACACTGTGGGGCCTGCCCCTTCCCTTTTTTATGGCTCTCAGCTGAATGATCCCACGGAGAAAGCCACCATTGTGTCCGCCGGTTTCCATGCTATTTTCCCCACCCACTCTGCCAAAAAATGGGAAAATTCTGACCAATAGCTTTATTTCTCTTCCTCCACAGATGCAGCCTGAACTGTTGAGTATTTGCAGCATTTTCTGCTTTTATTTAAGGTTTGCGGCATCTGCAAAATTATGCTCTTTTGGACGTTAGTGCTTTTATTACATTGGAGCTAAGAAAAGGTGATTTAATGGTAGTTTTCAAGGCTAGACTAAATGTGGAAACAAGACACCACGGCGGGTTTTTCCACACCCCCTGAGCCTGATGCGGCGGACAGTGATGGTCCGCTGTTGGAACTTCTGATCCAGCTGCAGCCAACGGGGTATCCCATTTTATGCACCTTCTGCTTCTGGGAAATCCGGAATTCCGCCCTCAACTTTAAGACAAATGAAGATAGCACACAGTAGAGCTCATACCTCAAAGTTAACTCAAAGTTATTGAAAAGGCGTAGATCATCCCTGAGGCTTTTCCCTGCCTGGTTGATGTTTCAAAACTACAAATATGACAAAAAAGAATATTTTTATTACGAACTTCTATCTCACCATAGCATTATCATGTTCAACAGCCGGCACTGAAAACTCTGCTCACACTTTGACAGCTGCGACAAATTTCACCACAGCAAATGCAACATCCACAATATTCTAAACAAAAGTCAATTTGCCCTGTCCCCCAATGTTAACGGATCCCTCTAAATCTTCCAGGATCCAGATCTACATATTTCCTCAAAATTACCTCACTTACTCTTTACACCATACCTTATCTGCATACCAAGTTTAATTAAAATTCACCCATTACCTTTTGAGATTTATTAATTATAGATGAACAGGCTAATAGGTAAAAACATTCCCTCCATCATTTTTTGTAGAAGAATCCCACTTTAGCAATTTTGGCACAATTAGCATTTGAATCAAATAAACAAATTTTGAATGTTACTATTACCAGATGACAGTGGTGGCATCCATTTTGGAAAAGATTTACATCCCGTTTTCCCAGTAGCAGTCCTTGAAGTCCGCAAAACCATCGAGGAAAGGGGGATGAAGTGCCAGATCTATGAACTTCCCTCTGAGATCGATATCACAGAGTGCTTCATCGAAGGGAACGAAAATGGAGAGCTTCTGTTGGACTTCTCCATGGAAACAGTACATTTCAGGAAAACTGCCCCGGCGGATCTGAAGGATGAAATTAGTCAATACCTGCGCCAGCCTCAGTGCTCAAGAGAGGAAAATTGAAAAATTATTTTCAACAACGACTTGCATGCAATTGTGATTGGGAATTGATTTGATTTCTTGTAATCAGTTATTATCCAGGTAACTCCACTTGGAATTATCATAACAGTCATCTATATTTTTGCTTCAGAATTAGGTTATGTGATTTCACAATACTTTGAATGAATCCTCTAAATTGTTAATAATAATAATCGTTATTCTCAGAAGTAGGCTTACATTAACACTGCATTGAAGTTACTGTAAAAATCCCCTAGTTGCCACACTCCGTCACCTGTTCGGGTACAGAGGGAGAATTCAGAATATCCAATTTGCCTAACAGCACGCCTATCAGGATTTGTGGGAGGAAACCGGAGCACCCGGAGGAAACCCCTGCAGATACAGGGAGAATGTGCAGACTCCGTACAGTCACCGGGAATCGAACCTGGGACCCTGGAGCTGTGAAGCAACAGTGCTACCCACTGTGCTACCGTGCCGCTTGAATTTACAAAATAATTTTTACGATTAAAAATTAATATTCATGGATTTTAGAGCTGGAGCTTTTGAAATGTCTTCCTGTACCTAAATCATTACGATGAATTTTTCACATGACCATTCATTATGACATTTTCCCCTCGCTCTACTCTAATCTCTTGTTGGGAAGTTTATTTTAATTCATCTCAATACGATAGCAGTGTGTCTTTTTTTATTGTGGCAGAATTTATTCATGAGTTTTCTTTTTACTTCTGACAGCTTTATCCTTATAACCAGGTGCTTTCCAAGATAAATTCCATTGACTCAGTGATACTGCTGGAGCATGGGATCAAGAATTGAAATATCGATCGCTGTGAACTATTTTATGCATTTTGCAGAGGGTTATTGAGGTAGAGGTTTCCTTTGCTGTGTGCAGAATTCATTTGTATAATTTACCCCTACTTGATAAATAGAATTCGTATTTTCTGAGCCTATTTGTGTGAAGTACCCAAGCTCACCAAACTTCGGATAGTTTTGAAACATTTTCAGGAATCAGTTCGACCTGTAAAATACATTATTCTGAGTTACCTTTGTGCACTTGCTTCACGAACTTGGTAGGGAATAATTCTGTTGACTGGAAGGGTGATCGTCTATTATTTAACACTGCACATATTTTCATATGTATATATATATACATATATATATATTACCATGTAATTGTTCCATACTAAACATTTTAATGTAACTATATATTGATTTTATTGACTAAGATTGACTGAAGCCATCATACTTACAATTCAGAAGGAAAATGGAAAATTAGCTTTTATTACAAGGGGGTTGGAGTGTGAAAGTAGAGAAATCTTACTACAACTGTACACGACAATGCTGAGAAAACAATTCGGGCAGGAATTATCGGAGGACAGGGTTTCCCAACATACCACCCAAAGAGTTGGCGGCGAGTCCACCTCCGCTGATCACAGCAGCCTCTCGGAAATTTAAATGCTCCAATGAGCAATAACTGTCTGAGGGCTTGACTCCTGTCCTTCACTCAGTTGGAAGTCCCACCTCGGAGAGCTGCTGGCCAAATGGATTGGCTGGGAAGATGCACGAGGTTGATTCCGGGAGATGAATGGGTTGTCTTATGGGAAGGTTGAGCAGCTTAGGTATATACTCATTAGGGTTGAGAAGAATGACAAGTAATTTATTGAAACATGTAAGATTCTGAGGGGGCTTGACAATGTAAATGCTGAAAGGATGTTTCCACTCATGGGGGAATCTAGACCCAGGTGGCTTTGTTTCATACCAAGGGAATAGGTTTTCTGATCCCACCTGCTGCAGGAAACATCGCACGCAGAACGGAAAATTTGACGTTGACCTCAGGTGGGAATTTCTGGTTTTACGGTGTGCGGGACCAGAAAATCTGACCCAAGAGGTCTTCCATTTAAGGCAGATATGAAGAGTTATTGTTTTTCTCTCTAGATTATTTATTTTTGGAATTCTTTGCCCAGTGAGCAGTGGAAGCTGAAACATTGGAGATATTCAAGCATACTGAAACATTTCAAAGCAGATAATAAATGGAAAATTCTCCATGTTTTGTGATATAAGATGATCTGGACACTTGTGCATGTCTAAAGTTTGTTTGGTAGCTGCCTGCTTGAACCATTGCAGTCCTTGTGGTGAAGTTACACAGTGTTGCTAAGAATAGAGTTCCAGAATTTTGACCCAGCGACAGTGAAGAAGTGTTGATATAGTTCCAAGTCAAGATGGCGAGTGGCTTGGAAGGGAACTTTTCCCGTGTGTTCCCATGTGTCTGCTGCCCTTGTGGTAGAGGTTGCAGATTTTGAAGGTCCTGTCTTAGGGAGCCTTGCTGAGTTGCTGCAGTGCATCTTATAGATGGTACTCACTGCTGCCAGTGTGTGTTGATAGTGGAAGGTGTGAATGTTTGAGGTGGTGGATGGGGTGCCAGTCATGCAGCCTGCTTTGTCCTGGATGGTGCTGCACTGCTTGAGTACTGTTGGAACTGCATCTGCCAGACAAGTGGAGAGTCTTCCATCACATTCCTGACTTGTGTCTTGTAGATGGTGAACAACCTTTGGGGAACCAGGAGGTATTCTACTCACCACAGAATTCCCAGCTACTGACCTTCTTTTGTAGGCCGGTATTAATATGGCTGGTCCAGTTGAGTTTCTGGTTAATGGTAACTTCGAGGGTGTTGATATCGTAAATAGATACAGAGGACAGGATTCAACTAAATGGGAATAAAGTCCCATAGGGAGCACCCTTAGCCGTGTGTTTCCTGGCGTTCGCAGCACCGAGAAACACAATGCTATAAAAACACACCCGGGTTGGATAGGGGTTTCAGCGGGGAATGTGCGGCCGGCTGAGGCCATACATGGTCCCGTTTTTTGCACTGAGGAGATTCGCTCGCTGGACATCCTCAGTGCACCAAGAGATTGGGACACCATTTTTAAATGCCAACATGCTATGGGAGGGTCCCCAGGCCTTCCCGCATCCCCCTAACACTCGCACATGGCACCCTCCGCCCCATCACCACTGTGCCAAAACTGCCAGCTTGGCACCACCAACCTGGCACCTTGGCAGTGCCGCTGTCAGTGCTACCTGAGCACCTTGGCAATGCCAGGTTGGCACTCGGATGGCACTTCCCAGGTGGCACCAGCAGTTCCATCGTGCCACTCTGCCCAAAAGGCATGCACCTGGGGGTCTCCAATCCCCTTGGAGACATCCATGAATGCCATTCTTTCTGGTCTCTGTTTGTGGAGACCAGTACTGAACGGCGCTCGAGATCTCCAACACAAAGGGGGTAGATCCCGACACCTCGGGTATCTCGGGAATCTGCACATTAAAGTGAGACTACCTGATTCGCTTTAATATGCAGATTTGCCAAAATGTGATCTTGCCCACAATGGGTGGGATTTACATGCAATGTTTCGCAAGATCGGGTTAACTGCCGCAAGGCGTGGCGAGCCGCGTAGGTCCCGGGAGCTGGGTCTCCCGGATTCGCTCAGCCACGCTGTGCCGCAGCATGGCCATTCGATCACGCCCAGAATAACTGCACACATATTTCAATCTTGCCTGTGTACAAATTTCATCACGTAAGATTGAAATTCCAAGCTTGATGTTTTACCATTGGTCATAGTACCACAGGATAATAATTCAGAAATACTTAAGATTAAGTTAATGTGCTTTTCTATGAGATCATTAAACTGCAACACGATCGAGTCATAACCAAAAGCAAAATGAACTCCAAATTTCTTGTTTGTTTTTAAACCCTCACCTTCCTTTTGAATATAATGTAATCCACCAGAGGGAGCTATATTGTTACTGTTGTTTTTCTCTGCTAAACTCCAAACTACTTCAGCAATGAGATTTTAAGAAACAACCTCTGAGAAAGAAAACAGAACTAGAGCAACATTTGTAGAAGCTCTTTCAGATGTGTCTGAATACATTTTGCCATGCGCTTTTTTAACTGACCATGCGAAAATATTTAGCCAAATTTATTTGCTGATTAGTGTCTGTAAAAAAAGGCAATGAATGATTGATCAATGGTGGCAAGTACCAGATTTTCAGCATAACATGACTATATCTGTAACAAACGTTTGTTCATCTGTGATTGTGACATTGTGCTTCAGTAATAGCTCATCTCCACATTTTATCAAAAACTAGCCACATTGCTTAATTTCAAATATGATCTGCAATCGCATTGTTTTATGATTTTCAAAAAAAGTGCAAGAAATAAGTATTTATAATTCTAACACTTCTGAGGTACACATCACAATTTGCTCTTTAGTGACCTATTCTTCATTTAAAATGTTTTATTTATTGATTTAACGCATCAGTTGTTGATATATTTAAATATCTCAAGGCAATACACTGAGGATGAACAGGAGTTAATTAGGAGAAGCTTCAAAGACTGCCACCCGCTTGTGTTTGTTCCATCTCAAATATAAACACATAGAAAATAGGAGCAGAAGGAAGCCAGTCAGTCCTTCAAGCCTGCTCCGCCATTCATTCTGATCATGGCTGATCATCCAACTCAATAGCCTAATCCCACTTTCCCTCCATGTCCTTTGATCCCCTTTGCCCCAAGTGCTCTGTCTAACTGCTTCTTGAAAACATTTTTGGCCTCAACTACTTCCTGTGGTAACGAATTCCACTGGCACTTCACTGTCAAACTTTAAAGTCACCGTTTACAAGAGATGCACTTTACCACTGATCCATATAAGGGCCAGGATTCTCCCTTTTGGGGACTAAGTCCCCACACCCGCCGGAAAATGGGCGAGAATCACTCCGGACTTTTTCCTCGAAAGTCCGAGGTAATTCTCCGTTTTCCAGGGGCTAGCAGGGCCCCCACGTGTGTGTCCCCTGCTATACAGACCACGCGGCCACGCATGCGCAAGACGGCTGCCAGCGAGTCCGCACATGCGCCCGGCGGCCCATATCGGCGTGGGCGCAGCTGACACGGCAGAGCCACACAGTGGGCCCGTGCGGAGTAAGGTAGGTCCCCCACAGATCACGATGGCCTGCCGATCGGTGGCCCCCCGATCGCGGGCCTGGCCACTGCTGAGGACCCCCCGGGAGTCAGATTACCCCTGCCCCTCCACCAGGACCGCCACCGCCGCCACGGGTCTGAGCTCCCGCTGGGTGGTACTAGATGTAAACCACGCCGGCGGGAGTTCGGCCGGTCACCCGCGGAGAATCATCACGGGGGCCTATTTCAGCGCTGATTGGCACGGATACTCCGGTCGCCGGCGTCGGAGCGGCGTGGCGGGAATTTCCCGTGCCCCCGGCGATTCTCCGACCGGCGTGGGCTCAGAGAATCCCGGCCAAGTTGTATCTGTGCTCTCACAGTGCTGGAAATAAATGACTTTCATAAAAGTGCTGACAATGATCCTCTCTCCCTTACAGCGATGTCTGAAGGTAGATCAGCAAAATACCAATGGTTATCTGATTCCATCTAATTTAATATTTTCGACAATATTAATGTGTTTAATAATTATTTAATGCTTAGCAAGTCATGTTTAACAGTTCGCTTGGTATAGCAAGGGATAAATCAAATTAGGGTTTGTTATACATGTTATGGGCCAGGGTTTAGAGAACCCGAAAGTGTATCATGGAGTTCACCTGACCCGCAACTTTTAATAGATTGTGGTATGGGGAGCACACGGCCCACTCTGCAGGAGTGGTACAGCAGAAATGGAAAAGTATTCTTTAAAGCAAAACAATGTTTATTCTATGAACTTAAGTTAACCTTTTTGAAACATACAGTGAGCATCTTAGCAACCATTAATTCAAATACAACCCCCAAAGAATACAACATGAAGTAATCCTTAATAACTTCCCAAACAACATCCAGAAGACAGAAGAAACACCTTTTAACAGAAGCACATCAGGTTTACATTCGCTACTGAAAACACTAATAATTCTGAATTCACCAAATGAATTTCATGGCAGAGAGATCAACAGTACACCTGCTCTGTCTGGCTTCAGCTCCAATGCTGAAAATGAAACGAAAACACACCTTGCAGCAAACAACATAAAACGAAAGTATAAAGCTGACAGACAGCCCAGCTCCACCCACAGTCTGACATCACTGATAAACACCCATTTCTTAAAGGTACATTTCTTAAACACCCATTTCTTAAAGGTACTGTCACATGACATACACAAAAAACATTAAAATCTTAACCATACAACCCTCCACCCTTGTTTTCTGGGAGAATGTTTTCTCTCTTATTTAAGTTTTTGTTAACTTAATTCAAATTTGTTTTCTGCTCTATAGTTAACCGCAGCCCCCCCTCCCCCAACGTACAGCCTTCCATTACCGCCACTTCCATCTCTATTGGGTCAGATAGTACTGATGAATTAATGGTATGTTAATAACCCACAATGTCCTTGGTGTCATCAGTGGCTGTATATTGGAAGGACTGTACTTTCGTCATAGCATTCTCCAGTTTCTTGGCAGAGGTTCCCCCTACCGTGATGGCCACAAGACATCAACCTGGCACATGGCAGACTGATGGAAGACCCCAATCAGGAATCAGTACAATGAGGATCATCAATGTAGCCTTGCTGGTCTATATAAGCTGAGCACTTAGTTCTGCTGCGGGGGAAGCGAACTTGGTGAATGCAAGGAAGGTGCTTTGGTGAGTTATGAATTTGTTGTGTGTTTGTTGCTGATCTCAGACGCAAACCCTGATTTGGATTGAACTCTGGCCTGACCAAGAACCCATGCTTGTAATCTGACTGTCGCTGTTGTGTGCTGTTTCGAGTTTTCTCAAGGAAACGGACCAGCTGTCCAGGTTTAAATAGGGGTATACTTTATGTAAAGTTAGGCTCAAAGCGAGGTTTTTTTTCCTTTCTTTTCTGTTTTGCTGAGTATCTGAAGACCTTGAAATAAATGTTCAGTTTCTGGGATTTGAACAACTGTGTCACCTATTGAACTGAGTGAACTCCAATCTGCTTCTTGCAACCTCACATTTGGTGTAGATGTGCAAGATGTTGTGGGTGATCACGTAGAACTCCGTTCGATAATGGAACCCCAAATACAGCTACTTGCTCAGGCTACATTGGCCCAACATGAGGGCATCAGAGCACAGCAAGAATCCTTAGTCCCTTGGGCCATCACAGTTACGAATGCACAAAAGAGCCAGCATGTTTAGGGAATTAAAAGTTAAACCAGGTGTTGTAAATTCTTAGAACCTGCTGCTTGATTTATGACACCAAATCTTTCTTTGCATGAATGGCATTGTGCTCCGATGCTTCCTCATTATTTTTAACTCACTGTTGAAATTTAAGTTTGGTCATTTATAGTGTGTATACCTTTCAATAACGCGATAATTATTAATCTAGGCAATCATAGATTCCCAGGGTCTCGGGTTTGATTTCCGCTTGGGTCCACTGTCTGTGCGGAGTCTGCACGTTCTCCCCGTGTCTGCGTGGGTTTCCTCCGGGGGCTCCGGTTTCCTCCCACAAGTCCCGAAAGAAGTGGTTGTTAGGTGAATTGGTCATTCTGAATTCTCGCTCTGTGTACTCGAACAGGTGCTGGAATGTGGCGCCTGTGGGATTTTCACAGTAACCTCATTGCAGTGTTAATGTAAGCCTACTTGTGACAATAATTAATATTATTATCAACCTCTCTGACCCAAGCATTTCTTCAGCCGTTGAATTGTTCTCAAGAGATATTTCACATTTAATTTTCATTTCGAATTTCTTTTTTCCCTTCCCACCTCCTTTTTCTCTCTCACACTCTTAATCCAATATTTAATTCACTCTCTCTGCCTGATTTGACCCTAATCTACCCCATTTCCATCTCCAGTAGTGGGCGGCCACACTAAAACCATCGATTACTTTAATCTATTTGAAATAGATAATTCCACTCCAATGACAAATTGTTGACCTAGATCTACATAAAGTGAAAACAGAATACTGGAAATATTCAGCAGACCCAGCATTTTTAGGGAGAGAAATAGAGTGAACGGTTCAGGTCGACAACCTTGATTGGACGCTCTCTGAGCTGTTGAGCAACTCAAGCACGTTTTGTTTACGTTTCAGGGTTCCAGCAACCAGCATATTTTGTTTGTTTCAATGCTCCCTGTTTCCCACTTTATATTTCATAACTTCTTTCCCAAGTTTACATGTAAAATAGTATGCGAGTGAAATAGATTTCCCACAGCAAATAAGTTCCTATCAGTTTTCTGCATATTACTGTTCATTGCTCTGATTTATAAATATCCTTGTAATAAACATGGAATGCAAATGTTTCCTTCAGTAACAGTACATCAGAGCAACCGCTCGCTGTTAATATTGGTGTGGTATTCTAAAACCTGATAACATCAATTGCAACATAAATCATCACCAAGTACTGCTGCTGATTCCATTTTTTCAGATCCATGTCTTCACTACACGTATTTCCCATTAACCATAATCTATTTGTAATTGAAATTCATTATATTCTTTTGTCTTTTATTACTAGACTGACTGTATGCCTTACTGAACCTTGTCTGCATAACAAAAAGTCCTTACAGCGGACCATCCTATTAAAACTGACAGAACATTTGTCATTTTGATAATAGAGCTCACGTCAGCCTGTGGGATGCAGTAAATAACTTAATATTTATTGTACGCTCATTCATGGCTTGAGTTAATACAAAAAATTACCCCATTGCACAGCCTTAACCTGTGCGCTGTTATATCAACTCGGTTTTCAAACCTTTTATAATTTGGCAGGTCAAACAAAATCTGTTTACAAATTGAAGATGATGCAAGAAGCTTTTCCACGTCAGGGAGCATTTTTCACAATTGCCGGTGATTGATCATTATCCACCACTCCTATTTCACCATATATGCACACAATGTTGTATTTTAGGCAGATTCGTATGGGTTTTCGAAACTTAATCGATAAGATACCACTTACTTCATTATTCCTATTATTTACAAAAGCGTTTTGGAGGATCGTTATGTTACTATATTGGATCTAAAGTAATAGCTGATCATTAAAAGGACTCCAAAGCCAAATGGGATGTTAAATGTGTTTCATTACCATGCAGCAAGAGTTTGGGAGTCAATGCAGTGAGAGTTTAGGAGATAAAGCAGCAAGAGTTGAGCACTTATCCTCAGAGGGGGATGAGGAGAGAAATCCAGGAGCACCCTGAGTTTGAAGAAGAATGAACAGAAAAGTCATAAGGTGATTGCCCAGTGAGTATTGCCCCATAAAGACTGAATCTTAACAACATGGAGTTTTAAAAAACTATAAATGATTAACCATTACTAAAAAGGAACTCGCAAGTGGCTGGTGAACCTTATCTTTTATGCTTAATTATCACCAATAAGGTATTCAAAGTACTGATAGAGTTTATCAATATGGCAAGGTTGATGTAGCAAGTACTATCAGAAATTGCAGTTAATAAAAGTATTGAAGATGCTGAAAATGTGAAATAAAAACAGAAAATACTCCGAGTCTGACAGCCTCCATGGAGGGGAGAAAAGCATCATACGACCTGAAGCATTAACCCTAACGACTCCACCTGCTGGCTGTTTGCAGTATTTTGCTGTCAGTTGACGAAGTTTGGTTAGTTCCTGGTCAAATCCCTTGAAGTGCACCTTAATGGATTGAGGTCACAATGGATTGGAAAAACACGACTCGCCCTGCTTGAATGAGAGCGACTGATTTCGGAAATAGCGATCACAATGGATGGAGAAATAGACAGATCATGCAATTCCATCCTTCAGGGTAGAAGACTGTCAGTGAGAAGAATTTTTTTTTATATAAAGGAGGAATAAGAATTAAATCCAGCAGAAACAAAAGAAACATTGGCAAGAAACTGCCACATGATAACACTGTGACTGACGCTTTTATCCAGCCCATGTATGTATTTAACACTCCACAGCAGATAGAGCTAATTGCAACTTTAGGTGGTGCTTACTGTCTTATACTATCTCTGATATTAGGTCTCAAAGCTGGGTTTAGTGCAAACTAGTCCCATTTCACTCATGTTATAGCTCACCACAGTTATCCATTAAGAAATTGTTCAGAACTGATCACATTTATTACATGTCGCAGTTTTTTTAGTCAGTTATATTTCACTCAGTAACGTGGCGATGGTAACATACACTTTTCAATGCATCTCACTACCTGACACTGCATGTGTGAGCGGGATTTGCAGGTTGATTCTCAGCCTCTCCAGCTATATAATGCATAGACCTTCCTCGGTCATCAGGTCTTGGAGTGAGATTTGAACCAAGAGCTTCTGACTCAGAGGCAGGGGCTCTATCCACTGCACCACAAGACCTCCTGTCAGAGTCCTAGCGGCTAGAAAAGAAAAGTGTCTATAATCCAGACTTGCTAAGCAGCAAGAGTTTGGGAGTCAATGCAGTGAGAGTTTAGGAGATAAAGCAGCAAGAGTTGAGCACTTATCCTCAGAGAGGGATGAGGAGAGAAATCCAGGAGCACCCTGAGTTTGAAGAAGAATGAACAGAAAAGTCATAAGGTGATTGCCCAGTGAGTATTGCCCCATAAAGACTGAATCTTAACAACATGGAGTTTTAAAAAACTATAAATGATTAACCATTACTAAAAAGGAACACGCAAGTGGCTGGTGAACCTTATCTTTTATTCTTAATTATCACCAATAAGGTATTCTAAGTACTGATAGAGTTTATCAATATGGCAAGGTTGATGTAGTAAGTTTTATAAGTATTGGTAAAGCTTTTATAATATTGCTAAGGTTTATTACCAGTTATTTTATACCTATTTATTTTCTTTTTCTTTTATTTTCATGTACTAAATTATCTGTTTGAGCTGCTCGCAGAAAAATACTTTTCGCTGTACCTCGGTACATGTGACAATAAACAAATCCAATCCAGTAGTAAGGTTCAATCACAATAACAAGGTTCTCAGTGGAGATATTGTAGTGCTGCTTTAGACTTGGGAGTGAACATCCTTGGCTGTGTGGGAACTCCAGGATGCTTTCAATGTCCGAGATAACTATTTGTGCAGTGCTTGTTACCAGTTACAGCAGCTTGTGGAACTTAAGCAGCAGTTGGTATCCCTGCATCCCATCCGGGAGATTACATGGACACCAGACAGTCTAAAAGCAACAAGCAGGTCGACCAAGTGTCTGTTGAGTGCATCCCACTCAACATGTATGTGTGAAACAAAAAAATGGTGATGGTCGTATAGGCATGGATCCCAAAGATCTTAACAAAAAAAAGTGTACATATTGTAAAACAATCATTACAGAAATTAATGGACAGTCAATCTGATCCATATCTCATGAAATCACGTTACAAAGCATTATTATTGTCACATGGTAGATCGCCAGCAGTTACTCATGAATAGAAGGTTGCGTACCACACTTCCATACTTAGAAAAGAAGGAGGAAAATTCAGTGGTACTGCAGGAAATGCAAAACATCAAAACAAAACAAAAGCAATTCTATGATAGAGTGTCTAGACCTTTACCAGCTCTGAGTAGTGATGACATTGTTACAATAAAAGATTCAAGTAATTGGTCAAAAAAATCCATTGTACTTGAAGAAGCATCTCGTTCCTACAATGTACAGTCAGAGGATGGGTTTGTTTTGGGAAGAAATGGTCGCGCACTTTTGAAAACCAGAGAAGACTTTCACAACAACGTGATGGATGATGAACCTACGTCAGAATCAACGACAGCTGCAGTGTCAGATAGTTCAGCAGTTCATGAGCATGAGAATATCGTGGAGAACATTGAATCTACAAGATCTGAGCAGCAAGGTCAAACTTTGAGATGATCAATCAGAGTCAGAAGAAAACCTAACCGGCACCATGTGTGGATTTGGGCTATTTATACATACTATGCTTGCTGTTCTTGCCTGTATGTATATATTTTTTTTAAATTCATTTACAGGATGTGCACATCGCTGGTTAGGCCAGTATTCATTGCCCATCCCCAGTTGCCTTTCGGAAGGTGGTAGTGAGCTGCCATCTTGAACTGTTGCAGTCCTTGAGGTGTAGGTACACCCACTGTGCTATTAGGGAGGCAGTTCCAGGATGTAGCAGCAGTGACAGTGAAGAAGCGGCAATACATTTCCAAATCAGGGTAGTGAGTGACTTAAAGGGGAGCCTCAAGGTGGTGGGGTTCCCAGGTATCTGCTGCTCTTGTCTTTCTAGATGGTAGTGCTTGTAGGTTTGGGAGATGCTATCTAAGGAACCTTAGTGAGTTACTGCAGTGCATCTTGTAGATGGTGCACACGGCTGCCACTGTTCATTGATGGTGGAGGGTTTGAATATTTGTGGAAGGGGGAGCAATCAAGCTTGGTGCTTTGTTCTGGATGGTGTCGGGCATCTTGAGTATAGTTGGACCTGCACCCATCCAGGCAAGTGGAGAGTATTCCATGACACTCCTGACTTGTGCCTTGTAGATGGTGGACAGGCTTTGGGGGGCTCAGGAGGTGAGTTACTCGCCGTAGAATTCTTAGCCTTTAACCTGCCCTAGTCGTCACAGTATTAAATTGGCTAGTCCAGTTCAGTTTCTGATAAATGGTAAGCCCCAGCATGTCGATTGTGGGGGATTCAGCGATAGTAATGCCATTGAATGTCATGGGGAGATGGTTAGATCCTCTCTTGTAGGAGATGGTCATTGCCTGGTACTTGTGTGGCGCGAATGTAACTTGCAACTTGTCAGCCCAAGCCTAGATATTGTCCAGGTCTTGCTGCATTTGAACATGGACTGCTTCATTATCTGTGGAGTTGGGAATAGTGCTAAACAATGTGCAGTCATCCTCAAACATCCCCAATTCTGACCTTACGATGGAAGGGAGGTCATTGATGAAGCAGCTGAAGATGGTTGTGCCTAGGACACTACCCTGAGGAAATCCTGCAGTGATGTCCTGCAGTTGAGATAATTGACCTCCAACCTGCACAACCGTCTTCCTTTGTGCCATGTATGAGTCCAACCAGTGGAGAGTTTTCTCCTGATTCCCATTTACTCCATTTTAGCTATGCTCTTTGATGCCATACTCGGTCAAATGCTGCTTTGATGTCAAGGGCAGTCATTCTTATCTCACATCTGGCATTCAACTTTTTTGTCCATGTTTGAACCAAGGCTGTAATGAGGTCAGGAGCTCAGTGACCCTTGCAGAATCCAAACTGGGCGTCAGTGAGAAGGTTATTGCTGAGTAAGTGCCACCTGCTAGCACTGCTAATGACTCCTTCCATCACTTTGCTGAAGATGGAGAGTACATTGATAGGGCGGTAATTGGCTGGGTTGCATTTGTTCTGTTTCTTGTGTACAGGACACACCTGAGCAATTTTCCACATCGAGGCAGCTCTCCCAACTTTGGAACTAGCCCCCAGATGTTAGAAAAGAGGACTTTGCAGGGTTAACAGTTGTGGTTCCGGTGCCTGGTTTGATCCCAGATGGTCCATCCGGTGGCATTCCTTTTTTGTGTTTTTGTAGTGGTTGAATACAACTGAGTGGCTTGCTAGGTCATTTCAGAGCGCAATTAGGAGTCAGCCACATTGCTGTGGGCCTGGAGTCATATGTAGGCCATACCAGGTAAAGATGGCAGATTTCCTTCCCGAAAGAACATTAGTGAACCAGATGGGTTTTTACAACCATCAGCAATGGTTTTCAATGGTTCATGGAAGGATCGAGAATGAGAGGGTACAGATTTAGGACAATTAGGAAAAGAAGAAAGAGTGAAACGAGAAGAAATATTTTTACATAGCAAGTGGTTAGGATGTGTAACGCAGTGCCTGAGAGTGTGGTGGAGGCAGGTTCAATTGAAAACCGTAATCTAAAAAGGAAAAATGTGCAGGGTTAGAGGGTGCAGAGAATGCGGGGAGTGATACTAAGTGAGTTGCAAATTCAGAGAGCTGGTGCAGATATGGTGCATCAAATGACCTCCTTCTGGTCTGTAAAAGGTCTGTGATTCTGTGTTGACAACAGACGTTGCTACAGTTACACAGTGAAAAAGACAAACTGTACAGGCACAGCCATCACAAAGAACGGGTGCTTCCTCAAAGCAAGTGTTGATGCAGCAGCAGAAGAAAGAACAGGAAATTGAGCATTGCCACTATGTACACATCTGGAAGAATTGATTGTCCGATTTTTTTGCATTACCTTGTTCATTCAGATTCTCAGTCAGTATCCTTTGTGTTATAAGTCTGCCTAATGGTAGACATTAGATAGTATTTACAGTATAAATGTCGGCTTTATGGCCCAGCTATAAGACCATAAGACATAGGAGCGGAAGTAAGGCCATTCGGCCCATCGAGTCCACTCCACCATTCAATCATGGCTGATTTCAACTCCATTTACCCGCTCTCTCTCCATAGCCCTTAATTCCTCGAGAAATCAAGAATTTATCAACTTCTGTCTTAAAGACACTCAATGTCCCGGCCTCCACCGCCCTCTGTGGCAATGAATTCCACAGACCCACCACTCTCTGGCTGAAGAAATTTCTCCTCATCTCTGTTCTAAAGTGACTCCCTTTTATTTTAAGGCTGTGCCCCCGGGTCCTAGTCTCCCCTGCTAATGGAAACCACTTCCCTACATCCACCCTATCTAAGCCATTCATTATCTTGTAAGTTTCTATTAGATCTCCCCTCAACCTCCTAAACTCCAATGAATATAATCCCAGGATCCTCAGACGTTCATCGTATGTTAGGCCTACCATTCCTGGGATCATCCATGTGAATCTCCGCTGGACCCGCTCCAGTGCCAGTATGTCCTTCCTGAGGTGTGGGGCCCAAAATTGCTCACAGTATTCTAAATGGGGCCTAACTAATGCTTTATAAAGCTTCAGAAGTACATCCCTGCTTTTATATTCCAAGCCTCTTGAGATAAATGACAACATTGCATTTGCTTTCTTAATTACGGACTCAACCTGCAAGTTTACCTTTAGAGAATCCTGGACTAGGACTCCCAAGTCCCTTTGCACTTCAGCATTATGAATTTTGTCACCGTTTAGAAAATAAACCTAATCTACATCGGTGTTTATGCTCCAAAAAAGTCACTGCCCACTCTACTTAGCCGACCATATCCACATATACATCTATTTCTTTCTCCCTGTTCCTGCATAATATTTTGTAATATTCATTCAAAGGATAGGCCATTTATTGCATAACCGTAATTGCCCTTGAGAAGGTGGTGGTGAGCTGGTTGCTTGAGTTTGTTACAGTCTCTGTGATGTAGGTACACCCACAGTGCTGTTAGGGAGTGAGTTCCAGGATTTTGACACCAAGGTACAGTGTAATATTTCAGGATGAAGAGAATACTTCATTCCCACAAGGACCACATGGTGGCCACTCCTACAGATACACTCAAGACCAGGTACATCTTCAACAGGCAGGTTAGTGAGGAGGAGGTCAAGTATGCATTTTCCTCCTGTTGTTATCCAAGGCACCCTGCTGCAGACCCAGTTGAGCAAACTTTGTCCTTTTGGACTCAACTAATCAATCGGTAGTGGTGCTCCCGAGCCACTTTCGGTCATTAAAGTCCCCCACCCAGAGTCCATTCTGCACCCTTGTCACCCTCAGTGCTTCCTCCAAGTGGTTTTCAACATGGAGGAGTGGTGATTCATCAGATTCACAGCTGAGTTGGGGAGGGGCAGAAGGGATGTAGTATTCAGCAGGAGATTTCCTTGCCCATGTTTGATCTGATGCTTTGAGGCTTCAAGGGGTCCAGAGCCAATATTGAGGAATCCCAGGGCAATTACCTCCCAATTGTATACTCACCACTTCTGCTGGGTCTGTCTTGCCACTGGGACAGGACATATCCAGGGATAGTGATGGTGGTTTCTGGGAAATTGTCTGTAAGGTGTAATTTTGCCATATGACTATGTCAGGCTGTTACTTTTGTTTAATAAACATTTTATTGAGGTATTTTTTTGGTATTATAACAACAACACAATAAACAATGTGTATGAAAATATAAACGTAGTACAAAAGCCATCTCCCTCCCTTACAGGTCCCACCATTATTAACCCCCTACTCTAAGCTAAACTAACCCCCCCCCCCTTCTGCTGACGATTAATTTTCCACTAAGATGTCGACGAACGGTTGCCACCTCCGGGCGAACCCTAACAGTGACCCTCTCAAGGCGAACTTGATTTTCTCCAAACAGAGAAAGCTAGCCATGTCCGAGAGCCAGGTCTCTGACTTTGTGGGCTTCGAGTCCCTCCAAGCTAATAGTATCTGTCTCCGGGCCACCAGGGAAGCAAAGGCCAGAACGTCTGCCTCTTTCTCCTCATGGATTCCGGGGTCTTCCGACACCCCAAAAATCGCCACCTCTGGACTCAGCGCCACCCTTGTTTTTACCACCGTGGACATGACATCTGCAAGCCCCTGCCAAAATCCCCTAAGCTTCGGACATGCCCAGAACATGTGGACATGGTTCGCTGGTCTTCCCGCACATTTTGCGCACCGGTCTTCCACCCCAAAGAATCTGCTCATCCGGGCAGCTGTCATATGAGCCAGGTGAACGACCTTGAATCGTATCAGGCTGAGCCTGGCACATGTTGCAGATGCGTTGACTCTACTCAACGCATCCACCCATAGACCATCCTCTATCTCTCCTCCCAGCTCCTCCTCTCACTTGCGTTTCAGCTCCTCAATCTGCATCTCCTCTGACCCCATAAGTTCATTGTAAATGTCCGAGATGCTCCCTTCTCCTACCCATCCTCTGGGAACTACCCTGAATCCCCCTTAGTGGTAGGAGCGGGAAGGTTGACACCTGTTTACATAGGAAGTCCCGCACCTGCAGATACCTGAATTTGTTTCCCCTCGCCAACCCAAACTTCTCCTCCAGTGCCCTCATACTTGGAAAGCTCCCATCTCTAAACATATCCCCCATCCTTTCAATCCCTGCTCTCTGCCATATCCGGAACACCCCATCCATACTTCCCGGGGTAAACCAGTGATTATTACAGATTGGAACCAGACCGATGCTCCCTCTGCTCCCACATGTCTCCTCCATTGCCCCCAGACTCTCAGGGCCGCCACCACCACAGGGCTGGTGGAGTACTGTGTCGGCGGGAACGGCAGAAGTGCAGTAACCATCCCCAAACTGGTGCCCTTGCATGAAGCCCCCTCCATACACTCCTATGCCGACCCCTCCCCCACCACCCACTTCCTGATCATGGCTATATTCGCCGGCCAGTAATAGTTACTAAAATTTGGCATTGCCAGCCCGCCCTCCCCCGACTCCGCTCAAGCATTACCCTTGCCCGCCCAAACAAAGCCAGAGATCACTTTGTTGACCCGTTTAAAAAAGGACCGCGGAATAAAGATGGGGAGACATTGAAACACGAACAGCAATCTCAGGAGGACAGTCATCTTCACCATCTGCACCCTCCCGGCTAATGACAAAGGGAGCGCGTCCCATCTCCGAAAATCGTCCTTCATTTGGTCTATTAGCCGGGCCAGATTTAATTTATGCAGCCGGTCCCATTCCCGCGCCACTTGAATGTGTTAGTACCGAAAGCTTTCCCCTACTAATCTAAACGGCAGCTCCCCCAATCGCCTCTCCTGTCCCTTCGCCTGGACCGCAAACATCTCACTTTTCCCCATATTTAGCTTATACCCCGGAAACCGGCCAAATTCCCCTAGAATCCTCATGATTTCTTCCATCCCCTCTAATGGGTCCCATATATACAGTGTTCTTGTGTTTAAGTAACCAAGAAATCTTCATGAGGTGTTCGAATGGTCGAATCACTTTGTTGTCTGATTTAGACTTTTTTTTCTTTGCTTGTGGTAGTGATTCGGTATGTCATGTTTGTTGTCTGACCTGGACTTTTCCCTGTGCTTGTAGTATTGATTCTGTATGTCATCTTTGTTGTCTGACCTGGACTTTGTCCTGTGTTTACGGTATTGATTCTGTATGTCATCTTTCTTGAAAGCTGGTTTGCTTGTTTGCTGTGGAGCAAATGTGAATTCGTGACATTCGTTGTCATGCCATGGTATGTTTGTACCCTTGCATTTGTTTTGAGCTGTACTGTTACATTGTCCTTCATGTGCAGAGTTGTACCATGTTGTACAAGTTGTTGTTTCATTGTTTTTGTTTTTGTCATTTCTGTCTTTGTTGTTTCCATTGTTGTTCTTGTCGTGCTTCTTGTTTCTGTTTTTGTTGTTTTTGTTGTTGGTCTTCTTCTTTTTGTCGTGCTTGTTGTTGCTGTTGTCGCTTTTGTTATGCTTGTTGTTGTTGTTTTTGTTGTTGTTCTTGTAGTTTTTGTTGTTGTGCTTGTAGTTTTTGTTGTTGTGCTTCTTGTTGTTTTTGTTGTTGTTGCTGTTGCTCTTGTTTCTGTTGTGCTTCTTGTGGATTTTGTTGTTCTTGTTGCGCTCAATGACTGTTCTGTGTGGATAATTCAAGTCATTTTCAAAGGTATTTGTATCAGTGTCCTTTTTGGTATCTGATGTTTCATTGAGTGTTTCTTCTTGAGGATTGTGAGAATGATCTGATGTTGCATTGATCTTGGTGACATCAGTCATTTGTGGTTGATGTGATTCCTCTTTGATTCCTTGGTGCTCCTCTTTTGGAGTTATTTCAGGGTCACTGGAATCATCATTGATTTCTTGGTGCTCCTCTTTTGGAGTCATTTCAAGTTCACTTGAATCACCATTGATTTCTTGGTGTCCTCTTCTGGAGTCATTTCTGGTTCATTTGAATCATCTTTGGTTTCTTGGTGCTCCTCTTCTGGAGTCAAAATCTTCAAGATTTCATTTTCTTGTGGGTAGTTTAGAGTAAGTAAGGTTTTAATTGACGTGGTCTCACTAGACTCAAGAGTAATTTCACTTTGATTGTTGAATGCTTCTGTACATACGAGCTGAGATCTGTCAGTCTCGCTGTGATCTTGCACATCTTGTATGTCGGATCATGATCACATTGTCACTATTCTCACATACAGTGGGTAGACATTCAGTGTCTTCTTGCTGGTTAAATGAGCTGGATAGTCTTTCATAGTCTTCTGGTGGCTCAAATAAATTAGGTAGACTTTCATAGTCTTTTTGTTGTTCACGTGAGCTTGGTAGACTTTCATAGACTGCTGCTGGTTGCTCAGATAAGGTGAATAGACCTTCATAGTTTTCTTCGTGCGTAGTTGTCGCTCTGGAGTCTTTAATTGCTTCCATTCTGGAGTCTGTCAATGAGCTTCCATTCTGAGTCTGTCTGTGGAGGCTTGCGTCGCTCTCTATGTGGAGTCTTTCATCGCTCTCTGTGTGGAGTTGTGCACTGTTCTCTCTTTGGAGTCGATCTGTGCTCTCTCAACGGAGTCGTTCTGTGCTCTCTGTGTGGTGTTTTTTTCTTCTTGGCTGATTGACAGGTTTATGTCATCTAATGTTTCAACGATCTGCCATTGCATCATTGTTTTGGATTCATCTACCATGAGTAGATTCGGATTGAGATTTTCAACCGTGTTGCTGATGTTATGATCATCGTATCTGAAGAACTCAGCCATGTCTGAGTAGTATTCTTCAATAAACAAATCATCTCCTTTTTGTTTCGGATTCGTTATTGTGCTCTTCATGTTCAATGAACAAATCATCTTCTTTGGTTTCGGATTTGTCATTGTGCTTTGGGTGGTGCAAACTGCATGTTCCAGGGTGCTGCTGAGGTTATTTTCAACCGCTAGTAGAAGTTCAGGCGTTGTTTTGTCTTTCGAGGTAAAGAAATTGGGTTCTGTAGCTTTAAAACTCTTTTTTTCAATTTTCAGGCATTTCCCCTTTAAGTAGGCGTGGTCTGGGTCCTCTGACATCATGGCGCTCATGACATCATGCGTAAGACTCGATTGCGCATGCGCAATCCGAGAATCCTTTACTGTGCGCTCTTTTTGTAAGTGCGCATGCGCGGCGTCTCGCGCATGCGCAACACTCTGTTTTGCCGGTTTGCGTCCTTTAGGGAAGTGCGCATATGCGGACTGGTCAGACTGCACACGCGCAAGATGGCTGCTGCTCACAACTTCCGTCTTCTTCTGCTTCAACCCTGCCTCTGCCTCGTGGTGATTATTCGTGCCATTTTTACGGATTTTGTTTTCTGGATACTGATTCTTTGTTTGTAAAGACTCAAATTATTGATTTTGTTTTTGTTCATAAGCAAGGCATTTTTGTATAGCGATTTAGGTACTTATTTTGTGAGAGTTCTTCCTTCAAATTTTTATCAGATAGTCCAGAAATTAATTGATCCATTATCATTGAGTCACTGAAATCAGCAAAATTACAGCCTTGTGCTATTAACTTGAGGTCTGTAATAAAATCAGTGATGGGCTCTCCATTTCTCTGGCATCTATGTCAAAAGTTAAATCTTTCCAGCATCTCACCAGACTGACTTTTATAGTGTTCATCAAATTGTTTGAGTCTTACTTCTAATTTGGTATCATCTGCTATCTGATATCTGGTATCTGGTATCATCTTGTATTATGTTCCTGTATTATCTTGATATACTACGGAGTGTAATATGTGTTACTCAAACCTTGGTTAATAATGAGGTCTTCACCTTCTAAGGAATTTAAGCAATTGTAGATTTCTCTAGCTTCATGCCCTCCTGTTGAGAGTAGCAGTGCTATTTTTGTTGCGTCAGAGGCCATGCTCAAATCATTAGCTGCGATACATATTTGGAACATCTGTTCAAACATTTTCCAGTTAGAACTTAAATTACCGGTTGTTTCCAGCTGCCATGGAGCTCCAACAAGTTCCATCGAATCAGTTGGTCGTTGAAGATCCATTTGCTGCGAAGTCTTCCAAAGTCGAATATCCGGTTTGAATTTTCTTCTCTTTTTGTCTAACCTAATCTAACTAGTTATTTTAAAGCCAACACACCTGGTATCATCTTGTATTATGCTCCTGTATTATCTTGATATACTACGGAGTGTAATATGTGTTACTCAAACCTTGGTTAATGATGAGGTCTTCTGAATCTCGATGAAGAAGACTCAAACTCGTCCAGTAGTAACAAAAGGTTTATTGAGTAACTATAAAAATAATTGCATGAGTTCCTTACTTTAACATTGATACTAGTGATAATGTTAATAAGATCTAAATACAGTAACTATACGTAACTCTACAAACCATCTGAATTAATCTGATACTGCCCTGGTCACAGTACACACCAAAGAGAGAGAGAGACCTAATGTGGTTTCTTTTATACCCCGGTTGGTCTGGCCCTCTCGGGATCATGTGGTGCTACTGATTACACATTAACCCCTTATGTACATGCACATAGAGAGATCACTACACTACACTTAACAAACCCTGTCTGGTCGTCTCCAAAAATATCCGGAACATAATCCTCAATCCTGGAGGACAAAATTTTGGCCAGCAGTTTGGCGTCCACATTCAACAGGGATATCGGCCTGCAGGACCCACACAGCTCCGGGTTCTTGTCCCGCTTCAGAATCAGCGAAATCGTGGCCTGTGACATCGTCGGGGACAGCACCCCTCTTTCCTTTGCCTCATTCCACATCCTCATCAACACCGACCCCAATATCCCAGATAACGTTTTATAAAACTCCCCTGGGTACCCGTCCGGCCCGGGCTTTACCCGCCTGCATGGCCTTCAGATCCTCCGCTATTTCTTCCAACCCGATCGGGGCCCCCAGCCCTTCTACCAGCTCCCCGTCAACCTTTGGGAAATTCAGCCCCCCCAAGAAGTGCTGTTGCTTTTTTTTACCTGCTATAAATATGGCAATCAATGAGGTTGCCCTTCTTTCTTTGGATCTCGATATTATATTGCTCAGAGTCGCCAGGTATCAAATGATACCACCACAAGGTTCAACCGGATATCGATCAAAGAGCCAAACACCAGTCAGTTAGTTCAAGATCAAGGGTACTTTATTTACACACACAATTGTCATGCAACATAAACACTACGAGTTAAACTACACCTATCAACGATGACAACCTGTACTTAACTTCAGGCACCCGGCTTAGGTCAGAGGAACAGTGACCTTTGTTTGAATCTGGATCTATCGGGTCTGGAGCAGTAACTGCTGCTCAGCTAGGCTCGTCCATCTGGTAGCGGGCGTTGAACTTGAACTTGCTTCTGGTGGTGCTGCACTTTGGAGGTGGACGTTGCCGGAGCACCAAGTCCAAGAGAGATCAAATGCATGGCGGTCTCTCTCTTTATCCTTGGGAACTTTCGCGCACTTTGGGCGGTCCTTCGGTTTGGACCCCATTAATTGGGTAATTCTTGACCACTGTGTTTGATTTGAGCCAATAAAGGGGCGGGTGCCTTGATGGCTGGGCGTGTCCTAAGCGGACATTGACCCTGTTGTTGTTGCTTCCTGAGTACAGGGAGTGGCGCCGAAATGTCTGGGATTGTATTGGTTACTCAAGTATCAGTCTTTTGTCTTACAGAGATGGGCCATTAAAATGCTAATCGGTTGGGGGTTTTGATATTGTCTGGATTCTTCGCTCACAAATATACATTCAGGCTCTGAGCCTGCCTGAACCTTACATTGTCCATATTTCCCGTTATGCTTTGCGACCGTCCATGTTTCCTATTGTAAGTGGCCATCCCAGATGGCTACAGTCCGTCCTCTTGATCCTCAACGCGAAGCGTGAAGGATCACACTATTGAATCTTCTCCTGTTCTCTGATATGCCGGGTGCCCTCAATCAAGGACAGGTTCTACCCTACTCTGTCCTATGGGTCAAAACAATTATCTAAGTTCTCCCTAATACAACACATATCTGTAAAAAAATTCTAATGGGGCATTATAACATTCAAACATACGTTTCAGTTTCTTTACACAAAAGGGGAATCCCTAACTGCCCTTAACTAAGCTACACTCATGCTGCTACCTAATAACCAAAGAACTTATATTACAGTACAAAATAAACAATAGCAGCATCACATTCCTACTTAACACTAATGTCAATTTACAGAGAAAGTAACTTTATTAAAAAAACAACCGCGGAAAAGGGTTCAAGAAGAGTGTGGGGTCTGTTGAAGTCCGAGAAAGTGGGCTCTGAGTGTGTATACTGGAGGGCGGGAGGCTCTCCTTCACCATTTCCAAAGTCTGATCGTCTGGATGACACTGAAAAGTGTAGCTATAATCAATAGGGCTTCTACTGTGTATGAAAGGGAATACCACTTTACGATATTATCGCACCATGTGAGGGTTCCGTGGCTGTGTCTATGTGTGGTGTAGTGTCCGGGCTAGGGGTGTCATGTTGGGTGGTCATGTTTAGGGCCTGTGTGGTGAGGGGTGTAGGGGCGGGTAAAGCGCGCAACTGTATTGATCCAACGATGATCATGATGCAGATCATCAGGTCTGTCTTCATCTTGTCTGTATCTTCCTCTGTCTTCTGGTATGTTCATATCTTCCTCGAGGTAAAAGCATAATATCTGTTATTATGTTGTTGTTTAATATCTCGTTTGTCTGTCTGTTTCTCCTTAACATCAATTTCCCATTTAGAATCGTCACCAGATGTGACTTGCTCTTTTTTTTTTAAACCAACCATTTGGGAGACAAAACATCCGAAAAATAATTCTGTCACAGTGCGAGCACTCTCGCAGCCTGTGTTTGATGGGCTGAGTGGGCGGACAATTTCCCCGTCCAGTGCAAATTCATTTCAACCAAGTGTTTTAACATGTAAATAGCAGGTGGGGGTTAGCAACTGAAGGGTCGACGGAAAGGGAACAAAAGTTGTTGCAAAGTGCATTCTTTAAACCACATTTTTAAAAGAACAGCAAAAGAGTTTCGAAAAGAACTTTCCGAATGGGGTGCGTATGAGCCGTGGCAGGGAAAGAATGGGTGGAATCCCCGGGTAGGGCGGTGATCAGTGCCGTTGCTCTACTACCCGAGCTTGGCTGACCAAAAACATAGGGGATCCTCAGGCAGGGCGGGGCTAAGTGCCGTTACTCCACTGCCTGAGTGACCTTACAAGAATAGTAAGAATTTCAATATTTCTGGACTTTCAACAAACTTGTGCCTTTAACTACCATGGCGTCAAAGGAGTAGTCATAACTGTATCAAGAAATTTGCCTGAGATCGACACACAAAGTCGTACAAGAGAGAGAACATTCAACAATAAAAAAAATAAAGAATAAAGCGAGCAGGTTCCATCAGGTAGTAGGACACCGTAAATCTCAATCGGTCCCTTTCTCTCATCATCTGTACACCTCAGGGTTCCATTCCACAAAGGGTCTCAAAGGGGTTAGCATGGTGGGAGTCAGATTCTGAGTCATCACCATCTCCCGGGTGCCAAACTCGTGCCTGGAGTTTCAGTGCCAATGCGGCATGGGCCGATGTGGGATCCATCTCGTTGTTTCTTATCAGTCGATAAGAATTGTTGCGGTGCCATTGTTTCTTATCCTGTAGGGCGGAAGGGGCAAAGGGGGTGTCGCTAGCGTCGGGATGTGGGTCAGGTTCTGGTGATGGCAAATAAATGGTCTCTGAGGGGCCGAACATATCGTGGTCAGTGTCACTGGGGCCATAGTGACTGGGGTCTGGTCTGTTTTTCCATTGGTCGGGAGTATCAAGGGTGCCCATTGTGCTTTCGCTGTCGCTATTGCTAGCGGGCGAATCAAGTGTGAGGGTGAAATTGGACTCGGGGGCGGAGTCAAGGTTGTGAGTGTGGATGTGCTGTCCTGGCTGGGGGTGGGCTGGATTGGGTTGTCAGTGGGCGGGTCTTCATTGTCTGCCATTGCCAGTGAGAGGTGGTGTGAGTGGCTGCACTGCGTTCCATAAACCTTATGCTGGTTTATGTGGAACCATCCTGATTTTCCATTAGGATATGTAATTTTATAAGCTGAGGGGCTTACTTTGTCAGAAATTGAGGAGGGTCCTGCAAATTTGGGGAAGAGGAATGAACTAGGATTGTACCGGGAGATCATGACTTGCTGTCCAACTGTAGACTATATCGGGTGTACTGTCTTAGCATGGTAGCATTGTGGATAGCACAATTGTTTCACAGCTCCAGGGTCCCAGGTTTGATTCTGGCTTGGGTCATGGTCTGTGTGGAGTCTGCACATCCTCCCCGTATGTGCGTGGGTTTCCTCCGGTTTCCTCCCACAGTCCAAAGATGTGCAGGTTAGGTGGATTGGCCATGATAAATTGCCCATAGTGTCCAAAATTGTCCTTAGTGTTGGGCGGAATTACTGGGGTATGGGGATAGGGTGGAAGTGTGTTGACCTTGGGTAGGGTGCTCTTTCCAAGAGCTGGTGCAGACTCGATGGGCTGAATGGCCTCCTTCTGCACTGTAAATTCTATTATCAAAGCAGGCCTTACTCTGCATTCTCCTAGCGCCCAGTCGAACAGCTGCAGCGAGCTGTGCTGCTTTAATATTGTCCATTATGTTTTGGACCGCTTTTTCTTGGGTAAGGGTGGTGACTGTGGGGCTGGCCAAATCAAGTCCAAATAAATACTCGGCACCCTTCATGGGTCAGCCGGTCATGAGGGTACGGGAGGTGTAACCTCTCGAACTCAACACCGTGTTTCGAATAAACATCAGTGCGAATGGGAGCACTGTGTCCCATGTCGTGTTATGTTGCTGTACCACCTTCCTAAGAGTTGACTTTAGGGTGCGATTCATGCGTTCCACAATGCCGCTGGACTGCGGGTGATAGGCAATGTGAAACTTCTGTTTTATGCTGAAAACCGCCAGGCCGTTTTTCATTACTCTGCCTGTGAAGTGCGAACCTTGGTCCGACTCAATACTACGGGGGAGTCCCCATCTAGTGAAAATTTGCTTGGTTAGAATTTTTGCCGTGGCTTTGGTCGTGTTTGTTCTTGAAGGGAATGCTTCTACCCATTTTGTGAAGGTGTCGATGATGACCAACACATATTTGAATCCATTTCTGCAGGGGGGGAGGGGACCAATATAGTCGAACTGCAAGTTTATCCATGGGCCATTAACAGGGCGGGTGTGTCTTAGCTGACCTTTCTTTGCATATCTGTCCGGGTTGTTCTGTGCGCAAATCAAACGATTCTCCATGTAGTGGGTTACGTCGGTTTTTAAATCGGGCCACCAGCAGAGAGGTCTGACGTGGGCAAGGGTGGAATCTATCCCTTGGTGTCCGTGCCCGTCGTGGAATTTGCAAATAATCTGGTTCCTATCCTGGGTGGGGACCACATAAACACCATCCTTTCATATGATTCCCTCATGAATCGTTAACGTGTCTTTAAATCTATCATAGGGAGCTGGGAAATCTCCTTTTAAAATTTCCTTCAGCGTATCATCTTTTTGTGCCTGGGCCAAATCTTGAATATTGGTCTGTGAGACCTGAACTGCGTGTACTGGGGCACTCTCGGGGGGTTGCCAAAAGTGGCCATCTCGTGAGCCTGCCTTCGCTAGGGCGTCTGCTTTCACGTTACCGGGTGGGGAGGAACGATGGTGGCTTCTGACTTTTATGATTCTGTATTTTCTACCTTTCGCTGTCTGGAGAATGTGTTTTAGAAATGGTGCTGAGGGTAGGGATTTTCCGTCGGCGGATATAAATCCTCTAGATTCCCACAGGGGCAGGAATTCTGTCAAGCTGTTGCAGATATACAAACTGTCTGAATTTCTGTCTGCTGGGGTCGGGAACGAATCTGGGTGCTGCACAATGTAAGCAATTGCTGCTAACTCGGCTGCTTGCGAACCTAAATGTCCTGGCAACTTTAACGAGATTTCCTCTAAAGAGTGTCCCTGCGCATCCTCTACATAAATTCCACATCCTGTGGTCCCTTTTCCATCTACATAAGGATGGAGGAGCCATCAACATAAATTTTTAGTGCTTTGTCTGTGGACTGGGTCGTCTGTGGTCGGATGCCTGTCTTTTTCGGCACTGATTTGGGAACAAAGGGGCCTGTGCTGTGCTTGGTTGCAATGATCTCGCACTCATGTGGGGTTGCTGCTTAGTGTAAATATTCGGTCAGAAACGTGTGCGTCTTTGTCCTTTTTACCGTAATGTCGCGTCCTTGTAGGAGTAGGGTCCATCGCGCTGCGCAAATTTGGCTTACTGTGCCGTCTTTTCGCCAACCATCTAATAGTAGCTGTGTCGGGGTGTGCTCGGTCAAAATGGTTACGGGGTTGAGTCCTGTTATGTATGAGAAGTATTGTACAGCCCAAAAAACTGCGAGCAAGTACCTTTCGCAGGTTGAAAATCCCTGCTCTACGGGATCTAAAACTCGTGAGGCATAGGCTACGGGTCCTAAGCGATCGTGCCTCTCCTGTAGAAGTACTGCCGAAAGGGTTCGGTCGGTGGTTGCTACCTCTATTGCATTTGGGGGGGGTGGGGCTGGGGCCTGTAAAGTGGCGGCTGTGCTTAGGGCGTGTTTTAATGCATATACGGCATTCGTGTGCTGTGGAAGCCATTTCCATGGGGCCTGTTTCTTAAGGAGCTCGAAAAGTGGGGCTGCTTTTGTGGCGAAACCATCTATGTGATTCCTCCAGTAACCGACCAGTCCTAGAAATGACCGGAGTGCTGTAACAGTTTGGGGCAAGGGCAATTTTACAATTGAATTTATCCGTTTCTGTTCTATCTCACGCTTACCATGCGCGATGACCATACCTAAATAAGTGACCTTTTCCTGGAGAATTTGGGCTTTTTGGGGGTTAATTTTGCATCCAATTTCTTTGAGGGGTCCTAATATTTCCGAAAGAAGTGAAATGTGTTCTTCCTTGGTGTCAGTCTGTAGGAGCAAGTCGTCCACATACTGAACGAGGCATTCAGGTCGGCAGAATTTTGCAAATCCTTTCGCCAATTGTCTGTGAAAAATGGAGGGGGAGTTGTGGAAGCCTTGTGGAAGGCACGTCCATGTGTACTGCTGTCCCTGGAAAGTGAACGCAAATTTGTACTGCCACGTTTTGTCCAATGGAATGGACCAAAAGTCATTGCTAATGTCCAAAACCGTGAAAAATCTTGACTGAAGTCCCTGTTTTAACATGGTCTCGGGACTCGTGGCAACGGTGGGGGCTGCTAACGGAATTACTTTATTTAATTCCCTAAAATCGATGGTCAGTCGCCATGAACCACCTGGTTTTCTTACGGGCCAATCCAGGGCATTGTTCGTTGAGGCTACGGGTCGAATTATGCCTTGGTTCAATAAACTCTGGATCACTTTAGCTATCTCTCCCTCGGCTTGCTGGGGAAAACCGTATTGTTTCTGTGGCTTAGGATCGGGACCTGTGATGTTGACTATTCCTGGAATCTTACCGCAATCGTGCTTGTGCTGGGCAAACCTTGCTTTATGTCTGTTCAAGACCTCCCTAACTGTTTTGTCCATGGTAATGGTTTGTGGATCAAACAAGTACTGTCCCCCTGAGCTAATCCTATGTGCGTAGTCTCCTTCTGTGAGTGTGGCGGGGGCTCGTCTGCTCTAGCCATTTTCTACACACATTTATTTATGGAGTTGAAAGAAAGGTTGTGTGAGCTCATAAAATCTATCCCCAAGATCTGCTCTGCTGCCTGGGGTAAATCTACCAAAACGACTGAGTGCTTAGTTTTAATGTTACCGATCTGGATATCCACAGGGGCCATAATGTGTCCCTGCTGGAGGTGACCTGTAAAGCCACTAAGGGTGATGGTGTCTGTAGTGGGCCATGTATCTCGCTGGTACATCATGGAGGAGTTTAACGTGGTTCGGGACCCTCCTGTGTCCCAAAGGAACTCTACTGGGTGTCCCCGGACTGTGTCTGCAACTACCGGTCTTCCGGACTTGTGTCGCAGACCCAAGTTGGGGAGTCCGAACACCGTCAATTGGTGCCATTTATGGCCAAATTATCTGATCAGGTGCTAACGCTGTGGGTAGGTCTGGCATTGTTCCTAGGGGGGGGGGCTTTTGTGGGCTGATTCCATTGCTGTTTCGGGGTGGCTTGGCATTCTTATGCGTAATGTCCCTTCTGTCCACAATTGTAGCATTCCTGCACTTTAGGGTGCTGCATGTTACCTCTGCCTTCATTTACCCATGAGGGGTCTTGGTGTGCCCTTCCTGGATTCATGTTGGCGTCTACTCATTCCTGCTCTCTCATTTTCTGTAGGGAGTGTTCCCAAGCTCTAGATAGTCGCTTCAGTACCCACACTTCATTGTGTGCCGGGTCTGACGGGTCGTAATTCGCACATGCCTTTTGCCCTGCCTCCGTGGCGTGGGAGACTAAAATACGGGTCCATTTGGCCGTATTGTCTGCAGATAAATGGGCGCATGTTAAATCACCAAATACTGCGGTGAAGTGGATCCAGTGGCGTCCAGCAAATGCTGTTAGATGCTCTCCCTTTTTCTGTCTGCACCGGTTGAGTCCTTCTACTGGATCTCCTCTATTGTAGCCAATGGCATCTAAGATAGCTGTTTTCATATCTTGGAGTCTACCTCCTCCTACATTTTGTGGATTGGGAAGGGCTGAACTAACAGATGGGTCAAGGTTCATTACTATGAGTTTTACTTCTTCCTGCTCGTCCAGACAGTGCATGACGGTCTGTTGCTTAACTCGTTCGAAAAAGTGGTGTGGGTCTGAAGTGGGGTGAAAAGTTTCTATTTTGTCGCGGGCGTCTCTTAACTGGGTGGTGGTTAGTAGGGTGGTGTACACAAAATCGGGTTGGTCTTCTGTTGTTACTCTACGCTGTGTGGTGATGGGATGCATTGGCTTGGGTGCTGCCTGTGCAGTCGGTGGTGCGGGTGCTTTCTTTTTTGGGGCCTGGGGGGCTCTATTCTGACTTTCTGTCTAGTTCACATATCGATGGGCCATTTAATTGTTCCTGCCAATCGGGGCCATCTTCCTGATCTGTGGGCCAAAGGTGTCGCTGAACCCATTCTGAACTGAGAGCAGTGATTGCAATCTTGCAATTTGCTGCCTGCACTTGGCATGGTCCACCGAACTCTGCCTCTGTTCCGTGGTGGAACTGTGGAATGCTCGCAGGGCTGCCTTTAAGTCCTCACATTGTTTTTTCAACTGTTCTGCTTGGTTTCCTCTCTTACCAAAACTGCACGTTGCGTGTCCTGGTAGGCCTTGTCATATTGGATCTGAAAGCTACTTAGGTGGGCGAGACAAGATTGGTGTCCCCATTTGTTCCTCATTTACTCTCTCACACTCGCTAACATTTCCCTCTCTACTCCTCTCTTCCTCCTCAAGCTGTCTGTAGCGCACAAAGACTCCCGAGAGACGAATAGAGGTGAAGTCGATGAGGCTTTATTAAGCGTGACTTGTTCCCCGCAGTTCAGTAACAGACTGGCCTGCGGGGGAGAACTCCTGGTTCTTATATTCCGCCTTCAGGGCGGAGCTAGAGGTCAACAGCCAACCAGGACCCGGGATCTGTCAGCCAATGACATCACGGCTTCACAGTCCCACATGACCCCTAATGCATACTACCACATTCACCCCTTGTTAAAAATGAACCCGGCGGGGTGGTGCTTCGCATGGTGGTAGAGGTTTACAAGGCTGGTCCCGGGAGGAAAACTTTTGCATGTCATCACAGTATGTACAGGGTATTTTTTTGTTTTGAACTATTTACAGTATTCGTAAGAGGGAAAAAGGTAAAAAAATTCTCGTTGAAGTCCACAACATTCTAGTGTTACACCGATGCCACAAGTCGGTCGGGCAGTCTGGTCGTCCTTGTCGATCGCCTCAGCCCTGGTGGTGGCGGTGCTTGTTCCAGTGTTGTCGCCTCTGGGAGCTTTACGGTTTCTGCTTCAGCTTCACTTCTGGTCGGACCTGGGAGGAGGACCGATCCTCCCGGGAAGGGGGCTGTCGCGGGGTGCGCCAGTGGCAGGGAGGGGGTGATAGGTGTCGGGGGGGTGTGCGTGTTGCTGGCGGGCGCCAGGTCTCGCAGGGAGACCGTGTCCTGTCGGCCGTCGGGGTACTCCACGTAGGCGTACTGTGGGTTCGTGTGGAAGAGGTGAACCCTCTCGACCAATGGGTCTGACTTGTGCGCCCGCACATGCTCCCGGAGCAAGATGGGACCTGGGGCCGCCAGCCAGGTCGGCAGCGACGTTCCAGAGGAGGACTTCCTGGGGAAGACAAGGAGGCGCTCATGAGGCGTTTGGTTAGTAGTGGTACACAGTAGCGACCGGATGGAGTGGAGGGCGTCCGGGAGGACCTCCTGCCACCGTGAAACTGGGAGATCCCTGGACCGTAGGGCCAGTAGGACGGTCTTCCAGACCGTGCCGTTCTCCCTCTCTACTTGCCCGTTCCCCCGGGGATTGTAGCTGGTCGTCCTGCTCAAGGCTATCCCCTTGCTGAGCAGGAACTGGCGCAGCTCGTCACTCATGAAGGAGGACCCCCTGTCGCTATGGACGTATGCGGGGCAACCGAACAGTGTGAATATGGTGTTAAGGGCTTTAATGACTGTGGCCGCTGTCATGTCAGAGCAGGGGATGGCGAAGGGGAAACGGGAGTACTCGTCCACCACGTTCAGGAAGTATGCGTTGCGGTCGGTGGAGGGGAGGGGCCCTTTGAAATCCAGACTGAGGCGTTCAAAGGGACGGGAAGCCTTGATCAGGTGCGCTCTATCTGGCCTGAAAAAGTGCGGTTTGCACTCTGCGCAGATGTGGCAGTTCCTGGTGACTGTACGGGCCTCCTCCACAGAGTAGGGGAGGTTGCGGGACTTTATAAAATGGTAGAACCGAGTGACCCCCGGGTGGCAGAGGTCCTCGTGAAGGGCTTGGAGACGGTCTATTTGTGTGTTGGCACATGTGCCGCGGGATAGGGCATCGGACGGCTCGTTCAGCTTTCCGGGACGGTACAAGATCTCGTAGTTGAAGGTGGAGAGCTCGATCCTCCACATTAAGATCTTGTCATTTTTAATTTTGCCCCGCTGTGCATTATCGAACATGAAAGCTACCGACCGTTGGTCAGTGACGAGAGTGAATCTCCTGCCGGCCAGGTAATGCCTCCAATGTCGCACAGCTTCCACTATGGCTTGGGCTTCCTTTTCCACTGATGAGTGGCGGATTTCTGAGGCGTGGAGGGTTCGGGAGAAGAAGGCCACGGGTCTGCCCGCTTGGTTAAGGGTGGCCGCTAGAGCTACATCGGAGGCGTCGCTCTCGACCTGGAAGGGGAGGGACTCGTCGATGGCGCGCATCGTGGCCTTTGCGATATCCGCTTTGATGCGGCTGAAGGCCTGGCAAGCCTCTGTCGACAGAGGGAAGGTCGTGGTCTGTATTAGGGGGCGGGCCTTGTCTGCGTACTGGGGGACCCACTGGGCGTAATATGAAAAGAACCCCAGGCAGCGTTTTAGGGCTTTTGAGCAGTGAGGGAGGGGAAATTCCATGAGGGGGCGCATACGTTCGGGGTCGGGGCCTATTATCCCATTGCGCACTACATATCCCAAAATGGCTAGCCGGTTTGTGCTAAAAACACACTTGTCCTCGTTGTATGTGAGGTTCAAGGCTTTAGCGGTCTGGAGGAATTTTTGGAGGTTGGCGTCGTGGTCCTGCTGATCGTGGCCGCAGATGGTTACATTGTCGAGATACGGGAACGTGGCCTGCAACCCGTGTTGATCAACCATTCGGTCCATCTCTCGTTGGAAGACCGAGACCCCGTTTGTGACGCCAAATGGGACCCTTAGGAAGTGGTATAATCGCCCGTCTGCCTCGAAGGCTGTGTACTTGCGGTCACTTGGGCGGATGGGGAGCTGATGGTAGGCGGACTTGAGGTCCACGGTGGAGAAGACCTTATATTGGGCAATCCGATTGACCATGTCGGATATGCGGGGGAGAGGGTACGCATCTAGCTGTGTGTACCTGTTGATGGTCTGGCTATAGTCTATGACCATCCTTTGCTTCTCCCCTGTCTTTACTACTATCACCTGTGCTCTCCAGGGACTATTGCTGGCCTGGATTATGCCTTCCTTCAGTAGCCGCTGGACTTCGGACCGAATGAATGTCCGGTCCTGGGCGCTGTACCGTCAGCTCCTAGTGGCGACGGGTGTGCAATCCGGGGTGAGGTTTGCAAACAAGGATGGGGGCTCAACCTTGAGGGTTGTGAGGCCGCAGATAGTGAGTGGGGGTATTGGGCCGCCGAATTTGAAAGTTAGGCTCTGCAGGTTGCACTGGAAGTCTAATCCCAGTAATGTGGGCGCGCAGAGTTGGGGAAGGACGTAGAGCCTGTAGTTTTTAAACTCCCTCCCTTGCACCGTTAGGGTCACTATGCAGTAGCCTTTGATCTGTACGGAGTGGGATCCTGCAGCTAGGGAAATCTTTTGCGCACTGGGACGGATGGTCAAAAAACAGCATCTTACCGTGTCGGGGTGGATGAAGCTTTCTGTGCTCCCGGAGTCGACCAGGCATGGTGTCTCGTGCCCGTTAATCAACACCGTTGTTGTCATCGTCTGGAGCGTCCGGGCCATGCTTGGTCCAGCATCATTGAGGCCAGACGTGGTCGTAGTGCTTCAGCGTCTTCCTCGAACCCCGTTGAAGCGTCGATGCTGGGGTCCATTGTTGCCATTCAAGATGGCGGCGGGGGTGAACAAAATGGCCGCCCCCATGCATCGCACATGGCTGGGGGGACACAAGATGGCGGCGGGGGTGCACAAAATGGCCGCCCCCATGCGTCGCACAGGGCAGTTTAATACAACTGGGTGGCTTGCTAGATCATTTCAGAGGGCATTTCAGTGCCAACCACATTGCTGTGGGTCTGGAGTCACATGTAGTTTGGACCAGGTAAGGACGGCAGAGTTCCTTCTCTAAAGGACCTTAGTGAAACAGATAGGTTCTTTCAGCAATTGGCAATGGTTTCATGATCATCATGAGACTTTTATTTCCAGAGTTAAACATCATTCAGATGATCATTCAGATGTTCAGATGACTTCAGAAAGCGAAGTATCGTACAAACCTCTGTCTGCATCAACGGGGCCGAGGTGGAGATAGTTGACAGCTTCAAATTTCTAGGTGTGCAAGTCACCAAAAATCTGTCCTGGTCCACCCACATCGGCGCTACCCCCAAGAAAGCACAACAGCGCCTATACTTCCTCAGGAAACTAAGGAAATTCGACATGTCCACACTGAATCTTACCAACTTTACAGGTGCACCATAGAAAGCATCCTATCAGGCTGCATCACAGCCTGGTATGGCAACTGCTCAGCCCAAGACCGCAAGAAACTTCAGAGAGTCGTGAACACTGCCCTGTCCATCTCATGGCCCTGCCTCCCATCCATTGACTCTATTAATACCTCCCGCTGGCTTGGGAAAGCGGGCAGCATAATCAAAGATCCCTCCCACCCGGCTTACGCACTCTTCCATCAGGCAGGAGATACAAAAATCGGAGAACACGCACAGACAGATTCAAAAACAGCTTCTTCCCAGTTGTTATCAGACTCCTAAACGACCCTCTTATGGACTGACCTGATTAATACTACATTCTTGTATGCTCCACCCAATGCCGGTGCCTACGTATTTACATTGTGCATCTTGTGCTGCCCTATTTTGTATTTTCTTTTCTTCCCATGTACTAAATGATCTGTTTGAGCTGCACGCAGAAAAATACTTTTCACTGTACCTCGGGACACATGACAATAAACAAATACAATCCAATACAATCCAATTGAATTCAAATTCAATGTACGATTCACTTCAACTACTTATGGTTGTTAGTTCCACATGGCAATCACTGTCTGGATAAATAAGTTTCTCCTGGATTTCTTATTGGATATGTCAATGACTGTCATAGTTTTTGGGGTCCCTCACAATTGGAAACATCTTCTTGCTGATGAATTTGTTTTGATTCTTAAGATTAGTATGGATTGGATTGGATTGGATTTGTTTATTGTCACTTGTACTGAGGTACAGTGAAAAGTATTTTTCTGCGAGCAGCTCAACAGATCATTAAGTAAATGGGAAGCAAAGGGAAGTAAAGAAAATACATAATAGGGCAACACAAGGTATACAGTGTAACTACATAAGCACCGGCATCGGATGAAGCATACAGGGTGTAGTGTTAATAAGGTCAGTCCACAAGACGATCATTTAGGAGTCTGGTAACAGTGGGGAAGAAGCTGTTTTTGAGTCTGTTCTTGCGTGTTCTCAGACTTCTGTATCTCCTGCCCGATGGAACAAGTTGGAAGAGTGAGTAAGTCGGGTGGGAGGGGTCTTTGATTATGCTGCCGGCTTCCCCCAGGCAGCGTGAGGTGTAGATGGACTCAATGGATGGGAGGCAGTTTTGTGTGATGGACTGGTCGGCGTTAACGACTCTCTGAAGTTTCTTGCAGTCCTGGGCCGAGCATTTGCCATGCCAGGCTGTGATGCAGCCAGATAGGATGCTTTCTATGGTGCATCTGTAAAAGTTGGTAAGGGTTAATGTGGACATGCCGAATTTTCTTAGTTTCCTGAGGAAGTATAGGCGCTGTTGTGCTTTGGACACACCATAAATGCAAGAATCACATTGAAAGCCTCCAAGATTTGAGTCCTGGCAACCAGAGTGTGTTAAGCAAAGATCTCCAAATACTCAAAAAAAATCTTAAACATTACTTAATCACTGGAAAATGGTAGTTTCAGTTCTACACAATCGTATGCTTACCTGCGAGCTCCATAGATTCTGAGCACTTTTTAAACAGTCCTTCTTGGATCCAAGGACCCAATGAAGAGACTGGTGAGCAAATGTGTTGACTTTTAATTCAGCTGGATCATTCTAATAAGTTCATTGATTTCAACAGTGTGCACCAAATAAACGTCGTTTTGGTGATCTGAAGTTCTATAAATTTACAAAATGACCAAGATTTCAAGACAAAATCAATTTCTAATCTGGCAGGAAATAGTCTGGTAATCTGCCAACCGTTAGATTCTAAAAGCATCCAACATTCCGATCACTTTACATCTCAAGTTCCACCAAATCATTATGTGTAACATAAGGAAGAGCATTTCCAGGCAGCTTGACAACATTCTAGATTGCGTTCTACAGTCTATCACAGTTAATCAGATCGTAATTTGTTGAATACCAAAGAATCTCTACAATGCAGGAGGAGGCAATTCAGCCCATCAAGTCTGCACTAATCTTGGAAAGAGCACCCTACCTACGTCCACTTCCCCCATCCTATTCCCGTAATCCTACCTAACATTTGGACACTAAGGGGCAATTTAGCATGGTCAGTCCACCTAATCTGCACATCTTTGCACTGTGGAAGGAAACCAGACCAACCAGAGGAAACCCACACAGACACGGGGAGAATGTGTAAACTCCACACAGTCACCTAAGGCCAGAATTGAACACAGGTCCCTGGCGCTGTGAGTCAGCAGTGCTAACCACTGTGCCATCAAGATTCTTTTTTAAATTTTCTTCTGAAGAATGGTGATCAAAGTCAGATGAAGTCTTTCAGAAAAAACATTTTACGTATTGGCAATATTGAGACTTGTACACTTAAATGTTTATGGGGATGGGAAAGATGTTCTTTCTGTGAGACCAACAGCTGGAATCATAGTTTTTTTGAAGTAATGATCCAGTCGTTTATAGATTTGGATTTTCTTCCATTTTTCTGATTGGCAAACACTTTTTTATTCTTTATAATTTAATATTATTCCCAGCCCTGAGCAGGTCAGTATACATTGCAGAACTATTGCAATCTATACAAGCCAATGCCTTGAGTTACTTTTCTAGCTGAAGTTAGCACTTGTCTGGAAAGTAAAGGCTCTGCATTAGGATGATAGACTTTACAATAATATATAACGGCCTGGCCTTCAGTTTGATGCCAGTTACCACAAGTGTGCTTTCAGTATCATGTGATGACAGAAATCAGAGTGGTTCTCTAAAGAACTTGCATTTATATAGTCATAGAGATTTACAGCATGGAACCAGGCCCTTCGGCCCAACTTGTCCATGCCGCCCAGTCTTTACCACTAAGCTAGTCCCAATTGCCCTCATTTGGCCCATATCCCTCTATACCTATCTTACCTTTATAACTGTCTAAATGTTTTTTAAAAGGCAAAATTGTACCCACCTCGACTACTGCTTCTGGCAGTTCATTCCAGACACTCACTACTCTCTGTGTGAAACAATTGCCCCTTTGGACCCTTTTGTATCTCTCCCCTCTCACCTTAAACCTATGCCCTCTAGTTTTAGACTCAGCTACCTTTGGAAAATGTTTTGACTATCTACCTTATCTATGCCCCTCACTATTTTATAGACCTCTTTCAGGTCACCCCTAAGCTTCCTACGCTCCAGGGGGAAAAGTCCCAGTCTATCCAGCTTTGCCTTATAACTCAAATCATCAAGTCCCGGTAGCATCCTAATAAATCTTTTCTGCACTCTTTCTAGTTTAATAATATCCGTTCTATAATAGGGTGACCAGAACTGTACTTAGTATTCCAAGTCTGGCTTTATTAATGTCTTGTACAACTTCAACAAGACATCCCAACTCCTATATTCAATGTTCTGACCAATGAAACCAAGCATGCCGAGTGCCTTCTTCACCACTCTGTCCACCTGTGACTCCACTTTCAAGGAGCTATGAACCTGTACGCCTGGATCTTTTTGTTCTATAACTCTCCCCAACAATCTGGGTGGCACAGTGGTCCATACTGCTGCCTCACAACTCCAGGGGCCCGGGTTCAATTCCGGCCTCAGGTGCCGGTCTGTGTGGAGTTTGCATTTTCTCCCCGTGTCTGCATGGGTTTCCTCTGGGTGCTCCGGTTTCCTCCCACAGTCCAAAGATGAGCAGGTAGGTGGTTTGGCCAGGCTAAATTGCCCCTTAGTGTTCAAAAGGTTGGGTAGGGTTGCTGGGTTATGAGAAAGGGTGGTAGTGTGGGCTAAAGTGGGGTGCTCTTTCCAAGCACCAGTGTAGACTTGATGGGTCGAATGGAGCAGACTCGATGGGCCGAGTGGCCTAATTCTGCTCCTGTGTCTTATGGTCTTATGGACTCTGCAAATTCGATGAATCATTCAAGGCTACTCATTTCACTGGCAATTAACCCCACAATTGAATTTGTTTTGTTTCTAACATGGATATTACCATATAATGAAGCTTGGGGTAATTTTGCCTTCATGTAAAACATGTGAAGACATTGGAAATTCAATACCAAGAGATGTAAAATTGGCTGCGGATTTGCTGTTGCCTGTTTTGCACTATTGTACGGAGTCAAAATGATCCCTCCCCCTCCCTCCGGGTGCACTTGTTTTGTGTTTTATTCACATGCTCCCAATGAGATCATTAATATTCTGGGACTGGGGTGTTATCTGGTATATCATAGAACATAGAACATACAGTGCAGTACAGGCCCTTCAGCCCTCGATGTTGCGCCGACCTGTGAAACCACTCTAAAGCCCATTTACACTATTCCCTTATCGTCCATGTGCCTATCCAATGACCATTTGAATGCCCTTAGTGTTGGCGAGTCCACTACTGTTGCAGGCAGGGCATTCCACACCCTTACTACTCTCTGAGTAAAGAACCTACCTCTGACATCTGTCTTATATCCATCTCCCCTCAATTTAAAGCTATGTCCCCTCGTGCTAGACATCACCATCTGAGGAAAAAGGCTCTCACTGTCCACCCTATCCAATCCTCTTATCATCTTGTATGCCTCAATTAAGTCACCTCTTAACCTTCTTCTCTCTAACGAAAACAGCCTCAAGTCCCTCAGTTTTTCCTCATAAGATCTTCCTTCCATACCAGGCAACATTCTGGTAAATCTCCTCTGCACCCTTCCCAATGTTTCCACATCCTTCCTATAATGCGGCGACCAGAATTGCACGCAATACTCCAAATGCGGCCGCACCAGAGTTTTGTACAGCTGCAACATGACCTCATGGCTCCGAAACTCAATCCCTCTACCAATAAAAGCTAACACACCGTACACCTTATGAACAACCCTTTCAACCTGGGTGGCAACTTTCAGGGATCTATGTACATGGACACTGAGATCTCTCTGCTCATCCACACTACCAAGAATCTTACCATTAGCCCAGTACTCTGTCTTCCTGTTATTCCTTCCAAAATGAATCACCTCACACTTTTCTGCATTAAACGCCATTTGCCACCTCTCAGCCCAGCGCTGCAGCTTATCTATGTCCCTCTGTAACTTGTAACATCCTTCCACATTGTCCACAACTCCACCGACTTTAGTGTCATCTGCAAATTTACTCACCCATCCTTCTACGCCCTCCTCCAGGTCATTTATAAAAATGACAAACAGCAGTGGCACCAAAACAGATCCTTGTGGTACACCACTAGTAACTGGACTCCAGTCTGAACACTTCTCATCACCCACCACCCTTTGTCTTCTTCCAGCTAGCCAATTTCTGATCCAAACTGCTAAATCTCCCTGAAACCCATGCCTCCGTATTTTCTGCAGTAGCCTACCGTGGGGAACCTTATCAAACGCTTTACTGAAATCCATATCCACCACATCAACTGCTTTACCCTCATCCACCTGCTTGGTCACCTTCTCAAAGAACTCAATAAGATTTGTGAGGCACGACCTACTCTTCACAAAACCGTGTTGACTATCTCTAATCAAATGAGTCCTTTCCAGATGATTATACACCCTATCTCTTATAAACCTTTCCAAGATTCTGCCCACAACAGAAGTAAGGCTCACTGGTCTATAGTTACCGGGGTTGTCTCTACTCCCCTTCTTGAACAAGGGGACAACATTTGCTATCCTCCAGTCTTCTGGCACTATTCCTGTAGACAAAGATGACTTAAAGATCAAAGCCAAAGGCTCAGCAATCTCCTCCCTAGCTTCCAAGAGAATCGTAGGATAAATCCCATCTTGCCCAGGGGACTTATCTATTTCACGCTTTCCAGAATTGCTAACACCTCCTCCTTATGAACCTCAAGCCCTTCTAGTCTAGTAGCCTGAATCTCAGTATTCACCGCGATAACATTGTCTTTTTCCTGTGTGAATAGTGGCGAAAAATATTCATTTAGCACCTCTCCTATCTCCTCGGACGCCAAGTACAACTTCCCACTACTGTCCTTGACTGGCCCTACTCTTACCCTAGCCATTCTTTTATTCCTGACATAGCTATAGAAAGCTTTAGGGTTCTCCTTGATCCTACCGGCCAAAGACTTCTCATGTCCCCTCCTGGCTCTTCTTAGCTCTCTCTTTAGGTCCGTCCTAGCTAACTTGTAACTCTCGAGCGCCCTAACTGAACCTTCATGTCTCATCTTTACATAAGCCTCCTTCTTCCCCTTGATAAGTTTTTCGACTGCCTGAGTAAACCACGGTTCCCTTGCTCGGCCACTTCCTCCCTGCCTGACAGGTACACACTTATCAAGGACACACAGTAGCTGTTCCTTGAACAAGCTCCACATTGCCATTGTGCCCAGCCCCTGCAGTTTTCCTCTCCACCCGATGCATCCTAGGTCTTGCCTCATCGCATCATAATTGCCTTTCCCCCAGATATAACTCTTGCCCTGCAGTATATACCTATCCCTTTCCATCGCTAAAGTAAATGTAACCAAATTGTGGTCACTATCACCAAAGTGCTCACCTACCTCCAAATCTAACACCTGTCCTGGTTTATTACCCAGTACCAAATCCAATATGGCCTCGCCTCTCGTTGGCCTATCTACAAACTGTGTCAAGAAACCGTCCTGCACACATTGGACAAAAACGGACCCATCTAAAGTACTCGAACTATAGCGTTTCCAGTCAATATTTGGAAAGTTAAAGTCCCCCATAACAACTACCCTGTTCCTTTCGTTCCTATCCAGAATCATCTTTGCAATCCTTTCCTCTACATCTCTGGAACTTTTCGGAGGCCTATGGAACACCCCTAACAGGGTGACCTCTCTTTTCCTCTTTCTAACCTCAGCCCATACTACCTCAGTAGACGAGGCCTCATCAAACGTCCTTTCTGCCACCGTAATACTGTCCTTGACTAACAATGCCACCCCTCCCCCTCTTTTACCACCTTCCCTCAGCTTACTGAAATATCTAAACCCCGCCACCTGCAACAACCATTCTGTCCCTGCTCTATCTATGTCTCCGAAATGGCCACAACATCGAAGTCCCAGGTAGCAACCCATGCCGCAAGTTCACCCACCTTATTCCGGATGCTCCTGGCATTGAAGAAGACACACTTTAAACCACCTTCCTGCCTGCCGGTACACTCCTACAACTTTCAAACGTTACTCATGACCTCACTACTCTCAACCTCCTGTATACTGGAGCTACAATTCAGGTTCCCAAGCCCCTGCTGAACTAGTTTAAGCCCTCCCGAAGAGCATTAGCAAATTCCCCCCCCCATGGTATTGGTACCCCTTTGGTCCAGGTGTAGACCATCCCGTTTGTAGAGGGCCCACCGACCCCAGAATGAGCCCCAATTATCCAGAAATCTGAAACCCTCCCTCCTGCACCATCCCTGTAGCCACATGTTCAACTCCTCTCTCTCCCTATTCCTCGTCTCGCTATCACGTGGCACGGGTAACAACCCAGAGATAATAACTCTGTTTGTCCTGGATCTAAGTTTCCACCCTAGCTCCCTGAATTCCTGCCTTACATCCCTATCAATTTTCCTGCCTATGTCGTTGGTACCTATGTGGACCACGACTTGGGGCTGCTCCCCCTCCCCCTTAGGGATCCCGAAAACACGATCCGAGACATCACGCACCCTGGCACCTGGCAGGCAACACACCAACCGCGAGTCTCTCTCGTTCCCACAGAATCTCCTATCTGTCCCCCTAACTATGGAGTCTTCAATGACTAATGCTCTACTCCTCTCCCCCTTCCCTTCTGAGCAACAGGGACAGGCTCTGTGCCAGAGACCTGCACCCCATGGCTTACCCCTGGTAAGTCCCCCCCCCCCCCAACAGTGTCCATTGGTATACAACAAGCGGTATACTTGTTACTAAGGGGAACGACCACAGGGGATCCCTGTACTGACTGCTTCCTCCCAGCCCCTCTCACTGTCACCCATCTATCTTTATTCTTTGGAGTAACTACATCCCTGAAGCTTCTATCTATGGCCACCTCTGCCTCCCGAATTATCCGAAGGTCATCCCGCTCCAGCTCCAGTTCCCTCATGCGGTTTCTGAGGAGCTGGAGATGGGTGCACTTCCCACAGGTGAAATCAGCAGGGATACTGACGGCGTCCCTCACCTCAAACATTCTGCATGAGGAACATTGCACTACCTTCCCTGCCATCCCCTCTCGATAAAAAAAGAAAAAGAAAGAAAGAGCTTACCTGTTATTCAGTCCCCTTCTCCGCAAGCACGAGGCCATTCGGTCCATCGAGTCTGCACTGACCCACTTAAGCCCTCACTTCCACCCTATCCCCGTAACCCAATAACCCCTCCTAATCTTTTTTTTGGTCACTAAGGGCAATTTATCATGGCCAATCCACCTAACCTGCACGTCTTTGGGCTGTGGGAGGAAACCAGAGCACCCAGAGGTAACCGACGCAGACACAAGGAGAATGTGAAAACTCCACACAGACAGTGGACTAGCGGGGAATTGAACTTGGGACCCTGGCGCTGTGAAGCCACAGTGCTATCCACTTGTACTACTGTACTGCACATGAGGTGCGGGGGTAAATATTACCCAAATCCTAGTGCATGAGTAGGTGTTGGTTCTGGGTTATTGCATCTTGGTAGAGGCTATGGTGCCTTAATTGTAAACACAAGCCACAGCAATACGTTCAGATTTTCTGTAAGCCAACATGATTGGAAAAAATATTCCTGCATTTTCTGCACACTCTACAATGTTTCAATACAGCATTACACAAGAAACCCTGTCTTACTGTTGCTTAGTATCAAGCTCTTTGAACATAGAGCAGAGCATGTATCTTGGAGGGAAAAACCTACATTAAAATCAAAAGGCTCCTGGGGCAAATGACAGCGTTTGAGAGGGCAAATAGTTTGTAAACCATAGTTTAGATGCCAATTAGCATGTTTATTAAAATATTAGTAACACTTGCTCTGGAAATATCCACATATAAATTCTTAAAATTAACATGAAGTGGACATACCTCAATTTATATACATACCAGATGAAGGTGCCATTGAGTCTTACTGACTTCAGGAGTTTTCTGTAAAATTTCTTGCTCTGTTTAAAAAGGGCACTTGATGCGAAAACATATATCGGTTAAGTTTCCTTTTCATCTTTTAGTTGGATTAAAAAATGCAATATATGTACATACATATCTTTTTCGTTTCGATGAGACTTCTGTCCAATGCATCTTCAACTGTGTAGATACAATACAGAAATCACCTAAGCAAAGAGTAAAATCCTGTCAAGAGCAAAAGGGGTTGTGTCATTAGAAATAAAATGACACCAAAGAGAAAGAGAACCAATATTTGCAATTATTGTTAGTTTATAAGTCTTCCTTTTATTCACATAATCAATAAATATGGTTTCTGGATAATCTCACAACAGAAAGGGAATGTGTTCTATTCAAGTGCTGGAAGAATCCTCATCATTCGTCATGGTCAGATCACTGGCTTTTTGACCTCAGCAGGTTTTCAATTTGAAAGCCTAAATTTTCCACTAAGACTAGCTGGTTGAAGACTCACAATAGTTCCTATGAAGGTTGATTCAAATACAGTTTATCATTTTAGCAAGACCTGACCCGAAATGCGAGTGAGAGCAATGTCCATTTCAGATGAAGAATTTGTTTTTCAGGGAGCAATATAGAATACTGAAATTGAAACTACAATCCAATTGCAAACATGTTTTAAAAAAAAAATCAATGTATTTCATTCCACGAAAGCAAACTATTCCTGTGACAAACAAACAAGTCTATTTGTCAACAGATCACATTTACCACTTGTCAGCATAAGCGGAATCTGCAGAGAGGAGACGATCTGCCACATTAGTTTGGATTTTTGTTATGCGACAAACTACCTGCTTTGCCTTACTGCACATGCATGATGAATATCTACGCTAGTGCCCTGGCTTTCTCCTCATCGGTCAATGTCCCACTGCTGCACTCAATCACGGATTCTTCCATCAGCCACTTGTCACTTCAGAGTGGCAAACAGTGGCTCATCAGAAGACAATACATCAGAAAATGCATCCTATGCAATGTGATAGCTGGCTCCAGAATAGACAGTAGCGTGGCCTTGAATTGAGGCCATGGAATAAGACAAGTGACTAACTCACTCAGTAGTTCAGACTATAACAATATTTCACCACAAGAAATCATAGACAAAATTTTATAATCAGCAATATCGATGCCAGCATGATGTTTGCAATGATTCATTGTGCTGGAGCACAAAATGCGTTTTTGATTTTATGATGCGCTCTGCTAGGGTTTTTTATCATTTCAATATTCAATGAGACTCTGGATGAACTGCTTGTATCCATTAAGGTTGATGTGATTGTTACAGAGTTCCGCAAAGGAGAGCCACTGACAATGATGGTAACAAAATTCAACAAATCAAATTAACACCAAAAAAAGGTGCAGATAGTTTTAATTGGCATTGCGTCATTGGACCTCTTCCTATCCAAAGTTACCGAACAGGAGCTTTGCGCATGAGCAGTGGGAGAGGCCACATCCAGAGTGAGACACAGCCAGAGTGAGTGTGGATGTTGGGAATGTGAAACAGAATGGGAGTACGGGAGTACGGGAGTAGGACAGCAAGGTAGCACAGTAGGTAGCACTGTTGGTTCACAGCTCCAGAACCCCAGGTTCCCGGCTTGGGTCACTGTCTGTGCGGAGTCTGCATGTTCCCCTGTTTCCTCCGTGTGCTCCAGTTTCCTCCCACAAGTCCTGAAATATGTGCTGTTAGGTGAATTGGACATTCTGAATGCTCCCTCTGTGTACCCGAACAGGTGCCGGAATGTGGCGACTAGGGGCATTTCACAGTAACTTCATTGCAGTGTTAATGTAAGCCTGCTTGCGACAATAAAGATTATTATTATTAAAGTTTTGTGCAGAATGGGAATAGGTGCTTTTTGATTTTTCTCCTTGCTTTGTAACTTTTTAGATCTCAGTGAGAGGTCTTGCCCTGCTGCAGTAGCTGAAGTTACAAGAGAGAGAGCTAATTAGTAAATAGTGGATGAGGTTTGTAAATCTTTACAGCTTTTATCACTTATGGTTTGAAAGTACTTTTTCAAGTGAAGGCTATAATTGTTAGTAAAAAGGACCAGGAGAGAAGACCATTAAGAATTGGATAGAATCTAATAACAAGCATCTTCTAAAGGTTTAATTTAAAGGAGTAAGTCATGCCAGGATAGCTCAAAGCCGAGGTTTGCACCTCTTTCTCCGTATGGAAAGCCGGGAACATTTCCAATGCCGGGACCAGCACGTGTGCGGGAAGTGTCTCCAGCTACAGCTCCTCGAAGACCGGATTTCGGAGCTGGAGCAGCGGCTGGGGACACTGTGTAGCATCCGGAAGGTGGAGAGCGTTGTGGATAGCAAGTTTAGAGAGGTGGTCACACTGCAGGCTCAGACTCAATGATGGCAATGCTTTTGAATATTAGGGGAAGTGATTATACACTCTCTTGCTGCTCCTACCCTTCTGGTCCATGGTTGCTTTCCAACATGGCTGCTATCTGTCTTTGCCACTGGCACCAAGCAGGCAGCTCCAAACTTCTGGAGGTCCTGAGCACCTCTTATTGGAGATGAAGTTCATCTCCTGCCCAATAGGCCATTTGAATGAATAAATAACATTGCAGCCTGCGTGCAGAATCAGGACATGAATTCACCCAGGTATCAAGTTCCCAAGCCCACATTCAAAATCAAGCCCAGGATGTGGGAATAAGAGGCAAGTTTAGACAAGGGGCTGGTTTAGCACAGGGCTAAATCACTGGCTTTGAAAGCAGACCAAGGTAGGCCAGCAGCACGGTTCAATTCCCGTAGCAGCCTCCCCGAACGGGTGCTGGAATGTGGCAACTAGGAGCTTTTCACAGTAACTTCATTTGAAGTCTACTTGTGACAATAAGTGATTTTCATTCCAAGCACTCTAACTGGCAATATTTGGCAAGTGAAGGCGCACAAAGTTATGTATTGGCATCTATTCATTAATGACATAGATGATGGGATCAAAAGCTGCTTTTCCAAATTTGCCGTTACTGCAAAGATATTGCAATCTGTGTAATTGAAAGCATAAAATTATGCAGATTTTTGATAGATTAAATGAATGGACAAAACTCTGACAAACAAATTTCAAAGTAGCTGAATGGGAGGCTATTCACCTTGGACCTAAACAGGGTACTTTCTGAATAGTAAATAGCTAGAAACAGTGGATGTCCTCCAAGTACATAGATGATTAAAAGCTGCTGAAAATGATCAAAATGGCTAATGCAGTATAAGCCTTTATACCACAAGCAGGGCAGTAGAGTACAAAGGGGTTAGAAGTCATGCTTCAGAAGTTCTGGTTCGACCACCATCTGGAGTACCGTAAGCAGCTCTGGGCACCACCGCTTAGGAATGATCTATCAGCCTTGGAGAGAAAGCAGCATAGATTTATACAATTAATACCTGAATACTAAGAATTAAACTAAGAGAAGAGATTAAGAAGCTTGTGTTGCATTTTTGGAGTTTAAAAGGTTAAGCAATGATTTAATTGAGGCTTTCAAGATATTAAGGGGACAGACAGAGTATATTTGGAGAAACTATTTCTGTTGGTTGGTGACTCTAGGACTAGGGAGCATAACAGGGTGAAGTTTACACGGTGATGCGCAGGTGTGGGGAAAGATGTTCGTCCTTCAGAGCTTCCAACCAATCTTGAAGTCCCAACAGAGCTCGAAATTAGCAATGGGCATTGCTGGAACTGCAAGCAGTCCCATAAAGTAGATGGCAGGAATACCATTTTTGTGAGGAAAGGAATCGTGGAAAGGGTAGGAGGGGGATAGGGGTCAGATTGTGGAGGGTGGGGTGAGAGTGGCGCAAGGGGGGAACATGACCTTGGGCAGGGGTTGACCCTGATCCATCTAAGGGCACTTCACAAAGGAGATACCACCCCACTTCCTTCCCGACTTTTCACAGAGATGGTGAAAAAGCTGCCTATCCACCCTCGACCACTTTCCACCACCAACCATAATGTTTAATTGCCCCTTAATTGTGCAGTTAAGGGCCTCAATAGGCCTAAGGGCAGGCTGGCGGGAGTCTTACCCACCCACTGTATTAATGAGAACTGATCAGAGGGTGGGCTAGCCAACAAACATATTTTATGTGTCAAAACTATATGTCCCTTGGGGTGCGTGGATGGTGTGGGGGTAGGGGGTGGTGGGTGCAAAAGGTGGTAAAAAATTGGAACTCTCTTCCACAAAGGGGAGTTGATGCAAGATCAATTGTTAATTTAAAACAGTCATTGATAGATTTTTGTTAACTTGAGGTCAATTACTAGGCGGCATAGGTTTAAGGTGCGAGGGGCAAGGTTTAGAGGAGATGTACGAGGCAAGTTTTTTACACAGTGGGTAGTGGGTGCCTGGAATTCGCTGTCGGAGGAGGTGGTGGAAGCAGGGACGATAGTGACATTTAAGTGGCATCTTGACAAATACATGAATAGAATGGGAATAGAGGGATACGGACCCCGGAAGTGTGGAAGATTTTAGATGGGCAACATGGTCGGCACAGGCTTGGAGGGCCGAAGGGCCTGTTCCTGTGCTGTACTCTGCTTTGTTCTTTGTTTTGTTCTTGAGGCAGTAAGAAATGTGGCACAAAGGTGGCTAAATAAATGAAGCTGCTGATCATCGTAATCTCATTGAAAAGCGGAACAAACACACTGGGCTATTTCTGTTCCTATGTTCCTATTATATGTGTAAGAATGATTATTAATGACTGATTATGTATATGAAATATACATGTGTACTGTTATAGAAATAATCCTTTCTTGACCACCTAAAGGAAGTTTAAATCCTCACTTATGATGAATGTTTTGCGCAGTAGTAACTTTGTTCTAATACATTTAGCTTCTGCCATAACTAGATGATGGACTGCCAAAAATGATGTATGGCAGTAATCTTACAGACACTCTGTTCTGATAAAAGAAAGATGAAGGAGGTAATCATTTTAAGGAATCAACATTGCTTTGGTAGTTTTGAATCCTTATGTTATGAGATTCAGGCTGAAACTTGAATGTTTTGTGTACCCGTTATTATTTTGTCATTCGAACGGATACTCAAGGGCTGATGAGGAAATTATCTGGATAAAAATTTGAAATATCAATCAAAAATGCAAAGTAATAATAACTTGAAATGTAACAATAAAGCAGCAGATGATTAAAAATTAGAATATTGGAGTTCAGGAAATGTCTCATATCGTTTGTTTATATTTTATCACAATTGCACAGTTGCTGAGAAGCTTTCAAAAACCATATTTAAAAATAACATTTAATCAGAATCGATAAATGAACAAATGTATTTATTTCATTGTAAAGCACACCCGGCCCATAGCTTCAACATTAAATCATTTTTCATTTGTTTTTCAACCGTAAGGGCAAAAATCAGACAGTTCACAGGTATCACAACTAGGGGCTGGTTTAGCACAGGGCTAAATCGCTGGGTTTGAAAGCAGACCAAGGCAGGCCAGCAGCACGGTTCAATTCCCATACCAGCCTCCCCGAACAGGCGCCGGAATGTGGCGACTAGGGCCTTTTCACAGTAACTTTATTTGAAGCCTACTTGTGACAATAAGCGATTTTCATTTCATTCGGGGAAGGGTCTTTTCAGGAGCAGGGTGATTCGTGTGTTGAGAACCCGATTTACAAATTAGCCAAGTATTTTACACAGAGCCATTTTACTGGAAACTGACCTCATGATTCCCCAACAAATGAAGGGGCCCAAATGGGCTGTCAAATGAAAGATTTCTAATTAAAGCAACCACATAGGATTAGTCCCAAGGGGCCACCAGCACTTGGAGTTTTGAGGTTGCAGCAACCACAAGCGTGGGGAACAGACATGGGAACGCTGCTTCTTGACCTCTCAGTCTTGCCTGGAAATCCTGCTGCCAATCTGAGGACTGTCGTGAAGTGAGATCTATCAAGAGTGGGAGGATTTGCCACCAGGAGGCTTGGATGGAAGTGGCTGGTTCACAAACTTGGAACTGCCTACGTGATAGCATTCTGAGAGCACCTTCAGCACACAGACTGCAATGGACCGCATCCTCCTAGGGAGGCCCCTAGTCACCTCCTGGGCGGCACGGTAGCACAGTGGGTAGCACTGTTGCTTCACAGCTTCAGGGTCCCAGGTTTGATTCCCGGCTTGGGTCACTGTCTATGCAGAGTCTGCACATTCTCCCTGTGTCGGCTCGAGTTTTTTTATCATTTCAATATTCATTAAGACTCTGGATGAGCTGTTTGTATCTATTAAGGTTGATGTGATTGTTACAAAGTTCCGCAGAGGAGAGCCACTGACAATGATGGTAACAAAATTCAGCAAATCAAATTAACACAAAAAAGGTGCAGATAGTTTCAATTGGCATTGCGTCATTGGACCTCTTCCTATCCAAAGTTACCTGACGAGAGCTTTGCGCATGAGCAGTGGGAGCGACCACATCCAGAGTGAGACACAGCCAGAGTGAGTGTGGATGTTGCGAATTTGAAACAGAATGAGAGTACGGGAGTAGGGCAGCAAGGCAGCACAGTGGGTAGCACAGTTGCTTCACAGCTCCGGGGTCCCAGGTTCGATTCCCGGCTTGGGCCACTGTCTGTGCAGAGTCTGCACGTTCTCCCCGTGTCTGCGTGGGGTTCCTCCGGGTTCTCCAGTTTCCTCCCAAAAGATGTGCTGTTAGGTGAATTGGATATTCTTAATTCTCCCTCTGTGTACCCGAACAGGCGCTGTAATGTGGAGACTAGGGGCTTTTCACAGTAACTTAATTGCAGTGTTAATGTAAACCAAGTGTGACAATAAAGAATATTATTATTATTCTTAAGTGCAACTAAGGCTGGGTAATAAATGCTAACCTTTCCAGTGACACTGGCGGGATTCTCCGTTTCTGAGACTAAGTGTTGACGTGGCGCAGGATTCGTGAACTTCCTCAACAATAAAACTGGCACTGCACCAGGACCGAGTCATCAACTGCGGCTAGCACTGGCCCCATGTGGAGCACAATCGATTCCAATGAGAAACGGTATGGGGTTCACTGTGTTCGCTATTGACATTCAGGAGGCTAACAATCTGCAGCAGCATATACACACTTCACTCCCCACACACACCATCCCAGCCAACATGATCTCAGTGAGGAGAGCGGCATCCCATTTAACGAACGTTGAGCTGGTAATCCTGCTGGATGCGCGGAGGAGAGGCAGGCTACCTTGTACCCCAGCCCGGGAAGGAAGGGGGCAGCCAGCCACCGTCATTCACCATAGCTGGGCGCAGATGGCAGAAGTGGTCAGCGGCACCAGCAATACCATCCTGACAGGCCTGCATTGCCTGGGTGAGTAGGCTACACTGTGCCCCGAGCACTAACCCCCGCCCCACACACCCATAACCTTACCCGCACCACCTGGAGGGTGGCGAACCCGCACACTGCACCACATGTCGGCACCCATACCAGCTGTGATGGACTGCTATCCTGGGCACTGATACCAGCAGCTACCCTGGGCTGCATCTTTCAGGAGTGGGCCACCCATAATCGTAGGGTGTGGGAAAACTGGAGGGGACCGCCAAATCTGTGGCCTCTCTGTGGCTGAGCAGAGGGCCCTGGATGTTGCCAGCGTCCAGAGGAATGGGAGGTCGTCGGGGTGGAGATCGGCCACGGGCGAGGAAGTGAGACCCCGCTGTGTTGTGGTTCCCCATGCCACATGTGTTTACCCACCCCCCCACACCACTCCCACACCAACCTCACCCTCAGTCCCCCACCCTCCCCTTGACCCTCACCCTCACCCCCACCAACCCCACACCCCCATCCTGTAATCCAATCATGTTTCTTGTGTTGTGTCTTGCAGCATGTGCTGGTGATGGGGCGGGTCCATCTGATGTCCCCTGCCCCAGCCAGTGCCACAGCCGGAGCCCCCACTGTGTGCTGACCAACAATGAGGAGAGCAGCATGGAAGGAGGCCATATTCCTATGACCACTGTTGTATTATGTAATTTGGAATAACACAAGCTGCCACTTGATGCAGTTTTGAGTAAAAGATGCTCCAGACTTTGAAATGAGTTCAATGTGTTTTATTGAACTATTAGCACAGTTCTCAATGAGTTTGACTCTCTGCTAATCTAAATGTAGTAACTCAGTCTTAATGAACCAGCCTTGCTCTAAGTCACGTGCTGGGTTGTGATGCTGAGGATACACCCTGTCTCACTCTGCAGATGTTGGTCTGTGGAAAGAGGCGGGGTGTGAGTGCCTCATCCCTTTTATAGTGAGATGCCACCCCTGAGTGTCCTGACTGCTCATTGGTTGTGTCCTATTCTATGTGTTCATTAGTTGCATGTTTGCATATCATGACATCTCCCCTTTATTTTATGCTTTGTTGGCGTATGTGAATGTATTTACATGTGAATGAGTCTGTCTAACGTGACTGACGGAGGACAACAGAACAGAGCAAACAAAACAAATGTGCACAAGTCCAGTGTCTGAGGCTTGCGTCTGATCCTGGTTGACCACCGGAGAGGTGGCAGGAGGGATGACGGTGCCTTGACAGGCGGGATGGAAGCCTGACTGGTGGCCTTGTGGTGTGAGGTATCAGGAGGTGGCAATTCAACATCTGGAAATGGAGGAGAAAATGGTTGCGGGCAGGCAACTTTGCACAGTGCCTGTCGATTCCTTTGCACGATGGAGCCATCAGCCATACGTACAACATAAGAGCCTGTTGAACAACGACAGCCGGGGCAGACAACCCACCATCCGGTATCTTGATCCTGACAGTGTCTGCTGGGGATAGCACGGCCAGATCGGTCGCATGGGCATCATAGCCCTGCTTTTGACGGTCTCTGAGCTGCTGCATCTTCTACAACTCCAGGAGGTGATTCAGGTTGGGCAGGTGTATGGCTGGAAGTGTCGTCCGCAGGTCCCTGTTCATCAGGAGTTGAGCTAGCGACATGCCAGTGGACAGTGGGGTCGCCCTGTACGCGAGCAGTGCAAGGTGTATGTCGAAAGCAGAGTCCGCGACCTTGCAGATGAGCTGTTTCACAATGTACACCCCTTTCTCGACTTTTCCATTGGACTGCGGATAGTGCGGACTGGAGGTGACATGCTGGAAATTGTATGACCTGGCAAACGTGGACCATTCTCGACTGCTAAAGCACGGGCCATTGTCGCTCATGATGGTGATTGGGATGCCATGCCTTGAGAACGTCTCCTTGCAGGCTTTGATGACAGTCCGAGAGGTGAGGTCCGGGAGCTTCAGCACCTCAGGGTAATTTGAGAAATAGTCGATGATCAATACGTAGTCGTGACCATTCGCATGGAAGAGGTCGATGGCAACCTTGGACCACGGAGACGTCACTATGTCATGCTGTTGGAGCATCTCCTTGCTTTGCGCTGGCTGGAACCGCTGACAGGTAGCACAGTTCAGGATCATGTTCGTGATGTCCTGGCTGATGCCGGGCCAGTAGACAGCTTGCCGGGCTCTGCGTCTGCCCTTCTTGACACCCAGTCCCTCATGAATCTGGCACAGCACCAAACTCTGGAGGCTGATTGGAATGACAATCTTGTCCAGCTTGAGGAGGATGCCATCAATCACCATCAGGTCATCCTTCACATTGTAAAATTGTGGGCACTGCCCTTTCTGCCAGCCATTGGTGAGGTTGTGGATGAGGCGCTGCAAGAGGGGGTCTTTGGCTGTCTCATCACGGATGAGAACTACCTTCTCATCTGTCACCGGGAGAGTGCTAGCACGCAGCTGCGCCTGCGATTCGATGTGCTGGATGATCTCCAGCAGCTCACTGGGCGAGGTGACGGAGCGGGACAATGTATCAGCGATGATGAGCTCCTTGCCAGGTGTGTACACCAAGTTGAAGTCATACCTCCTAAGTTTAAGCAGGATTCTCTGCAACTGAGGCGTCATGTCGTTCAGGTCCTTGTGTATGATGTGGACCAGAGGCCTATGATCCGTCTCGACAGTGAATGTCGGCAGGCCGTAGACATAATCATGAAATTTGAGGATGCCGGTGAGAAGACCCAAGCACTCCTTCTCAATCTGTGCATATCTGGTTTCAGTGGGTATCATCGCCCTTGATGTGTAGGCTACTGGTGCCCAGGATGATGTGTCATCTCATTGAAGCAACACCGCACCGATGCCATCCTGACTCGTATCTGTGGATATCTTTGTCTCCCGGTCTGGATCGAAGAATGCCAGGACGGATGCAGTGGTGAGCTTGGCTTTCAGCTCCAGCCACTCTGTCTGGTGTGCTGCCTTCCACTCAAAGGCAGTTGACTTTTTCACCAGGTTGCGTCGGGCTGTGGTGTGTGTGGCCATGTTTGGAATGAACTTTTCCAGAAAATTGACCATACCCAAGAAGCGCAGCACCGCCTTTTTGTCCTCAGGGACCTTCAGCCATCGCCTCGATGGCTTGATTTTGTCTGTGTCCGGGCGCACACCATGCTGTGAGATCTGGTCGCCTAGGAACTTGAGCGTCGATGTGCTAAAACAATATTTGGACCTGTTTAACTTTAGGCCGTTCGCATGTATCACGGCGGAATACCTTCTGGAGATGGGACACATGTTCTTCAGGGGTCGTGGGCCATATGATGATGTCGTCCACGTACACACAAACCCCTTCAATGCCTTCCACCATCTGCTCCATGATGCAATGGAATATCTCAGATGCCGAGATGATGCCAAATGGCATGCGATTGTAGCAGTATCTGCCAAAAGGCGTGTTGAAGGTGCAGAGCCTTCTGCTGCACTCTTCCAGCTGGATTTGCCAAAATCCTGTGATGCATCCAATTTGATGAAGAAGCGCGCGTGTGCCATCTCCCTCATGAGTTCCTCCCGCTCCGCGATGGGTAGTGTTCTCGCATGATATCCTTATTGAGATCCTTGGGATCAATGCAAATGCACAGGTCCCCCGAAGGCTTCTTTACGCACACCATCGAGCTGACCCAGTCAGTCGGTTCGGTGACCTTGGATATGATGCCTTTTTGCTGTGCCTTCAGGCGCTCTCTCAGTGGAGCAGGGACTCGTCGTGGTGCGTGGACCACTGACTTGGCATCAGGTCATAGCAGAATATTGTATCGTTACGGCAGCATGCCCATCCTGTTGAACACATCTGGATACTGGGTGAGGATGTCATCGATGCCGGCCTGAAGATCCACATGGAGGATGTCGTGGTGTGAACCCTTTGAATGAGGTTCAGCTGCTTGCAGGCGTGCGCACCTAGTAGGGATGCCCTGTCAAAGCGTAACCGTGCTTGTGTGTGTCAGTTGGATACGTGCCGATGGCAGGATCCCAGTGCCATGATGGCATTCCCGTTGTAATCCAGGAGCTTGCAGGCAGCTGGAAGGACCGTGGGGGGCATCTTAATGCGTCTGAAGTCTGCCTGTGAGTGGAGGTTGGTAGAGGCACCTGTGTCCAGCTTGAACTGGATGGGGCAGTGGTTGACCTTCATCACTGCTTGCCATTCGTCCTCGGAATCCACAGCTAGATTCGATTGGACTTGCGATCTGTCTGGTGTGGCATATTCACACGTTGTAATAATGCCCACATGGTAGGCATTGTCCAGGCATTCATCATCTGGATCCGTTGCACTGCCGGGATCAGAATCCTGTTGGAGTTATTGCACACTCCGGATGCGCCGTCATCGGAATTGGGAGCGCTGGCTCCTGACTGGTGGTGCAGATCTGCACAGGGCTGCATCGTGGCCTGGCTTCCCGCAGTTTAAACAGCGTCTGCCTCTTGCAGGGCAGTGTTTCTTTAACTGGGCGGTGCCACAGTTCGAACACGTCATGACGTCGGCGTCCTGACGCTCCGTGCGTCATTGCACATGCGCAGTGCGGTTCTCAGACGTCTGCACCTGTGCAGTGCATGTTTCAGCGGCTTCGTTATCCTGTTCGCATTGCGCATGCGTTGGGCCCCGGGAAGAGCGTGCGAAATGGCCGCTTTCGTCAATGTTGAGGCGCTGCATCTGGGAGATGACCTGCACACTCTCCGCCTCGTGGGAGACTGGTTTATCATCTTCTGCCGTTTTGTACTGGGAATAGCGATTTTTAGCATGCTCATTCACTGTGCATGTTTCAATCGCGACTGGCAGGGTCATATGCTTGATCTTCAGTAACTGCTCTCTCAGAGGATCAGAGTGAACTCCAAAAACGATTTGGTCTTTGATCATGGAGTCAGTGATATCACCGAAGTTGCAGGACTGTGCTAGCAGTCTAAGGTTAGTTAAATATGAGGTGAAGGATTCGTCTTTACCTTGCAATCGCTGCTTGAATATGTATCGCTCGAAGATTTCATTGGTGTCCACCTCACAGTGGCTGTCAAACTTGTCCAGGATGGTCTGAAACTTTGTCTTGTCCTGGTCTTTGGCGAAGTGAAAGGAGGTGAATATTTCCAAGGCGTGATCACCTGCTGTGGTGAGGAAAAGAGCTATCTTCTGTGCATCAGACGCACCATTGAGGTCTGATGCTTCGACGTAAAGCTGAAATTTCTGCTTGAATGTCCGTCAGTTGGCACTGAGATTGCCGGAGGTCCTGAGCTGGTGAGGAGCCGGAATCTTTTCCATTGTGCTGGTATACATTCGCTGGGTCGTCACGGATCTTGCTGAGTTGAACTAACTAGATTGAACAGACTCCTGCTATCATGTTGTGTTATGTAATTTGGAATAACACAAGCTGCCACTTGATGCAATTTTGAGTAAAAGATGCTCCAGACTTTGAAGTGAGTTCAATGTGTTTTATGGATCTATTAGCACAGTTCTCAATGAGTTCGACTCTCTGCTAATCTAAATGTAGTAACTCAGTCTAACTGAACCAGCCTTGCTCTAAGCCACGTGCTGGGGTGAGATGCTGAGGATACACCCTGTCTCACTCTGCAGATGTTGGTCTGTGGAAAGAGGCAGGGCGTGAGTGACTCATCCCTTTTATAGTGAGATACCACTCCTGAGTGTCCTGACTGCTCATTGGTCATGTCCTATTCCCTCTGTTCATTAGCTGCATGTTTGCATATCATGACAACCACGACACCCCAGAGCTTGAGTCTGGGGATGACACTGACTTCCTATCATAACTGTCTCCTACACCCTCCCCCATCCCAGAGACGCTCATCTCGGTTGGGCACTTCAGTAAAGAAGCCCCTGGGACACTATCTGGTGTGCACCACACAGCTGATCCGTTATATCAGGCAGAGGTAGGAATACCCGAGGGGATGGACGGTCGGAGGGCGGTCCGACTCTAGGAACTATCCAGATGGGCTACAGGCTTCTGAACAGATGGTCCCATCGATCATGGAGTCACAGAGCTGGGGACTACATGAGGGGTTTTCGGCGAGCATTGAGCACCTGCAGCTGCAGTTGGGGGGAGTCCAACCGCGTGCAGGAGCAGGAGGTGATGCCGCCCATACGTGTCGCCCATGCCCGCACTGCACGAGTGGTGTCCGCTGTGGAGGCATTGGGGGCGAGGGTTTTGACAACGGATCAGCAGGACCGAAGCCTGGGGCATTCTTTGCAGTCGTTGGCTGAGGCGCAGGATGCCGTCTCCACAACATCCCGCAACAGAGTGGCGATGTGCTGGAGGAGGAGGACCAGGTCTCATCCGATGAGGAGGATTCAGGGAAGGGTAGACAGAACATGGGGCCCAGGCAAGCACGGGAAGCTGCACAACGTGCGCACCAGGGCCAACGTGCACGGGATGCTCTGATCGCCTCCATGTTCACCAACTAGGGGGAAACAGGGAAACTGGCCATGGGCACGGACACTGCCTCCCACCCCCACAAATCCTCCCCTCACCCCCGGCCAACCCCCTCCATGCTACATACGTGCCGCACTGCAGGGTGCGGGCCCTGAGTTGGTAATAACAGCGGGTCTTGTCCATGGGATGGAGGATGATGACAACCCACTCTACGATGAGCTCCAGTGGATCACATTGGTTGACAACGTTTGACTCCTGCTCATGGTAGCACTTTCCACCGTCCTCCTGGGTGGTCCCTGCCTGCGAACTGGCCAGGTCATCACAAGGTCCCATTGAATCCCTGGGGTGACGGTGGTGTGGATGGTCGGGGAGGGAGTGTGGGGAGCCGAGGCTACCCACAATGCTTGCCCATTCCCTGCAGCCCCCTGCACCCTCTCCCTGGCAAGCCTAGACCAGCACACCCCTCACACCCATCTGACTGAGCACCGAGGCAGATTGCAACAATGTTAACAAGTGTTTAATGGGGGTGTGCACAAATACTTACAGCTACGTGCCCTAACCCCTACAACTAAACTGTGCCCTGCAACTATGCCGACGTATCTAGTGCCTAACTTTGTGGCCTTTCAGGCCCGAATTCAATGTTCAGGTGGATCCCCAAACGGTACATCGGTAGCGGAGGTGTCGTGCACACTGCATGGGTATCGGGCTCAGACGTGCATGCGTTGCATCTGATGGTCACATATCAGCTGCGCATTCATTGATTGGAATCCCTTTCGGTTTGTGTAGAACTTCCTGTCACCTGCAGGCACTCATAGGGGGACATGCAGTCTGTCGATCACCCCCTGGACCCGAGGCATCCCGTTGGTGACGGCGAGCCCCACTTCCCAGGCATCCTGGCGGGCTCAGTCCAGATTGAAATGGAGGTATTGTGCTCACTGGCATATAAGGCCTCCGTGATGGCGGAGATGCACCTGTGCACCAAGCTCTGAGATCCTGGACAGGTGCCGAGTGCCCGTTGGCGTAAATGTTCAGGGCGACCGTCACCTTGAAGGCCACCAGGAGCCGGTGTCCTCCCCCATTCCCATGTGGTGCCAGGTGCACCATGATCTCGCAAATATGTCGCACTGTCTCCCTGCTCAGCCGGAGTCATCGACAGCATGCCCAGTCTGGCAGGTCCTCGAAAGACAGGCGCTGCCGGTACACATGAGGCATCATGCGGCACCCTCTTTGCACCTCCTCCTCCATGGCCTGTTGGACGGCTGGCTATCCATCCTGCGTAGCTGCCTCCTGTTCCTCTTGTGCAAGCTCCACTGCTGCAGCTTCCTCCTCCTCGAGCAGCGGCAGCTCGTACAGCCACAGTGCATCCCAGAGCTGCGACGACTGGCAGGAAGGCCATCATTGCTGGTTGTATTCCAATATCCATTGTGTGCAGAGGGTGAAAGGCCGACATGTGTGTACCCCCATCCCCAACCGGATCCACCGGGCTACATAGTGGCCCCGGTTGGCACTGCAAGCTCTCCCCCCCCAAGCCCTCCCCCCATCCCCTACCCCCTCAACCGCACCACTGGCCCTGCGAGTACCTGGCAATGTGGGGACTCTGGTTCTGGCGCTCATCCCTGCTGCCAGGGGTACCGTTGGCTGCGCTGCCCTTGCCAGCGGTATGATCCATGACCCCTGTCCGGTGCCCCCATATGGGCTACAGTGGGAGTTGCCCTGGGTGGGCCACCTGATGCCCCGCCGGAGAGTGGGGGCAGTTAGGTGGTGGGGGCACCCATACGGCCGGTGTCACTCTGCAAAACCAGGAGCCAAGGTGGATGGTCAGTGGGGTCCGCAGCAGGGTAGCTGCCTTGCAGGCCGTAGCAATGGTGACCCATTCCTAGACACCGCCCCAGTTCCTTGGGGGGTCAGCCTGGCCATTCGGCCCGTTCCCTATCACCTCCCCCAACCCTGGCAGGGCCCATCCCACTCCAGCCAGCCCTGCCTGTGTCCGACCCGGCAGCCCATGGTTGCGCATGTCCGTGTCGTATCTCCTCTCTCTCACTCATCAACCACGATGCTGATTTCATGATTTTTAAAAGCACAAGTGAACCGCACCATCGTGAATTCGGCTCATCGGAGGCGAAGAATCTGGAAGGCCCCAGGATTCACCGGGTCGGGCCCGCTAATGATATGCAAATAGCATTTATGTGTACCTGCATTCTGGAACACATTGACGAGGCTGTCAAGGCGACGAAGAATTGCGATTTGGCGTCAAATTGGCCCCCACCGTAATTTCGGCATCAGAAACGATTCTCTGCCCAATCACGTTTCCCGATTTCAGCGTCGGCCGATGGGGAATCCTGCCCCACATCTATCGTCAAAATTCAACATTTAAAAATTCTAAATTAAGAGAAGTTAGCTACATTATGACCCAAACACTAATTAAAACAGTTCAATCCACTGATAAAAAACACATTTTGGAATTAAGAATAAAATGTGGAACATGCCAAATCCAATACCTGGAAACCCCAGAAAACCTATTAATTAAAGATCAACAAAACTTGTATGCAACTTTGCATTCTGCTTGTGACATGCATGATGAATTATCTCTCACATCTTTTTAACTCTTTTTACACCCTCCAGGGAATCATTAAAATATATTTTTCCTCTTTGCATTACAAATAAAAATTAGAATTGCTTCAAAAATAATTTAGTCATGGTGTAATAAAGGGGTGACAATATTAATGGTTCGAGTTATGTAGGGTTTAAATATTTAATCAGTCATTTTTTGTTATCAAGAAAAACATGAGGCTGTATTGGTTGCCTCAGATTGAATCCATCTTGGAGAGGGGACCTCAAACAGGCCCTTTATTTACATATGCAAAGGATCTAATGTTTGTTTCAAACATAAGTAAAGGACACATATTTTTCCTGACCCAATATGGTGAGTAGTGCACTTTCAGTTGGAAATGCTTGAGTGCATGCTTCCCTCCTGGCATAGTGAGGTCTTCATGATCCAGGTCCTGTAATGATATGTATATAGTCAGGTTAGTGAAGGGTTGGACTTCCGGTGGCGGGTCTGAGGGAGTAAGTCACATACTTGGTGGCTCCCTCTCTGGCCAAGCTTTTGGACCTTTCTCCCTGACTTTTTCGTGGCTTTGAGTTCTGATTTTGAAAGTGCAGGCATTTAAGCACTGGATCCACACAGTGGTGCATGGAATGGAGAACCCCAAGGGATCGTAAGGGAAGAAATAGAAAGATAAGCAAGGGCTGGGTAGAAGTGGCTGCTGAAGCTAACATGGCCGAGGTTCGGACCCCTGCTGCGACGGCCCAGCCATCGATGGAGGAGCTGATGCAGGTCATCCAAGAGGGCTTCGCCAGACAAAAACGAGATTGTCTTGACCCAATAAAGGAGTCGGTCGATCGAATGGAACGTAGGCTGGATTCCCAGGATCGGACGATCCAGAAGTTGGAGAAAGCGCTGGCGGACCAGGAGGAGCACCAAATGCTGGTGGAACTGGAGGTGGGGATGCTGAAGGATCAGCTGAAAAGGCTGTTAGAAAAAGTGGAAGAGCTGGAGAACAGCGCGCGCTGTCAGAACTTAAGAATTATCGGTCTCCCTAAAGGGGCTGAGGAGGCTGATGCTGGAGCTTTTGTGGTAAATATGTTCCAGAAGCTTCTGGGGGGCTTTTCCCCGGCCGTTGGAGGTGGACAGGGCGTACAGGGCGATGGCGAGGAAGCCACGGCCGGGGGACCCCCCAAGGGCGATGGTGGTTCGGTTCCACAGATTTCTGGATGAAGAGTGTGTCCTCCAGTGGGCCACACGTACCAGGAGCTGCAAGTGGGACAATAGCATATTGCGCGTTTTTCAGGACCTGAGTGTGGAGGTGGCCAGAAGGAGTGCAGGCTTCAGGCAAGTGAAGGAGATCCTGTTTAAGAAGAAAGTGAAGTTCGGGCTCCTCTACCCGGCGCGCCTCTGGGTCACTCATGAGGACCAGCAGCATTACTTCGAGTCACCCAAAGAGGTGATGGATTTTGCCAAGAAGGAGTGTCTGGCGCAGAACTGACAACCTTTTGGACTTAAGCGGCGGTATCGTTCTCCTTTTTTTTGAACAATGTATATATGGCTTGATTGTTGCCTCTTTGTTTGTCTTTGAAGTTTGGGTGAAGATGGGGGAGTAAAAGATATTCATGTTTTGGGTTTTTCAGTGTTTTGATGGGGATGGTTGGTGTTTTTATTTTTATTTTGTATTACTTTAAATTATATTATTGAGGGGTTTTCTTGTGGGGGGTCTCTGTCTCTCTTGGGCTGTCTCCTATCGTAATTAGGAGATTGTTCAGTTTTGGTTTGATAAGAACATAAGAACTAGGAACAGGAGTAGGCCATCTGGCCCCTCGAGCCTGCTCCGCCATTTGATGAGATCATGGCTGATCTTTGTGGACTCAGCTCCACTCTCCGGCCCGTACACCATAACCCCAAATCCCTTTATTCTTTAGAAAGGCACCTATCTTTTTCTTAAAAACGTTTAAAGAAGGAGCCTCAACTGCTTCACTGGGCAAGGAATTCCATAGATTCACAACCATTTGGGTGAAGAAGCTCCTCCTACACTCCGTCCTAAATCTACCTCCCCTTATTTTGAGGCTATGCCCACTAGTTCTGCTTTCCCCGACCAGTGGGAACAACCTGCCCAACCTTCCCAAAAACAATCTATCCTATCTATTCCCTTCATAATTTTATATGTCTCAATAAGATCCCCCCCGCATCCTTCTAAACTCCAATGAGTACAGTCCCAGTCTATTCAACCTCTCGTCATAATCTAATCCCCTCAACTCTGGGATCAACCTCGTGAATCTCCTCTGCACTCCCTCCAGTGCCAATATGTCCTTTCTCAGGTAAGGAGACCAAAACTGAACACAATACTCCAGATGCGGCCTCACCAACACCCTATACAATTGCAGCATAACCTCACTAGTCTTGAACTCCATCCCTCTAGCAATGAAAGACAAAACTCGATTAGCCTTCTTAATCACCTGTTGCACCTGCACACCAACTTTTTGCGACTCGTGCACCAGCACACCCAGGTCCCTCTGCACAGCAGTATGTTTTAACATCTTACCGTTTAAATAATAATCCAGTCTGCTGTTATTCCTCCCAAAATGGATAGGCTCACACTTGGCAACATTGAATCCCATCTGCCAGACCCTTTCCCATTCACCTAACCTATCCAAATCCTCCTGCAGACTTCTGGTATCCTCTGCACTTTTTGCTTTACCACTCATCTTAGTGTCGTCTGCAAACTTTGACACATTGCACTTGGTCCCCAACTCCAAATCGTCTATGTAAATTGTGAACAACTGCGGGCCCATCACTGATCCTTGAGGGACCCCACTAGTTACAGGTTGCCAATCAGAGAAACACCCATTTATCCCCACTCTCTGCTTTCTGTTAGTTAACCAATCCTCTACCCATGCTACCACTTTACCCTCAATGCCATGCATCTTTAGTTTATGCAGCATCCTTTTGTGTGGCACCTTGTCAAAAGCTTTCTGGAAATCCAAATATACCACATCCATTGGCTCCCCGTTATCTACTGCACTGGTAACGTCCTCAAACAATTCTACCAAATTAGTCAGACACGACCTACCCTTTGTGAACCCATGCTGCGTCTGCCCAATGGGACAATTTCCCTCCAGGTGCCCCGCTATTTCCTCCTTAATGATAGATTCCAGCATGTTCCCTACCACCGAAGTTAAGCTTACCGGCCTATAATTACCCGCTTTCTGCCGACCTCCTTTTTTAAACAGTGGTGTCACGTTTGCTACTTTCCAATCCTCTGGGACCACCCCAGAGTCTAGTGAATTTTGATAAATTATCACAAGTGTGTTTACAATTTCCCTAGCCATCTCTTTTAACACTCTGGGATGCATCCCATCAGGGCCAGGAGACTTGTCTACCTTTAGCCCCATTAGCTTGCCCAATACTGCCTCCTTAGTGATTACAATCATCTCAAGGTCCTCACCTATCATATCTTTATCTCCATCAGTCACTGGCATGTTATTTGTGTCCTCCTCTGTGAAGACTGACCCAAAAAAACTGTTCAGCTCCTCAGCCATTTCCCCGTCTCCTGATGCGAGAAGTGGTTTCGATGGGCGGGGGGAAGGGGAGTAGGGAACAATAGGTGGGAGACTTTGTGGCTCCAGACGCGAGGGTCACCAGGCTAGCTGGGTGAGCTAGTCTATGGAAGCCCAATTGGGGGGGGGGGGGGGGGGGGTGTATTGGTTCAATACGGTGCAGGGGTTGGAGTATAGGGTGATGTTGCTGGGGCAGGGAGGGGGGGGGGTTACTCTGCTGACGAAGGAGGGACCTGGGTTCGGGGTCGGAGAGGAGGTCGGGGTCGGGGGCCACCTAGAGGTGGGCAGATGGCGGCGCAGCGCATGGGCAGGGGGCAAGCCCAGAAAGGGGGGTGGCTGATCGGTGGGGAAGGGGGGGACGCTGTTCCCCCCCATCCAGGCTGATCATCTGGAACCTTAGAGGGCTGAATGGGCTGGTCAAGAGGGCCCGTGTGTACGCGCACCTGAGGGCTCGGAAGGCGGATGTGGTGATGTTGCAGGAGACACATCTGAGAGTGGTGGATCAAGTTAGGCTGAGGAAGGGCTGGGTCAGTCAGGTCTTCCATTCGGGGCTCGATACCAAAGACGAGAGGGGTGGCGATCTTAATGAATAAGCGGGTGCAATTCCAGACGGGCAGTATAGTTTCGGACGGGGGAGGACATTATGTTATGGTGAGCGGTAAGCTGGAGGCTAAGGAAGGTGGTATTGGTTAATGTCTATGCGCCGAACTGGGACGATGTTGAATTCATCAAGAGGGTACTGAGGAAGATACCAGATCTGGACTCGCACAAGCTGGTGATGGGAGGGGATTGTAATACAGTTATCGACCCCGGCCTGGACCGGTCGTGCTCAAAAACGAGGAGGGTGCCAGTGATAGCAAAGGAGCTGATAGGGTTCATGGAGCAGATGTGGGGGATTGACCCATCGAGGTTTAGGCAGGCAACGGCTAGGGAGTTTTCTTTCTACTCGCATGTACATAAAGTGTATTCCCGGATCGATTTTTTCATTTTGAGTAGGGATCTGCTTGCGGGGGTGGTGGACACGGGGTACTCGGCCATCACTATTTGGGACCATGCCCCACAGTGGGTGGAACTGCAGGCCAGTGAGGAGAGCTTCCAACGCCCGCAGTGACGATTGGATGTGGGCTTGTTGGCGGACGAGGCGGTGTGCATGCAGAGCTACCTGCAGGTCAACGACATGGGGGCAGTCTCAGCAGTGGTGGTCTGGACGGCGCTGAAGGCAGTGGTGAGAGAGGAGCTGATCTCAATCCGAGCTCATAGGGACAGGACAGAGAGGGCAGAGACAGACCGACTGATCAAGGAGATCCCACGGGTAGATAGGAGGTATGTGGTGACCCCAGGGGCGGAACTGTTAAGGGAATGTCGGATGCTGCAGGCTGAGTTTGGGGTACTGTCCATGGACAAGGCAGTGGAGCAGCTTAGAAAGGCAAGGCGGGTGCTGTATGAATATGGAGAGAAGGCCAGCAGAATGCTGGCACAGCAGTTGAGGAAGAGGGAGGCAGCCAGAGGAATTGATAAGGTGGTCAACGGAGATGGGAACCTGGTAGGGGACTCGGCTGGGTTAACAGGGCGTTTAGGGCCTTTTATAGCGAACTATGTCGCTCGGAACCCCCCACGGGGCCCGAGGAGATGAAACGCTTTCCGGGCAGGTTGACTTTCCCAAGGGTGTGTAGGGAGCTGGTGGATGGGTTGGGGGCTCCGATTAGGGCCGAAGAAATACCTGAGGGCTTGAAGGCGATGCAGTCGGGTAAAGCTCCGGGGCCAGACGGGTTCCCGGTGGAATTTTACAAGAAACTTTCGGGGAAATTAGGGCCATTGCTGGTTAAGGTTTTTAACGAGGTGAGGGATAGAAGGGTGCTGCCCCCCACAATGTCACAGGCCACCATCTCGTTAATATTGAAGTGGGACAAGAACCGGAGCTACGTGGGTCCTATGTTTAAGAAGGGTAGCAAGGATAATCCCGGGAACTACAGGCCGGTGAGCCTTACGTCAGTGGTAGGGAAATTACGGGAGAGAATTCTTAGAGACAGGATCTACTCCCATTTGGAAGCAAATGGACGTGTTAGTGAGAGGCAGCACGGTTTTGTGAAGGGGAGGTCGTGTCTCACTAACTTGATAGAGTTTTTCGAGGAGGTCACTAAGATGATTGATGCAGGTAGGGCAGTGGATGTTGTCGATATGGACTTTAGTAAGGCCTTTGACAAGGTCCCTCATGGTAGACTAGTACAAAAGGTGAAGTCACACGGGATCAGGGGTGAACTGGCAAGGTGGATACAGAACTGGCTAGGCCATAGAAGGCAGAGGGTAGCAATGGAGGGATGCTTTTCTAATTGGAGGGCTGTGACCAGTGGTGTTCCACAGGGATCAGTGCTGGGACCTTTGCTCTTTGTAGTATATATAAATGATTTGGAGGAAAATGTAACTGGTCTGATTAGTAAGTTTGCAGATGACACAAAGGTTGGTGGAATTGCGGATAGCGATGAGGACTGTCTGAGGATACAGCAGGATTTAGATTGTCTGGAGACTTGGGCGGAGAGATGGCAGATGGAGTTTAATCCGGACAAATGTGAGGTAATGCATTTTGGAAGGTCTAATGCAGGTAGGGAATATACAGTGAATGGTAGAACCCTCAAGAGTATTGAAAGTCAAAGAGATCTAGGAGTACAGGTCCACAGGTCATTGAAAGGGGCAACACAGGCGGAGAAGGTAGTCAAGAAGGCATACGGCATGCTTGCCTTCATTGGCCGGGGCATTGAGTATAAGAATTGGCAAGTCATGCTGCAGCTGGAGAGAACCTTAGTTAGGCCACACTTGGAGTATAGTGTTCAATTCTGGTCGCCACACTACCAGAAGGATGTGGAGGCTTTAGAGAGGGTGCAGAAGAGATTTACAAGAATGTTGCCTGGTATGGAGGGCATAAGCTATAAGGAGCGGTTGAATAAACTCGGTTTGTTCTCACTGGAACGAAGGAGGTTGAGGGGCGACCTGATAGAGGTATACAAAATTATGAGGGGCATAGACAGAGTGGATAGTCAGAGGCTTTTCCCCAGGGTAGAGGGGTCAATTACTAGGGGGCATAGGTTTAAGGTGAGAGGGGCAAGGTTTGGAGTAGATGTACGAGGCAAGTTTTTTACGCAGAGGGTAGTGGGTACCTGGAACTCGCTACCGGAGGAGGTAGTGGAAGCAGGGACGATAGGGACATTTAAGGGGCATCTTGACAAATATATGAATAGGATGGGAATAGAAGGATACGGACCCAGGAAGTGTAGAAGATTGTAGTTTAGTCGGGCAGTATGGTCGGCACGGGCTTGGAGGGCCGAAGGGCCTGTTCCTGTGCTGTACATTTCTTTATTCTTTGTTTGTTCTATAGGCCGATCGCGTTGCTTAATGTGGACGCTAAGTTGCTGGCCAAGGTGTTGGCCTCCAGGATCGAGGATTGTGTGCCAGAGGTGATTATGGAGGACCAAACCGGATTTGTCAAGGGTAGGCAGTTGGTAGCTGATGCTCGATCAATAACTCCAGAAGCAAGATTGGAGACAATTGAAGGCTTTATTACACTAGATGTTTCCCCCAGCAGCGCAGGTACAGAAGGCAGCTACTGGGGAGACACGGGCTCTTATACTCCGCCTTACTGGGCGAACCAGCAGGCAGACTTCACCAATAAAAACAGTACCTCCTACATCAATGGTCTTGCAGCATTACAGGGTACCGTAATACCTCTAATACCGACTACCACATTCACCTCCTGTTCAAAAAAAGAGTCCGGCGGGCGTGGTGGCCTCGCATTACACAGTGGTAGAGGCTAAGGTTATGGAGGTACCCGGTATACATCAGTACAGTAGTTTTGCCTCGTTACATCGCAACTATTTACTAAATTTATTTACAGTTCAGAATGAAGCAATTCGTCGTTCGGGGGCCCTGGTCATCCTCTGCGATCGTCGTAGCTTCGGTGGTGATACAGGCGCCGGCTCGGGCATCTGTGGCTCCGGGAGCATGACTTCGGCAGCTTCATCACCCCTAGATGGGACCGGTGGGAGGACCGATCCACCTGGGAAGGGGGCGGCTGTGGGGTGCGCCGGTGGGAGGGAGGGTGGGATTGGTGGTGGGGGTGTGTGTGGGGATCCAGCGGGCGCCAGGTCCCATAGGGAGACCATATCCTGTCGGCCGTCGGGGTTGCAGGGAGGGGGGTTAGGGTAGTAAAGATAAGGGGGTTAAATAGGCAGGCCTTGGAGGGATGGATGTCTGCGGCTGTTTTCTTGATTGCTGTTCTTTGTACTCTATTGTTTTTGTACTGTGGTTGTTTGTTATGCCAAAAATACCTCATTAAAAATTGTTTGTTAAAAAAAAGGTTAGTGAATGGTTAATTATTACATCTCTGTGCAATTCAAACACAAGAGGGCATCACCACCTCTCTGTATATAGAACACAGAACATACAGTGCAGAAGGAGGCCATTCGGCCCATCGAGTCTGCACCGACCCATTTAAGCCCTCACTTCCACCCTATCTCCGTAACCCAATAACCCCTCCTAACTTTTTTTGGTCACTAAGGGCAATTTATCATGGCCAATCCACCTCATCTGCACATCTTTGGACTGTGGGAGGAAACCGGAGCACCCGGAGGAAACCCACGCAGACACAGGGAGAACGGGCAGACTCCGCACAGACAGGGACCCAAGCCGGGAATCGAACCTGGGACCCTGGAGCTGTGAAGCCACAGTGCTATCCACTTGTGCTACCGTGCTGCCCACCTATTTGGTGTCAAATGGGATAAATCAGACCCTGAGGGACTGCTGGGTAGTTAGCAAAGGAGAAAGCCTGAGAACAGCACGAGGAGTATATTAGATTAGAGAGTTAACATGGAGGATATTATTAGTGACTACTAGATCATTGATTACTGCGAGACAGATTCAATATTACTTTATTATTAACTATAGCTCAGTAGCGTGTGCGAACTTCATTTAATTAATCGTTATACAATAAGTCAGTTTTATTTCAATCTAATGATTGATGGATTCTTTGGCATCAACTCAACGGACCATTCTGGAACAAAAGACAAAGAACACGACATATTACCACCAAGGGTAATATATCAAGTCCCAGCCAAGAAACAACCACCCCTAGAAAACTCTACCCCGACAGCGCAAGACCTACTTGTTGCTGGCCTATGGCCTCCGCTGCAGTGTTCCTTGCCCAATAGGGAATCAGGCCTATCAATCAGAATGACTTTTGGGAAGGGGTCCTGTTTAAACAAAAGTATATGTTTCAGACTTCAAGAAGAACTCTCTTCTAAAACTACCCCCTTGTGCGCTCCCACCCCAGCCTTGGAAACCCTCCTCCTGTAAATATCAGGACCAGATTCCAGACAGAAACTCTCCATTAAGACTGCCAAGGGGTTTTGCTTTTGTTAATCAAATACTTGACCTTGAAATTGAAGGGCAGGGTGGACGATCAGGAAACCCGCTCGAGAAGGCAAAATATCAGGATAGTGGGCCGACCAGAGGGGATCGAGGGTAGAAACCCCATGGCATACGTGGCCGAGAAGCTGGGCAACATAGTGGGGAGGAAAACTTTCCCCAACCCACCAGAAATGGACAGAGCACACCGGGCACTGCGCCCAAAGCCCAAGGCAGGAGATCAACCGAGAGCAGTTATAGCTAAACTGTGCCAGCACCAAGATAGGGAAACAATCCTGCGCTGGGCCAGGAAAAACAGAACCTGCAAATGGGAAGGACACTCCATTAGAGTTTACGAGGACATTGGGGCAGATGGAGCTAGCAGACGGGCCAAGTTCAATAGAGCGAAAGCAGCTCTTCACAAGAGCAATGTGCGTTTTGGTATGGTGTACCAGCGAAACTCTAGGTCACATACCAAGAAAGAGAGTATTTCTTCTCAACCCCAACCGAAGCAAACAAATTTGTCGAGGAACACGGGCTGGAAAACCAACAGCTAGGTCAGAAATAAGGGGCCCCTGGTAAGGGGCAACAGCATGCCGACGGGGGGGGGGGGCGACGCCAGGCCCCCCGCCCCCACCCCCGCCACGGCGAGCGCACCCGGAACAAAAGGCAAACCATTACCCGAGGGACCGCTTCAGGTGGGAGGCCAGGCCCCAGCACGAGGGAACGAGAGTAGCGGAGAAGGGAGAGAAAGCAAGAGGAGTGCCGGGTAGGATGGGGGAAGAACGGGCAGAAAACATCAGAGGCCGGGCAAGGGAGAAGCGAGACAGTAACTCCCACCACAGGATAGCTAGCGCCGGGGGAATGCAACAAAGCAGGGCCGCAGCACCCCCCCAACAGGGGGGAAGGCGCCAGGTGGGGGAGGGGGGATCCACTGAACAGAGGCGGGAGAGCAAACGGGGATAGGAACAGGGGAAAGAGGGACAAAAGAGGGGTATACGGGAGAGGGAGGAAAGAGGGGGGGAAAGGGAGGGACCAGGTGGGGGTGGGGGGGTGGGGGGGGGGCACAGGGAAGGAAGGATAAACAAGGCTAGAAAGGGAATGTGGTAGTATGTATTAGGGGTCATGTGGGACTGGAAGCCCTAATGTCATTGGCTGACAGATCCCGGGTCCTGGTTGGCCGTTGACCTCTAGCTCCGCCCTGAAGGCGGAGTATAAGAAGCCGGAGTCCTCCCCCGCAGGCCATTTTACTATCGAGCAGCGGGGGAACAGACACGCTTAATAAAGCCTCATCGACTTCACTCTATCCGTCTCACGGAGTCTTTGTGCGCTACAGGGAATAACAATATGGCTACAAAGTGCCACAGCCAAGGGCTCGGAACAATGAATCGCTGCAAGCATACACCCAGTCCGGTCTCTGGGCGAAGGGAGACTCCAGAGTGCAGGGGACTACCCGCGTGGTTCACCCACCCAGGGGAGAAGGAGTTCTCCTTCTTCCCCCCAGTACACAACGTATACCCCAGAATTGACTTCTTTGTGGTGGGGAAAATGGTGTTTCCGGGGATAGACAAAGTGGAATACTCCGCAATTGTGATATCAGACCATGCTCCACACTACATGGACGTGAAGCTGGAGACGGGCAGGGCCCAATGCCCCACATGGAGGTTGGACATTGTCCTACTAGCTGACAAGGCCTTCAACAAAAAGATATCGCAGGCCATAGCAGAGTACACGAAGAACAACCAGAACGGGGAGGTCTCACCCTCCACGTTCTGGGAAGTGCTAAAGGCCATACTAAGAGGGGAAATTATTGCTTTCAAAGCGCGAAGAGACAGCAAGGAAAGGGCGGCTAGCAGCAGCTGGTCAACTCCATACTGGAGGTAGACCGTAAATACCAGAGGCCCCGAACGAAGAGCTCCTGGCGGAGAGGAAAGAGCTACAAAGGAACTTTGATCTGCTCTCCACCAGGAAAGCAGTGCACCAACTCCGCCAGGCACGTGGGACCCTATACGAACACGGAGACAAAGCCAGCCACCTGTTGGCACACCAGCTGAAAAAGCAGGCAGCCACCAGAGAAATTGCACAAATCAGGGATAGCAGAGACACATTAGAAACAGAACCAGCAAAGATCAACACAACCTTCAAGGCCTTCTACCAAGGGCAGTACACCTCAGAGCCCCCAATGGGGGAGTCCAGGATGAAATGGTTCCTTGATGGACTGGACTTACCAGTCGTGGGGGAGGGCAGAAAACGGGGCCTGGAAGCACCACTAGCACTGGGAAAGATCATGGACAGCATTATAAATTTAGAGTACCCAATTTATTTTTTCCAATTAAGGGGCAATTTAGCATGTCCAATCCACCTAGCATGCACATCTTTTGGGTTGTGGAGGCGAAACCCACGCAAACACGGAGAGAATGTACAAACTGCACACGGACAGTGACCCAGAGCCGGGATCGAACCTGGGAACTTGGCGCCATGAGGCAACAGGGCTAACCCACTGCGCCACCGTGCTAACAGATGCCTACTTATGTGTTATAAATAATATTGCCAATGGTACAGAGTTGCTGCTGTTGGGCTGGTGCATAATATCTCACCAGTTATTTTATTTTTTATTTATTTTTTATTATTATTTTTTTTTTTGTATGTTTGTGTGTGCCCTTCTCTTCTATATATATATATATAATTCTGTGTACATAACGGTAAATATACTTTGTTCAAAAACCCAATCAAAAATATTTATAAAAAAACAGAAGGCGCATTCGTAACATGGCCAAACCGGTTGATTGTCAACCTGTAGATCCGTCCAATGTGCCTATGGCAGGCAGTATGAGTTAGAAAGACTCCTGGTCAGAGAAGTTTAATGTGGAGTGGTGCTGTAGCCTCTGGCAACAGGCTGGTGAACTGTCCCAGGGAAAACAAACCATGGAAATAGACATAAGCACCTGCTTTTAGAAATGGAAAGTTCATGCAAAGGTTACAGATCTTGAGAATGAATCATCACTGTGTAATAAATGAATGCGAAAAGGGAATGGAAATTTCAGTGAGGGTCTTAGGAAGGCAATAAACAATGTGGATCCTGAAGGAGAAATATGAGGGTATGGTTGAAAAGAACCAAAGAATATGATAATACCAGAAGGTAACATGGAAATGAATCCCCACCACCTCCAAATTGGACTGATGACCATGTATCTCTGTTAATGATTTTTTTTAAACTGATAGGAGAGAAATTAAAGTTTGGCTTTGAGATTTAAAAACAACATTACATCCCATCCAACACAATCCTACCCATTTTGGGGGCTTCAAATTCCTGGTTTCTCATATTTATCATAGTCTCATTCTAACAGGAACATAACACACCTTTGTGGTTGTCATAACATTAAGGATGGTCCTAAGAGAGACACAACTGTTATTAGAAAATGTAGTTTCCTACAATTAGTTACAACTATGTGCATGGTGATCGTAAAAATAATGCTTGGAAAGTTAATCAACATGCTGCTTCTTAGCTTATTTTGGCATTGCCATTGATGGACAGAAATATTTACTCATTGATATGCTGAAAGAAATGTGCTGTTTCCTCTTGTCAGACATTCGGGATGGATTAACTGATAGTTTCCACAACTTATCAGTTCATTTGGAGGATCGCTGGCCGGAGCAAATGTCACATAATGGCAAACAAAATGAACAAAATAAATTCAGGACTGTAGAAGACCATATTGGTTTTTGCAAATTAAGTTTGAAAACTAGCATTCAGTAAAGAATGGTGATACTAAGGTGACTGATGATAACCAATGATATTAAGTGGCCGACATTTCTGCTTGTTAAATAGATTGCCTCCACATTGCTGTGCTGAATAATAGCCAGATTATCACTGGCAGGATTCACTTCAAGGTCTGTTCATCAATATGAGTCATATAATTTAACTGGTTGCTGGTTTTGTAAAAATAAGTTCAAGATCACAATCAAAACTGTAGGCTGTGAGTACAGGCAAGGAAATTGGATTTAATATCAACAAACTAAAGCCTAAAATATCAAGATCTGATCTGTTTCTATAAAATGAATATGTGAATGTGAATATGATTTTACTGCCAAGGAAAACCAATTGAAAAAGAAACTGTGAATAGCGTGGCCCCTTTAAAGGGTGTTCCTTCACAGGCCATGTGATCTGCATGAGGACCAATGGGGATGGAGCACATAAACCTGGGCCTATGGGATGCCAAGGCTGGACCCGGGTAGCGGGAGATTATCAGGGTAAACCTTGGAGTCGAAGGAACTAGTCCTGTGTTGGAGTTGTGTTTTTCTGTACATATGAAGTTAATCCTTTGTCAATAAATCACAATTGTGATTTAACTCTGCCTTGTCTACATATCTCGCACCAACATAAGATATAGGAGCAGAATTAGGCGAATTGGTCCACCAAGTCTGCTCCACCATTCGATCATGGCTGATATGTTCCTCATCCCCATTCCCCTGCCTTCTCCCCACAACACCTGATCTTCATATTAATCAAGAAATCCCCTTATTAATCAACAATACCAGATTTGTGCTTGAGATGCTGTTCCCTACAGGGCTACAGACCAAGAGTTGGATGATGAAATCAGACAGAATAGTTATTTCTTAGAACATCAGAACTAGGAAAGGAGCAGCAAATTAACCTCTCGAGCCTGCTCCACCATTCAGTGCAATCATGGCTGATCTTATCATGGCCTCAACTCCACCGTCCTGCCCGTTCTCTATAACGCTTCAACCCATTACCAATTAAAAACCTGTCCAACTCTTCCTTAAATTTACTCACTCTCCCAGCATCCACCCACTCTGGGGTAGCAAATTCCACAGATTCACAACCCTTTGGGGGAAGTACAGGAAATTGGGGCGGTTCAGACGGAGTATCCACCCACAATGTTTTGACCTCAACTACTTCCTGTGGTAATGAATTCCACAGGCCGATCACCCTCTGGAAGAACCTAATAGAATAGAATAGAATAGAATGTATATGGTGCTGAGGGAGATCATTTAGCCCATCGAGTCTGCACCGGCCCTTGGAGGGAGCACTCTACTTAAACTACTTAATGGAAGGGAGGTCACTGATGAAGCAGCTGTAAATGGTTGAGCCTTGGACACGACCCTGGGGAACTCCTGCAGTGATATCCTGGAGCTGAGATGAAAGAACTCTAACCACCACAACCATATTCGTTTGTAACAGGTATTACTCCAACCATAGAACATAGAACAATACAGCGCAGTACAGGCCCTTCGGCCCACGATGTTGCACCGAAACAAAAGCCATCTAACCTACACTATGCCATTATCATCCATATGTTTATCCAATAAACTTTTAAATGCCCTCAATGTTGGCGAGTTCACTACTGTAGCAGGTAGGGCATTCCACGGCCTCACTACTCTTTGCGTAAAGAACCTACCTCTGACCTCTGTCCTATATCTATTACCCCTCAGTTTAAAGTTATGTCCCCTCGTGCCAGCCATATCCATCCGCGGGAGAAGGCTCTCACTGTCCACCCTATCCAACCCCCTGATCATTTTGTATGCCTCTATTAAGTCTCCTCTTAACCTTCTTCTCTCCAACGAAAACAACCTCAAGTCCATCAGCCTTTCCTCATAAGGTTTTCCCTCCATACCAGGCAACATCCTGGTAAATCTCCTCTGCACCCGCTCCAAAGCCTCCACGTCCTTCCTATAATGCGGTGACCAGAACTGTACGCAATACTCCAAATGCGGCCGTACCAGAGTTCTGTACAGCTGCAACACGACCTCCCGACTCCGGAACTCAATCCCTCTACCAATAAAGGCCAACACTCCATAGGCCTTCTTCACAACCCTATCAACCTGGGTGGCAACTTTCAGGGATCTATGTACATGGACACCTAGATCCCTCTGCTCATCCACACTTTCAAGAACTTTACCATTAGCCAAATATTCCGCATTCCTGTTATTCCTTCCAAAGTGAATCACCTCACACTTCTCTACATTAAACTCCATTTGCCACCTCTCAGCCCAGCTCTGCAGCTTATCTATATCCCTCTGTAACCTGCTACATCCTTCCACACTATCGACAACACCACCGACTTTAGTATCGTCTGCAAATTTACTCACCCACCCTTCTGCGCCTTCCTCTAGGTCATTGATAAAAATGACAAACAGCAACGGCCCCAGAACAGATCCTTGTGGTACTCCACTTGTGACTGAACTCCATTCTGAACATTTCCCATCAACCACCACCCTCTGTCTTCTTTCAGCTAGCCAATTTCTGATCCACATCTCTAAATCACCCTCAATCCCCAGCCTCCGTATTTTCTGCAATAGCCTACCGTGGGGAACCTTATCAAACGCTTTGCTGAAATCCATGTACACCACATCAACTGCTCTACCCTCGTCTACCTGTTCAGTCACCTTCTCAAAGAACTCAATAAGGTTTATGAGGCATGACCTACCCTTCACAAAGCCATGCTGACTATCCCTGATCATATTATTCCTATCTAGATGATTATAAATCTTGTCTCTTATAATCCCCTCCAAGACTTTACCCACTACAGACGTGAGGCTCACCGGTCTATAGTTGCCGGGGTTGTCTCTGCTCCCCTTTTTGAACAAAGGGACCACATTTGCTGTCCTCCAGTCCTCTGGCACTATTCCTGTAGCCAATGATGACATAAAAATCAAAGCCAAAGGTCCAGCAATCTCTTCCCTGGCCTCCCAGAGAATCCTAGGAGGATTCCCATCAGGTCCCGGGGACTTATCTATTTTCAGCCTGTCCAGAATTGCCAACACCTCTTCCCTACGTACCTCAATGCCATCTATTCTATTAGCCTGGGGCTCAGCATTCTCCTCCACAACATTATCTTTTTCCTGAGTGAATACTGACGAAAAATATTCATTTAGTATCTCGCCTATCTCTTCAGACTCCACGCACAATTTCCCATCCCTGTCCTTGACTGGTCCTACTCTTTCCCTAGTCATTCGCTTATTCCTGACATACCTATAGAAAGCTTTTGGGTTTTCCTTGATCCTTCCTGCCAAATACTTCTCATGTCCCCTCCTTGCTCGTCTTAGCTCTCTCTTAAGATCCTTCCTCGCTACCTTGTAACTATCCATCGCCCCAACCGAAACTTCACACCTCATCTTCACATAGGCCTCCTTCTTCCGCTTAACAAGAGATTCCACTTCCTTGGTAAACCACGGTTCCCTCGCTCGGCGCCTTCCTCCCTGTCTGACCGGTACGTACTTATCAAGAACACGCAGTAGCTGATCCTTGAACAAGCCCCACTTATCCGGTGTGCCCAACACTTGCAGCCTACTTCTCCACCTTATCCCCCCCAAGTCACGTCTAATGGCATCATAATTGCCCTTCCCCCAGCTATAACTCTTGCCCTGCGGTGTATACTTATCCCTTTCCATCATTAACGTAAACGTCACCGAATTGTGGTCACTGTCCCCAAAGTGCTCTCCTACCTCCAAATCCAACACCTGGCCTGGTTCATTACCCAAAACCAAATCCAACGTGGCCTCGCCTCTTGTTGGCCTGTCAACATATTGTTTCAGGAAACCCTCCTGCACACACTGTACAAAAAACGACCCATCTATTGTACTCGAACTATATCTTTTCCAGTCAATATTTGGAAAGTTAAAGTCTCCCATAATAACTACCCTGTTACTTTCGCTCTTATCCAGAATCATCTTCGCCATCCTTTCCTCTACATCCCTAGAACTATTAGGAGGCCTATAAAAAACTCCCAACAGGGTGACCTCTCCTTTCCTGTTTCTAACTTCAGCCCATACTACCTCGGAAGAAGAGTCCCCATCTAGCATCCTCTCCGCCACCGTAATACTGTTCTTGACTAGCAGCGCCACACCTCCCCCTCTTTTGCCTCCTTCTCTGAGCTTACTAAAACACCTAAACACCGGAACCTGCAACATCCATTCCTGTCCCTGCTCTATCCATGTCTCCGAAATGGCCACAACATCGAAGTCTCAGGTACCAACCCATGCTGCCAGTTCCCCTACCTTGTTTCGTATACTCCTGGCATTGAAGTAGACACACTTCAAACCACCTACCTGAACACTGGCCCCCTCCTGCGACGTCAAATCTGTGCTCCTGACCTCTATACTCTCATTCTCCCTTACCCTAAAACTACAATCCAGGTTCCCATGCCCCTGCTGCATTAGTTTAAACCCCCCCAAGACCAGCGGAGAGTTTACCCCTGATTCCCATTGACTCCAGTTTAGCCAGGACTCTTTGATGCCATACTCGGTATGATGCTGCCTTGATATTGAGGGCAGTCACTCTCACCTCACTTCTGGAATTCAACTCTTTTGTCCATGTTTAAACCAAGACTGTAGTGAGGTCAGCAGCTGAGTGACCCTGGTGGAACCCGAGCTGAGTGACCCTGGTGGAACTCAAACTGAGTATCCGTGAGCAGGGTATTGCTGAGTAAGTGCCGCTTGATAGCACTATCACTTTGCTGATATTGGATAGTAGACTGATAGGGCAGTAACTGTCTGGGTTGGATTTGCCCTGTTTTTATGTGTGCAGGACACACCTGGGCAATTTTCTACATTGTCAGGTAGATGCCAGTGTTGCAGCTGTACTTGAACAGCTTGACTAGAGGTGGGTCAAGTTCTGGAGCACAAATCTTCAATACTATTTCCGGAATATTGTCAGGGCCCATAGCCTTTGCAGTATCAATATGGACAGTGTGGCTCTGAGGCAGAGCAGACGGGGAGAAGTTGCTGAACACAGCGGGTCTGGTGGCCTGAAGTGCATATGTTTTAATGCAAGGAGCATTACGGGTAAGGCAGATGAACTTAGAGCTTGGATTAGTGCTTGGAACTATGATGTTGTTGCCATTACAGAGACCTGGTTGAGGGAAGGGCAGGATTGGCAGCTAAACGTTCCAGGATTTAGATGTTTCAGGCGGGATAGAGGGGGATGTAAAAGGGGAGGCGGAGTTGCGCTACTTGTTCAGGAGAGTATCACAGCTATACAGCGAGAGGACACCTCAGAGGGCAGTGAGGCTATATGGGTAGAGATCAGGAATAAGAAGGGTGCAGTCACAATGTTGGGGGTATACTACAGGCCTCCCAACAGCCAGCGGGAGATAGAGGAGCAGATAGGTAGACAGATTTTGGAAAAGAGTAAAAACAACAGGGTTGTGGTGATGGGAGACTTCAACTTCCCCAATATTGACTGGGACTCACTTAGTGCCAGGGGCTTAGACGGGGCAGAGTTTGTAAGGAGCATCCAGGAGGGCTTCTTAAAACAATATGTAAACAGTCCAACTAGGGAAGGGGCGGTACTGGACCTGGTATTGGGGAATGAGCCCGGCCAGGTGGTAGATGTTTCAGTAGGGGAGCATTTCGGTAACAGTGACCACAATTCAGTAAGTTTTAAAGTACTGGTGGACAAGGATAAGAGTGGTCCGAGGATGAATGTGCTAAATTGGGGGAAGGCTAATTATAACAATATTAGGCGGGACCTGAAGAACATAGATTGGGGGCGGATGTTTGAGGGCAAATCAACATCTGACATGTGGGAGGCTTTCAAGTGTCAGTTGAAAGGAATACAGGACAGGCATGTTCCTGTGAGGAAGAAAGATAAATACGGCAATTTTCGGGAACCTTGGATGACGAATGATATTGTAGGCCTCGTCAAAAAGAAAAAGGAGGCATTTGTCAGGGCTAAAAGGCTGGGAACAGACGAAGCCTGTGTGGCATATAAGGAAAGTAGGAAGGAACTTAAGCAAGGAGTCAGGAGGGCTAGAAGGGGTCATGAAAAGTCATTGGCAAATAGGGTTAAGGAAAATCCCAAGGCTTTTTACACTTACATAAAAAGCAAGAGGGTAGCCAGGGAAAGGGTTGGCCCACTGAAGGATAGGCAAGGGAATCTATGTGTGGAGCCAGAGGAAATGGGCGAGGTACTAAATGAATACTTTGCATCAGTATTCACCAAAGAGAAGGAATTGGTAGATGTTGAGTCTGGAGAAGGGGGTGTAGATAGCCTGGGTCACATTGTGATCCAAAAAGACGAGGTGTTGGGTGTCTTAAAAAATATTAAGGTAGATAAGTCCCCAGGGCCGGATGGGATCTACCCCAGAATACTGAAGGAGGCTGGAGAGGAAATTGCTGAGGCCTTGACAGAAATCTTTGGATCCTCGCTGTCTTCAGGGGATGTCCCGGAGGACTGGAGAATAGCCAATGTTGTTCCTCTGTTTAAGAAGGGTGGCAGGGATAATCCCGGGAACTACAGGCCGGTGAGCCTTACTTCAGTGGTAGGGAAATTACTGGAGAGAATTCTTCGAGACAGGATCTACTCCCATTTGGAAGCAAATGGACGTATTAGTGAGAGGCAGCACGGTTTTGTGAAGGGGAGGTCGTGTCTCACTAACTTGATCGAGTTTTTCGAGGAGGTCACTAAGATGATTGATGCAGGTAGGGCAGTAGATGTTGTCTATATGGACTTCAGTAAGGCCTTTGACAAGGTCCCTCATGGTAGACTAGTACAAAAGGTGAAGTCACACGGGATCAGGGGTGAACTGGCAAGGTGGATACAGAACTGGCTAGGCCATAGAAGGCAGAGGGTAGCAATGGAGGGATGCTTTTCTAATTGGAGGGCTGTGACCAGTGGTGTTCCACAGGGATCAGTGCTGGGACCTTTGCTCTTTGTAGTATATATAAATGATTTGGAGGAAAATGTAACTGGTCTGATTAGTAAGTTTGCAGACGACACAAAGGTTGGTGGAATTGCGGATAGCGATGAGGACTGTCTGAGGATACAGCAGGATTTAGATTGTCTGGAGACTTGGGCGGAGAGATGGCAGATGGAGTTTAACCTGGACAAATGTGAGGTAATGCATTTTGGAAGGGCTAATGCAGGTAGGGAATATACAGTGAATGGTAGAACCCTCAAGAGTATTGAAAGTCAAAGAGATCTAGGAGTACAGGTCCACAGATCACTGAAAGGGGCTACACAGGTGGAGAAGGTAGTCAAGAAGGCATACGGCATGCTTGCCTTCATTGGCCGGGGCATTGAGTATAAGAATTGGCAAGTCATGTTGCAGCTGTATAGAACCTTAGTTAGGCCACACTTGGAGTATAGTGTTCAATTCTGGTCGCCACACTACCAGAAGGATGTGGAGGCTTTAGAGAGGGTGCAGAAGAGATTTACCAGAATGTTGCCTGGTATGGAGGGCATAAGCTATGAGGAGCGATTGAATAAACTCGGTTTGTTCTCACTGGAACGAAGGAGGTTGAGAGGCGACCTGATAGAGGTATACAAAATTATGAGGGGCATAGACAGAGTGGATAGTCAGAGGCTTTTCCCCAGGGTAGAGGGGTCAATTACTAGGGGGCATAGGTTTAAGGTGAGAGGGGCAAAGTTTAGAGTAGATGTACGAGGCAAGTTTTTTACGCAGAGGGTAGTGGGTGCCTGGAACTCACTACCGGAGGAGGTAGTGGAGGCAGGGACGATAGGGACATTTAAGGGGCATCTTGACAAATATATGAATAGGATGGGAATAGAAGGATACGGACCCAGGAAGTGTAGAAGATTGTAGTTTAGTCGGGCAGTATGGTCGGCACGGGCTTGGAGGGCCGAAGGGCCTGTTCCTGTGCTGTACATTTCTTTGTTCTTTGTTCTTTGTTATCCAGTGCCTTCAGCCATTTTGTGATATCATGTGGAGTAAATCGAATTGGCTGTTGACTGATGGCCGAGATGCTGGGGACCTCCAGAGGAGACCAAGATGGATCATCCACTTGGCACTTCTGGCTGAAGATTGTTGCAAATGCTTCAGCCTTGCTGTTTGCACAGATGTGTTGGCTTCTCCATCATTGAGGATGGGGATATTTGTGGAGCCTCTTCCTCCAGTGAGTTGTTTAATTGTCCACCACCATTCACGGCTGGGTGTGGCAGGACTGCAGAGCTTAGATCTGATGCATTCATTGTGGAATCGCTTAGCTGGGTCTATTATTGCTGCTTATGCTGTTTGGCACACAAGTAGTCCTGTGTTGTAGCTTCTCCAGGTTAACACCTCATTTTTAGGTATGCCAGGTGTTGCTCCTGGCATGTTCTCCTTCACTCTTCATTGAACCTGGGTTGATCAACTGGCTTAGTGGTAATGGTAGAGTAGGAGATATGCCAGGCCTAAGGTTGCAGAATGTGGTTGAATACAATTCTGCTGCTGCTGATGTCCCACAGTGCCTGATGGATGCCCTGTCTTGAGTTGTTAGATCTGTTCGAAGTCTATCCCATTTAGCACGGTGGGAGTGTCCCACAACATGATGGAGGTTATCCTCAATGTGAAGACGGGAATTTGCCTCCAAAAGGACTGTGGCGGTGGTCACTTCTACTGATCAGTCTGGGACAGATGCATCTGCAGCTTGCAGGTTTGTGAGGATGAGGTCAAGTACATTGGTTCCTTCACCACCTGCTTCGCCCAGTCTAGCAGCTACATTCTTTAGGACCCGACCAGCTCAGTCTGTGGTCGTACTACCGAACCATTCTTGGTGATGGACTTTGAAGTCCCCGACCCGGCATTCTGTGCCCTTGCCACCCTCAATGCTTCCTCCAAATGGTGTTAAACATGAAGCAGTGCTTATTTATTAGCTGATGATGGATGGTATGTGGTAATCTGCAGGAGGTTTCTTTGTCCATGTTTAACCTGAAGCCATGAGACTTCATGAGATCCAGAGAAAATGTTGAGGACTCCCAGGACAACTACCTCTCGACTGTATATCTCTGTGATGCCACCTCTGTTGGGTCTGTCCTGCTGATGAGACAGGACATACCCAGGAGTAGTAATAGTGGTATATGGGACATTCTCTGTAATGTATGGTTCTGTGAGTATGACTATGTCAGGCTGTTGCTTAACTAGTCTGTGGGACAGCTCTCTTTACTTTGGCACAAGCCCCAAGATGTTAGTGAGGAGGACTTTGCAGGGTCGACAGGGCTGAGTTTGCCATCGTTTCCGGTGCCTTGGTCAATGCCAGGTGGTCCATCCGGTTTAATTCCTTTTTCGTGTTTTTGTAGTGGTTGAATGCAACTCAGTGGGTTGCCACACCATTTCAGAGAGCATTTAAAAGTCAAACACATTGCTATGGGTTTGGAGTCACATGTCGGCCAGACCAGATAAGGATGACAGATTTCCTTCCCTAAAAGGCATTCGTGAACGACAATCAACAATGGTTTCATGGTCATCATTAGACTTTTAATTCCAGACATTTTATTGAGCTTTTAAATTCCACCACCTGCCATGGTGGGATTTGAACTCAGTTCCCCAGATTATTACCCAGGGTCTCTAAATTCCTAATCCAGTGAGAATACCACTAGTCCACCACCTCCCCTGCCGCTGGCACGCTGTGTTTCTGCCTGCGCTTTAATTCAGCACATGATTCAACCTTTTACAGGAGATCCCAAAAGTTGTCCTGTATCTGGCCGATGTAACGGGGGCAACACTCGAAGAGCATAGTGCCAATTTGGAAATAGTCCTCAGGAGGTTCAAATAAGATAGCATGAAACAGAATCATTAAAAATGCACATTTCAGACCTATGAAGTCACATATTTAGGATCCAAAGTCAATGCAAAAGGCCTACATCCACTCAAGGTAAAGGTAAATGCAATAAAAGGGGTGCCAGTATCAAGGAACATGATTAAATTGAAGTCCTTTTTGGGATGGTCAACTATTATGAAAAATCTTTACTCAACATTTTTACAATTTTGGCACCTCCGCTTTAACTGTTGAAGAAACATCAATGATGGAAGTGGAAAGATTCCCAGAGGAAGTTCTTTGACCAAGTGAAGAAAGTCCTGCAATCACCAGCCTTACTTGTCCACTTTAACCCAGACAAATCCATAATAGTGACATATGATGCATGGTCTTAAGGCATAGGGGCTGTACTTTCCCATAAAATGGAAGATGTCATGGAGTGGCCTGTCACCTTTGCTTCCAAAACCCTGTCAGATGCCAAAAGGAAGTATTCACAGAAAAATAAATAAATTTTGGCAGTCATATATGCCATCAAGAAATTCCACCAATATATGTATGACTGCCACTTCACCATCATCTTGGACCATAAACCATTACTTGTGCTTTTCCAAAAGAGTTAAGTGCATCCCAATCACCCTATTTCACGCTTGAGTGATTATGAAGTACTAAGCTGGAAATTGACAGCACTTAACTCTCTTTGAAGTGGCTGATATTTGTGAACATTGTGGTTACAGCACTTCAGTGTTACTCATCCATAAAGGAAGATGAATGAAACAAGCTTCACAGCTGTTTTGAGGAAGCTGTCAATCACAGCCAACTATCAGGAATGAATGAATGGCTTGCGGCTAAAGGATCTGAGGGGTTTAAACACAGGTCAGTCTGAGTCAGCAGGTGTGTTGCCCAGGTGAATGATACAACCGTAATTCCTTTCACTGCCCCTGTCTGGGACTGCTCTCCTTCCAGACAGGGGTCTCCTTTATAGGGGGAATGCGGGTGAATTCCTTTAGTAAAGGGGGTCTCTGTTGGAGGTCTTTAGCTCGGACGTCTCTGGGGCATTCCCTCTAGTTGGAGGGTCTCGAGGGGCCTAAGGGATCCCTGTATCCAGGGGATCTCTTTGCGGGAGGCCTCTCAGGTGATCTAGGGGGTCCCCATATCCAGGGGATCTCTTTACGGGAGGTCCCTCTATTCAGCGGCTCTCTGGAGGTGGGTGAGTTGGGGCATCCCCGTACTTCGGGCAAGGGAGAGGGGTCCAGAAAATCTAGAGGCAGGGAGCTGAATAGCGATGAGAGGGCGGAGGTGGGGGGTTGCTTTGCGTTGCGGGGAGGTAGTTGATCCATGATGCGGGTTGGGGGTTCGGTGGGGGTTGCTTTATTTTGCGGGGGGGTGGTGGCTAGCCGCAGGACCTCGCTATCGGGCCGCCCGCTCAAAATGGCGGCCCGATAGTGGGATTCCCTCGGGACTCTCTCATATTCCTTGCCATGCATAAATTTGGATCGGTGGGGGGTGGGGGGGATCTGAATTACATCCTGATTGCTGGGATTGCAAGTCAGTTCTAATTCACTTCCGGGGGGAGAAAATATTCTCCCAAATGGAGAATCCCGGCCATTGTTTCTCTCTGAATGTGCTGTGAGATGTCATCTTCCCATCAGCCAATTAAAAAACAGCACATGTTGGATTATAATAAAAGGAAATTGACATGTATATTTACACCAAAGACATGGGTGGAAACTTTTCAAAGTATTATGAATATTGTTGGAGTCCTTCTTGTTTATTTCCTTTGTTCCCATTTTATTTTATTTTATTATTTTTGGTCAGTGAACCCATAATCAGAATTTGCCTTTAAGCAGAGGAATCAAGCTGGAGCAGTCTGCTTGTAAGGGCATTGTGTTCCTAGGTTTTGTACTTTGGAGAGGAGAAACAGACTTGTCGGCGCTGAGTGAATCTTAGTGAGCAGCTTTGGAGGAAGTCAGTTTGATTGGTTGGATGGCAACCTGGGAGTTGGTCAGGGGCAGTGTTCTAAGGACAACAGCCAGTGATTGGTTCCTGCTTGATGCTTTCATGGAGAGCTTGGCAGAAGTGTTCAGGCCTTGGAAGTGAAAGGAACAGCCACACCTCTCGCTGCTGAAGTAAAGAGCTGCTTTATTGTTCGAAAACCAGTGAGTGTGTGGCACATTTTTACTGTGAACTTGAAATGATCCTGAATCCACAAAGAAAATAGATAGCCTTGCCAGAGAAAACCATCTCCAGCAGTACAGAAACGAAAGCTGAATCTCAAAAAGACACGAACGAGAAGCCATCCTAATGCATCAAAGTTGCTTCATCCTTTTATTTTTATTCATATTTTATTTACCTCTCAATCAACTTTCCCGTTCTGTGTTGTTTATCTGTGTGTAGAGAGTAGGGGTAGTTAGACGGAGGCATGGGTGGTTTGGGAAAAGGGGTATTAGATAGCCAGTTACATTTTTCTGTTTAATTATAATACTGCACATAATAAAATGTTACTTGTGTTAAAGTTAAAAACCTGGGGCGTCATTCTCCGCCGGCGGGAGTCTCCGTTTTGCCGGCGCCCGGGGGTTTCCCGACGGCGTGGGGCTGCCCCAAAATGGGAAGCCCCATTGACCGGCCGGTGTTACGGAGACTCCCGCCAGCCGGTCGGGGCAGAAATGTGGCGGGGCGGGTAGGAGAATTTCGCCCCTGGTGACTGCAGTTTATTGGACTCTGCCAAGGATTACATGTATTTAAAAAACACATCTAATTCCACTTGTGTCACGACTCCGGGTCAAGTGGATCTGGAATTGACCACGCACTAGCCCAGGGGTTTGTGGACAATATGGACCTTAAGAATAAATCATGTTTATTTATATTACAATTACAGTACGATGTGCATTGGATATAAATCAATTTCCAAACTGTAAGTGGCAAGAGAGGAAAGCCACTCCTAAAATGTATTAAAATGGATTAAAAGGCTGCAAAATCATATGAATGATTTCTTGTCAGAAAACAGGCAGGAACTTTCACATTAATGCAACTGAATTGTAAAGATCTTTACAGTGACGGATCGTAACATTGCAGAAGTAAGCGGAGCACATATTATCAACACTGAGCGTTACATTTTCACCGACAGATCCAAATGTTCTTGCAACGTATTGGATGGGAACCCTCAAATTAACAGGACAGCCTTTGACGATAATGCTTGATTGTTTAAAACTCAGTGATATTTGTTAAATCATTCTGCAAACCAGTTTCTTTGCATGTGAGCAGGTGAAGGAAGTCCATAACAAAATAAAACCAGTTCAAAATGTTCAAATCCCAGTGAACAAAATCAGTTACACAGATGCCAGTGATGCGGAGAGTCTTATTTTAAGGTGTACAAGACCAGTTTGGGTGAGTTTTACTGGCTTTGAATTTGTTGTGATTGAAAACCCACCAAAGAATAAACCCAGACAGCAACATGACAGGACCGTTGTTGAAAATGGTCAAAACTAAACGCGATCAAGGAAGGCACAGATCAAAAGGTCATTTATTGCTTTTGAACCTGAGTGGACCCAATCATACTTTAAATGTCAAGTAAAAATGTGGAAAGACCTGACTTCACTTCATGAGCAATGAGTGAAGTTGTTTCCTGAGCAGTCACGGGCAGGGGTAAAATAAACCTTTTGAGATTACATTGTTAATTTCAAAAATGTTCCTTATTTCTGAGGTACAAGCTTTACTTCATTAAGTCATTTTGTTCATTAAGTTCATCATACAAGCTTTACTTCATTAAGTCATTTTGTTATGTTACTAAACTCGTGAAGGGACACTGAAGATTACAAAGATGTAGATAATTGTTAAAAAGATCTAATTAACTGATAGAAAACACTGTGTTCTCCAGAACAGCACCAAGGGCTGAAATCGCATTCGACGCGGGGGCGGAGAATCCACTTTCACGGCGAAAACGGGCCTGGCGCCAGTCTGGCGATTCTCCGGGACACGGAAATCGACGTGTTTACGGAGTACGGCGTGCGTACTGGGTGCCAGGCTGGCACCCAGTTGGCACTGCCAGGATAACATATTGGCAGTGCCAGAGTGCCAGGCTGGCAGTGCCAAGATGCTCAGATGGCACCAGCAGTGCCAGGGTGCCACCCGACCGAGAGGGCACACACCTGGGGCCTCTAATCCCCTGGGAGAACCCCCACAAGTGTTGTTCCATCTGAACGGTGCTCGCCCAAGGTCTCCAAGGTGAAGGGATTAGATACCAATGCACTCCAAAGTGCAGATTTGCTAAAAAGTGATCTGCCAAAATGGGCAGGAGTCACACTGCGTTGTCTCGCGAGATCGTGTTAAATCTTGCGAGGTATGGGAAACCGGGTAGATCCCAAAATGGGATCTCTCAGCATCTACTGGCCGTGTCACGCTGTGTTGCCTTTCAGCTGTACTGCAGCCGGTAGGTCGCGCTTTCTTCTTTAGAATTCACGATTTGTCAACCAGTGCAAAATATTGTGAGATTTGAAGCAGTTGTTATATGCACCACAAATTGATTTTCAGTGATCTTAGGCGGGATTCTCCCCTACCCGGCGGGGCGGGGGGGTTCCAGCATAATGGAGTGGCGAGAACCACTCCGGCGTCGGGCCGCCCCAAAGGTGCGGAAGTCTCTGCACCTTTAGGGACCAAGCCCTCACCTTGAGGGGCTAGGCCCGCGCCGGAGAGTTTGCGTTCCACCGGCTGGCGGGAAAGACCTTTGGCGCCATGCCAGCCGGGGCCGAAAGGTCTTCGTCGGCCCACGCGCGCCGACGCATGCGCGGGAGCGTCAGCGGCTGCTGACGTCATCCCCGCGTATGCGCAGGGGAGGGAGTGTCTTCCGCCTCTGCCATAGCGAAGACCATGGCAAAGGCGGAAGAAAAAGAGTTCCCCCTCCCCGGCACAGGCCCGCCCGCGGATCGGTGGGCCCCGATCGTGTGCCAGGCCACCGTGGGGGCACCCCCCGGGGCCAGATCGCCCTGCGCCCCCCCCCCCCAGGACCCCGGAGCCTGCCCGCGCCACCTTGTCCCGCTGTTCAAAAGGTGGTTTAATCCACGCTGGCGGGACAGGCATTCCAGCAGCGGGACGTCGGCCCATCGTGGGCCGGAGAATCGGCGTGGGTGGGTCTGCCGACCGGCGTGGTGCGATTCCCGCCCCCGCCGACCGGCGCGGCGCGATTCCCGCCCCGCCGAATCTCTGGTGGCGGAGACTTCGGGACACGGCGGAGGCGGGATTCACGCCAGCCCCCGGCGAATATCCGACCAGGCGTGGGGTCAGATAATCCTGTCCCTTATCTGGTAAAGTAGAAAAGCATTCTGCTAAACATTGACCCCCACAAAACAAGCCACAACCCCTTCCACATTAATCATCACTGTGAATTTCTGCTAATTGGGTTACTTGGAAGGCCCTTGCAGAAGCTGTTGAATTATTTCTTATTTTAGTTTCAAGGACATCAATAGTCACATTTTGAAAGACAACACAATTAAAGAAACTGGGACAGCATCAGAGCTGATGACCCCAGACACAGCCAACCTACAAACAAACATCGGTAACAGCTGAGGAGAAATGGACTTTATCAGATGCTCATCAACTTGAGAGCCAGAACATTACACCTGGATGGAGTCCAGTGTTTCGGCCGTGGAAACAACAAAACAATGAATGGGTTTTTCTGGGTCAAGGCAGGAACCAAGCTAAAGAGATGAATAAGTTGCTGAGCACTAACCAGTCAATCAAAATGTCTCCAGGAAACATGTTTTGATATTTTTGATAAAGTTTTGTAATAAAAATGCCAAGACAGTAGGCTCTGAAACTGCAGTCACCAATAAGAATCGGGGAGGATCAACCTGATTCATGGACTTACAGTTCGCACTGGAATGACCAACCGTGTGGGGAGTTGTAAGTATCAGCCAGATCCAAGGGATACAGTGGCTGAAGTTTAAGGATAGTTTAAGGGTAGCAACTAAATCCTGAGGTGGGTTGAGGTGAACCAGTCAAGGTTTAGGCAGAAATGAGGGTTTTGTCCTGTGGGATTTCCATGGAGGTTTTCCGTGCAATTTTGTGTGTGCACTGTGCTGTTACACGAATTCAAGACTCTTGCATTAGGACATTATTTTTTTGTTAATAAGCATGTTTATGTTTGAGACTAAAACAGTGTCTGTGTAAGTTTGTCCTTTATAAAATCCTAATGTCAAGAACTGAAAGTAAGGGTAAATGGAAGCGTGCAACTCTAACAAAACCGAAGTTGCCAAACTGTGGGTCACCACCCCAGAAGTCACATTTAGGGTTGTGAACTCCCCCTCCACTGAGGCAGGAATGGCGGCTATTGAGAGGCTCTGGCAGGACAGCCAGCATGGATCCATTGGATTAATGCCATCAAACAGCAAAGGGTGGACAGTGAGCTTCAGGAAACACCGTGGGCGCAATTCTCCACTCCCACACCGGTTGGGAGAATCGCCTGGGCCGCCAAAATTTCCGGGGACGCCGGTCCGACGCCCTCCTGCGATTCTCCCAAGCGGCGGGAATGGCCCGCTCGAGTTTTGCGGGCCGCAGGCCAGAGAATCACCGGAGACACCCAAAATGGCGATTCTCCGGCACCCCCGCTATTCTGAGGCCCGGATGGGCCGAGCGGCCAGCCCAAAACGACGGGTTCCCCCCGGCGCCGTCCACACCTGGTCGCTGTAGTCGTGGGCGTCGCGTGAACGCTGGGGGGGCGGCCTGTGGGGGGGGGGAGAGGGGGGATCCTGCACCGGGATTTACCTGGAATGTGGGGTGGCCCGCGATCGGTGCCCACCGATCGTCGGGCCGTCGTCTCTGAAGGAGGACCTCCTTCCTTCCACGGCCCTGCAAGATCCGTCCCCCATCTTCTTGCGGAGCGGACTTAGAGAGGACGGCAACCCGCACATGCGCGGATGACGTCCGTTATGCAGCGCCGGCCTCGACATCTCTGCGGCGCCGCTTTTACGCGGGCGACAAGGCCTGGCGCGTGTAGATGACGCGGCCCCGATCCTGGCCCATTGTCAGGGCCTGAATCGGTCGGGACCGGGGCCGTTCCGCGCCGTCGTGAACCTCGATGGCGTTCACGACAGCGCGGCCACTTCGGCGTGGGAGTGGAGAATCCCGCCACTTTAATGGTGAAATTGAGTGGGCCTGGAATGTTCGTACACTGATACAGGCAGAGGCCAGCAAGTGTAACTCAGTCACTCACTGAGAGTGGGAAATAACAGAACGTCATGCGACTGAGCTGGGAAGTTGAGAGCCATTTTCAAACTTTACAGTCTTCGTGCTCCTGTCTGCCTATTGCACAAGCTTTTCAGACCTGGTACTCAGAACCAGACTAAAACGGTGTTTTGGATGTGGAGCTCCTGAGTGACCGAGTGAGTGAGCTGGAGAGATGGAGATTGGGAAGAGGGCTGCTGAGTGAGTGAGTGAGTGAGTGCACGAGGATTGGGAAGAGGGTGGTTGAGTGAGTGAGTGCGCGAGGATTGGGAAGAGGGCTGCTGAGTGAGTGAGTGAGTAAGTGTGGATATTGTAAAGAGAGGCTGGTGTGTGTATGAGTGCAAGAAGAAAGGCCGCTGCGTGACAGAGTGAGTGGGGGGGAGGGGGTTTGGAAGACAGATATGTGTAAATTTTTGTGCATGTGGTAGGTCAAAATGGGCTAATTACAATGTGTGGGTCAGGGTAGGAGGGGAGGGACTTCATAAAGTCTTCGGTCAGTAGGAAATATGGAGACTTTTGTTGAAACTTATGTGAGTACATAAAATAATAATATTTTTACAAAGTATTTTGAAAACTCAGATTTTTATATTTATATGGCACATTATGATGGTTTGCTACTCTATTATATGGGGTGGCACGGTAGCACAGTGGTTAGCACTGTTGCTTTACAGCATTAGGGACCAGGGTTCAATTCCCGGCTTGGGTCACTGCCTGTGCGGAGTCTTCATGTTCTCCCCGTGTCTGCGTGGGATTCCTCCGGGTGCTCCAGTTTCCTCCCACAAGTCCCAAAAGACGTGCTTGTTAGGTGAATTGGACATTCTGAATTCTCCCTCTGTCTACCCAAACACATATTGGAGTGTGGCGACTAGGGGATTTTTACAGTAACTTCATTGCAGTGTTAATGTAAGCCTACTTGTGACACTAATAGAGATTGTTATTATGCATTTAATTTATTATGTTAATGTTATTATGCTCCTGTATTACTACTTGTTTCTGCTGGTCTGGGGTCATGGTAATTTTTAAGTGTTAAAATGGGGTTACTTTCGAAAAATAGTTTGTGAAGCAGTGTTTTAAACACGTTTATTATATTGCCCAGTATTTCCCATTGTTCTAACGAAGAAACACACAATTTATTAGTTCCTTCATATTTGTATTTCCTCGTATCAAGCAGCATCTTAGTAAATCTGAGATGTACGACCCCTGAAGCTTCATTATCCTTCCGATAATATGGAGCACAATGCAGTATACAGTACATAACATATCAAGGTTTTATATGGGCTCAACATCATTACCTTTGGACTTTTATGTTCTGTACCTTTGGTTAAAAAGCAGAATTCCATTATTTTTTTACAGTCTGAGGCGATGCCTCTAAGCCCTTCTTCGATGACACTGAACCTACTTCTGTTCAGAGTAAATAAATTGCTGTTTATTCAATCAAAATACATCCTCTCCCACATACTAACATTGAATTCCATCTCCCACCTTTAGATAAAGGATTGTGTCATTGATTATTAAATCATTGCTCTCCACAAATCCAATTGAAAATGTCCTCAAAGACAACTAATGACTACTTATACCGAGATGTGTTCAAATGGGAATGATTCAAAATGTTGAAGGTCTTCAAACAAACACATTTCAATTGTTATTCTACAATCTTTAATCAGTTTTATTCTCCATTGTGGTGCATCATTCACAAAGTTAGTGGAGTTGGTGGAATCAAAGTTCAAGGCTAAAGGTTTAACATTGTGACAAAGATTTAAGAATTTACTTGGCAAAAGATTCATATTGCAGGCGATATATAACTTCACAGCACCTATTTCTAAATTCTATAGAATTCATTGCAGAGGATTAATAGCCTTCTGTGAATCACTGAAATATCTGGAAAGTAAATTTGTCTTATTTCATATTCTTTGAATGGAAGATACGATTTTAAGTAGCTCAGGAGCAAATTCTATGCATTATTCTGACCAAACTCACTGAGTAAAGTTTGAGAAAGTTTGCTGATTCTGAAATGTTCTGGGTGTATGTAATTGCTTTTCTCAATATTAATTTACTTGACATTGGATATATGGTGCATATTAATACGAAAGAGTGAGATTCATAGAAGCAGAGAATCACAGAATTCCGGCAGAAGGAGGCCATTCAGCCCATTAAGTGTGCACCGACACTCTGAAAGTGCTCTCTACCTGGCTTCATTCCCCTGCCCACCCCGCCTTTACCCCTGTAACCTAACCTGCTCACTATGGAGCAATTTAGTACGACCAGTCCACCTAACCTGCACATCTTTGGACTGTGGGAGGAAACTGGAGCACCCGGAGAAAACCCACGGAGACACAGATTATTTTAACGTGAAGGACATTTATTTAAAGATGATTATAGTATTAGCTAATAATCTCTCCCTGCCAAAACCAGCATTAGACACTTGGTTGTAACTGCATTAAAGGATTATTGCGAGTTACTGTATTGCATTGTATGCATTACATCACCGCATGAAGATAAAGCAAGCCCTATGGTGAATAATCAATTACAATAAATGTGTTCAGTTCCTTGATGAATCAGTTAGTTCTGAATCATGATGATTCATTTTCATTTTATACTTGTGTCAATATTTAGCAATCATTTCTACTATCACTTGTCGTTAACTGTCTTAAATCAGGTACTTTAATATTTTTCGCAGAATTTAGATATTTCTCTGATATTCTGCACCTTAGGCTATTCCCATAAGTAACCCCTTGCTCCATATAAAGTGGAGTATACATTGCGTGGAATTTTCCATTGTGGAGACTAAGGCCAAAGTTCTCAGGCTATTGGGATTCTCTTTTCCCATTGGCAGCGCATCATGCACCACCCCCCCATGGGTTTCCGGTGGCAGATGGGAGTGGTGTGATTCATGCTCGGTGGCAGCATGGGTAAACATGCAAACACACGTGACCTTCTGCTTTTGAGTTCATTAATTACATATCTGCAAGGGGTTTGGCAAATTTCATGGTGCAGCAGGCAGGAAGCTGCCCGCTGTGCCTTTACCTCATGGGGTCGAAGGTCGCAGTTCCTGGCACCATATTCAAAGTGCATCTGGACAACAAATTCACTGAGGGGGACTTCCGGTGGTGGCCATGGAGGAGTAGGTCGCACATTCGATAGCTCCCACCTGTAACGGACTTTTGGAACTTTTTCCCCCGACTTTTCTCGGATTTAATGGGATAAGTCGGTGAAGTGTGCTACAGTAAGGAGTATTCCCTCTCTGGTGTATGGAGAATTGGACCAGAAGTGACCGTGTGAAACGACTCAGTCCTGGTAGTGAGAAGCAAGCGGAGCTGGTACCGCGGGACAGCGTGGCGGAGGGCAAGGGCTAAGGAGAGACGGCACAGTGGTCGATGGAGCAGCTGGTGAAGTTTTTTGAGGATTGCTTCGCCCAGCTAAAAAAGGATACGCTGGACCCGATCAAGGCTTCGATTGATCAACTAGTCGTGAATCAGGGGACCCAGGGGAAAGCGATACAGGAGATCGAGCAAAAGTTATCCGACCAGGAGGACTACATAACCGTGCTGGAGAACAAGGTGGAGGTGTTGGACGACCGCCAGAAGAGGATGCAGGAGAAGCTGGAGGACCTGGAGAATAGGTCCAGGAGGCTCAATCTCAGAATTGTTAGCTTCCTGAAGGCAGTGAGGGATCAGATACATGGGCCTATGTGTCGGACATGCTGGAGATGTTGATGGAGGCTGGGGTGTTCCCTCGGCCCCTGGAGGTGGATAGAGCGCACAGAGCCCTCGCGAGGAAGCCCAGGGCGAATGACATGCCGAGGGCCATGGTGGTACGTTTTCACCGTTTTATGGATAAGGAACACGTCTTGCATTGGGCCAAGAAAGAATGGAGCAGCAAGTGGGAGAACTATGAGCTGCGTATTTATCAGGACATGGGAGCGAAGTTGGCCAAGAGACTGGCTGGGTTCAATCCGGCAAAGGCGACCTTCTTCAAGAAGGAGGTGAAGTTCAAGATGCTGTACCCAGCGCAGCTGTGGGTTACGCACAAGGAACGGGACTTTTATTTTGAGACACCGGATGATGTATGGGCATTCGTTAAAGAAAAGAAGCTGGAGACGATTTAAAGGACATTTAAGCTGCGGAGAAGGTTTGTAGCGGTGGTTCCTAATACTGTACTGTTTTTCTTTTAAAGAAAAAGAGATTTTATGTCGTTCTGGGTGAAATAAGGGGCTGTGGTGATGGTTGGAGTGTGCGTTGTCTTGCAGGGATTTGATGCGGGTGGGGAGGGGGTCTTGAAGTTCGAGCTATTCTTCAGGAGACTGAGTTTTGTTTTAAGTGATTATCTCTTTACTGGTTTATGTTAATTTTTCCCTTTTTTTGCTGCTGTTTACTTACTGTGGAATGTGATGCTGTTAAAAGGTTTATTCATGTAGGGTGAGAGGTTCGAACAATAGGGAGACAGACTGTTTGGCGCCAGGGGCGGGGTTATCGGGCTCAGCATGGTTCAGCTGACTCTCGGAAGGGCAGTGGGGGGTGAGCTAGTGTTAAACTGGTACTTGACCTGGGGGATGAGGTTTCTGGTGTTGTTGGGGGGGGGGGCTGCTTTGCTGACAGGGGAGGAGCTATTAGCGGGGAATAAATAGGAGGACGGGAATGGCTGCTGCTCATGGGGTTACTCGGGCTGGCCTAAAGAGGGTGATGGCTAGTCGGCGGGGGGGGGGGGAGTGAAAGCCCCCCGTCCAGGCTGATTACATGGAACGTGAGAGGACTGAATGGGCCGGTCAAGAGGTCTCGCGTGTTCGCGCATCTAAGGGAGCTGAAGGCAGACGTGGCAATGCTACAAGAGACACATCTAAAGGTCATAGATCAGACGAGATTGAGGAAGGGATGGGTCAGCCAGGTGTTCCACTCAGGGCTGGACTCAAAGACCAGGGGGGTAGCAATCTTGATTAGTAAGCATGTGGCAATTGAGGCTGGGAGAATCGTGTCAGATAAGGGGGGTAGGTACATAATAGTGAGTGGAAGGTTGGAGGGTGTACGAGTAGTGCTCGTGAACATATATGCTCCGAACTGGCACGACGTGGAATTTATGAGGCGTGTGCTAGGTAAGGTCCCAGACTTAGAGTCACATAAACTGATCATGGGGGGGACCTTAACACGGTCATTGATCCGGAATTGGACCGGTCAATATCCAGATCAGGGAGGAGGCCGGCTGTGGCAAAGGAATTGAAGGGCTTTATGGTACAGATGGGGGGTTTACACGGCCGAGGGCGAAGGAGTTTTCTTTTTTTTCTCATGTCCATAAAGTTTACTCTCGTATTGACTTTTTTGTTCTGAGCAGGGTGCTAATATCGAAGGTGGCGGGGACTGAATACTCTGCAATTGCGATGTCGGATCATGCCCCGCATTGGGTGGATTTGTGGCTTTGTGAGGAGAGAGGGCAACGTCCGGTATGGAGACTGGATGTGGGGTTGCTAGGAGATGAAGCGGTCTGCGGGCGGGTGAATAAGTCCATCCAGAACTACCTGGAAACAAATGACACGGGAGAGGTATCTGCAGCGACGGTTTGGGAAGCTCTGAAGGCAGTTGTTAGAGGGGACTGATTTCTATTCGGTCCCACAGGGAAAAGGGGGAACGGGCGGGGAGGGAGAGATTAGTGGAGGAGATACTCCGGGTGGACAGGAGATACGCTGAGGCCCCAGAGGCGGGCTCCTGAGGGAGCAGCGGAAGTTGCAGGCGAAGTTTGAGTTGTTGACCACAGGGAAAGCAGTGGAGCAGTTGAGGAAGCTAAAGGGGGCGGTTTATGAGTACGGGGAAAAGGTGAGTTGGATGTTGGCGCAACAGCTTAGGAAGAGAGAGGCGGCCAGGGAGATTGGTAGAGTGAAGAATAGGGATGGTAACAGGGTCTTGGACCCAGAGGGGGTGAACAAAGTTTTTAAAGTATTTTACAGTAAGTTATATGAGTCGGAACCCCTGGCTGGAGTGGAGGGGATGAGGCAATTTCTGGATCGGTTGAGGTTTTCGAGGGTGGAGGAGGACCTGGTGGAGGGGCTGGGAGCCCCAATTGAGATTGAGGAAATTATCAAGGGGCTGGAGGGTATGCAGTCGGGCAAAGCTCTGGGGTCGGTCGGCTACCCGGTGGAATTTTATTAGAAGTTCTCAGAGATATTGACCCCACTGCTGGTGAGGGCATTTAACGAGGTTAGAGAGAAGGGAATCCTCCCCCCCCCCCCCCCCCCCCCCGACAATGTCGCAGGCCTCGATTTCACTTATTCTTCAACGAGAGAAGGATCCTGAGCAGTGTGGGTCATATAGGCCGATCTCGCTTTTGAATGTGGATGCCAAGTTGTTGGCTAAGATATTGGCCACAAGGATAGAAGACTGCGTTCCGGGGGTGATAGGGGAAGACCAGACGGCTTTCGTTAAGGGCAGGCAACTCAAGGCCAACTTCCGGAGGCTTCTAAATGTTATTATGGTGCCCTCAGAAAGAGGAGAGGCGGAGGTGATGGTAGCGATGGATGCGGAGAAGGCTTTTGATCGGGTAGAGTGGCAGTACCTGTGGGAGGCGCTGGGAAGATTTGGGTTTGGTGAGGGCTTTATTGGCTGGGTGCGATTGCTCTACCAGGCGCCTGTAGCGAGCGTGCTTTCGAACCGGCTGAGGTCAGGGTATATTAAATTACATCGAGGGACGAGGCAAGGGCGCCCCCTCTCTCTGTTATTATTTGCTCTAGCTATAGAGCCACTGGCCATGGCGTTATGAGCTTCGAGGAACTGGCAGGGGCTGGTTCGCGGGGGGGGGGGGGGGGGAGCACCGGGTCTCGCTCTAAGCGGACGATTTGCTTTTGTACATTTCGGACCCGTTGGAGGGGATGGGGGAGGTTATGTGGATCTTGGGGGAATTTGGCAGTTTTTTGGAGTATAAATTGAACATGGGGAAGAGCGAGGTGTTCGTGATTCAGGCTGGAGGGCAGGAGGAGACACTGGGAAAGCTGCCGCTTAGAATGGTAGGGAAGAGCTTTCACTATCTGGGAATCCAGGTGGCTCGGAAGTGGGAGGCACTGCATAAGCTTAATCTAGCCCGGTTGGTGGAGCAAATGGAAGGGGACTTTAAGAGATGGGACATGCTCCCGTTGTCACTGGCAGGAAGGGTACAGACCGTGAAAATGACGGTCCTCCCCAGATTTCTGTTTGTCTTTCAGTGCCTCCCCATCTTCATCACAAAGGTCTTTTTCAAGTGGATGAACAAGATCATTTCGGGCTTTGTTTGGGCGAATAAAACACCGCGGGTGAAGAAAATGTAGTTGGATCGTAGTCGGGGGGAGGGTGGGTTGGCGTTGCCGAACTTCTGCAACTACTACTGGGCGGCTAACATAGCCATGATTAGGAAGTGGGTAATGGGGGAGGGGTCGGCATGGGAGCGGTTGGAGGCAGCGTCATGTAAAGGCATCAGTCTGGGAGCATTGGTAGCGGCACCTCTGCCGTTCTCACCGGCCCGATACTCCACAAGTCCGGTGGTAGTGGCGGCACTGAGCACCTGGGGGCAATGGAGGAGATATAATAGGGTGGAGGGTGCGTCGTTCTGGACCCCGATTTGTAACAACCACAGGTTTGCACCGGGTAGGCTAGATGGCGGGTTCCGGAGTTGGCAGAGGGCAGGAATTAGAAGGATGGGGATCTGTTTATACACGGGAGCTTTCCCAGCTTGAAGGCGCAAGAGGATAAATTTAAACTGCCGCCAGGGAATGGTTTTAGATATTTGCAAGTGTGAGACGTCCTGAGAAAGCAGGTGCCGGTCTTTCCGCTGCTGCCGCCATGGGGGATACAGGATAGAGTAGTTGTACCTGGGTGGGGGAAGGGAATATTTATTAGGAGCTGTTGGAGGCGGAGGAAACCCCGGTGGAGGAGCTTAAGGGCAAGTGGGAGGACGAGTTAGGAGGAGGGATAGAGGCGGGTCTATGGGCGGACGCCCTAAGCACCTAAGCAGAGTCACTTACTCCTCATCGTGTGCCAGGCTCAGCCTAGTACAATTTAAGGTGGTCCACCGGGCATACGTGATGGCGGCGAGGATGAGCAGGTTTTTCGGGGTAGAAGATAGATGTGCGAGGTGCGCGGGAACCCCAGCAAACCATGTCCACATGTTCTGGGCAAGCCAGAAGCTCAGAGCATTTTGGCAGGGGTTTGCGAAGGCAATGTCCACGGTGCTAGAAACACGGGTGGTGCCGAGTCCAGAGGTAGCGATCTTTGGCGTGTCAGAAGATCCAGGAGTTCAGGGAGTGAAAGAGGCCGACGTCCTGGCCTTTGCTTCCCTAGTAGCCCGGAGACGGATCCTTTTACTGTGGAGGGACTCAAAGCTCTCGAGTGTAGAGACCTGGGTTAGTGACATGGCGGGGTTTCTCAGTCTTGAGAAAATAAAGTGTGCCTGAAGAGGGTCAATGTTGGGGTTCTCTCGGAGGTGGCAGCCGTTCATCGACTTTCTCGGGGAAAATGAAAATGTCGGCAGAAGCAGCATTCTGAAGGGGGGGGCGGGCGGATAGGTGTTAGATGGTTCAAGTGTGTAAAGATTGGGTTGGGTGGGGAAATGTTTATTTTACCATGTCAATGTTATTGTTTTTGTTATTGTTATAAAAGTTTTGCAAATACCTTAATAAAAATATTTTTTTTAAAAACAAATTCACTGAGTGCAGGCCAGGAATATCACACCATACCTTCAGGGCTCTTGCCACCGCAGTTATTCCTGGAGAACCTCACCGGTATGAGAAACCACATCCTAAGATTTATGCGGGTGCCATCAGTATTGCCTTTCGCTCATCTCCAGATAAGAGCACTACTGGCGATACACCCATGTTTGGACCAATGGTCGCCATTGCAATGCTCCATGTTCGCCAGCCTCGTGAAATTCTAAAGGGTCCACTCCCTCTTGCTGCTCAGTGCCTTGCTCATTCTTGCCCTGTGCTGTAGTAATAATCAGGGCCTAGTTTTAAGGCTGATTAAATTGGATATCTTAAATTAAAGAATTGGGCACTTTAAAACCAGTCTGCAGAAGCCTGCAGAATCCAAATATACAGAACTCAGACACGCTGCCGGGGTCTGTCTGGAGCAGCCCCTGAATAACCCATCAAGTAATTATCATTGCTACTTGAGAATCACTGGCCTATTCACTGGCTGCACAGTAGCATAGTGGTTAGCACAGTTGCTTCACAGCTCCAGGGTCCCAGGTTCGATTCCCGTCTGGGGCACTGACTGTGCGGTGTCTGCATGTTCTCCCCGTGTCTGCTTGGGTTTCCTCCGGCTGCTCCGGTTTCCTCCCACAATCCAAAGATTTGCGGGTTAGGTGGATTGGCCATGATAAATTGCCCTTAGTGACCAAAAAATGTTAGGTGGGGGTTACTGGGTTGCGGGGATGGGGTAGATACGTGAGCTTCAATAGGGTGCTCTTTATAAGGGCCAAGTGGCCTCCTTCTGCACTGTAAATTCTATGATTCTATGATTCTATTGTCCACAGTTCCTGATATCTCATCAACTGATAGTCGCTCCTACTTAAGATGCACTGGCCTATTGTTCATAGTTCCTATAACCCATCAAGCAATCATCGCTCCTCCCAAGGCGGCCTCAGGCGCCCTGTCAACAGATCATCAACCAGACCATTGGGCACTCAGACCGTGCCTCCTGAGACTCCATTGGCCGAAGGCCAAGGACAGGTGGAGAAAGAGGTGGGTGGCGACAGGGGGATAAAAAGATAGGCACTTTCCAGACGCCTGGGGAGAAAGGACTGGAAGCTAAGGCTGGGAGCAAGCGACTCAAAGCAAAAGACTCGAAGCAAAAACTTGAAGCAAAGACTCAAAGCAAAGTCTCGAAGCTTGGTGTGTGAGGTGACCTTGACCAGACCAGACGGAAGCAAGCAAGGAAAAGCCAGCAAGAATCACCTTTACAAAGAGGAACCAGAGGGACTCAGGGATCGGATCTGCAGCTTACCAAATCGCCTTTACGGGAAGTACAGTCGAATCCTGGGTGTTTCTTGTATGTATAGTGGGTAATTTGTGGGTTAACTATATTTAATAAAGTGTATTGCATTACATCTGTGACCTACTTTGTTTTCCTCATAAATAAAGACACCCGGGTAAACTTTAATTAAAGAGCTGGTTGAAGTATCTGAATTGGACAGATACAACGGTGCCAAATGGTGATGAGCGCTCCTCCTCAACATCAGAGTGAGAGCTATTAGCAAGGCAGGGTTGCCTACAGCCTGCATCAACAATGCCTCAGTGGATGTGTGAACAAATTGCAGCGATACATTAAGTGAGCATATCCTTTACATGTTTCACTCTCCTCGTAGTTGGTGGGCCAGTGTTAAGCCCTTTGCCTGGCTTCTATATAGACATGGAATCCCAACCCACTGTAGTGATCTCTGTATATGTAAATACATGATTGGTTAATGTACAGTCAGTAGTCAGATGATCACTAGATGGCAACACTAACAGGAACTATATAAAGAATTTCCCGCTCTTTCTGAGTGTTATCGTGTGTATTGCAGCTAGAGGTTAGACGTGACCAGCTCAGAGTGTAGTGTATTATATCAATTGTCAATTTAATCTAATCTTAGTTAATTCTATTACTATTCAAATTATTAAAGTAAACTAACTCACAAGTGTATTATTTTGTTACTCAATAAATAATTTGTCATCAACTGCAAGACTTTGACTGTTTATCATCAAGTTAACTTGGCAAGACAAATGAGTAATATATATATTACATCTCTGTAATATAACATGTTACCAGGAGTAGTAATATAACATGTTACCAGGAGTAGTAATATAACACGTTACCAGGAGTAGTAATATAACACCCACCACTTCCAAGTAAAGAATATTCTGGAGGACCAGAGATAGGTGTTCCTTCCATTAATATTGTTACATTTTGTGGCACATTTCTGGTATTGTTAAGAGACTTTGAGCTTCATTAGGAACAAGAAGTTGTTTATTAATAAAGAGTAACTTGGTACAGGAGGTTTTGCAGCATTAGGCTGCCTTGGGGCACAGCTCTAAGACCCACATGCTTAGTGTTTGGCTGCTAGATGTGTTCTGCCCAAGAGAGGACTTCACCCTCTGGTTCCCACAGGTCTCTCAAGTCAGGTGACCATTTCCGGCTATACCATTTCAAAGAAACAGTCACCACAAACACTACACACACATTAATGGATATGGAGATATTGCTCTTTGACAGCCATGTGCAAGAAGACTCACTTTTCCGTTTATCTCCACTACCCACAAAACACTACGGAGTTAGAAAGACCATTCACGATCCATTGTCAGCCACGACTATTCACCTGTGAACATCAGAGACATTTCACCTCCCCCTCTCTTCGTCTCTCTGACTGCAGCGAGTGGCAAATAACACAGAATAAACAGCAGCTCTAGACCTTGCTGGGATCCATGAGACTCAGGAGTTGGGGACAAACCTGCTGAAATGTGGGCTTCACCATAGATAGGAACATCTTTGACATCCAGTTGCTTCATGATTATTAATGTGCCCCTGTAATCAGTCACTTGCACAAACCTTGACTCCATCCAACAGAAAAGACACTCTTCCCATTGCGTGTTGAACTGTGATCAATGTTGCCACTTTATTATCAAACCACAAGCAGCGAGTAGTTTCTTGTATTGACCAAATGACCACACAACTAGTATGTTAGTTCAAAGGATAGTTTATTATTAGACACAAGACTTATCTCTCTGTGCAATGATACACGCGGCTACGCATTAAACTACACCTATCAACTAAGATGACCTTTATTTAACTTCTGGATGACTGGCTCTGTGTAGGTAGATAAGGCCTTTATCTGAGTCCGTACGTGTGTCGGCTGGAAATCGTCAGGTTCATCTCGGCTGCGGCTCGTCTCTCTCAGGTAGTCATCGTGGTTTTGAACTTGGCTGGTCGTTATGCTGTGATTGGAGTGGGCACAGGCCGGCTCCAAAAGAGGCTGATCCCTCGTGTGCAGGGCCTCTTATCTTTCTTCTCTTTCACGCTCTTTTAGGCAGGGCTAACTCAGGATCCAATGGATCGTTCGGGTCTTGATCACTCTGATCGATACCGGCCAATTGAGAGCCGGTACCTGGATGGCTGGTCGGGTCCTAGTTGTTATTCTTCCAAGTGCTTAGGCCTTTCCAAATAAGGGAAGGTGGCGTCGGGGAGTCTGCTACTGTTATACCTTAATTTGAGTCTATTGTCCTGGGGAAATCGGGGATTGACCTTTAACAGGTGCAAGTTTCAATTCGGTCTGGTTTTCCTTTGCTCAATACACAGGAGTTGTGCACTTGACCTGACTTGACCATAATTCCCTTTATCCTTTGCGGGCTGCCATTTTAGATGGCCACATCAATCTCAGAAAATTGGTGTGCCTCACTTTTCGAACTCTCCCCTCCACCAATTTGCCGAGCCTCCTTTGAAAGCCCATTCCAACTGCGACTTCAACCACGGAGAAAGACAAAGGCAGTAGACACTTGGGAACGCCACCACCTTCAGTTTTCCGCTAAGTCACATACCATCCTGAGTTGAAAATATATTGCCATGCCTTCACTGTTGCTGGGGTCAGAAACCTGGGACTTCCTTTCGAACAGTCCTGAGGGTGTACTTGTACTGGATGGGCTGACGCAGTTCAGCAAGGAGGCTCACCACCATCTCAAGAGTAATTAGGGATGGGCAACAGATGCTGGCCTTGCCAGAGGCGCTCACATCCCATGAAAACATTTGAAGAAAGGGCAGGAGCCTTTTTTTAAATTTATAAATGGAAGACAGAAATGTGACAGGATTGAAATTCACCCACGAAATTGAGAGGTCTAGATTCAATCAAGACACTTGAAAGGCTTCGTACCCATACTAAACAAAATGTCATATTGACTTAAAATGTCCTTGAGTAGGGAATTTAAGAGTGACAGCTAATAAGACATGTGTAAAACTAGTGAGATAAGAATGAAAGGAAAGTCACTGGTTGTGGCTGAGAGAGATGTCTGAAACTTACGATACAGGTCAGGAACAAGTTTGATAAAACACATTGGTTAGAGCTGTTGACAAGCGCCAGAACCAAAAATTACAAGCAAAGGGTGGAAAGACAGCTGCCTTTGCCAGAAGGTTCCAGCTCTTGCAGTGTGTTTGGACAAAAAGAATGAGGGAATCCAATCCTGGCTTTTGCAGGTAATTTGCAGGTAATTACTCAATGCATTCTATGCTCGGTTCGAGCAGGTAACCAACAATCCGCTGTTGAGTGCCCCAGCAGCCCATAATTCACCCATACCCACCGTCACAGCTTCCGAAGTCAGATTGGCCTTCCTGAAAGTGAATCCTCGGAAGGCGACGGGCCCGGATGGGATCCCTGGTCGTGCACTCAGAGCCTGCGCGGCCCAGCTGGTTAACGATTCGCGGACATCTTTAACCTGTCCCTACTCCACTCCGAGGTCCCCACCTGCTTCAAGAAGACCACCAAAGAAGAACCAGGCAACTTGCCTCAATGACTAAAGTCCAGTGGCCCTGACTTCAGTCATAATGAAGTGCTTCGAGAGGTTGATCATGAAGCGCATCACCACTATACTCCCAGAACGCCTTGATCCACTGCAATTCGCATACCGCTGCAACCGGTCCACATCAGACGCCATTTCCCTGATCCTACACTCATCCCTAGAGCATCTCAAATACAAGCACTCCTACATCAGACTCCTATTTATTGACTACAGCTCCGCCTTCAACACCATAATCCCAGCCAAGCTCACATCAAAGCTCTAAAACTAGGACTTGGCTCCCCACTCTGCAACTGGATCCTCGATTTTCTGACCAACAGACCACAATCAGTAAGAATGAACAACAACACCTCCTCCACAATAGTCCTCAACACCAGGGCCCCACAAGGCTGCGTACTTAGCCCCCTACTCTACTCCCCGTACACACACGACTGCGTGGCAAAACTTGGTTCCAACTCCATCTACAAGTTTTCTGACGATACGACCATAGTGGGCCGGATCTCGAATAACGACGAGTCAGAATATAGGTGGGAGATAGAGAACCTAGTGGAGTGTGTAGTGACAACAATCTGTCCCTCAATGCCAGCAAAACTAAAGAGCTTGTAATTGACTTCAGGAAGCAAAGTACTGTACACACCCCTGTCAGCATTAACGGGGCCGAGGTGGAGATGGTTAGCAGTTTCAAATTCCTAGGGGTGCACATCTCCAAAAATCTGTCCTGGTCCACCCACGTCGACGCTACCACCAAGAAAGCACAACAGCGCCTATACTTCCTCAGGAAACTAAGGAAATTCGGCATGTCTACATTAACCCTTACCAACTTTTACAGATGCACCACAGAAAGCATCCTATCGGGCTGCATCACAGCCTGGTATAGCAACTGCTCGGCCCAGGACCGCAAGAAACTTCAGAGAGTCGTGAACACCGCCCAGTCCATCACACGAACCTGCCTCCCATCCATTGACTCCATCTACACCTCCCGCTGCCTTGGGAAAGCGGGCAGCATAATCAAAGATCCCTCCCACCCGGCTTACTCACTCTTCCAACTTGTTCCATCAGGCAAGAGATACAGAAGTCTGAGAACACGCACGAACAGACTTAAAAACAGCTTCTTTCCCACTGTCACCAGACTCCTAAATGACCCTCTTATGGACTGACCTCATTAACACTACACCCTTTATGCTTTATCCGATGCCAGTGCTTATGTAGTTACATTGTATATGTTGTGTTGCCCTATAATGTATTTTCTTTTATTCCCTTTTCTTCCCATGTACTTAATGATCTATTGAGCTGCTCGCTCTTGATATGGTGGATGTCATGACCATCACTGAGATTTGCCAGACTCACTGTGGTGGGTTTCCTTCAGCGGATGCGGCGATCAGTTTAAATCCACTTTGCATTTTGCGGGAGCAGACGATCCTGCCTGTGGGAGAGGCCAGAAAATCCCACCCCATGCGAGGATATGTTTCACCCTTTCTGTAAGAACCCCACTATTTACATTTTTAATTTGGAGAGTTAGTCAGACAGGTTTTCTTAGGTTAAATAAAGGTCAGAATTACTATTTCCTGAACTAATAAAATAATCTAGGGTCCAGATTCTCCGTCTCGCTGCACCTGTTTTCCGATGCGGCGCGCCCCTGATGGCAGCATGATCCTCCTTCCCAGTAACCGTTTCCCATTGTGGGCACCCCCAAGCCATCGGGAAATCCCTGGGCGTGAGTGCGCTGCAGCAAAGCGGAGAATGCCGCCCCTGGGTTGATGCTGCGGCTGAATCGTGGTGTTCTACGACCACTGAAGTGGCACGGTCCCCGAGCAATTCGTGATCCGTTAATGGGCGACCATCGGCGCCACGTGGGATTCCAGTGACAAAAGGTGTCCGATTTGCTGGGGTCGATTTTGCCACTTGAGAGGCTGACAAGCACAGAACTCCCCACACACACTTATCCCAGCCAACACGATGGCAGCACAAAGAACGGCACCCTAGTTCGCGGATGCAGACCTGGAGACCTGGATGGATGCCGTGGAGGAGAGGCGGGACCCCTTGTTCCCTATGGTTGAAAGGAGGCTGCAACTCACAGTGGTCCACCAGGCCTGGGCAAAGATGGCAGAGTTTGTGAGCACCATATGCCCCACTGCCTGGACCTGGCAGCAATGCCAAAAGAAGCTGCATGACCTCCTCAAAGCAGCCAGAGGGAGTAGCCAGCATCGTGCCTCTGGCTCCAATCCCTGTCCCACACATCCGTAACCTCCACCAAACCTGGAGGGTGACCGATCCCCACCCGTCGGCAGTCTGTTCGCAACCCACCCTGCACCACATGCCAGCACCCATGCTACCCACCATGGCCGGAGAGAGGGCAGTCGCCAAGGCGGAGGCCAGCATCGGGAAAGCAAGAGAGCTCCCGTTCTTTTGGGGTATCCCGAGGAACAAGGCCACCAGCTGCCCACCCCCTCTGCCACACACAGTCGACGCTGCCAGTCTAATCCAAAACCTTTTACACTTCTGGGATCCGCATCCCTCTATTACCAAGCTATTCATGTATTTGTCAAGACGCTACTTTAACGTCTCTATCGTAACTGCTTTCACCACCTCCTCCAGCAGCGAGTTCCCGCTACCCTCTGTCTAAAAAGCTTCCCTCGCACATCTCCTCTAAACTTTGCTCCCCGCACCTTAACCCTATGTCAGATTAAAAAAACAGATTAAAAAGGTGGACCTCAAAGGTTGTAATCACTGGATTATTCCCAGTGCCAGCTGCTAGCGATTATTGAAAGAAGAAAATAGGGCTGATGTGTAGCTCAGGAGTTGGTGCAGGAGGGAGGGTTTTAGATTCCTGGATCACTGGTACTTTTTCTGGGGAAGGTGGGACGTGTACAAGTGAGACGGTCTGCATCTGACCAGAATGGAGCCAACATACTTGCGGGTGGGTTTGCTAGTGCTATTGGGAGGAGTTTAAACTAACTCGGCAGGGAGAGGGGACACAGAGCATTAGAACAATAGGGACACAGAATACTAGTAAAGGGACCAAGACAGAGGGAGTCCAGCCAAGTCATGAATGTAATTATTCACATCTGGTTCCCCAATGAATCACGTGACAACTGCCATGGACAACTCTGTGCTAACGCACAATCGGCTCTTTCCAAGTTCGACAGACTGACAGTTCCACAAAACCGGCACACACAGATTCCTCATGGTATCGTCCTACTTAAAGCATAAATTGAAGAAATACCTCATGATATGTGCGTGTGATATGCCAACAACACTATTGACTAACTTGTTACTGGCATTGTTTAAAAGTCTGTAATAAAAAGAAACTTTTAAAAATTGCTTCTTCATGGAATAAAGAACACCTTATAGCTGGAAAGCGGTTACAATGAATTATAACAGGATTCTATTGGGAGACTTATTTATGTAGATTGCATCTGTTGTAGAGCAAACAGCTGGCACCAAAGCAATTTGTTATTGCTGTGGAAGAGTGCAAGTATTTCCAATGAATATGGAAATACTTTCAGCTGCCTTACTGTGCCATGTCAAATAAAATATGTACCATATTTTTATTCCAAGGAAAGGTATAATTGTAGAAGAAATTATAATTATTTCAAGATTTAAAGCTTTCTGTCGGGCAAAGACATTCATTCCTTTTAGCAAGCTGAAGTTCAAATTGATGATTCATCGAATCATAGAATTTACAGTGCAGAAGGAGGCCATTCGGCCCTTCGAGTCTGTGCCGACCCTTACAAAGAGCACCCTATTCAAGCCCACGTCTCTACCCTACCCCCCTAAACCAGTAACCCCACTTAACCTTTTTGGACACTAAGGGCAATTTAGCATGGCCAATCCACCTAACCCGCACATCTTTGGACTGTGGGAGGAAACCGGAGCACCGGGGGAAACCCACGCAAACATGGGGAGAACGTGCAGACTCCGCACAGACAGTGACCCAAGGTGGGAATCGAACCTGGGACCCTGAAGCTGTGAAGCAACTGTGCTAACCACCATGCTACCGTGATTCACTGAGGATTACTTTTGCGTGCAGTTCATTATAAAGATTTCTTCATTAACCAAGTTATTATTGCATTCGTACGCTTTCGTTTACAACGGCAATCATATTCTTAAAATGAAACTGAAGTTTGATTGCATTATTTTGGATGAACTGGAATCATAAGGTTATCTGTATGGAGATTTGATAGTAAAACAATATGAAAGGAATTTCAATTGGAATGGTAAAATGCAAACACCTTCATGAAAATGCTGGATAGATTCAAGTTTAGTAATTGAACTCTGGAACTTGATTTATGATCCTTCCAAAAAGAAAATCATAGTCACAGGAGTTGGTCAAAAAGAATTGTTTTAGTTTTGGATAAGTGTGACATATGTGCCCGTCTATTCATCGCTAAAAGCTAACTGAAACTTTCAACATTTTTGAATGTCACATCTGTAAGAGTCCTTCCTGTTTATTTCCTTTGTTCCCATTCTTTTTATTTTATTTTATTATTTTTGGTCCGTGGATCCAAAATCAAAATGTGCCTTTAAGCAGATGAGGTGCTTCCCAGGACAGTGTGTTCCTAGGTTTTGTATTTTGGGGAGAAGAAACAGACTTTTCAGCACCCAGTGAATCTTAGGAACTTGTTTGGGAGGAGGTCAGTTCAATTGACTAACTGGCAACGTATGTGTTGGCCAGCGACAGTATTCTGCCTGACATTTATATTGTGGGGGCCGGGAGTTTTACTCAGAATGGTTGCTAGCCTCTCACCAAACGCAGGATCAGTAAGGGTTTGGGTGCCGATATTTCCGTCGTAAAATGCCACAATTCCCACGCTGGGGTCGTCACTTAGCCTCCAAAACGGTGAATCCAGCCTGTGGTCTCTCAATGCCCTTTATAACTGAAGCATAACACCCTAACTTTTACCACGAAAGAGAGGCAGATAGTTGGGTTTAACAACCACCCTCGACTGCCCACTTGTTGGACATGTTAATGGCCAGGCCCAGGAACAAGCTAACAAGGAGGTTCTTCACCCCTCACCCACCCTCTGCAACGGAATGCCAAAATTCCAATGGAAAAGGAGAGGACTGCTACTTAGGGAGTCCTGCATTGGGGGCCCTGCCACCTTAAAACAGCAGGACAGAATGCCATTGCAAGTAATCTCCATTTGATACACTTTTAGGCATAACAAATAAAACTATATAACCAACTAAGTAAAGAAAATCGAAGAATCACCCCTTCAAGGAGCAAGATAGCAAAAAGCAAAACTTCAAGAAAAACTTATTGAATTCAACTAAAGTGTCAGTGTGGCAGAATATAATGCACTCCAGCCCCTGCAGCGCCCATCAGCCACAGAATGTCTCCTTTTTAATAGGCTCTTTTCGAAACCAATCAAACAAAATAAACTAATAAACAAATAAAATTGACAAACCATTAAACGACATTAACAAAGGACGAAACTTTCAAAGGAAACTTGCCAAATCAAATCAAAATGGTGTTGCTGGGGCTGACAATGCACAGCAGTCCCTGCGGCATCCAACAGTCTCAGAAAGCCTGAAGGATGCCGGTGGACACTGTGTGCTCCCTCTCCATGGTTCACAGGCCTTTTAGGATAGCTACGTTAGAGGGGCATGTCATGATATTCAAACACACACATCATGATGGACACACCAACAGACAAATCAGAGCACACAACACCACAACCAATCACACACAAGGACAGCAACCACATAAAAGCACGAGCACGACACCTAGTGGACAGTAGGTCTGGGGACAAAGACACGGACAAGACCTGTTACAAGATCACAAACAGGGAATCCCCACGTGCAGAGTATCAAGACAAAACTGTACATAGAAAGTTTAAATAAAATAGCGTTGTACCATATACAACCGTGTTGGCTCATCTGTGTGTCAGAACGCCCAACACCACATGGTACAGGAGTGGATCGATACCTGCCAACTAACCTGCCATTCTGGACATGGACCGCACCGACAAACCGCAGCCGTTGCAAGTCGCGGGGAACCTAGGTACCAATTGGAAGCTCTTCAGGCAGCGATTTGACCTGTACATCCGAGCCAACGAAAAACAGAGTGCCTCGGATGAAACGAAGATTGCAATGCTCCTCTTCTACGCAGGTCAGCACGCCCTCGACGTCTTCAACTCATTGGTGTTCGAAGAAGGCGAAAACCAAGCCAAGTATGACACGGTCATCCTCAAACTGGACCAGCACTTTAAGGTTGAAGTGAATGAAAGTTTTGAAAGATACCTCTTTCAGCAACGCCTGCAAGGTAAGGAGGAGCTTTTTCAACCCTTTTTGACGCACCTCCGAATTCTAGCGCAGTCCTGCGGTTACGGCAGCACCACAGAGTCCATGATCAGGGACCAGATTGTTTTTGGCGTTGCCTCTAGTGGCCTACGCCAGCAGCTTCTTAAAATAAAAAGCCTCACCTTAGCGTCTGCTGTGGAAGCCTGTGTCCTCCACGAGAATGCAACTTGCCGTTTTGCCCGATTTCAGGCGTCCGAGTTGGCACGGAGGGGGTCCCCAGCCGTCGAATCGGCAAGCCAGGCCGCCCATGACGCCGAACGCATCCAGGCCGTCGATTACTTCCCGACCCACGGCCCGGACGACAGCGGCCGCTTCCCGCACTTTTCGCGGTCTCCCGCGCTGGTGCGCGCCAAAAATAACGGCCACATCGAGGGACGCACTGCGCAGGCGTACCCACCGCAAGATCGCACTGCGCATGCGCAGTGGCGCAACGAACGCCGTGACGTCATGACGTGCGGCAATTGTGGAGCTGTACACTTAAAAGGGCAATGTCTTGCTAAAAACCGACAGTGCCTCAGATGTGGCAAGATTGGCCACTATGCTGCCCACTGTCGTTCGGCTCAACCCATGGATCCTGCACATCCCCGACAATCTCGCAGACAAGTCAGGACCGTCCAGCCCACGCATCAAGACTTCCAGTTAAGTGATGCAGATGACCAGGATGCCTTCCGCGTTTCCGTCATCGATGTCAACAAGGTCAATGCCATCAATCCAGCCGATGAGTGGTGTGCCACCCTGACGGTCAACCGATCGCGCGTCACCTTCCGTCTGGACACCGGCGCATCCGCAAACCTGATTGCATATTCTGCATTCCAGGCCATGAAGGTCAAACCACCCATCACGCCATCCCGGCTTAAGATGGTCGATTATAACGGGAACGTCATCCCGTCCATGGGATCTTGCCAGATACAGATAACTCACAAGATGCACACGGCCACACTCCCCTTCGAAGTTGTCGGCTCATCAAAAGACTCGTTACTGGGCGCACAGGCGTGTAAGGTCCTTCACCTGGTACAGCGCATTATGTCTCTCTCTCCAGATGAGATATCCGACTTCCCGGATGCTGAGTTCCACGCAAATCTCCATTCCCTCCTTGCTCACAACCAGGAGGTTTTTGAAGGCATGGGGACATTGCCATACACGTACAAGATTCTACTCAAACCGGACGCCATCCCTGTCGTTCACGCACCTCGCAGGGTTCCTGCGCCACTCAAAGACCACCTCAGGTTGCAGCTGCAGGCTCTTCAGGACCAAGGAGTCCTATCCAGGGTCACGGAGCCCACGCCATGGGTCAGCTCCATGGTCTGTGTAAAGAAGCCCTCTGGCGAGCTCCGCATATGTATAGATCCTAAAGATCTGAATAACAACATCATGCGGGCACACTATCCCATCCCGAAACGAGAGGACCTCACCAGCGAGATGGCGCAAGCCAAAATATTTACCAAATTGGATGCGTCCAAAGGATTTTGGCAGATCCAATTGGACCCGGCCAGCCGAAGGCTATGCACGTTCAACACCCCTTTTGGCAGATTCTGCTACAACCGGATGCCATTCGGCATTATTTCAGCATCTGAAGTTTTCCACCGCATTATGGAGCAGATGATGGAAGGCATCGAAGGGGTACGTGTATATGTGGACGATATCATCATTTGGTCCACCACTCCGCAGGAACACATGCATCGTCTACGACGTGTCTTCACCCGCATACGGCAAAATGGCCTGCGTCTCAACCGCGCCAAGTGTGCCTTCGGCCAGATGGAGCTGAAATTCCTCGGGGACCACATCTCACGATCAGGGGTCCGTTCCGATGCAGACAAAGTTAGCGCCATCACAGCCATGCCACGGCCGGCTGACAAGAAGGCTGTCCTAAGATTCCTGGGCATGGTCAACTTCCTTGGGAAGTTCATTCCCAACCTGGCTTCTCATACAACGAATATGCGCCATCTCGTAAAAAAATCAACAGAATTCCACTGGCAGCAATCGCATCAGCTGGAATGGGAGGAGCTCAAGCACAAACTGGTCACGGCACCAGTGCTGGCGTTCTTTGACACGACTCGCCCTACAAAGATCTCAACAGACGCCAGCCAATCTGGTATTGGAGCGGTACTCCTGCAAAAAGACAGCACGTCGTCATGGGCCCCGGTTGCATATGCCTCACGAGCCATGACCCCTACCGAACAGCGCTACGCGCAAATAGAAAAAGAATGCCTGGGCTTGTTAACTGGACTGGACAAGTTCCACGACTATGTGTATGGCCTGCCACGATTTACGGTTGAAACTGACCACCGCCCCCTGGTCAACATCATTAACAAAGACCTGAACGACATGACCCCTCGCCTTCAGCGCATCTTACTTAAACTCAGGAGGTATGATTTCGAACTGATCTACACTCCGGGGAAGGATCTCATCGTGGCGGACACGCTCTCCCGAGCAGTGAGCACACCACCAGATGCGGAGGGGTTCGTGCGTCAAATTGAGGCACACGTGACTCTGACAGCAGCAAATCTGCCAGCTGATGATCCAAGTCTGGCCCACATACGCGCAGAGACGGCGACTGACCCCCTTCTGCAGCGAGTGATGCGCCACATGACGGAAGGGTGGCTCAAAGGGCAGTGCCCCCAGTTTTATAATGTGCGAGATGACCTTACCAACATAGACGGGGTCCTTATGAAATTAGACAGGATCGTTATTCCGCACACCATGCGCCAGATGATTCTTAATCAACTACACGAAGGCCACTTGGGCGTCGAAAAATGCAGACAAAGGGTCCGAGAGGCGGTATATTGGCCGGGTATTAATGAAGACATAGCCAACATGGTGCTCAATTGCACAACCTGTCAGAGGTTTCAGCCGGCGCAACCTCCGGAGACGTTTCTACCACACGAGTTGGTGACGTTCCCCTGGGCGAAGGTGGGTGTTGACCTATTTCACGCGCTCGGCAGAGATCACATCGTTATTATAGACTACTTCTCAAACTACCCGGAAGTCATGCCTCTCCATGATCTGACGTCGTCCGCAGTCATTGGGGCCTGCAAGGAAACATTTGCTCGCCATGGCATTCCAAGGACTGTCATGTCAGACAATGGACCCTGCTTCGCCAGCCGTGAATGGTCGTCCTTTGCCGCAGCATATGGTTTCACTCATGTGACATCCAGCCCTCTACATCCACAGTCGAACGGGAAGGCTGAAAAGGGCGTCCACATTGCCAAGCGGCTCCTGTGCAAGGCGGCTGCTGCCGGATTGGACTTTAACCTCGCCTTGCTGGCCTATCGATCGGCCCCGCTATCCACGGGTCTCTCGCCAGCGCAGCTCCTAATGGGTCGCTCCCTCAAGACGACGGTACCATCCATCCTGGCACCAACAACGGACCATGAGACGGTTCTTCAGAACATGCAAATGCAGCATGATCGCCAGAAAAGTCAGTACGACACACGAGCGACGGACCTGCCCCCCCTGTCCTCCGGAGACAAAGTACGCGTCCATCAACCGTATGGTGGCTGGTCAGCACCGGCCGAAGTCCTCCGACATGTGGCTCCCCGCTCGTTCCTGGTTCACATGCCGGATGGTTCAGTGCGTCGCCGCAATCGGCGCGCCCTTCGCCGACTTCCACGCTCGCAGCCGCAGCTGTACGCACACGCCAGATCCTCAACAGGCTTCCGAGGATGACTTTGTGGAGCTGCCGCAGATCACGCCCTCTCCATCGCCACCCATGGCCATGCTTGCACATCAGCCGGTGGTTCTTGACCCACCCTTGAGGCGGTCAACCCGAACTCGTCGCAAGCCCATTAGACTGGACTTATAACACCGTTCATATGTCTAACAAGTTACACAATTTTATATGATAACCTGTTGTTGTTTATCGTTCCAGATATCGTCTGACTGGACAACTGTTCAAGTTTTTTTTTCTCGTTCGCATTCATGTTCCGTTATGGTACAACCTTGTTCATGTGACGCACCCGACATCGCCCCATGTAAATAGTTACGTCATATGCACATGCTGTACACAACACACACACACTCTTAGATGCACTCATGATACGATCATATTTATTACCACGTAGGCACATATCTTTGTAAAAAGGGGGAATGTCATGATATTCAAACACACACATCATGATGGACACACCAACAGACAAATCAGAGCACACAACACCACAACCAATCACACACAAGGACAGCAACCACATAAAAGCACGAGCACGACACCTAGTGGACAGTAGGTCTGGGGACAAAGACACGGACAAGACCTGTTACAAGATCACAAACAGGGAATCCCCACGTGCAGAGTATCAAGACAAAACTGTACATAGAAAGTTTAAATAAAATAGCGTTGTACCATATACAACCGTGTTGGCCCATCTGTGTGTCAGAACGCCCAACACCACAGGGCAGACATCCAGGTTGGACAACCCCCTCCAACCCCTGCTGAGAGGACCTGTTGATGGTCACCTTGTCTATGCCCAGAAGCAGGCTTATGAGGGAGCCTCCTCCTTCTTCACTCCCCTTCATTTTTCTACTCTTTTTGAATAAATCAATAAATCAAACAAAAATATCCACTATTTATACTTTTATGTGTTGACCAATAAATTAAACCAATTAACTAATCATCAAATTAACTACTTAACCGCCCCTTAGAGGGACAAATCCCATAATTATATCCACTTTTGAAATCCCTTATTTATACTCTTTTTAATTACAAAACTGCCAACAAATTAAACAAAAATGAGTGGGGGTGGTAGCCGCTGCTGGGGCCCTGGAACTAAAACATATCAAAGGAAACTTAATAAATCAAACAAAGATATAATTCCCAGTGGTGATGATGCACCCCAGCTCCCATGATGTGCAACGATCATGAAGGGCCTAAAGCATGTCAGTGCACACTATATGCCCCCTCTCCAAGTCCACACGTCTACAAACGTGGCCGCGACAGAGGGGCAGACAGTCAGGTAGGACGACTCTCTCGAACGCCCCCTTCCTGGACCTATTAATGGCCAACTTGGTCAGGCCCAGCAGCAGGCTTATGAGGAGGCCTTCCTCCCCCCCCCCCCCCGCCTTTAAACTGGGTGGACCCCCTCCGCACTGGGTAGACCTCTTTTTATATGTGCTCAAAATGCCTAATAGATCAATACGCTCAACCTTGTATGTTAGCTTTTATGGCGAGGGATTTGATTACAGGAGTAAATAAGTCTTTGTTCCAGTTATGTAGAACCTTGGCGAGACCACACCTGGAGTATTATGTACAGTTTTTCTCTCTTTACCTAAGGAAGGATATACTTGCCATAGAGGGAATGCAATGAAGGTTCGCTGGACTGATTCTTGGGACAGCATGATTGTCTTACAAGGTGAGATTGAGGAGATTGGACTTGCATTCCATGGAATTTAGAAAAGCGAGAGGTGATCTCATTGAAGCACCTGTGGAGTAAAGTCTGCCGAGAAGCTTAATTTAAATAGCTCCAATTTGTTTCCAGCTGTTCATAGTTCTTTGTTGTCAACCTAAGGTTTCAATGCTTTTAACTTCTGCAGTCTGAGTTTCTGACTGTTTCGACTCATCTTTGAGTTTGAACTTTAATTTCATACCAAGAGTACAGATAGTCATGGGTTTCTATACTTCAGTTGATGTATTTGACCCATTTTACCATTTTGGTGGACTTGTCTGACATAAGAACATAAGAACTAGGAGCAGGAGTAGGCCATCTGGCCCCTCAAGCCTGCTCCACCATTCAATGGGATCATGGCTGATCTTTTGTGGACTCAGCTCCACTTTCCGGCCCGAACACCAAAACCCTTAATCCCTTTATTCTTCAAAAAACATTTAATGAAGGAGCCTCTACTGCTTCACTGGGCACGGAATTCCATAGATTTACAACCCTTTGGGTGAAGAAGTTCCTCCTAAACTCAGTCCCAAATCTACTTCCCCTTATTTTGAGGCTATGCCCCCTAGTTCTGCTTTCACCCGCCAGTGGAAACAACCTGCCCGCATCTATCCTATCTATTCCCTTCATAATTTTATATGTTTTTATAAGATCCACCCTCATCCTTCTAAATTCCAACGAGTACAGTCCCATTCATTATGATCATGGCTTATCATCCAACTTAATAGCCTAATCCCGATTTCCCCTCTACATCCTTTGATTCCCTTTGCCCTAAGTGCTATATCTAACTGTTTCCCGAAAACATACAATGTATTGGCCTCAACTATTTCCTGTGGTAACAAATTCCACAAGCTCACCACTCTCTGATGAAGGAATTACTCATCTCTGCCCTAAATGGTCTACCCGTGTCCTCAGACTGCGACCTCTGGTTCTGTACACTCCCACCATCAGGAAAATCTATCCTGCAACTACCCTGTCAAGTCCTGTTGGAATATTATAGGTTTCTCTGAGATCCCCCCCATTCTTCTGAACTCCAGCGAATACAATCCTAACTGATTCGATCTCTCAATAGTCAGTCCCACCATCCCAGGAATCAGTCTGGTAAAGCTTCGCTGCACTCTCTCTAGAGCAAGAACATCCTTCCTCAGATAAGGAGACCAAAACTGCACACAATATTCCAGGTGTGGCCTCTCCAAGGCCCTGTATAATGACAGCAAGATATTCCTGCTGCTGTACTCGAATCCGTTCGCAATGAAGGCTAGCATATCACTTGCCTTCTTTGCCGCCTGCTGTAGCTGCATGCTTTCCTTCAGTGACATGTACGAGGATACCCAAGTCTCGTTGCACACATCCCTCTCCTAATTTATGACAATTCAGATAATATCCTGCCTTCTCGTTTTGCTACCAAACTGGATAACCTCGCATTTCTCCAAATTATAATATATCTACCATTCATTTGCCCACTCACTCAACTTGTCCAAATCACACTGAAGGATCTCTGCAACCTCCTCACTGCTCACCCTCCCAAGCAACTTGTGGAATCTGCAAATTTGGAGATATTGCATTTTGTTCCCTCCTAAATCGTTAGGTGATGCAGTGGTTAGCACTGACATCACTGGAGATGGTAGGACTTTATCTCCAGCAGGATCATTCCCCTGCATGAAATCAACACCATTAATAGGCAATGTCAACATTGCAATACGAGAAGTTAAACCACATTCAAAATTAAAGTCATGTAATGGAACAGTTAAACAACCTCCATTAATAATAATAATAGCATATTGTCACAATTCGGCTTCAATGAAGTTACTGTGAAAAGCCCCTCGTCCCCACATTCCGCCGTCTCTTCGGGGAGGCTGGTACTGGAATTGAACTCACACTGCTGGCCTTGTTCTGCATTACAAGCCAGCTGTTTAGCCCACTGTGCTAAACCAGCCCCGAATTAATACCCTTAATCAAGACATTTCTAAACAACATTCATTCGCGAGAGGATATTAGGGCACTTACCACCATCAGTGATTGAGCTGACCCCACATCTCTTAGAATATTCATTTGTTTGCCTGCTTCGCCAGACAAAGATGTGGCGATCTCACCAATAAATATAAAATGTTCCGTTTTTTACCAACTGTAAATACATTTGAAGATTCTGGGTTGCCACAAGTGCCACCTACTGGTGGAACATTTTCCACCTCAGTCATAGAATCATAGAATCATAGGATTTACAGTGCAGAAGGAGGTCATTCGGCCCATCGAGTCTGCACCGGCCCTGGAAAGAGCACTCCACTTTAACTCACGCCTTCACCCTACCCCCGTAATCCGGTAACTCCACCTAACCTTTTTTGGACACAAAGGGCAATTTAGCATGGCCAATGTACCTAACCTTCACGTCGTTGGACTGTGGGAGGAAACTGGAGCACCCGGAAGAAACCCACGCAGACATGGGGAGAACGTGCAGACTCCACACAGACAGTGACCCAAGCCGGGAATCGAGCCTAGGACCCTGGAGCTGTGAAGCAACTGTGCTAACCACTGTGTGACCGTGCTGCCCACGTCACCGTGCTGCCCAGTCACACTATACAGACTCACAAATGCTCCCATTTTGGTTTTCAATCTCCAGCAATTGGTTTCCAAGTGGCAAAATTAACATGTTGGCCCATTTGAATCACACTTAGCCCGGTATTGTCTTTTTATAACTTCTTTGACGAGCCTTTGTCTGCTCAATTCTGCTACCCACCTCAGTCCTTCTCACTACCACTTCTCTTATCTCTCCAGTTTCTGTGTTGATTAGTAAACAGATGTTTGCTGCCATCTATGTGTTTGTCTGACAGTTTGCAACCATCAGCCAGAACAACAACTTCTCTTACTTTTGAAACTTTACAGTCTTCCAGGTGGGACCTTATTCCTAAAGGGATGTTGTATTTTAAATTTTCCATCAACAACATCACTCTAACAGTTTAAAATTTTCCTGAAGCTTCATAACGCTATACCGTCTATTAAATGACATTATGGGCCCGATTCAGCGGAATAAAATCTGTGCCCAGGTTTTAGGCATGCTTAGGCGGAGTGTTTCTCGATGGCTGCAGCACTGAGAAACACCTTGGGTGGGATTCTCCGAGCCCGCGCCGGAAAATCACTGGGGGCATGGGAAACACTCCGACACCGGGCTGCGATACTCCGGCGACCGGAGAATCGGCGGCAATTGTGCCCGCACGGTCGCCGGCGGGCCGGTCAGGGGCCGCTGAAATAGTCCCCCGCGATGATTCTCCGCATGCAACGGGCCAAACTCCCGCCCGAGAACCCGGCGTGGTTCAAACCTGGTACCATCCAGCGGGAGGTCGGACCCGCGGCCGTGGTGGTCGTCCTAGTGGGGTGGCGGGGTGATCTGACTCTGGGGGGGGGCTTCAACAGGATCCAGGCCCGCGAACGGGGGGCTTCCGTTCGGCGGACAGCTGCGATCTGGAGGGGGCCTACCTCCTTCCGCATGGCCCGCTGTAAGGTACCCGGCATGTTGCTCCATGCCAGCGCGGAGACGGCAAACACGTACATGCAGCAGCGCAGGGACGGCCGTCGCGCGCATGTGTGGACCTGCGCCGGCCGTGCAGGGCTGCCTTTCGGCGCCGGAGCACTCCGGTGCCGTGCTAGCCCCCTGAAGACCGGTGAATTTCTGGGCCAGGAGGCCCGTTGACGCCGGCATACACCACTCCGGTGTTTACGCCAGCGTTAACACAATCCCGGCCCTTGTTATTTGCTGGAACTTGGCCTTTTTTTGGCTTCGGAGTGTTTCCGCAAAAGCCGCATTTGAGTCATTTCCTGCTGCCGAACCCAACCCAGGGGGACGGGCTCCCTGCAGATCGGGGCACCATTTTGTAAGGCTGCCCTGAACACCGCCCCCACCCCCCCCCCCCTTCCCCCCCCCCCCCCCACCCCACTTTCAGCACCCCTCTTTTTAGACTCCCCCCTTGTACGGGGGAGGGGAAGAAGAAGAAAAGGGTCGGTCTGGATTAGGGTAACAAGTGGGAGAGATTACGTGACAAAGATGTAATGGAACAAAAGGCAAAAGAGTGGTAATGATTGTATTGCAGAAAGGAAGCATTTCTCCAGAGTGAGTGTCAATGCAGAATAATGACAGCTTTGAAAGCAAATCAAAAACAAAAAAAAATCCTCTTTTCAATCCTCAAGAATTTACCCAGTATCCTGACACTGTGCTCCCACAGTACCTATCCTGCCAAATAACTTCAGAATCGTACACATTCATTCTTGTAAACTCGAGAGTTTGGGCAAAATTTTATCAGCCTTTCATCATAGGACAACTCTCTCATCCTATGGAGACCACGCCCAGCAAGGATGTGAACCAGATTGCGACCAGGGTGTGGTGAACCACTGTACACCTGTATTAGGGGATGTAAGGTAGAACCTGTACTACAGGTTCGCCGGTAGCCCCTGCCGGCTGGCTCCGCCCAGTAGGAGGTGTATAAATATGCGTGTCCTCCATTCAGTTGCCATTTCGCCAGCTGCAGCAGGAGGCCACGCATCTGACTGCAATAAAGCCACAGTTGTACCCAACCTTAGTCTTTGTGCAATTGATCGTGCATCACAGGGCCAGGAGTATCGCGTGAAGTGGGGGGTGCTGAACCCCCCACTGAAGGCGTGTAGCGATGTGTCGACAGCTTGGGGGGGGGGGGGGGGGCTGCTGTGTGGGTGGGATCAGATGCCTGTGATTATGGGTATGGGGTGTGGAGGTCTCTGCCAGTGAATGGGGGGGGGAGGGGAGAGAAGCTGTAGTGTAGGATTCACTGGAGATGAGGACGCCCTTTAAAAACAATGCCCGATCTCCGAGGGACCGGTCTGGCTGACGCCTTTAGATACTGCACATCTCATTATCAGCCAGGAATTTCCCCAAACTCCCAAAAACGTGTGGGTGAGTTGAAATGGGAATCATGCCAGACCAGCCGGTGGAATTTTAGCCAGATTTCCTACCCAAAAGGACCACGCAATTCTCCTGTTTTCAGACTACATGCTCCATGGGGAAAACCGGAGTGATTCCAGCTGGTGCTAGGGGGCGCTGGAGAGGCGGGTTTCAGTTCATACAAATGGGTAATGACTCAGCCCAACTGAATTTTGTCGGATTCCCAATTCCCCAGGTATATCAGAGGTAGGTTCTTTACCCAGAGAGTAGTGGGGGCATGGAATGCACTGCCTGTGGAAATAGTTGAGTCGGAAACATTAGGGACCTTCAAGCAGCTATTGGATAGGTACATGGATTACGGGAAAATGATATAGTGTAGATTTATTTGTTCTTAAGGGCAGCACGGTAGCATTGTGGATAGCACAATTGTTTCACAGCTCCATGGTCCCAGGTTCGATTCCGGCTTGGGTCATTGTCTGTGCGGAGTCTGCACGTCCTCCCCGTGTCTGCGTGGGTTTCCTCCGGGTGCTCCGGTTTCCTCCCACAGTCCAAAGATGTGCGGGTTAGGTGAATTGGCCAATGATAAATTGCCCTTAATGTCCAAATTGCCCTTGGTGTTGGGTGGAGGTGTTGAGTTTGGGTAGGGTGCTCTTTCCAAGAGCTGGCGCAGACTCAAAGGGCCGAATGGCCTCCTTCTGCAGTGTAAATTCAATGATAATCTATGATTAATCTAGGACAAAGGTTCGGCACAACATCGTGGGCCGAAGGGCCTGTTCTGTGCTGTATTTTCTATGTTCTATGTTCTATGTATGTCAATCACTAGGGTCGGGAATCGCTTGTACCCTTTGTCGAACTGGAGCAGTTTTAAAATGCTTGCCGCAGCACAGACTGTCAGTCCAGCCAAAAGGATTGCTGCAAGAAGAGCTGCTCCAAGATATCTGGATGCCAATATCGATAGAATGCTGGTCACTATGGAGGAGGGGAGGGACATCCTATTTTCCAGAGTGGTCTGAGGACACCAAGCCCATGTCATATCCCAAGCCTGGTATGAGGTGGCGGAGGCCGTGAGTGCTGACCACATGACTAGGAGGACCGGCCTTCAATGCCCAAGAAGTTAAATGACCTTCTTCGAGCTGCCAGGAAGAGTACCCACCTTTATGCCCTCTGACCAGAAATCCTTGCAAACCTCTAACACACCACCTACCAGCATTCTCCTCAGAATACACCCCTGAGGAAACCCCAGCACCATCCATCCCCTCTGTGGCTAGACACGTTGTCCACACATGTATTCTACTATAAAACCGGCCCAAACCTGGCTCGCCAGCACCTTACAATGTACCTTTTGTGACCTCTAGGATAATACAAGACAAAACAGGAGGGAGTGTGAGGGGGCCATGCCTGCGTCCTCACCCTCTTTGAGGAGAAGGCCACTGGATTCGCAGAGCAGGCGAAGGAGAAGGCAGTTCCAGACATTGATGTCAGCATGCGCAGAAGTGAGAGTCCGATGCAGATTTATCCAGATGTCTTATCTCAAGTGAGTCTCTCATCGCCCATAGTCTTGTCATTCCCAAAAGCTGCCCCCTGTCCTTTTTCTTCCAGAATCTCCACCAGATGAAGCTGGGACATCTGGGGCCGAAGCCCCCCATTCAACCCTTCAGATCACCCAGGAGGAGGCCTCCGGGGGGACATCAACTTCTTGGCACTGCTTTCACTAGAACCTGCCACCAGCGCAGAGGCACTCACATGGGACATGTTAGTGAACAGACATCTGGGGCACTCCCTGGTGAGCCTCCCAAGTGGAGGCAGGAAAGTGTAAAGGAGCAATCAATTGGAGGCCTGCCTGATCCCAGGGAACAGCTGCTCCCAGACCAGGAGTTGGGCCTCCAGAAAAAGTTATCCCATCACTGGTGCAGATCCAAATTTGGAGCCAGACTTTACAGGAAGGGCTGTCAGAAACATCACAGCACTTGCAAGTCCAACTGAAAGAGACCAATAGCCTTAAGATGCAGGAGACGGTGCCGGCATTGACTGGCACCCAGGCCATTAGTGCTAGGGTGGCATCCACAATGCAAAACCTGCAGCAAGAAGTCCGAGCCATATGTGAAGACGTCTAAGCCTTAGGTCACACTGTGATGTCCATGGCTGAGGAGCAGGACAAGAGAGCCCAGTATTAACAGACATGTCCCAGACACAGGTGGGCATTGCTACGGCGCTCTTGAGCTTAGCCCAGTCATGAAGGAACATTGCAGAGGGCATCAAAAGCATTTTCCTTACATTGAGGGACATGCCCCAGTCACTGAGAGACCGGGCCCACTCACTGAATGACATGTCCCAGTCACAGAGCACCATGGCTGAAGGCATTGCCAACATGGCTCAGTCAATGGCGGGCCTCGAGGACTGGCACCGCCAGATGTGTTGAGACCTCTGGAATGCACTCCAACTTCCCTTTCATCCCTTTAAATAGCCCAGAGGCCAGCGAGCACCCTGAGGAAGGAGGAAGCGATGGATCCTATCCCGGGGCCTCTTGGAAGTCTCCAGCCCTTTTGAATTGCTCTCCTCCTGACACTGGCGCACCTCATTGGCAGTGGGCAGAACAGGTTGACACGTTGTCACCTATGACACCTGAAAATTGGCCAGGCTTCCTCCAGGTCCAAACCCTCCATGTGGTGTCCGACAAGGGCATCATAGGCCAGAAGGCATGAAGTCTCCAGTTCTGATGTGCATTCTGGGGGTGTCACTGAAAAGGAATGGGAGACCACATGTGTTGGAAGATATCAGAGGGATGGGGAGACTTAATGCAAATATGCATTATTAAACACATTCACTCTACTATTTACTCTAATTGCTTTTCCATGGGTGGAGGAGTTTGGGGGAGGGGGGCATTCGGGCTGGGGCTGAGGGGGGTGGATCACTCACATCGGTCCTCTGATCTTACCACAGGCCCTCGAGCCTCACCCAGAGGTGCAAGGCCATGAATGCACCAATGTGAGACACCCTGGTTATGTGGTTATGACAGCATCCCCAGTTAATGAGACCAAACCTCACTACCTCTCCCATGTTCCCTCATCTCCAAAACAACATGGCCCAGAAGTAAGTGCCCCCATCGCACACCTCAGGATGAGCCAGTTGGTCAGTGCTATGCCATCAAGAAAATAGGCAACAGACTTTCTCAGGTAATGAGGAGCACCAGAGCTCACCTCACAGTGAGACACCATCATCCTCTGTCCCACAGGAGAGACCCGCTAACACTGCCAATCCAGGCCTATCACCCTGATGTGATGTTAAGATGACCCTTTGTGTGGGAGTACAGGTCATGCGAAGGGGAAAACGGTTAAAGGGAAGGTGGATGGGAACAAGGGTGTTGGGGAAGAGGGGGTTAAAGGTAATGGGAAGGCATGATTGTAGGTCAAGGTGATGGTGATAGAGCTGCTGTATTATGGGTCTCCCAGTCGTCGAATCTGGACTCAATGAGGTTCTCCTCCATCATTTTGCACCGCTGCAGCTCCAAGTTGTGCAGCACGCAGCAGGCCAGCATGATCCATGAGACTTTCGTGGGGCTATATTGTAGATCCCCCCAGAGCAGCCCAGAGTGCAGAACCACATCTTGAGCAGCCCAATGCACCGCTCAATGATGATCCTGGTTTCTGAGTGATCTTCATTGTAACGGTTCTGCACCTCAGTTTGGGGCCTCTGCACAGGAGTCGTAGCTGTGACCTCAGCAGGTATGTTATGTCACCCATTAGCCAACCCCTCATCGGAGGCAGCACCTCAAATACATCGGGTACCTCAGAATGCGCCAGGATGAATGCGCCATGCACTCTGCCTAGATAGCATGAATATACTTGCATGACGTGATGATCGCACACCAACTGTGTTCAGGGAATGGAACCCTTTCCTATTAATGAAGGGCATCCTCTGTTGAATGGTACTCATTGGGCGACATGTGTGCAATTGATCGCCCCCTGGAGCTGAGGAATGCCAGCGATGGCAGCGAATCCTGAAGCCCGGGCATTCTGTTGAGCTTGATCCAGGTGAAAGGTGATGTAGTCCGATGCCCAGGTGCATAGTACAGATGTTTGGGAGACCCCGCATGGGTACCCACATGAGTCCTGGAAAGAGCCAGAGGCATAAATGTTTAAGACAGCCGTTGGCTTGATGGTCACCAGGACCAGGTGTCCTCCTTCTCTTCTTGGTGCCAGGTCTGCGGGAACCTGGCACAGGTGCTTTGTGAAACTGGAATCTCTGTTGACACATGGGGCTGGAATCTCCGCCGGCGGGATCCTCCATTTTGCCGGCAGCTCACTCACACCCGCGGAAAATTCAGGGGCGACATTCTCCGACCCCCCGCCAGGTCGGAGAATCGCCGGGGGCTGGCGTGAATCCCGTCCCCGCCGGTTGCCGAAGTCTCCGGCACCGGATATTCGGCGGGGGCGGAAATCGCGGCGCGCCGGTTGGCGGGCCCCCCCCGCTCGATTCTCCGGCCCGGATGGGCCGAAGTCCCGCCGCTAAAATGCCTGTCCCGCCGGCGTAAATTAAACCACCTACCTTACCGGCGGGACAAGGCAGCGCGGGCGGGCTCCGGGATCCTGCGAGGGGTGCGGGGCGATCTGGCCCTGGGGGGTGCCCCCACGGTGGCCTGGCCCGCGATCGGGGCCCACCGATCCGCGGGCGGGCCTGTGCCGTGGGGGGCACTCTTTCCCTTCCGCCTCCGCCACGGTCTCCACCATGGCGGAGGCGGAGGAGACTCCCTCCACTGCACATGTGCGGGAATGCTGTCAGCGGCCGCTGACGCTCCCGCGCATGCGCCGCCCGGAGATGTCATTTCCGCGCATGCGCCGCCCGGAGATGTCATTTCCGCGCCAGCTGGCGGGGCACCAAAGGCCTTTTCCGCCAGCTGGCGGGGCGGAAATTCGTCCGCCGCCGACCTAGCCCCTCAATGTTGGGGCTCGGCCCCCAAAGATGCGGAGCATTCCACACCTTTGGGGCGGCGTGATGCCCGTCTGATTTGCGCCGTTTTGGGCGCCAGTCGGCGGACATCGCGCCGTTTCTGGAGAATTTCGCCCCAGATCTTTCCAAAATGCATAACCTCACATTTACCTGTGCTGAAATCCATCTCAGCAATCGCCTTGCTATTAACGTTTTCACACTCTCATGATCAAGATTTTACTACGAAAGCAATCTTTTACTCCATCTGAAGAATGATGTTTGCTGTTGCAAAATGCAAATCCAGTTGAATCAAAAAATGTATCCAATTGCTTTGCAGCATCCTGATCTCACCTGTGTCAATGTTGAACCGTGCCTGCCTGTAAGACATTATCACATAAATAACTTCAGAGTTTCATTGCTTTTATTCAGCACTATTAACATAGCATTGCATACCACCTGCCCTACAAAACATTTAACCGTGTTTTAATTTGAAGGTGTCATTGTTTTTTGCTTGGAACCTCCAGAGTTGTAAATGACTTATTGCAAGATCCATGCCGAACATTTTATTTGCTAGATTCAGCTAAATTGTGACACACAAGGATATGAGAAGAATAATGAGTCAATTATAAGCAAAAACACAAACTACTGGACAATCTCAGCAGACCTGACACCAGCTGTGGAGAGAGAAGGGAGCTAACGGTTCGAGTCTGGGTGACTCTTTGTCAAAGCTGGAGAGAACTGGAAATAGGGTCAGGTTTATACTGTTGCAGGGGTCAACTTGTCAGGTTTGACCATAATTTATATACTGTTGACCCTATTTCCAGTTCTCTCCAGCTTCTCTCTCCACAGATGCTGGCAGACCTGCTGAGATTGTCCAGTATTTTCAGGTTTTTTTTCAGATTCCAGCACCTGCAGTAATTTGCTTTTATCTTATTATAATGAGCCTGGTATGTTCAGCGTCAAAATGCTCGTGCAAAACTTCAGGTCACAAGTTTTACTTAAAGATTATGAAATTTGGGGCAGCACGCAGGCACAGTGGTTAGCATTGCTGTCACAAGGCGCCGAGGTCCCAGGTTCAATCCCGGCTCTGGGACACTGTCCGTGTGGAGTTTGCACATTCTCCCCGTGTTTGTGTGGGTTTCGCCCCCAAAACCCAAAGGTGTGCAGGGTAGGTGGATTGGTCACGCTAAATTGCCCCTTAATTGTAAAAAAAATAATTGGGTACTCTAATGTATAAAAAAAGAAGAAAAAAGATTATGAGATTTGTGCACTTCAACATTAGAAAGGTCACTATTTGCACATAGCTTCACCATAAGCTATGGCACGTGGGGCAGCACAGTAGCATTGTGGCTAGCACAATTGCTTAACAGCTCCAGGGTCCAGGTTCGATTCCGGCTTGGGTCACTGTCTGTGCGGAGTCTGCACATCCTCCCCGTGTGAGTGTGGGTTTCCTCCGGGTGCTCCGGTTTCCTCCCACAGTCCAAAGATGTGCAGGTTAGGTAGATTGGCCATGATAAATTGCCCTTAGTGTCCAAAATTGCCCTTAGTGTTGAGTGGGGTTACTGGGTTATGGGGATAGGGTGGAGGTGTGGACCTTGGGTAGGGTGCTCTTTCCAAGAGCCGGTGCAGACTCGATGGGCCAAATGGCCTCCTTCTGCACTGTAAATTCTATAAATCCTTTTTTCAATGATTTGGAGATGCCGCCTTTGGACTGGGGTGAGCACAGTTAGAAGTCGTACAACACCAGGTTTTTCAATGGCAGAGCGAATAAATTGCAAATATATATCAGTAAACCTATACATACTAAAATGCCACTGCCATTGGCTTCAAATGTAGATGAGAGAGATGGGAACTTGACAGGCGTTCACAGTCTGGATAATGTCTTTTGTTTTACTGACAGACTGAATTACCTCAAGAGGCTGGCAAACCAGTCATGAAAGTGTCGCCCATGCTTGTCTGGAAATGAAATTTGAAGCAACCTGTCGTCAGACACGACTAAAGTGAAAATGACACGATCAAAATCTGGAATGTATTGAGAAATAGGAGCAAGAGACAGAGAGAATAAATAGGGAAACAAGACACACTTGATAAGGGGATACGTTGGTAATGTAACCATGGGGCGTCCATAGATAATCCCTTAGATTATTCAAATCCTCAGTTAATTTTGAATTAAAGTCCATTGTCTCATTTTCAACTTGAAGTTATCCTTTGTGGAACTGGAAATCAGCAAGCCAGAAGCACAGCTGTTAGTAGCTTTGTATTTTACAAAGAAAACACGCTTTGCTGATAACTGTGGTTATGAATAATTTGTATTTAAGTGGGAATCCAATAATAATCTGATTTATCAAAATATCTAGCCAAGGAAATGGTTGCTTTGATAAGCAGTGTACACTCATTGTCATTTTAATCTAATCATTGGTTTGAGATTTACTCATGGCCTAGCTATGGTTTTTGCTTAGAAATCTACCTTAACCGCTTTTGCCTCTGTGCCGAATAATGAGAAGTATGGCTGGATGAGGATTAATCGGATTGTAATTCTTGAGTGCTGAAGATATTGACTTAAAAATATGCGGAGGTACGATTTTACCATAAGATCATTAAAAGTACATTTTTAGAAGCAAAACATAAATGTGTTTTGATGCTGCAACTTAACTCCCCGGGTAGCAGTTTCACACTAATTCCGGTTTATGGCTCATAACCATTCTGCTGACCTCCTCAAAACACATTCCTTGCATGGGCCAGTGGTAAATTGTGCATATTAAATGAGTTTCAACTTAATGTTCTATTAAAACAGTAGGGTCCCAGGAGCAGTCTTTGTACTTAATAACATCAAATCATGTTCTCTCAGCTAAGTTTTCAGTTAGCCTTCCCGATGCGGTGAAGCAAATCCCTTGCAATGAAGTGTCCCTTAAATTGGGAAATAACCTTGATTGAGAACCATAAAACTAATGTAACATTGCTTTAATCACACACACACCCTCCCCCACCCCGCTCCTCCTTGCAGAGGTACCAAACCTAATAAAGTGAATGCTTAAGATGTACTACATAACCTACTTGGGGTTTGATATTTTCCATCTAATTTACTGAACGCAGTTATTTGTGAAGCACCTGGCAACATAATGATAATTACAGCATTTTTCACAACAGTATTAAAGATAGCAAGGTTCTTTTACAATGCCAGCTCAATAGGGGGAACATGGGCGGCATGATAGCACAGTGGTTAGCACTGGTGCTTCACAGCGCAAGGGTCCCAGGTTCGATTCCCGGCTTGGGTCACTGTGTGCGGAGTCTGCACGTTCTCCCTGTGTCTGCATGGGTTTCCTCCGGGTGCTCCGGTTTCCTCCCACAATTCCCGGAAGATGTGCTGTTAGGTAATTTGGACATTCTGAATTCTGCCTCTGTGTACCCGAACAGGCGCCGGAATGTGGCGACTAGGGGCTTTTCACAGTAATTTCATTGCAGTATTTCTGTAAGCCTACTTGTCTGTGCGGAGTCTGCACGTCCTCCCCGTGTGTGCGTGGGTTTCCTCGGGGTGCTCCGGTTTCCTCCCACAGTCCAAAGATGTGCGGGTCAGGTGGATTGGCCACGCTAAATTGCCCATAGTGTCCAAAATTGCCCTTAGTGTTGGGTGGGGTTACTGGGTTATGGGGATAGGGTGGAGGTGTGGACCTTGGGTAGGGTGCTCTTTCCAAGAGCCGGTGCAGACTCGATGGGCCGAATGGCCTCCTTCTGCACTGTAAATTCTATGATTCTATGATTCTTGTGACAATAAAAAAAAAAGATTATAAGCAATACAATTTAATCTATTCATACAAATGGCCATTGAGTCCTCACAATTCTACAATATCGACACTGTCTGGTATCTTTCTGGGCTCCAAGCTAAATTTTGAGAAAGTAAAAATAACATCATTCTACTCGAGTAACTTGTGAAACTTCTGAGCTTGTGGGTAAAATCTTACTTGAATTATATATGAATATCGCTGTGTTGCAGTGATATACAGAACGTTAGTAGATGACATAATAAATCACAAGAAAGAATGATGTTACACCAATAACTCATTTGTATTTTCTGTACGGTGCACTGGTAGCACTCGCTTTGTCTAGATGACAGGCTTCCAAAAACCAACTGAGCAAATATTTGAAAAATAAACATTTAAAATGTGTAATGGAGAAAGGGAAGGGCAACAGGGTTAAAATGGGCCGGGTAAGGGCACAACTGGTTATTTAAACAGGTTACTCTTGTGTTGTGAAATTCTATGATTCGGTTGAAGTCTAGGACAGTTGTGACAACGAAAGTGCTTGCACTGGCTTTCTGTAAAGGCCAAACGTCACTGACGGTGTAGTCAGGTGACAGAATCAGAAGGTATATAGCCTGTCACATGAGAGAATGCTATAGACTGCAGCTTCCTACAGCCAAATGTTTATTTTGCCTCCTCCCATCAGTTGCGAACCCATACCCACGTTGAGTGGAAGTCCATGACATTTTATTCTACTAAGGCTTTATATGGTCATGTGCACTGTCTGCGAATGGACTTAGGCACCAAATACCTACTGACCTGTCTCTTGAATGCACTCAGTGACTGAGCATCCACAGCTCACCGCATCAGCGAATTTCAAAGTTTCATGACCCTTTGTGTGAAGAAATGTCTCTTCACGCCAGTCTAAAGTGGCCAATCCCTTATTCTGAGTCTGTGGCCCTTAATTCTACACCTGCCATCCAGAGGGGACATCACCTCAACATCTACCCTGTCAAGCCCCTTAAGAATTTTATACGTTTCAATGAGATGACCTCTCATTCTGCTTATGTGACTTAGTAAGAAGGCGGCAGATGGAATTTGCGATCAAAGTACAGTAAGCAAGTAAGAATGCAAATTGTACAGCAATCGGCATTGCAAAGAATTAGAGTGTAAGAGTAAAGAACTCCACTGTAATTATATTATATACTGTAATTGCAGGGGCTATTCAGCACAGGGCTAAATCGCTGGCTTTGAAAGCAGACCAAGGCAGGCCAGCAACACGGTTCGATTCCCGTAACAGCCTCCCTGAACAGGCGCCGGAATGTGGCGACTAGGGGCTTTTCACAGTAACTTCATTTGAAGCCTACTTGTGACAATAAGTGATTTTCATTTCATTTCATTTCAATTATATACTGTAATTATATAGGGGCTGGTTTAGCACAGTGGGCTAAAACAGCTGGCTCGTAATGCAGAACAAGGCCAGCAGCGCGGGTTCAATTCCTGTACCGGCCTCCCCGAACAGGCACCGGAATGTGGCGACTGGAGGCTTTTCACAGTAACTTCATTGAAGCCTACTTGTGACAATAAGCGATTATCATTATATATTGGGCCCTGGTGAGACCACACCCAGAGTAATATGTGCAGCTTTCCTTTACGGAGGAAGGATGCACATACTTAGAGGGAGTGCAACAGGCGTTCAGTAAATTGATTCCTGGGATGAGGGGATTTTCTCAGAGGAGAGAATTAATTAACAGTGAGGTTTTCCAACACAACTGGCTCGGTGGATGGTACTCTGAGAGAAGTTGGGACACGTGAAGGTTGGGGAGGTTTGGAGGATTTGAGGTGCCAGAGGTGGAAGCGCTAACTGATTGTCGGTCTCCCTCCTTCTCCAATTCCTTACAGATATACAGAATATGTTTGGTTATGGCGGTCCGCAGAGGATGCCCTTGCGGTGCTGGTGGCAGCCCTGGCGGCCAGATGCTGGAGATGGTGGCAACATCTGTTGTGTTATGTAATTTGGAATAACACAAGCTGCCACTTGATGCAGTTTTGAGTAAAAGATGCTCCAGACATTGAAGTGAGTTCAATGTGTTTTATTGAACTATTAGCAGGGTTCTCAATGAGTTCGACTCTCTGCTAATCTAAATGTAGTAACTCAGTCGAACTGAACCAGCCTTGCTCTAAGCCACGTGCTGGGGTGAGATGCTGAGGATACACCCTGTCTCACTCTGTAGATGTTGGTCTGTGGAAAGAGGCAGGGCGTGAGTGCCTCATCCCTTTTATAGTGAGATGCCACCCCTGAGTGTCCTGACTGCTCATTGGTCGTTTCCTATTCTGTATTCATTCACTGCATGTTTGCATATCATGACAACATAATTGACACAGGCTGGAGGCATCACCCCATGTGCAGGGGGCCGCAGGGTACCCTAAAGACCCAGCTGCCCATCAGGCCGAGGACGAACCCAGATGAGGAAGCCAATGATGGCCCAAGATGTACAGGCGTCATTGATCATTGCAGGAGATGAATAACAGCATGTGCCGCAGGAGACTGCGTCTCAACAAAGAGTGCGGTACCTGTTCTATGTTCCCACGGACATGGCACCCACTGGAGGAGGCTGTGAAGGTCACCGCAGCCCTGAACACCTACGTAACCAGATCATTCCAGGGCTTAAGCGGGGACTTGTGCGGCATAACACAAGCTATAGCCTACAAGTGCATCCATGGGGTCACAGATGTCCTGCATACCCGCGCATTAGACTATACTAACTTTGAGCTGAACTAGACCCACCAAGATGCCCAGATTGCTGGATTCTCCGGCATCGCTGGGATGCCTCAGGTCCAGGGGGCAATAGATGGCACACATAGTGCCCTTCATTAACAGGAAAGGGTTCCACTCCCTGAATGCTCAACTCATGTGCAACCAGTGCCTCTGGATCAGGCATAGTGTGCATGCTTCCCAGGGAGTGTGCATGACAGCTACATCCTGGGAAATTCAGAGATCTCTGGCATCTTCAAGGACCACCCCAGGATAACAGGTTGACTCTTGGGAGATAAGGGGTACCCGCCGAGGTCCTGGCGGATGATGCCAGCACGGAGGCTGCAGACCGAAGCGGAGATGCGATATAGCGAGATCCATGTTATGACCCGTGCTGTCAATGAACAATGCATCAGGCTGCTCGAAATGCTGTTCTGAGGCTTGGACTGCTTTGGTGGTGCACTGAAGTATACCCACCAGAGGGTCTCCCGCTTTGTGGTGGTCTGCTGTGCCCTCCGCAGCCAGGCACGGGTGTGGGGCGACATGCTGGAGGAGGAGGAGGAGGAAGGACATGCGGCATCATCACCTGAGGAGGAGCCGGATATTAGGGTTGGAGTATGAACCCAGGGAGGAGCTGCAAGAGGTTCTGGAGAATGGAGGACAGGCAGGGGCAGGATCTGGCATGCCCGAAGGACCATGGAGGCCCTCATCCTGGCCTGATTCCCATAAGACGAGACTTTGTCCGTCAGCCCAGCCCTCCCATGCCTCTTCCCCCCAATCCCCCCTCTCCCACCAAGCACCCCTCCCCAATCCCTCCTTCCCCATCAATCTCTCCAGTCCCTCCCCAATCCCTCCTTCTTCGACCCCCTTCCCCCAATCCCTCTCTCCCCCATTCCCCTCCTTGCCACCCATTTTCCTCATTCTCCCCCTTCACCGATGCTCCCACCCCTCCCCCATACCTGCCTCACCACCTGACTACACTGTTCCACCCTCCCAGGGTCTGTGTAACATTACCTCAGGGTGATGGACTTGTGTCAGCACTGTCAGCGGTTCAATAAAGAAGACAGGAGAGTGATGATAACGCGCTGTGCTGTTAGCTCTGCTGTCAATCAGCTTATGCCAAAATCTCACTCCTGTCTTTCTGCTTTTTAGGTTTAGATTTATTGTCACGTGTTACGACGTACAGTGAAAAGTATTATCCTGCGTACAGTTCAGGCACATTGTTCCATACATAAAAAAACATAGGACAAACGATAAAAACACGCTGACAGCATACTCATACCCATCCTTTGAACGGTGTCTGTACCGGGGGTATTTGATCTTGGACCACAGTGCCCGGGAGATGGGGGAGCCGAGGGCAATAGGGGGTGGGGGTGCAGGGAGGCCCACTGTGAAGATTAACGTGACAGAGGCTTCACATGTATCAGCTGTAACATGTATTAATTGTTAACATTTGACATTTCCATTTCCCCTAGCTATAACATAGAACCTAGAACATACAGTGCAGAAGGGGGTCATTTGGCCCATCGAGTCTGCACCGACCCATTTAAGCCCTCACTTCCACCCCATCCCCGTAACCCAATAACCCCTCCTTGGTCACTAAGGGCAATTTATCATGGCCAATCCACCTAACCTGCACATCTTTGGACTGTGGGAGGAAACCGGAGCACCCGGAGGAAACCCACGTAGACACGGGGAGAACGTGCAAACTCTGCACAGACAGTGACCCAGCGGGGAATCGAACCTGGGACCCTGGCGCTGTGAAGCTACAGTGTTATCTACTTGTGCTACCCTGCTGCCCATAATCTCTGTGACCTCTGGCTCTGCCAGTCCTGGAGGCTCCCCATTGTCTGCACCATGGTGTCTACGCCCTCAGCAATGCTCCTCTGTGACTGAGTCACACTCTGGAGTGCCTTAGCAATGTCCACCTGCATCTGGGACATGTCCATCATCAACAGACATAATGTTGAGGCCCTCAATCATGGTCTTCACAGACTGAGCCATTCCTTGGCACCACCACTCAAGATGCTCCTGGTTTTAACCTGCAGTCGCCACCCTAGCATTGTTGGCCTTGATGCCACGTATTTTCAGGATCATCTCCTGCATCTGTAGCCTTTGGGATTTCCCCAATCGGCTATGCGCTCGCTGGAATGTCACTGACATCCCTTCCTGAATCTCATGGCTATGTCCTATCATCTGCATCAGCTCTGTGAGAACCGTGTCCAGAGGCTCGGCAGCTGACTGGGACTCTGCTGAGTCATGGATCAAGCAGACCTCCGACAGTTGACTCCCTTGGATATCCCTGCCTCCACCTGATGCGCATCAGCAACTGTGTGGTGCTCACCAGATTGTGCCCAAGAAGGCTGCCCACTAATGTCGCCCACCAAGGTGTGTGTGTGTATGTGCTGGTGGAAGGTGGGTGTGATAACTGTGATGTCTCGATAGTGGCCTCCTCGGAGCTCTCTTCCAAGGTGGTTTTGTGGGTGTTGCGGGGTAGAACTCTGGCCCCATCAGATGGAGATCCTGCGAGACAATGGACATGTGGTCAGTGAGAGGGGAGGATCATTTTGTCTGATATGAACAACTCACTTGAGACAGGTCATCTGGGTGAAGGGGCCAGTGCATCCTCACCTCCGTGCCGCAGGCCAATCTCACTGTTAATGACTGCTCTCTACTCACTCAACCCTGCGATTTCCAGGGCCCATTTCTCATAGGGGGATGAAGACTCAAATTTCTGGTCCTCCGCCCCTCATCTTGGCCCTTTCCCACTTCTTATGGGTATCTTCTCCTGCGGGGACAAAGAGATGGTATATGAGCTGCACACTTGATGGGTCGGGGGAGTCTATAGCAGGTGGCATATGTGGGCACTGCATTTGGACATGAAGGGGTTCTGCTGGTGGGTGCCAGTGGTTTCTGAGGAGAAAGCAGGAAGATCGGATGTAGGGAGGGTGCGAGGTGTCAGCCAGTGATTTGAGGAGAGAGGGGTGGGTGGGAATTTGAGGGGTGGCAGGCGGAATTGTTGCCAGGAGAGAGCTGGTAACTTAACCTTGCAGCTCGGTGGAAGTGGTTGGCTTTCTTCCCACAGTGGATGGCGGCCCTCTTGTCATGTTGCCTGTACTGACAGCCGCTGCTGCTGCCTCTCAGGCGGGAGTGGTGATCCTGCTGCTGGTCCTCCAACTCCCTCGGGGCAGGGTGAGGGGTGTGAATTGGATGTCCCATTTCTCATCCACAGCGTCAAGAAGCCTGGCCAGGTCGGCACCCCCAAAACGAGGTCTGCCCGCTGCCGTGCTTGTGCGTTGACTGGAGTGAGTGGTGAGGGAGCGTTTAATAGCAGCTCCCCTTGTCAGCAGCTAGACTGGCAAATCAGACGGTGAGACAGCCAGTAATGGCAAGAAGCTTGTGGGGACTCAGTTCCGGCACTAAGTGCGGCCAATGTGGCCGTCGAGAAACACTCCGCCAATCGCGCCCAAATGACACTTAGCTATCGTTAAATTGCACCCAGTATGTTTAGACCGCATCAACAGTCAGATAATTAGGATGCCATTCAAAGCATCCCTTTGGAATAGGTATTTCAGCACTGCATTCATCAATTCTCATCCCTAATATTCAGCTCCAGCTGGAGCATCTTCCTCAATCTTTAACATACCTCAGCAATCTTGTGTACTTGACAAAATGACTGTTGCCAGATTAAAATAATTGCATTTTAACTAACCGTGAAATCCAGTTTACTGCAGAGAGAGTACCTTGGGAGAGTGGAGGAGGCTGGAAGGCAACACTGGCAGGCAAGAAGAGCATATAAATCTTGTGATGAACTCAGAAAGGCATCTATCATTCTTTAATAGGCAATTCAGGGAAGATAGTTAACATTTCTTTACAAAGAAATAACTTCTCCTGAGCTGAAATTCCTTTGATTCTATAAAGGTTGAGGAAATGGGTTTGGAGTAAATTGATTTAGTAGAAGGGAAGAGATGGATCAACAGAACAGCTGACTCTTGTGTTCCAATTTCTGTCATTCTATTGCAATGCCTAATAGTTTGCCAGTCTGAGAAACAGTCAGTTACTTTGCAAGGCTACCTGTCTGCTCAGTAAAAACCTCTCCTTAATTCAATCTATTCACGATTTAGAAAAGTGAGAAAGGAAATAAATAATCTGTCGAAGTCCTCAGCCATTGTCAAACGAGCCATTTTGCTTGTTGATTTAATTTTTCAAAAGAATAACGATTCAAATACAGAGTATTTTTTTTAAAATGGGTGAGATTAATGGGGAGGGGTCAGAATATAAGGGGTTGGATTTTGAAACTGTTCAAGAGGCACAAAAACTGGTGTCACAGACAAAAATGAAAATCAAGGGGCTGCATTCTCCGTTCCTGAGAGTAAGTGTTGACGGCGGGGCAGGATTCTTGGAGTTCCAGGACAGCAAAACTGGTGGCGCATCCGGACCCATTCAGCAACTGTTGAGGGGCTAGCACTGGCATCACGGGGAACACAATCGATTCCAATGAGAAACGGTGCCATATTCGCCGGATTCACGATTGGCACTCAGGAGGCTGACAAATTGCAGGCACATATATACACTTCACTCTCCACACACACCTTCCCAGACAACAAGATGTCACCTGTTGCGCTGGAACATGCCCATCCAGCTGATGGGTCAGCCCACCTTCTGGCGCCCCCCCCCCCCCCACCCCCCCCCCCCCTCTCCCCCCCCCCCCCCCCCCCCCCACCCCCCCACCCCCGCTACTTCCCCCAGCACTGGTAGAAGATCCCCGGCCAGTGGCATCACAGTCTCTCCCTCATCAGCCACGATGCCAGTCGGAGGCAGAGAATCACGGAGGCCCCGGAGAAAACCGGGTCAGGCCTGCTAATGATATGCAAACAGTGTTTATCATATGTTCCGGAATGCATTGGTGCCGCTGTCCAAGCGATGGAGGATTGCGATTTGGCGTAAAATCGGCACCCGTCGCAATTTCGGCATCAGAACCGACTCTCCACCCAATCGCATTTCCTAAATTCGGCATCGGCCTACGGTGAATCATGTCCAGGTTGTTTCCAGAATGGACTGCCCATCCACAATGCTAATTTTATGTCAAGGCAAAAGAACAAAGAACAAAGAACAATACAACACAGGAACAGGCCCTTCGGCCCTCCAAGCCCGCACCAGTCACGATACCAACCTTTGCCGAAACCCTCAGCACTTCCTTGTGCCGTATCCCTCTGTACCCATCTTATCCATGTGTTTGTCAACATGCTTTTTGAATGCCGTTAATGTATCTACTTCCACAACTTCCAGGCACTCAAAGAACAAAGAAAATTACAGCACAGGAACAGGCCCTTCGGCCCTCCCAGCCTGCACCGATCCAGATCCTTTATCTAAACCTGTCTTCTATTTTCCAAGGATCTACTTCCCTCTGTTCCCCGCCCGTTCATATATCTGTCTAAATGCATCTTAAATGATGCTATCGTGCCCGCCTCTACCACCTCCGCTGGCAAAGCGTTCCAGGCACCCATCACCATCTGCGAAAAGACTTTCAACGCACATCTCCCTTTAACTTTCCCCCTCTCACCTTGAAATCGTGACCCCCTTGTAATTGACACCCCCACTCTTGGAAAAAGCTTGTTGCTATCCACCCTGTCCATACCTCTCAGAATTTTGTCGACCTCAATCAGGTCCCCCCTCAACCTCCGTCTTTCCAACGAAAACAATCCTAATCTACTCAACCTTTCTTCATAGCTAGCACCCTCCATACCAGGCAACATCCTGGTGAACCTCCTCTGCACCCTCTCTAAAGCATCCACATCCTTCTGATAATGTGGCGACCAGAACTGCACGCAATATTCCAAATGTGACCTAACCAAAGTCCTACACAACTGTAACATGACCTGCCGACTCTTGTACTCAATACCCTGTACGATGAAGGCAAGCATGCTTTATGCCTTCTTGACCACTCTATCGACCTGCGTTGCCACCTTCAGGGTACAATGGACGTGAACTCCCAGATCTCTCTGTACATCAATTTTTCCCCAGGACTCTTCCATTGACCGTATAGACCGCTCTTGAATTAGATCTTCCAAAATGCATCATTGGAGGTCTACTTCATTGGGCTGCATTTTACAGAGCAGATGGTTGTGGGGGGTGTTGGGCGGCAGAATGATCATCCCACCCCCACCCCCCCAAATGGAAAGTCAGCCGGCAGCTGAAACGCTGCAAAGTAGACCGCCCACTCCCATTTCAGGCTGGGGCTGGGCTAAACAGGCTGATAATGGCATGTCCCACCTTCAAGAGCTGCGTTTGCCAATCTTATTGGCCAGCAGTCTAGGCAGTGCCAGTGTTGAGTAGTGGGTTCTGCATGGACTGCAGGAAGGATCATTAAAGAGAGCGATGGCTGCCATAGAAAAATAAGTCCCCTGCTTTTGGAGCGGGGAAGGATCTGAGAGCGCAGGGAGGGGGGAAAGATAGTGGGGATGGGCAGTTTCTGGAGGATAGAATGGGGAGCGATATCTTGGGGTTCTGTCCCAATGCACACAGGGCACCCCTTGAGTGAGGTGTCCTCCTCCCCTCTGGGCATTTTTCATCTAGGCCTGTCCACTACTGCCCACCTGCAATGTGAACTATGTTATGACATGGACAACAGCTTATTTGGATCAATAGGCTCGCAAACAAGCCTAATTGACCTCATTATTAATTTAAAATGTTCACCTGGAGTTTAGGGTGGGAAGGTGGTGGGCTCACCACCTGACATATTTTAACTTGCCCCTGCAGCATAACACGCCCCTGTATCTATTCTAGCTTTGACCAATTCAATTTGTCTGGTCTTTGTTTTTGTTATCTATGGAAACAAATCTTTAAGAATACAAACAAATTTTGGCCAAACTGAATTAGAGTAGTTTTTATGAAATGTTCCCTTCTGAAATGTTCAATCGTCTGTTCTCTCCACTCTTGTTGACTTACCTGCTGAGTTTTCCAGCATATTCTATTTTTCTTTCAGGTTTCCAGTGTCTGTAGTTTATTGTTTTTCGCTGCATTGCAGTAGGTTAGCCCAGATGAAGAGGCGAAATGTCCTCCCTCTGTGCTGTAATTTCAGTAACTGCGATTTTATGCAGTTGTGTAACCTGTGGTGCATATAATGAACCATGTTCCACCTATTGTTCGTTGATATGATACTGAGAACATACATTCAGCACTCTGTGTGAATCAAATAAAATAAGGATACATCTAATAAGGCCAAGGAAGATCAAGTAACCATAAAATTGATGACTCCTATGACTCTAACATTAGCAGAACTAAGGACCCTCTAATTCCACAGCAAGAATTTCACATATCTTAGTAATTAAATCTCGAGTGAGCCTTAGCTTTCAATGCATTTGCCTTCAGATAAGGAATGTCGTTTATTTTAGACATGTATAACCATTTACAAGAAGATGACCTTCTCTATGTTGTCCTTTGTTGAGTTCTCTAATTTTTCATTCCTCGTGTATCTCTTATTCTTCCATAAAAGTGCCCTGAAACCCCATTAATCTTGCCCGATTTTTAATGTAGTTTAGGTAAAGGATTTAAAATAACGATTTAAACTTGTCATCGATGTGGAAACTGACTGAAGTAATTGTGTTACTATATGACAAATATAATTGTATTTATGATAGCCAGATGATGTTGATAATAATTGTCCCACTTGGTGTATTACATCAGTGTCATTTACCACTTCATTTGTGTTAGGATATGCAGAATGGTATGAATAGTGCTCAAAATAAGCATGGACGGGATTCTCTGTCCCCCGACGCTGAATCCTTTTTGACGCCGAAATCGGGTGCGGCACCTGTTTGTCGCAGGTTTTGTGTGGTCCGCCCCCTCCGAAATGACGACATTGCGGCGGGCGGAGCATTAAGGCCTTCCCCTAATGCTTCGCCCCCGATTAGCCGAGTTTACGACGGCGTGGTTCACTCATGGTCTCAGTTGTGCGGGAACCCGGCATGAACGTCTGAGGATCCTGGGATTATAATCATTGGAGTTTAGGAGGTTGAAGGGAGATCTAATATAAACTTACAAGATAATGAATGGCTTAGATAGGGTGGACGTAGGGAAATTGTTTCCATTAGCAGGGGAGACTAGGACCCGGGGGCACAGCCTTAGAATAAAAGGGAGTCACTTTAGAACAGAGATGAGGAGAAATTTCTTCAGCCAGAGAGTGGTGGGTCTGTGGAATTCATTGCCACAGAGGGCGGTGGAGGCCGGGACGTTGAGTGTCTTTAAGACAGAAGTTGATAAATTCTTGATTTCTCGAGGAATTAAGGGCTATGGAGAGAGAGTGGGTAAATGGAGTTGAAATCAGCCATAATTGAATGGTAGAGTGGACTCGATGGGCCGAATGGCCTTACTTACGCTCCTATGTCTTATGGTGTCTGCGGCCTGTGTCCAGCGCCGCCACAGTCGGGTGGGAGCCGTGCTGCTGGCCGAGGAGGCTTCCACAAAGGATGGGGGGACTGGTTGGGGGTGGCCAGGGGGGTTGCCAGAGGGTGGCCAGGGGGGCACTATCTGGCAGGTCGGGTCCGTGCATGGCCGCCGCCATTTTATACACCACCCAAGGCTGCAAGTTGGCTTTCCGACCTGGCGGAATTTCTCAGGCTGGAGAAAATAAAATTCACCATCCGCAGATCAGAAGAAGGCTTCTATAGGGCGTGGAAGTTGTTCACCAACTTGTTTCATGTCCAATGACGAGCTAAGGCCCTAACCAAATTGTACATAAACGCCTCTAAGTATGTGTCTCGGCCATATTGGGGAATGTAAAATATGTATGCCGGTTAAAGGGGGATCACGGCCACAGTTGTTGTTATGAAGATGCTCACTTGTAAATATACGTGTTGGTTTTTGCACTTTTTTTTCTGATAATGTGTAGTTTATAATTTGTTGGATATAAAATATGAAAACTCCAAAAAATGCAACTTAAACATAGTATCAAACTTGTCTTACTATTTAGCTGTTCCATTATATCAGGATTATCTAAACATTAGTCAACAACCAGATGTGACTCCCGTGGAATTTAGTTTTGGCTCATTGCTCTTTTACCAGTAATAAAGAGTGAGTACTGGATACTGTAATTTAGCATGTGATCTCTATACTCACATTGCACATCATTTGTATGTGTATTTCAACCTTTTGCACCTCTGTAGCATGGTAAAATGAGAAGCAGATATGTTTGATTGATATTTATTGTCACGTACTGAAGTACAGTGAAAAGTATTTTTCTGCAGGCAAGGGAACGTACACAGTACGTACATAGTAGACAAAAGAATAATAGATAGAGTACGGTGACAAATGATACATCAACAAATAATGATTGGTTACAGTGCAGAACAAGGGCCAAAAGAAGAGCAGCATATGGCGTCGTGAAGAGTGTTCTTACACGGAACAGATCAGTCCGAGGGAGAGTAGTTGTGGAGTCTAGTACCTGTGGGGAAGAATCTGTGAGATTTTTGGGTCATTGTGCATGCTTTACTTCCTTGGTCACTGCTTAGATGTCATCTGTTAAAAACATATTTAATACAGATGAAAATTCCAAACAAAACACCATGGAAACAATGTATGGAGATGGATGGAAGGCATCTTCATGGTCAGCAGAAGAAAGCAACTGAACCAATAATGAGCAGGTCCAACAGGGAATGTCCTGCCAAAGGAAACACTGTATCCAACTGGGTCCTGACGCCATGTTGCAAGTATAGGAATGGATGTACTTCTGTAGAGTGTCACTGTGATTGGTCTCATGGTGAGAGCAAATCAACTGAAAGATAAGAAACAGGCTAGCGAAAACCAAAATGCAGAAGTTGTGAAATGTCAGCTCGGAGCATATGGATGTCAGAGCAGACCAGAATCTAGATTCGGGCAGCATGGTAGCACAAGTGGCTAGCACTGTGGCTTCACAGCACCAGGGTCCCAGGTTCGATTCCCTGCTGGGTCACTGTCTGTGCAGTCTGCACGTTCTCCCTGTGTCTGCGTGGGTTTCCTCCGGGTGGTCCAGTTTCCTCCCACAGTCTAAAGACGTGCAGGTTAGGTGGATTGGCCATGATAAATTGCCCTTAGTGTCCAAAAAAGGTTAGATGGGGTTATTGGGTTCTGGGAATAGGGTGGAAGTGAGGGCTTAAGTGGGTCGGTGCAGACTCGATGGGCCGAATGGCCTCCTTCTGCATGGTATGTTCTATGTTCTATGTTCTAAGCTGGAAGATGGTCCAAGCCAAAAGAGCTGAGCAATTTCAAACAAAGAACGAGATGCAAATACTGCAGAGCACAGTACGCACAGGATCAGAAGAATTGCTCTGCATGGGGAAAACAGTGTTTTAACCTCAAGAAGCACAACCATTTTGCACCCAAGTGCTTGGCCAGACAAAAGCAAAACAAGCCTATACAGATAGCCACTGGAGAAATTCCAGCAGACGAGTCTGATGCAGAACAATACACGATATATCAGGTTGGTTCAGTCAAGTACACTGATTGTTACAAGGAGGACCAAAGAGGGAAAGTATCAAGTGAACAGGAAGTTTCAGATAGACACTGGTGCGCTGTGTAACATAATGACTTTCACAGATCTGTGTGAACTGGCTCAACATGACAATCCAAAAATGAAGCCCTCGAACGTAGGATTGAGGCTCTCTGATGGCAAAATACTCATACCGAGTGTAAATTAGTTGACAGCCCAATGCAATGGCAGATAGGAAGATTGTATTGTATTTGTTTATTGTCACGTGTACCAAGATACAGTAAAACGTATTTTTCTGTGAGCAGCTCAACAGATCATTAAGTGCGTGAAAAGAAAAGAAAAGAAAATACATAATAGGGTAACACAAGGTACACAATTTAACTACATAGACACCGGCATCGCGTGACGCATACAGGGGTGTAATGTTAATTATGTCTGTTCATAAAAGGGTCGTTTAGCAGTCTGGTAACAGCGGGGAAGAAGCTGTTTTTGAGTCTGTTTGTGTGTGTTCTCAGACTTTTATATCTTCTGCCCGATGGAAGAAGTTGGAAAAGTGAGTAAGCCGGGTGGGAGGGGTCTTTGATTATGATGCCTTCTTTTTCCAGGCAGCGGGCGGTGTAGATGGAGTCAATGGATGGGAGGCAGGTTCGTGTGATGGACTTGGCTCTGGTCACGACTCTCTGAAGTTTCTTGCGGTCTTGGGCCGGGCAGTTGCCATGCCAGGCTGTGATGCAGCCAGATAGGATGCTTTCTATGGTGCATCTGTAAAAGTTGGTAAGCGTTAATGTGGACATGCTGAATTTCCTTAGTTTCCTGAGGAAGTAAAGGCACTGTTGTGCTTTCTTGGTGGTGGCGTCAACATGGGTGGACCAGGACAAACTTTTAGTGATGTGTACTGTTGCTCTATTAATAATATTGGTGAACCACAAGCCTTCCCTTATATCAATCAAATGACCACACAACCAGTTAGTTAGTTCAAAAGATGGTTTATTTACACACACAAGAGTTATCTCCACATGCAAACACAATATCTACTATGAGTTAAACTACACCTATCAGCCACAATAACCTGTACTTACCTGCAGGGCAACCGGTACTGTGCAAATGGATAAGGCCTTGATCTGGATTTCACTTGGCTGGTTCAAAGAAAGTGGCTCTGTCTCTGCTGGGCTCAGCCGTCAGGTAGCGATCGTTGGTCTTGAACTTGGGTGGCTGTTCCTGCTACGGTTGGGTTGGCACAGGCCGGATCCAAAAGAGAAAGAACACATGGCTGCGCTCTCTTTTATTCCTCTGGGAATCAGTCTGTGGCTGTACCGGTTGCATGATTCTTCCAGCGGAGCGGGCAGAGAGGGGAGCGACGTTTGGAAGGGAGAGTGGAAGGGAAGCTGAGTTTTTAACTTACTTTCTCTGAGCTTTTTTTTTCTCAGAGCAGCAGGAAACCGGAAGTCGGCCGTGGGGAGACCTGGGAAGGTTGTATTACCCAATACATTTGAACGGTGAGGAAACCTGAGACACTACATGTGTAGTGTCACCCTCCCTCCCTCCTCCTCTAACCTAAAAAAAAAGACTCAGTGCTGTGAGCAGGTAAGCTATTTACTTTTTTTTCTTTCTTTTTTACTGGGAGACTAAGTAGAGGTGATGGCAGCTAGGGCAGTGGAATGTTCCCCCTGCAGAATGTTCGAGGTAAGGGAGACCACCGGTGTCCTTGCTGACTTCACCTATGGGAAGTGCAGCCATCTCCAGCTCCTCACAGACCGTGTTAGGGAACTGGAACTGGAACTGGATGAACTGAGGATCATTCAGGAAGCTGAGGGGGTGATAGATAGAAGCTACAGGGACATAGTTACACCTGAGAACAAAGGTAGCTGGGTAACAGTTAGAGGTGGGAAGAGGAGGAAGCAGTCAGTGCAGGGATCCCCTGTGGTCGTTCCTCTCAACAATATGTATACCGCTTTGGATACTGTTGGGGGTGATTACCTAGCAGGGGTAGGCTGCAGTGACCGGGTCTCTGGCACGAGGTCCAGCTCTGGGGCTCAGAAGGGAAGGGGGGAGATTAGGAGAGCACTAGTTGTAGGGGACTCAATAGTTAGAGGTACAGAAGGCAGTTCTGTGGGCACGGACGAGACTCTCAGATGGTTTGTTGCCTCCCAGGTGCCAGGGTCCATGACGTCTCGGATCGTGTCTTTAGGATCCTTAAGGGGGAGGGGGAGCAGCCAGAAGTTGTGGTGCACATTGGTACCAATGACGTTGGTAGGAAAAGGGGTGTGGATGTAATAAACAAGTTTAGGGAGTTAGGCTGGAAGTTAAAAGCCAGGACAGACAGAGTTCTCATCTCATCGGGCAGCACGGTAGCATGGTGGTTAGCACAATTGCTTCACAGCTCCAGGGTCCCAGGTTCGATTCCCGGCTTGGGTCACTGTCTGTGCGGAGTCTGCACGTTCTCCCCGTGTGTGCGTGGGTTTCCTCCGGGTGCTCCGGTTTCCTCCCACAGTCCAAAGATGTGCAGGTTAGGTGGATTAGCCACGCTAAATTGCCCTTACTGTCCAAAATTGCCCTTAGTGTTGGGTGGGGTTACTGGGTTATGGGGATAGGGTGGAGGTGTGGGCTTAGGTAGGGTGCTCTTTCAAAGAGCCGGTGCAGACTCGATGGGCCGAATGGCCTCCTTCTGCACTGTAAATTCTATGATTCTATGATTCTATGATCTCTGGTTTGTTGCCGGTGCCACGTGATAGCGAGGCTAGGAATAGGGAAAGAGTGCAGTTGAACACGTGGCTGCAGCAATCGTGTTGGAGGGAGGGCTTCAGGTATTTGGATAATTGGAGCGCATTCTGGGGAAGGTGGGACCTGTACAAGCAGGATGGGTTGCATCTGAACCAGAGGGGCACTAATATCCTGGGAGGGAGGTTTTCGAGTACTCTTCTTGAGGGTTTAAACTAATTTGGCAGGGGAATGGGAACCGGATTTGTAGTCCAGCAACTAAGGTAGCCGATGTCCAGGACATTAAAGCGTATAGTGAGGCAGTGAGGAGGGTACACTGACAAAGGAGAGTACTTGCAGGCACGGAGATGGATTGAACTTCAACGCAAGAAGCATCAGGAATAAGGTGGGTGAACTTAAGGCATGGATCGGTACTTGGGATTACGATGTTGTGGCCATCACAGAAACTTGGATAGAAGAGGGGCAGAAATAGTTGTTGGAGGTTCCTGGTTCTCGATGTTTATAATAAGATTAGGGAGGGTGGTAAAAGAGGTGGGGGGCTGGCATTGTTAATTAGAGATAGTATAACAGCTGCAGAAAGGCAGTTCGAGGAGGATCTACCGACTGAGATAGTATGGGTTGAAGTCAGAAATAGGAAAGGAGCAGTCACCTTGTTGTGAGTTTTCTATAGGCCGCCTATAGCAGCAGAGATGTGGAGGAACAGATTGGGAAACAGATTTTGGAAAGATGCAGAAGTCACCGGGTAGTAGTCATGGGTGACTTCAACTTCCCAAATATTGAGTGGAAAATAGTTTGGATGGGGTGGTGTTTGTGCAATGTGTCCAGGAAGCTTTTCCAACACAGTATGTAGATTGTCTGACCAGAGGGGAGGCCATATTGGATTTGGTACTTGGTAATAAACCAGGACAAGTGATAGATTTGTTAGTGGGGGAGCATTTTGGAGATAGTGACTACAATTCTGTGACTTTCACTTTAGTAATGGAGAGGGATAGGTACGTGCAACAGGGCAAGGTTTACAATTGGGGGAATGGTAAATACGATGCTGTCAGACAAGAACTGAAGTGCATAAGTTGGGAACATAGGCTTTCAGGGAAGGACACAATTGAAATGTGGAACTTGTTCAAGGAACAGATACTACGTGTCCTTGATATGTATGTCCCAGTCAGGCAGCGAAGAGATGGTTGAGTGAAGGAACCATGGTTGACAAGAGAGGTTGAATGGCTTTTTAAGAGGAAGAAGGAGATTTATGTAAGGCTGAGGAAACAAGGTTCAGACAGGGCGCTGGAGGGATACAAGATAGCCAGGAGGGAACTGAAGAAAGGGATTAGGAGAGCTAAGAGAGGGAATGAAAAATCTTTGGCGGGTAGAATCAAGGAAAACCCCAAGGCCTTTTACACATATGTGAGAAATTTGAGAATGACTAGAGCAAGGGTAGTCCGATCAAGGATAGTAGCGGGAGATTGTGTATTGAGTCTGAAGAGATAGGAGAGGTCTTGAACGAGTACTTTTCTTCAGTATTTACGAATGAGAGGGGCCATATTGTTGGAGAGGACAGTGTGAAACAGACTGGTAAGCTCGAGGAGATACTTGTTAGGAAGGAAGATGTGTTGGGCATTTTGAAAAACTTGAGGATAGACAAGTCCCCCAGGCCTGACAGAATATATCCAAGGATTCTATGGGAAGCAAGAGATGAAATTGCAGAGCTGTTGGCAATGAACTTTTCGTCCTCACTGTCAACAGGGGTGGTACTAGGGGATTGGAGAGTGGCGAATGTCGTGCCCCTGTTCAAAAAAGGGAAGAGGGATAACCCTGGGAATTACAGGCCAGTTGGTCTTACTTCGGTGGTAGGCAAAGTAATGGAAAGGGTACTGAAGGATATGATTTATGAGCATCTGGAAAGACACTGCTTGATTAGGGATAGTCAGCACGGATTTGTGAGGGGTAGGTCTTGCCTCACAAGTCTCATTGAATTCTTTGAGGATGTGACCGAGCACGCAGATGAAGGTAAAGCAGTGGATGTAGTGTACATGGATTTTAGTAAGGCATTTGATAAGGTTCCCTATGGTAGGCTTATGCAGAAAGTAAGGAGGCATGGGATAGTGGGAAATTTGGCCAGTTGGATAACAAACTGGCTAACTGAGAGAAGTCAGAGAGTGGTGGTGGATGACAAATATTCAGCCTGGAGCCCAGTTACCAGTGGTGTACCGCAGGGATCAGTTCTGGGTCTTCTTCTGTTTGTGATTTTCATTAATGACTTGGATGAGGGAGTTGAAGGGTGGGTCAGTAAATTTGCAGACGATACGAAGATTGGTGGAGTTGTGGATAGTGAGGAGGGCTGTTGTCGGCTGCATAGTGTCATAGATAGGATGCAGAGCTGGGCTGAGAAGTGGCAGATGGAGTTTAACCTTGAAAAGTGTGAGGTTGTCCATTTTGGAAGGACAAATATGAATGCGGAATACAAGGTTAACGGTAGGGTTCTTGGCAATGTGGAGGAGCAGAGAGATCTTGGGGTCTATGTTCATAGATCTCTGAAAGTTGCCACTCAAGTGGATAGAGCTGCGAAGAAGGCCAATGGTGTGCTAGCGTTCATTAGCAGATGGATTGAATTTAAGAGCCGTGAGGTGATGATGCAGCTGTACAAAACCTTGGTAAGGCCACATTTGGAGTAGTGTGTGCAGTTCTGGTCGCCTCATTTTAGGAAGGATGAGGAAGCCTTGGAAAAGGTGCAAAGGAGATTTACCAGGATGTTGCCTGGAATGGAGAGTAGGTCTTACGAGGAGAGGTTGAGAGTGCTAGGCCTTTTCTCATTAGAACGGAGAAGGATGAGGGGCGACTTGATAGAGGTTTATAAGATGATCAGGGGAATAGAGTAGACAGTCAGAGACTTTTACCCCGGGTAGAATAAACCATTACAAGGCGACATAAATTTAAGGTGAAAGGTGAAAGATATAGGAGGGATATCAGAGGTAGGTTCTTTACCCAGAGAGTAGTGGGGGCATGGAATGCACTGCCTGTGGAAGTAGTTGAGTCGGAAACATTAGGGACCTTCAAGCGGCTATTAGATAGGTACATAGATTACGGTAGAATGATGGGGTGTAGATTAATTTGTTCTTAATCTAGGACAAAAGTTCGGCACAACATCGTGAGCCGAAGGGCCCGTTCCGTGCTGTATTTTCTATGTTCGATGTTCTATGTTCTTGATTGGAGTTCTATTGTCCTTTGAAAATGGGTCATTAAAATGCAAACGAGCTGGGCTTTCGATCAGGCCTGGTTACCTGTGTTTCAGATACACATAGGCTCTGTATCAGTCGGAGTCCTGGGTTGGCTATAATTCCCATGGTCCTTTGCAGGTGGCCATCTTAGATGGCTACAGTACCCCCCTAGGAATTTGAAGCTGTCAACCATCTCCACCTCGGCCCCGTTGATGCTGACAGGGGTGTGTACAGTACTTTGCTTCCTGAAGTCATTGACCAGCTCTTTAGTTCTGCTGGCATTGAGGGAAAGATTGTTGTCGCTGCACCACTCCACGAGGTTCTTGGATGGGACACAACTGCCACTCAACCCAGCTGGAGCAAGCCTAAAGTTTGGGCTGGAAATGCTAAAAATTCCAGCAGGAAAAGGTGAACAAAAGATCCCAGAGAGAGGAAGACAATATTTAAGTAAACCAAGGGATGGTTGGTGACCAAATCAGTGTAACAAAATGTACATGTCAAAGGTAAATATTCTACAGGAAAATGTTCACATCAGAGCTGAACTCGAAGAGTTGAAGCTGGGTCTATACCTTTGAAAATGCACAATAAACGGAAGTCTTCAATGAACCAAGCTGTGCAAGATCTGACCAAACAAATTTCAGGGATAACACAAAAGTACCAGGAAAGGAGGATGATCCACAATTCCACAGTTGGTAACTCAAAGCAGGAGTTGAAAAAAACTGACCCAGATATACGGGTGCAACCGCAGTCGTATATGCTCAATGAGTGAAGCCATTCCGTCGCAACAATCGGGCAGCCAGGGAAAAGGGATATCACCAGCTGTACACTATACAGAACTCCAATAAATCGCAAAAGTCCACAAGTCCCCAATAACCACAATGGAACAAAAGCAGTCACCAAGGCAACAATGGTAATTGGTAGAACACTGTCCAGATAAAGAACATCACCCAGAAGAAACGTCACTGCGCACACTTTCCATTAAGAGATCTGCTCAGTTTAAGGACTATATGTGCAGTACATGTGCAGAGACTGACTTGTGAATTAAACAGTTGTTAATGTATGAGAATAGTGGGAGTATACTGGGGAGCAGGATCATGCATGCAAAAGTGTATTTTGTTTACAAGGAAAAAGGAGATGTTTGTATCTATAATTCAATATGAAAGGTTTTGAGTTTTGAAATGTAACCAGTCTGAGTGACACATCAGGCTGCCTGTAATCCTGTGACCATTCCATGAATCTGCCTCTGGAGGCAGATATCTTCAGATCAGTTCAACAAAAGCTTCTCACAGAGATACGCTAAAGATGTATTTTACTTGCAATAATCACATTATTGAAGTCAAAATGCCACTCACAATTGCTGACCAAAAATTTAGAAGCTGCACTAAGATGTCAGAACACAAACCTTGATGGGAGAGGAAGACTTAAAAGTTATACATGGCAAGTTAGTCACTGGATTCTGTATAAGTTGTAAATGTAGTGCATGTAGCCAAAATGATGTTGCGGAAACCACATCTGTTCTTAATCAATGATTTCTATTGGACAATACTGGATTATCCACTCAGGTAGGTGGTTGATTATAATTCATTATCACTCAGTGTTACAAATCAGAAGAAAAGTGGCCTTGATCTAAAATCCAATTTGCAGATCACTCTCTGATGGGCTGAATTATTAGTTGAATCATTCCTGAATGCTTCACACCCGAGTGGTTGACTGATGCTCATAGCAATTTAAATGCATATCCCATGTGGACTCTTGGAGGCATCGCACTTGCTAAATTGCAACCTTTTTGAATTAAGTATTAATAAGGTCTTTCACTGACCTCCTAGTTGATAAATACATTGTAGTGCTAATTGCAAATAGCCCTGCACAGGATATTTCTCAGCAATCAGTCAAACGAATGGATCACACGGTGCACGAGGGTGAATGTTAGAAATCTGATACAGCTTCTTTATGTTCATCTTTTAAGCAAATCCGACTTTTAAAAATTGCATGTCATTACTGAAGCAGATAAAAACCTTGGGTTATAAGGCAGAAGATTCCCGTGAACTTTGCCAGCAGAAACCTAAGATAATTCAGAAGCTATTTGTATCCTTTCCCTTACTGACAAAGATGTGATGAAAAGATATGGGGCTACATTACACAATTTCCCGCTGACATAATTAAAGGTGGGGATGGGAATCTTAAAATAAAAAAGGGTGACCAGCTCAGCACTTCCATACACACCACTGACCTGTCCACATATTACAGTGGGTAAGGTATCAGACAGCCTTTTGGGCCCCCCTTAGGCCTATTGAGGTTCTTAAGTGGTTGATTATTGGCAACTTAATGGCTTCATTTTGTCCCACCATTATAATATGAGCCGCTGGGGAAAATAGAAGCAAGGTGGATAGCCCACCAGTTTTCAGATTGCTGTTGGGCAGGATTTGAGGGTACCCACTTTGGTTGGGTGGGACATTGGAGGCACCCCCATTCTCCCCCCTCCCCCACCTTAGTTTTGGGGTTACCCCATATTGATCACATATCTCTTAGTGACGAGATTTTATTGTTACTTAAAGGATTGAAAAATAATTACGACATCAATAAAATTAATCTTTCACAAGGCTTTAGGCATTATAGACCACTGCAATTCTGAAATTTCCAGGATTTATATGGGCACGATTTAGCTTAGGGCATCATGCTTTGGACCAGATGCTGGTTTTGCCAGGATCCTGAGATATTTCAACATACCCTTGTAGGGATAGAAAGAGACCACAAATGAACCTTCCATCTGTCTTTCCTGGGCACATTGAGAGTTCTTGAGCTTCCCCAAGAAAATTCCTTGAATGACCCTGGGATGCAAATCATGACAGGCCCTTTGTGTGGCCTGCTAAATAAGCCATAGAAGCAGAATTAGGCCACGCAGCCCATCGAGTCTGCTCCGCCATTCAATTATGGCTGATATTTTTCTCATCCACATTCTCCTGCCTTCTCCCCATTACCCCTGATCCCATATTAATCTATCTATCTCTGTCTTAAAGCCACTCAGTGATTTAGCCTCCACAGCCTTTTGTGGCAAAGAGTTCCACAGATTCACCACCTTCTGGCTGAAGAAATACCTCCTCAATGACTCAGTTCTTTTGCAAATGAGTGTGTGGATTAACTTTTCCAGTTGGAATAGCTTTAATAGTCACTGAAGAATTCTAAAAAAAAATATGAATGACTCAACTATGCCTGGGGAAGGTAGGTGGGTTGACTGTTGACATGGGCTTGGAGGTAACTGCAGCATGCTCAAGCTGTACATAATCTGGGACAAGGGGCGCGATTCTCTGCTCCCACGCCGTTTCAGAGAATCGCCTGGGTCGCCACATTTTCCTGCGACGCCGGTCCGACGCCCTCCCGCGATTCACGGAAGCGGCCAGATCGGCACAATCGCGCTTTGCACGGCGCGGTCCAGTGAATCGCCCGAGACAGCCAAAATGGCAATTCACCAGTACCCCCGCGATTCTCAGTGCTGGATGGGCCGAGTGGCCTGCCCAAAACGGCAGGTTCCCCCCGGCGCCGTCCACACCTGGTCGCTGCCGGCGGGCGGGAACAGCGCGGGAACGCTGGGGGGGGGGGGGGGTGCGGCCTGCGGGGGGGGGGGGATCCTGCACCGGGGGGGGGGCCTCAAATGGGGTCTGGCCTGCGATCGGTGCCCACCGATCGTCGGGCCGGCCTCTCTGAAGGAGGACCTCCTTTATTCCGCAGCCCCGCAAGATCCGTCGGACATCTTCTTGCGGGGCGGACTCGGGGAGGACGGCAACCACGCATGCGCGGGTGACGCCAGTTATTTGGCGCCGGCTGCGTCAATTATGCGGCACCGCATAAATGACACGGTACCACTCTTAGCCCATTTTCGGGCTCTGAATCGGTCGGGATAGGGGCCGTTTTGCGCCTTCGTGAACCTCAACGGCGTTCACGACGGTGCGAACACTCTGTCTCCATTTCAGAGAATCGGGCCCCTGGTCTCTGCCACTGGGTGGGGTTTCTACATTATTGCGATTAAATGGCGGAATGGAGTGCCAGGAATTGCCATGCCTACATTATCAAATTACAGCGCTGGAAAACAAGCCTAGTGGTTAACACAGTTTCGATATATCTACTCAAATTGGGATTCAGAATGTGCTGTAGCCATGCTGGGGTAGTGCAATTAATCACCGTACAGCATTTATAGTAATTGCTGAAGTGACAAGTACCATAAAATACATTGGAGGGAAGGATGTATTTTCCTTGTTAGCACATAATAAATGACCACTTACGTCACCTATTCTAGCTGAACACCTATGGGATGACCTCTGTGCTTTCCAGCTGGAGAGCAAAATAAAGCTATAAAAGCAGCAGTTGTCAGTGTACATTGATAAATAGATTCCCAGGAAAATGTGTTGTCTGTCACAAGTAAGGCTAGTAAATTTTAATTAAAGGAACTGCACTGTAAGTATATTCATGGTTGACCTGAGAAATGTTTTTTTTTTTATCCATAGATTTTGCTTGAGCAATGCTACTGACATTGCAAATTGAAGAAAGGTCACGTTTATTAAGATTTTGCAGACTGGGATGCCTTCGCTGTGGTTTTTCATTTTGGGCTCAGCTGATAAACGTGTTCTAGATCATTCTGTAAGTGGGGATCTATCGTCCACATTTTTGTTTTCAGCTGCAGGAGATCCAAACAGAAATTCTTGCAGGAAAATATAACAAAAAATTTAAACCATAGGCAGCATGGTGGAACAGTGGCATAGCCCTGCTGCCTCACGGTGCCGAGGTCCCAGGTTCGATCCTGGCTCTGGGTCACATTCTCCCCGTGTTTGCGTGGGTTTCGCCCCCACAACCCAAAGATGTGCAGGGTAGGTGGATTGGCCACGCTAAATTGCCCCTTAATTGGAAAAAAATGAATTGGGGACACTAAATTTATTTTTAAAAATTAAACCAGGCAAAAAGCTCTGCCAATGTTTTGAAAGAGGATTGAGTGGTCAAAGCATTTTTTTTGTCGGCTCAAGTTTTAAAAAAGTTTTTATTATGTGCTGCATATTCCCAATATTCTTCATGAGGTTTGCTGGGTTCGGAGCCCGTGTCCTAGGGGACGGGAGCAGCATATTATCTATACAACTGTTTCTTAACTCTGCTAGCTAAAACTATGTAATGTATCCATAATGATTCTGGATTTCTTCTTTACTCAATAGTGCAGCTTCTACACCCACCGGCAATCGCTATGAGAACTGAAATTAATGACAAGTTTTAAGGACGCGATGCACTGCAGCGATCATCGACTCTCCTGAGGCAGCACCTTTCAAAATGTACAGCCGTCACCCTGTAGAAGGACAAGGGCAGTAGATGCACCATCACCTGGAAGTTCCCTTCCAAGCCACCCACTATCCTGAATTGGAATTATATCACCGTTCCTTCATTGGATCAAAATCTTGAAACTCCCTCGCTATCAGCACTGTGAATGTACCTACACCAGGTGGACTACAGCAGTTCAAAAAGGTACCTCACCATTACCTCTTCAAGGGTAGTTAGGGAAGGGCAACAAATTCTGGCCTAGCCAGTGATGTGCACATCCTATGAATTATTTTTAAAAAAATATTCAATACTTTGTTGGAAGTGTCACTTGGAAACTTTCACATTATCATACTATCTGAAACTTTCATATTTTCTGAAGGATCATAAATTAGAAGAGTGGAATGTGCAAAGAGACCTGGGTATCTTCGTACACTAGTCACTGAAGGTAAGAATGCAGGTACAGCAGGTGGTAAAGAAGGTAATGGTATGGTAGCCTTCATTGGGAGAGGATTAGAGTACAGGAGCAGGGATGTCTTGCTGCCTTGTAGTGAGGCCACACCTGGAATATTGTGGGCAGTTTTGGTCTCCTTGTCTGTGGAAGGATGTTGTTGCTCTAGAGGGAGTGCAGCAAAGGTTTACCACACCGATTGCTGCGCAGGTGGGACTGAAGAATGAGGAGAGATTGAATTGGTTAGGAATGTATTCACTGGAATTCAGAAGAATGAGAGGGGATCTTATAGATGCAAGAAGAATGTTCCCGATGGTGGGTGTGTCCAGAACCAGGGGTCACAGTCTGAGGAACTGGGGTAGGACAGAGATGAGGTGACATTTTTTCACACAGAGAGTGGTGAGCCTGTGGAATTCATTACCACAGATGGTAGTTGAAGACAAAACATTGGATAAAAGCAAATTACTGCCAATGCTGGAATCTGAAACCAAAAGAGAAAATGCTGGAAAATCTCAGCAGGTATGGCAGCATCTGTAGGGAGAGAAAAGATCTAACGTTTTGATGACCCTTTGTCAAAGCTCAAAGCCAAAACATTTTCAAGAAGCAGTTAGATGTAGCACTGAGGGCGAAGTTAATCAAAGGATATGGGGGGAAAGCGAGATTAGGCTATCGAGTTGGATGATCAGCCATGATCATAGTGAATAGGAGAGCAGATTCGAAGGGGCGAATGGCCTCCTTCTGCTCCTGTTTACGGTGTTGTTTCTATGAATAAATGTGTCATTTATTTTTAAAGGAAAGAGCCCACCTGCTAAAATCAATGTGTGGAAAATAATTCTTCAAAAAATATCAATTAGTGCAGCACAGTGGCAAAGTAATTAGCATTGTTGTCTCACAACACCAAGGACCTGGGTTCGATTCCGGTCTTGGCTGACTGTGCGGAGTCTGCACGTTCTCCCCAGTCTGCGTGGATTTCCTCTGGGTGCTCCGATTACCTCCCACAGCCAAAGATGTGTGGGTTAGGTGGATTGGCCATTCTAAATTGCCCCTTAGTGTCTAAAGGTTGGGTGGGGTCAGTGGAATTGGGTTGGAGTGCTCTTTCAGAGGGACGACGCAGATTCAGTGGGCCGAATGGTCGCCTTCTGCACTATAGGGATTCTATGATCAAAACTTAATTTAAAGCCTACTGTTTCAAATTGCCAGTTATCCCAGATCTGCTATGACTTTCTTGAAATTACCTACATTCAATACAGTCTCCAAATGAAATTCAATTTATATACCCGTGTGCATTATATTTGCTGCATCCTAAACTTTCATTTTCAATGTAACCTTTTCCTGCGCTTCCTGATTAGGTGACGACCTTGTCCCAATGGTAGCAATACCCGAGTCATGAAAGTTGCAAATTCATGTACAGCACGTGGGAACAAATTTTGCCTGACGATGTAGTGCAATACTGGGTGTTGCAGCTTATTTGAATGAAACATTAAACCAAAGTCCTGTTTGTTCTGTCGGCTGAACATAGAAGATTCAATGGCATATTTTGAAGAAGAACATGCAAGTTCTCCTGGCATCCAAGCAGAAGTTAAGTCTCAATCAAAACCACCAAATAAATGCTTACTTACAGTGAACAATAGGTTTCAAAGAAGAGATTTATTACGCCAAGTAGCATTATTAAGGATATTTCTTTACACATTTCGGGGACAGTACTTGAAGCTGGAAGCTCCTGGAAAAGGAGCTTTGAGTCTGATAATACTAGTGAGAAAGTGCTGGTGCCTGAGGGTAGTACGGTCAAGAAGCACTGTAGTGTTCTGAGAAACACTGGGGCAGGTCCTCCCACTTGCATGTATTGGCAGAGCGTGTAGGAGCATTCCAGAAATGCTTTGATTGGGAGGATTAGGAAGGATGGTGTGGGGCAGGGTTTGGGGAGAGGTCCTGGGTTTCAAAGGTGGAGCACGGTAGCACAGTGGTTAGCACTATTGCTTCACAGTGCCAGGGTCCCAATTTCAATTCCCGCTTGGGTCACTGCCTGTGCGGAGTCTACACGTTCTCTCCGTGTCTGCGTGGGTTTCCTCCGGGTGCTCCGGTTTTCTCCCACAAGTCCCGAAAGACGTGCTTGGTAGATGAATTGGACATTCTGAATTGGACATTCTGAATTCTCCGTCCTTGTACCCGAACAGGCGGTGGAGTATGGCGACTAGGGGATTTTCACAGTAACATCATTGCAGTGTTAATGTAAGCCTAATTGTGACATAATAAAGATTATTATTATAGAGGGGTCCTGGATCCACAAGACTGGGAAGATGATTTGACTGCAAAGGGGCAGGTTGGCGTGGGGTGGAGAAGAAGAGGGTGGGGGTTGTAGTGTTGGGTGTTATCTATTTTGTATCTAGGATAAATTCAGAGACAATACAAGTTTTCATGTGTTTGACACGTGCCACAGTGCTTTGAAATATCTATTCCATTTTCAGATGGTGGTGAGCTCTCAATTGTTTTTCTTTGTTCTTTAAAAAAAATTAATGAAAATGTCTGAAGTCAGAGGAATAAAGAGTCACTGAACTGGGATCATCTAATAATTTTATTTTTCATCCAGTCAGATTTAAATTACTTGGACATACATGCCGAGCAACCAACATTTTCTAGGTAGATATATGGAAAGTAATTGTTTTAATTTGGAATGAAATCATAACAATCCACTTTGTAAGCAGAAAATAATACAGCAATGAACTGTGCATGTGGCAAACATTATTGTATGCTCTAAATTATGAAATATTAGTTCACTTAAAATAATTTTTTTGCATTTTATAATGAAATATATTATAAATGTTACAAATAAACTCCCGCAAAATCTAATGTCCAGACTGTTTGAAAAGCAATTCACTGTAAAATGTGACTTGTTTTTATTTACACTGAGGGCTGAAGTAAAACTACAAGAGGTAAATGTAGATAAGAACTTAAGAAATAAGAGCAGGAGTGGGCCATTTGGCCCATCAAGACTATCCCACCATATACAATTGTGGCTACTCTGATTGTAGCTCAACTTATTTTCCTCCCTAATCCCCATGATCTTTGACTCCCTTGTCGATCAAAAAATCTGTCAGCCTTGAGTGTATTGCATTGAGCCAGCCTACATTGCTCTCTGGGGTAGAGAATTCCAATGGTTAACAAACCTCTGAAAGAAGAAATTCCTCTTCATCTCCATCTTAAATGTGAGGCCCATTATTTTGAAACTGCCCCCTAGTCCTAGATTCCTCCATAAAGCGGTTAATACATCCCCTCAGCATCCTACCTGTCACACTCCTCAGGTCTTTTAAGTTTCAGTAAGATCACATCTCATTCTTTGAAACTCCAATGAGTAGAGGTTCAACCTTCCTTCACAAGACAATCCCGTTCATCTTCGGAATCAACCATGTGAACCTTTTCTGAATTGCCTCCAATGCTAGTATATTCCTCCTTAAATAAGGAGATCAAATTGTACCAACACCATGTGTGATCTTATCAATATCCTGCACAGTTTTAGCAAGACTTTCCTACTTTTGTATTCCATCTTCCCTGCAATAAAAGCCAACATTCCATTTAGCGTCCTAATGACTTGCTGGAGCTGCATTCTAATGCTTTATGATTCATGTACAAGGACACTCTGCATTGCAGCATTTTGCAGTATCCAGTTTGTCATGTTATTCACCCTGGGGTAACACGGACTGCAACTGAATGCAGTTGCACTTGAAAGTAGACACCAAACTTTGATGTAAGTTCAATACGCTTTATTGAACTTGCTGTGCAGTGCACACAGTTCGCTGTGGGTTGACTCTCTACTAATCTAAGCGTGCTAACTATAACTAACTAGACCAGACTTGCTCTGAGCCACGTGTAGAAGGTGCTAACTGATAAATAGACCCTGACTGTCACTACAGTTATCACCAGTGGAAAGAGGTAGAGTGCTGATGCCTCGTGTGTTTTATAGTGGGAAACCCCCCTCTAGTGTTCTGCCTGGTGATTGGTTGTGTTCTGTCCTGTGTGTTTATTGGCTGTACTGAGTGTCTGTCACTGCCTGTCTGTATCTCATTATGTGCATGAGTGCATATCATGACACAGTTAAATTATATTGTGCTTTTCTATGCTTTCTGCCAAAATGGGCAACCGTACATTTCCCACATTATACTACAACTGCCAGACTTTTGCCCACCCACTTAATCTGCCTCTACCCCTAAACAGACTTTTTCCATGCTCCTCACCATTTACTTTCTTACTTACTTTTGGACTGTCAACAAACTTGACAATATTTCATCCAAGTCACGAAAATAAAATCTAAGTAGTCGAGATTCCAGCACTGATCCCTGTGACACTCCATTAGTTGCAGTTTACTAACCTGAAAATTGCCCATTTCTCCTGAATCTCTGGCCGGGATTCTCCAACCTCGCCCATGGCTGGGATTCTCCGGTCCCGCTGCGTTGAATGGGGTGTTGGCTGAGCGCCAAATTCTCCATTCCCATTGGCAACGGTTGCGGGGCACATGAGTTTGGATAATCCTGGCCTCTGTGTCTTGTCAGTTAGCCAATCCTCTATCCATGCTGATACATTATCCCCCAACAACATGAGGTCCTGGCTTATGTAGTACCCTTTTTGTGACACCTTTTGAAATGTCCTTTGGAGCAAATTCCACTAGTTCCCCTTTCTCCACCCTACATTTTACATAATCAAAGATCTGTAATAAATTTTTCAAACTTGCACAGAACCTTGTTGACTGTGCTTGATTTTATTCTGATTTTCTAAATGTTCTGCTACTACTTCCTTAAAAAGCATTCCAGCTGTTTCCCACACAACAAATGTTTGACTAACTAGCCTATAGTTTCCTGCTCCCTGTCTCCCCCCTTTCTTGAATTCTCATGTTATTTTTGTGGTGTTGCAATCCACTGGGTCCTTTCCAGAATCAAGGGAATTTTGGAAGATTACAGCCAAAGCATTCCTTGGGTTTTTCTTCCTCCTCCGCGGCATCTTCTGCAGCGACAGAGGATGGCTCGCTACTGACCAGATTCACGGTCTTCTGCTTCTGTCATTGTCAATGGGGTTTCCCACGGCAAAGACCACAGCGGGGATGCACCGTCGACTGGACCGTAAGGTCCCGCCAGTGTGAATGGGCAAAGCGTCCCGTCCAATATCTCCACAACTACATAGAATCATAGAATCCCTACAGTGCAGAAGGAGGCCATTCAGTCCATCGAGTCTGCATCAACCCTCTGAAAGAGCACTTTACCAAGGCCCACGGCTCCACCCTAGCCCCGTAACCCCACCTACATTTTGGACACTAAGGGGCAATTTAGAATGTCACCTGCGCATCTTGTGACTGTGGGAGGAAACCAGAGCAACCGGAGGAACCCCAAGCAGATAATGTGAAAACTCCACATAGTCACCCAAGGCCGGAATTGAACCCAGGTCCTTGGTGCTGTGAGGCAACAGTGATAACCTCTATGCCACTGTGCCACCCCACTTCTTTAAGACGTTAATATGCAGGCCATTCGGTCCAGGGAACTTGTCTGCCTTTAGTCCCGTTAGTTTTTCTAGTACTTTTTTCTCCAGTAATAGTATTTGTTTTAAATTCTTACTTCCTATTAACTCTTGATTTTTCAAGGAAAGACTAGTCGTAGCAGGTACTTCTGATGCAGTCTCTTCTTCTGTAGGTGAACTGGGAGTTACACAGTCGGATGGAAAGGAGACCATTACCTCTTGAGGTAGTTCTTGCACTGGCACACTGACGTATTTTGACAATAATTGATCCGTACAGTTTCTCACACAGGTTCGTCTGTCGTTTGGAATGTGTATGAAATTGAACCAATCTGAGCCAATACTGTCAAAGGGACCCACTTCTTGCTGGTGGTGTAGCTGCACACTAACACTTGTTCTCCTTGTTGAAACAAGCACTTCCTTGAGTTACTTTCTCATCTCAAGATCTATGACTGGTTTTGCTCCACTGTGTCAGATGTCTCCTCTGGCAACAGTAAATCAAATATAGTCCTCAGCTTCCTTTTCATCAAAGCAAAGTTGGGGAATTTTGTGTCACATGTGTTGTATGTCGGTATGTTGCTAGAAACATGTTCACATGACATTGAAGCTTTCAGTGCACGCTTCAAGGACTGGAAATACCTTTGAGCCAAACCATTCGTGGATGGGTGGTAAGGTGCTGACTTAATGAACTCCACATATCTTGAAGTAGTCTTTGAACTCTTGGACTGTAAACTGTGGCCTATTGTCTGTTTTGCTTTTCCGAATCTCGCAAAGATCTCATCGAGTTTCTCAATGGTTTGTTCTGCAGACGTTGGCTTCCTTCAAGCCACCTCAGTCCACTTTTAGTGTGTGTTTACAATGGCCATGAACAGGTGTCCCTCAACTGGACTAGCAAAGTTAACGTGCAGACGTTGCCACAGCATTCTCAGCCACTCCTATGGATGTAATAGGGAAAACGGCGATGCATTCCTTACTCGCACACATGACTGGCATATTACAGTTTTTCTTCTATTTGGACATAAATTCCTGGCCAGTGACTTTGTGCTAGTTCCTTCATTCACACTGTGCCTGGGTTTCCTTTCTGTAATTGTTCAAAACATTTTGTCATAAAATTGATGCAATAATTACTCTCATCCCCCACAATAGACATCCGCCCCGTGCTGTTAATTTGAGTCTCCTGGAAATGTACGGTTTTAATTCAGGATGCTTTCCTGCCATCTTCCCCTTTAATACTGTTTACCTTCCCCATCACAGGATCATTTCTGGTATGTCCTTGGACTTGAGATGCAGTTAGTGGAACATTCGCAATCTGTGAAAAAATACTATCCTGACTGGGTGCTATATGACCAGCTGGTAAAGGTAGGCGTGATAATGCATCCATATTGGCATAATCTCCAGATTGACAGTATTTGACCTCGTAAGAATGTGCCAATAGGATTAATGACCATCGTTGGAGTCTACTTGCAGCCAATGAAGGGATACCTTTCTGTGGCCAAAATTAGCTGTTAAGGACTTGTGGTCTGTCAGCAATATGGAGAGACACCCATAGAGGTACGAAATATGATACCCGGTGCCTCCTTCTCCAACTGAGTGTGGTTAGATTCTGCATCTTGTTAATGTACGAGATGCGAATGCTATTGGTCTTTCTTCCCTGAAGGTAGTATGTGTGACACCACCACTCCAACACCGTATGGTGAAGCATCACAGACAAGTTGTAATTGTAACTTAGGGTTGAAATGTACCGACACATCTGACTTTTTTGTGCATCCTTTACAAAATTGATATGCTTTTTAGCATTCTGGTGACCATTTCCACGCCTGTTTTGTACACAGCAACACAAGTAAGGCTTTCAATAGGTTTCCGAGATTCTGGACAAATTTTCCATAGTCGTTGATTAACCCTAGAAATGACCTAAGTTGAGTGATGTTCATTGGTCTTGGGGCCTCCGTAATGGCTTCCATTTTTTAGGTGCTTTATGCAGACCCTTACTGTCAATTACTCGTCTAAGATACCGTATGGATGTCTTGAAGAAATCACATTTATCTTACCTGACACAATGCCCATGCATTTGAAGTCATTTCAGTGTAGTTTCTAAGTGTCATAAATGTTCTTGTTCACTTGTGCCTGGTTATCAATATATCACTTAGGTAATCTTGTAAGCCGTAAGTCTTTCAATGCTCAATGGACCTGTCAGCTAAGTTGGCTGGTTTGTGATGCGGAACAATGCTAACAGCATGGCTTCAGTTCACGTACTGGCTGAGGTTACTATGAAGACCCGCCTTCTCAACCTTGCCCCTCACCTGAGGGTGGTGACCCTCAGGTTAAACCACCACCAGGCAACTCTCTCTCAAAAGGTGAGAGCAGCCTATTGTCCTCCGGGACTATGGCATCTTCCACCTATAGGTTAACAGTACAAAAGAAATGGATTGTTAGAATAAAAGGGAGTCACTTTAGATCAGAGATGAGGAGAAATTTCTTCAGCCAGGGAGTGGTGGGTCTGTGGAATTCATTGCCACAGAGGGCAGTGGAGGCCGGGACGTTGAGTGTCTTTAAGACAGAATTTGATAAATTCTTGATTTCTCAAGGAATTAAGGGCTATGGAGAGAGAGCGGGTAAATGGAGTTGAAATCAGCCATGTTTGAATGGTGGAGTGGACTCGATGGGCCGAATGGCCTTACTTCTGCTCCTATGTCTTATGGTCTTATGGTCTTACGGATTGCCATCGTACGTGGGTCTGATGCAAGATTAACAGTGGTTTATTGAATAGGTCTTCTCTGTACAAGGTCTGGTTTGAGACTCCCCAAAAGCCCGTGAGGTAACCGATGATGTCACATAAGTCACGTGACTCAATTCTTAAAGAGACATTGCACACAACTACAATAATCCACATATAGAACACATTCAGACCATCCAGCCTTGTAGTGAGCAAGTAGGTTTTGAACCCTTAAATCCATCAATCCCACAGTATGGGTGGTTCTTCTGCCAAAAAATGAAATGGTGCTGGGGCTGGTAAAGATAGTTCTTTCCTCAACTATCCCACTGCCAATATGTTGTATATTTTCTATCTAGAATCAATGCAGATATGTCTCTAGTTTCCATGTGTGTAACAGACTTTATTTAGAGTGCTTTAAAATGTCAACTCCATGTTTTAGCCCTCACTTTCAGCTCTTTCTCCAGGTTGTTTATTTTTCTCTGAGGGCACATCCAGGCTTAACCAATCCAACACACTGAGCATCAATAGTAAAGAGACATAAATAATAAAACAGACAAAAAATGAACACCACAGCATTATCAACATGATTAGCCCAACCTATGTGAAGATCATATAATAATAACCTTTATTCGTTTCACAAGTAGGCTTACATTACCCTGCAATGAAGTTACTGTGAAAATTCCCCAGTCACCACACAACGGCGCCTGTTCGGATACACCAGAGGGAAAATTCAGAATGTCCAAATCACCTAACAAGCACGCCTTTCCAGACTTTTGTGGGATGAAATCAGAGCACCCGGAGGAAACCCATGCAGACACAGGGAGAACATACAGACTCCGTACAGACCCAAGCCGGGATTTGAACAAGGATCCCTGATACTGTGAAGCAACAGTGCTGACCACTGTGCTACCACGCCGCCCATTCGCCCATGATTATTACAGTACCTTACTTATGAACCCTATTATTTATTAATTTATACTTTGGCCTACATTATAGCCACTGTTAGGAAGCCTAATCTACTTCGATAGTGCCTCCTTTCCTCACTATTTCTTACCTCCAACCAAATTGGTCCAACAGCTTGAACCTCTAAACTAAGGTCATTTTTCACTGATGTACTGACCTCCTTTTTTAAAAATAAATCTAGAATACCCAATTATTTTTTTTCTAATTAAGGGTCAATTTAGCATGGCCAAGCCACCTAACCTGCACATCTTTGGATTGTGGGGGTGAAACCCACACAGACACGTGGAGAATGTGCAAACTCCACACGGACAGTGACCTAGAGCCGAGATTTGAACCTGGGTCCTCAGCGCCATAGGAGCAGTGCTAACCACTGTGCCACGTGCCTCCCAATTGCTCTCCTTCTTTAATAATAATCTTTATTGTCACAAGTAGGCTTACATTAACACTGCAATGAAGGAAGTTATTATGAAAAGCCCCTAGTCGCCACATTCCGGCGTCTGTTCGGGTACACGGAGGGAGAATTCAGAATATCCAATTTACGTAACAAGCACATCTTTTGGGACTTGTGGGAGGAAACCGGAGCACCGGGAGGAAACCCATGCAGACACGGGGAGAAAGTGCAGACTCTGCTCAGACAGTGACCCAAACCGGATATCGACCTTGGGACCCTGATGCTGTGAAGCAACAGAGTTACCCACTATGCTACCATGCTGCCATTAACAGAGCTATCACATCTCCTTCTGAAATGTCGAATACCTTGAATATTCAGTTCCCAGCCGTAGTCACTTTTCAATCTCCTCTCATATAATGCCTGTCATATCAATGTTTTGTGGGAAAAACAGGAGCTCATTGCTGAGTTTCCAATAAGGTGATTGTGTTTACGCCTCTCCCTCTGGCCTTGCCACAACACTCCTCCTCATGGCCTAATTTGGGCTAAAAACAGGGAAATTGGGGGGGGATGTCTGGCTCTGCCTTAACATCATCATTTATAGATTGCTCACAATCATGATCTTCTATGTAACCCCAAACTGAGCTTCGAACCCCAACTCTTCTCCATGACAAATATTATACTTACATCTGTGTATTATTGTCCGCTTCAGCCCATCAGCTGCTGTGATACACATGCATGAATTTTGTCGTATCCAGATTTAATTGTCAGATGCTCTCCAGACCGGTTTCTTACCTTCACCCACCATAAACTTCAACTCATCCAAAACATTTGTTGCCTGTACCAGCTCTTACTATCACTTTGACCTACATTAGCTCCCCAAATGTCAACAATTTAAAATTACTATCTATCTTTTTAAATTACTTCACAACCCATCCCTATCACTATAACCTTCTCTAGCCTTACAACCCCTTTAAAGGTTTCATTTCTCAGACTCCGCCTCATATGAACCCCTTCAAGCCTAATTGATAACAGTCACTTTAACCATTTAAATCCATTCTCTAGAATTTCCTCTCTGAACCTCGCCATCTCCACACCCCCCTCACTTTCCTTAAGACAGTGTTTAAAAACTCATATCTTTACCTCCCAGAATCTCCTACTTTGTCTCAGCAAATCTATTTTTTGGATTACTTCTCTGTGATTAACTGGTTTGGGATGATTGTATCAAAGGAACTGTACAAATACAAACTGCTGTAGCATTTTGGAGGAATACAATTCAGTTTGAGTCTGTTCAAAACATGGTTTTCATTGTCCAAGCTTGTTTCCTTTTCCAAACAATCATATGACGCATGATAATTAAAATGTGAAAGTAAGCTAAAATTGAACAATCTAAACCATTCAATGTCCGAGGAGCTGGTTATATTCTCACTTGTTGGAGATGGTCATTGGCTGGCACTTGTGTGGAGTAAATATTACTTGCCAATTCTCAGCTAAAGACTAAATTCCGTTTAGGTCTTGTTGCATGCGGATACAGACTCTCTGAGGAGTTGCAAATGGTATTGGGTACTGTGTAATCATCAACAAACATCTTCACTTTTGACCTCAGAGAAAGTCTTTGAGGAATCAGTGGAAATGACTGGGTCTAGTACACTATCCTGAGGAACTCTTGCAGTGTTGTCCTGGGACTGAGATGATTGACCCCCGACAACCACAAGCATCTTCCTTTGTGATCGGTATGGATCCAACCAGTGAAAATTTTCCCTTTGATTCCAATTGACTTCAAATTTGCTAGGGCTCCTTGATACCACACTTGGTCAAATGCTCCCTTGATGTCACTCTTACCATAATTTAACTCCTTCCATGTTTCCCACTTTAACTTCTTTCTTTGTTCTCCTAGTTTGTAGGTATTTCACTCTCTCTCTGTGATTGTTCTATCTTCCGGCTCACCCACTCCCTCTCCTTGGGCGGGATTCTCCCGCAATCGACGGGGCGGGCCGTACCAGCGCCAAAGAGTGGCGTGAACCATTCCAGTGTCGGGCCGCCCGGAAGGTGCGCAATACTCCGCACTTCCGGGGCTAGGCCGGCGCTGGAGATGTTGGCGCCGCGCCAACCGGTGGCGAAGGGCCTCCGCCAGCCGGTGCAAGTTGGCGCATGCGCAGGAGCGCCAGCGTGTTCTGGCGCATGCGCAGACCCGCTGGCATGTTTCCTGCGCATGTGCAGGGGGTTTCTTCTCCGCACCGGCTATCGCGGAGCCTTACACAGGCCGGCGCAGAAGGAAAGCCTGCCCCCATGGCACAGGCCCGCCCACAGATCGGTGGGCCACCGTGGGGGCCCCCACCAGGGCCGGATTCCCCCGCACCCCCCTGAGGGCTCTGCAAGCCGCCCTCAAAGCCAGGTCCCGTCGGTATGGACCTTGTCTAATCCACGCCAGCGGGACTGGCCGAAAACGGGCGGCCACTCGGCCCATCGGGCCCGGAGACTCACCGGGGGGGGGGGGGGGGGCTGCTGCCAACGGCCCCTGACTGGCGCGATTCCCGCCCCAGCCCAAAAACCGGTGCCGGAGAATTCAGCAGCCGGCGTAGGAGCGGAGGGGCGGGATTCACGCCGCCCCCACCAGCGATTCTCCGCCCCGCCCCGTGTCTTTCACAATTCTTTTCCAAACTTACTAAAATAGTTCTTCCTCAAGAGTTCTCCCAATCAGCTGCCACAATTTCATGGAAGAGCGCATACATTGTGTAAATGGGGTTTCTGCTGGAGTCATTGAGAAAGTACCCTCAGGAAATTTCCAACATCCTCCTTTATTTATTACCCATCCCTAATTACCCTTGAGTGGGGCAGGTAAGCATCAACCACATTTCTGTGGGTCTGGAGTCACATGTAAACCAGACCAGGTAAGGATGACAGATTTCCTTCCCTAAAATACATTTGTGAACCTTAGTGGATGGGTTTTTACAACTATCGTTTCATGGTCATCATTAGACTTTCATTTAATTTGTGATTTTTATTGAATTCAAATTTCGCCATCTGCAGTGGCGGGATTTGAACCTGGGTCACCAGAGCATTACTCTGGGTCTCTGGTTTACTAGTCCAGTGACAACATCACTACGCCACCACCTCCCCTGCATGACTGTAAGCACACAACCTTTTGTCTTTTGTAGGCATATACAGGCCTGCTGTGAATACTCAACATTTTCTGTTTTTATTATTTATAGTAAGGCGATAAATTAAACCAAGATCATGTTAATGTCACTTCGAAAACATTCAATACTGTGCTGATCTTTGTGAATGGTTTCCAGGATGGAAGGCGGAGTGATCACAAAGATACACAAAGTTAATTTGAAGAACTAAACTAATTTTATTAGCACTACTAAATTTGAGTTCGAAACTTATTCTGAATAGCAAACATACATGTAAGAATTAAACTACTCACTAACACGTTTTTAGTTCTGAGCTTTGGTTAGTGTATCTTACATGTCGCCGCATGATATACACTACTCATCAGATTATGAAACAGAGCTTCGTGTATGGAGTAAATAGCTTTTTATTCAGTTTGAATTAGATATCTCTTGATCAGTGTTTTTTACTTGCAATACAGAGTCTTTTTAAAAAGCAAATACAGAGTACTGAGCTGAATTTAATACAAATCAAAGCTTTAATGGTTCTTCTAATTAAATACAGAAAGTTGAAAATAAAAACAAAATAGCTGTTCAAAGCGACAGAACAGAAAAATAGCTTTAGAGATTAAAGTCAGTGATTCCAGAATGGCTTGTTCAAACCGATACGTATTCTTTAAAGATTATTGCTGTCATTAATGTCTCTCCCCTTTCTGGCTGTGATTGGGTTAAAGTTCTTTCATAGTTAGAATCATAGAATTTACAGCGCAGAAGGAGGCCATTCGGCCCATCGAGTCTGCACCGGCTCTTGGAAAGAGCACCCTACCCAAGCCCACATCCCCACCCTATCCCAGTAACCCACAAACACTAAGGGCAATTTTGGACACTAAGGGCAATTTAGCATGGCCAATCCACCTAACCTGCACATCTTTGGACTGTGGGAGGAAACCGGAGCACCAGGGGGAAACCCACGCACACACAGAGATTCCGCACAGACAGTGACCCAAGCTGGGAATTGAACCTGGGACCCTGGAGCTGTGAAGCAATTGTGCTAACCACTATGCTACCATGCCAGTTAATTCAATTTGATATGTATTTGTCCATCAAATTTTAACATGAGGTGATTTGAAACATGCCTTTCTTATGAACCTTAACGGTTGCTATGAAAACAGTTTCTGGGAGTGTTGCTCAAAATCTTTGACTTGGCCAAATGTGACCTTGGTTGTCTAGAAGGTTCTTATCTTGATTATTCTCATGGGAAACAGCATTTCTCACTGTCTGGTATATTTTACAAGAAGCCATTTTAAATCTTGGGCCATTTATTCCTTTAATTAGTTATATACTAAAAAGGTAGATTCTTTACTAAAAAAGGTAGATTCTATCACACTATCTATATCTCCTAATTATAACTATTGGGGGCGGAATTCTCCCCCCCCCCACGCCGGGTGGGAGAATCGCCCGGGCGCCGCGCGAGCCCCACCACGCCGTCCCGATGCCCGCACGCGATTCTCCCACCCCCCCCAAACCGGCGCAGCGCGAATCACGGCTGGCCGCTGGGAGAATCGCCGCTTGCCGTTGGTAATGGGCGAGTGGCGATTCTCCGGCCCGGATGGGCCGAGCGGCCTGCCCAACACGACAGGTTCCCACCGGCGCCATCCACACCTGGTCGCTGCTGGCGGGAACAGCGCTGGGGGGGCGGCCTCTGGGGGGGCGAGGGCTGTTCCTGCACCGGGGGGGGGAGCTCAAAAGGGGTCTGGCCTGCGATCGGTGCCCAGATCGCCGGGCCAGCCTCTCTGAAGGAGGACCTTCTTTCCTCCGCTGCCCCGCAAGATCAATCCGGCCAATCCGTGCATGCGCGGGTGACGTCATTTACACGGCGCCGGTTGCGTCATTTACGCGGCGCCGCTTTTACGCGGTGCCAAGCCCAGCGCACGTAAATGACGCGGCGCCGCTCCTAGCCCCCCGGGGGCGGGAGAATAGGGGGCTCGGAATGGTGCGGTTTTCACTCCAGCGTCGGGACTTAGTCTCCTGATGGGAGAATTGTGCCCTATGTCTTAACTAACTCTGCAATACACTATGAATCTTATCCTTGTCAGCTCGAGTCTAACCTCCTCACCTTCGTTTAAGAGCCAGTGCAATTTAAAGCACTGTTCCTTAGCTCCTTAGTATCTTAGTGGCGGGGCTTAAACATAACATTAACTCGCCACAGGCTGTACATTTGTCTAATGTCACATATACCTCTGCAAATATTTAAAATGCTGCTGGTGCAAGCATGGAGTAAAATTCACAATATAAGAGTAGTGTGTTTCTGCTCATATCATAGAGTCTTTACAGAACAAAAGAGATCATTTGGTTCATCAAATCCATGCTGGAAAACTTTGTGCACCACCTGGATTCGAACACGAGTCACAAGAAAATGAATCGTGCCGTGCAGATATTTCCTTGCTAATGTCATCATAGAATTTACAGTGCAGAAGGAGGCCATTCGGCCCATCGAGTCTCCACCCTATCCCCATAACCCAGTAACCCCACCCAACACTAAGGGCAATTTTGGACACTAAGGGCAATGTATCATGGCCAATCCACCTAGCCTGCACATCTTTGGACTGTGGGAGGAAACCGGAGCACCGGGAGGAAACCCACGCACACACGGGGAGGATGTCATCAACACTCACGTCAGAAAGGGTACAAATTGACAGCTGAATGAGACAAGATAAAAGAATGCTAATCAGAATTCTTCAATTTGATTTAAACCAGAACTTCAAAACACATTACACTTGTTCTAAAAAGAAGATCCTGCTGGTGAAATAATATTTCAATTTCTTTTTGAAAAGTTAATTAGATTTTATTAATGGAGGTGTATTATAAAGTGACATTTTGAAACAGATACATTAAAAAAAATCACAGCAACAAATAATACTCAATATTGTGTTCCAACATGGTAATTAACTGTAATAAGTTGTGACAAAGAAGGATAATTTTTACTGAGACAGTGATGAAGAGATAAAAAGAAATTGCACTCACAGCTTCTTATTAACTTTCCAATTCCATTTCTCAGATTGCATACAGTACAACCAGTTGAAGATAACATTACATCTAATCTCTGTAATCATATTAAAGTAACTTGTCTCTCGTGGTTCTGTCATAAATATAGCTGACCCATGTTAATTGGAGCATTCATGCAAAAACATAACATTGTCTTTGTATGATACACCAGCCAGCGAGACTCTATATCTAATTTTAGTATTTTGAATTCTATTGGTGCCTGAGAGAAGCCCTACAAAACAATCCTTTCACGTTATAAAAATTTTAGGAGATAGTATTTAAGATATTAAAGTATACAAAAGTCATGTAACCACATAATCAACATGTTAAAAATTGTGACCGATCATAACAAGTCATTGCTCGATATTTCTGGCACTTATAGATGTTACAAATTAAAATTATTTTAATTGTTTTTAAATTTCCTCCAAGAAATATATATTATATTTGACATAGATATACTGTACCACCCTCTTCACACAGTAATGTTCAAGATGGGAATAGAGGTATATGGACCCCGAAATGTAGAAGGTTTTAGTTTAGACAGGCAGCAGGGTCGGCGCAGGCTTGGAGGGCTGAAGGGCCTGTTCCTGTGCTGTACTTTTCTTTGTTCTTTGTTTTGTTCTATTACTATGGCCCAATTACAGTTATTAGTAATGGTTGTGTACACATTGGGAAATATGCATTCTTTAGGAGTAGCAATACTTTGGCAAGTTCTGGGGTTTGGTTGTGTCAAGGGTACTACCCACATTCAGCCTTGGATCATATTTCTTGGTGTTTACTGGAAGGGTGGTTGTAAGTATGTAGTATCGTTCTGCTCTTGAAAGTGATTTGGATGTGCGTGGTAGCAACCCACGTCTTGCAGATTTCCAAGAAAGAATTTATATCTCTGGTTTTCTTAACTTGCAGGTGGATACAATGATTTACCAAGTTCAATTGGCATATATCCCACAGACCTATAACTTTGGAATGTTTACTTTGGAAAGAGCTATCCTTCTCCACATTTGGTTGGGATGTAGGTTTTTGGGCTAAGAGGAATGTATCTCCATACAACTCACAGGGATAAATGTGCCTCAGCATTGTGATAGAGATGTATTATCTACTAGTAGACTGATGCAGCCAGCAAAAGGCGTTCACCAGTAAAGATTGTGAGGCAGGTTTCACAGGTTATGGATAATTCAGGAAGAATAATGGATTAATTCAGAAGTTATGGCTGTAATTAACTAATTCCTGTATATTGCTGAAAAAAGACAAATGTTATTGATGCGTTTCTTCCAGTACACATCAGGGAAATTTGCAACAATGCAAAATATAAAGGGAACAATAATTTAGATGAGAGGCGAGTGTTGATTGGTTGGCAAGTGGACTCTGATTGGTGGAGACATTGCCATGGGAAATGCTCCAGTTCACTGGTGCTGTCAGGTAACTGCTAAGCTTTATTTAAATACCAACCAGCTCAATTGAATCTGATTGGAATAGACATTGCTCTGGAAAAATGAACCAGAGAATGGCTTTTGCCAATTTCTTTAGGTGAAATGTGTGTACTTGTTCTTTCTGTCTTCAAAAATCTTCCAACGCGCCACAGCGAAAAACCGGACCGACCTCCCCAGAAGACAAACATGGGTCACAACCGACAGAATACCCTTCGTCGTCCAGTACTTCCCCGGAGCGGAGAAACTACGTCATCTTCTTCACAGCCTTCAACACGTCATTGATGACGACGGACATCTTGCCAAGGTCATCCCCACACCCCCACTACTTGCCTTCAAACAACCGCGCAACCTCAAATGAACCATTGTTTGCAGCAAACTACCCAGTCTTCAGAACAGTGACCACGACACCACACAACCCTGTCATGGTAATCTCTGCAAGACGTGCCAGATCATCGACATGGATACCACTATTACACGTGAGAACACCACCCACCAGGTACGCGGTACATACTCGTGCGACTCGGCCAACGTTGTCTACCTCATACGCTGCAGGAAAGGATGTCCCGAAGTGTGGTACATTGGCGAGACCATGCAGATGCTGCGACAACGAATGAACGGACATCGCGCAACAATCACCAGGCAGGAATGTTCCCTTCCAGTCGGGGAACACTTCAGCAGTCAAGAGCATTCAGCCTCTGATCTCCGGGTAAGCGTTCTCCAAGGCGGCCTTCAGGACCCGCGACAACGCAGAATCGCCGAGCAGAAACTTACAGCCAAGTTCCACACACATGAGTGCGGCCTCAACCGGGACCTGGGATTCATGTCACATTACATTCATCCCCCACCATCTGGCCTGCGAAATCCTACCAACTGTCCTGGCTTGAGACAATTCACACCTCTTTAACCTGGGGTTACCCCATCTCTGGATCTGTAAAGATTTAATCACCTGCTAATACTCGCATTCCTAGCATTGTTTGGCATCTTTGAATTTGTCTATATATGTGTTTCTGGAACAGACCTCTTCATTCACCTGAGGAAGGAGCAGCGCTCCGAAAGCTAGTGACATCGAAACAAACCTGTTGGACTTTAACCTGGTGTTGTAAGACTTCGTACTGTTCAAAAATCAGGGCTCTGTGTATTAACATATGTAGCTTTTATCTTGTGTAAGTGTACCACACTGAGTCCAACTAATACTCTTGAATTGGTTTTCAGCATAATTCTTAGCAATCTCAGTCTTATTTAGCAAATATTCTCCAATTGCAAGACCACATCTACTGCTGGACAAGATGTTTTGAGTCTAGACAAAATTGGGTTGGTTGGGTACTTTGCCTGTTATGAACAGCCAAAGGGACATGTTGCTTTATACAATCCACAAATGTTTGGGATGTATGGCCTATATCACACTGGTGCTGACTTCATTATCACATTACTCATTTGTGTGACAGGCAGAATGTTTTTTCAACTTGACGGCAGAATCCTGTTAGTGGTAACACCACTTGTGTTATTACTGTATAGTAGCAGCATGAAACCGGTAGCTTTGCTGTTGCTGCAAAGTTTGAGGCACCTTGCGCAGATTCTCCAATTCTGCAGCTATGTCCGCAGGATCGGTCTGGTCTTACAACCAGAAAGTCGGCGCAGCCCCCGCACCGATCCTCCGCCCGATGGGAGGCTAACAGCTACGCAGCGTAATGTCCCCAGCTTTACCTGTGGATATGGCCGCAGAGTGGCCGGGTCCATGGCCGTGCATGCGCAAGGAGGTGGCCTGCGGCGGCCTTCGCTGTGCAACATGGTGCCAGCTACATGCGGACCCAGCCTGCCAAAAATCTGCCTCCCTGTAACCTCCCTCGCCACCCCCGGACTATCCGCCACCAGTCACCCCAGCCCCCGCCAAAGCCCCCCCCCTGCTAATGGAATGGCATCACTGGCAAAGTCCGCAGCCACCATGTGAGATCCCCAAATGTTGTGAGGACACGTGCTCCATGCCGTCGGGGACTCGGCCCATCGGGGGCGGAGCAATCGGGGGAGGGCCTCAGGTGATGTCCTGAGGCCGTCCCAACATCGACGCCGTTTTTGAGGGGGTGGAGCATCGAGACAATGGCGCCACCCCGATTCCAGCGTAAACGTAGAATCTCTGGCCGAGCGCTGAGCGCGATTTCGGCGATCGGAGAATCCCCCCTTATACTTCCAGGCTAATCTGAGGTACTTTGATGGTATTACAGAAAAGAATCATTACTACAGTAATTTCTGTTTTAATTTACTGTGGATGTTAGTAACGTTTCAGGACTGAAATTTAATAGCTTGCACAATATACAGTGAGCAATGATCTGAGCAGGGTAACCATTATCTCGTACAATGGCTTAATGTGCCCTATTTCAACACACACTGCTTTGACAACATATGTCTTTTTTCAGCAATATATTGGAGTTAGTTAATCACATTGATAACTTCTGAAATTGTCCTTAGTCCTTCCTAAATTATCCACAATCTGTGCAATCTGCCTCCGTTGTAGGTGCAGTCCTGTCATTTGCCGGTGAGCAAATGGCTAGGGCCCTATTTACAAGTTTGCCAATAAGACCGATTTTATAGCAGACAGACCTGTAGGAATCCCAATGCATCTACTGACCAGTAAAGGTAGGGTTGCAGCAGGTGACGGGAAAACGCAGGCCAATTACTTAACCAGCATGTCTGACGAATGTGATATAAAATAGTTACTTTAGAGATATTAGTTACTGTAATGTAGAGATAGGCCAGTCTCATTCTGGTGAGTTCACAGACAAAGGATTTCAGAACGCATGGCAAAGCAAGGAGGAGGTGTGTCCACCAAAGGAGGAGAAAAGGATGCTGGGTAATAGGGGCCAGAGGAAGGGATTGGAAGTGAGCCAATTAGAGTGTGTGGATAGGTCAGGAGGGGTATAGGATGACCTATGGGAATCATGTATGTGAAACTTGATGCCAGTTGTGTGAGTAGTCGAGATCCCTTTGTCCTACAGACTCACTTGATTCCAGAGGTGTACGAAGCAAGATGTGCTTTGTACTTGCTGTGAATCGAGAAAGGCTTGCAAGTCAAATTAAATAACTAATGCTGTACCTGCAAATCCATCTCGACTTTTATTGAGGCCAGACTGACGGGTAAAGAAATTTGGGATTTGTCATTTGGTGCCGAAAACCCGGGATTTCTCAAGACGGTTCTGACCAACTGCGAAATCAGAATTAGACTGATTATGAACAGGAGGATGGGAAAAAGGGGCCCACAATGTATAGCTGGAAAATGACTGCGCATTGATTTTTCCCCTCTTCTTATTGTCTGATTAGTCTGGTCACTCGCGGTTGGTACAGAAAGATCGTCTCGACGAAATCAAAGGTCAGTCTGGGGATTAGAAATTTAATTGATGGGATTTCATATTGTTGATTCGGCTTGGGTTAGGTTTTGGGTTGATGGGACATCTAAAACGATGATTCAATTCCAAGTATAAGTGTGTTTAAGGCTGATGTGACTTCAGTAGATGGAGGTTCAGTTAAGTAAGTGTTTTTAAGGCTGATGTGACTTCAGTAGATGGAGGTTCAGTTAAGTAAGTGTTTTTAAGGCTGATGTGACTTCAGTAGATGAAGGTTCAGTTCAATAAGTGTTTTTAAATCTGAAGATGATTCAATTCCATGTGTGAGTGTTTTAAATCTATAGTTGATTCAGCTAAAATTGCACCCTTGGACTGTAGTGGTGAAACACGCAGTTCTGAGGACTAGTTGAGATTGTGGGGAATTGCTTGGATAAATTTCAAGACAAAGAACATCCATAGAGCTGGATGCTGCATGTTGGTTGAAGCAGAAGTCTCTCAAAGGGTTAACAGCAGCAGCCAAAGTTAAAGATGACAGACAGTGCTTCTCACTCAGGCCTTGAGATAACAGCAGCAGCCTGTAGTGTAATCGGATACCTTTCCTTTGAGTCAGTGAACTCCAGCAAAGTTACGTTTTGAATTAATTAAAGGAAACCAGTGGGTTTCTCCACCTCTTTGATAAAAGTTATTATTTTTGAAAGCAATTGATTGAAATTGCCAGAATCTTAAGTTTTACTTACTTGAAATAATGTTTATCTCATTTTATTTGTGAATTAATAGAAACTTAAAGAAACTCACTGATACCATTTTAAAAAGTGTAAATCTGGAGATGACAGTTGACTTTGCTCCGGTATACATCACCGCAGCTAACTGCTCCCTCATTAATAGCAGCCAACATTTTTGAGAATGTAAGAAAAACTTGTTAAAAGAAAAATTGTTAAGATAAAGAATTAATTAAGTTGTAAATGTTATATAAGTTTGTGTTAAGCAAATCGTAAATTTAGTTCTGAGTTGAGATCAGAGCTAAGCTTGCAAGTTGAGGAAATTAATTTGAATTTTCAAACATTTTAAGTTTTAAAAGAACACTGTTAGAACCTTTTCAATCATTTTGCCAAGGAGCAAAAATTGCTATTGGTTATAAATAAGCAAATAAAAAATATATATATAATTTAAAAAAAAGAAAGCCAAAGTATGAAAGCTAAAGAGTTAATTAGATTATGGAGACAATATTGTCAAGAGGAAAGAGATAGGATCATGTTATCAAGTTGGCAGGACAATGCCCTTAAAATGGGAAGTCCAATTAGTGAACAGGGTAACAAAAAAAAACATTACAGGTCTTGAAAAAGGAATGTGCATTCAAAAAAAAAATGCGCAAGTAAAGACAGGAAAGGCTCGGGTTAAACAAAAGATGGGCTACGTAGTTCAATGGCTGGCCTTGAATTGACAGAAAATGATCAATTCGATGATTTAAAAATGTCAGTAAAAGTTCCGACTGCACCTGTAGCATTGTCTGCACTAATTCCAGAACCACCAGAGTATAATAATTTATATCCAGTCACTGCTCCCCAGATTCCAATCATGCCAGTAACTCCAGCCCTTTTGGTTGATAGCGTGGGTCCCGATTTACCATCTTCACGATCAGTAGGGGAAGAGGAGCTCTGTTCCGCAAGCCCAGTTAGCTCTAGGACCCGATCTCGGACAGCGAGAGAAGGGCTTGATCCTATGCAGAAACAATTAAGCATACCACCTAAATCCCTTCAGACCAAGGGGAAACTGCAAATTTCGAGAACAAAGGGAGATGCCAGGATTGAAAGAGAAAGAACTCCCTCTAGTGACAGGGAGGGATGTCGAAGTCTTGGAAGAACCAGAGGAAATAGCGAGAGTGCCCCCTGGTGAGACTCGGAGACAGTTGCCGATTAGGAAGATACCAAACCTTGATTCAGATGCCCAGCCCACGATAGACGTTTATTTCCCATGGACACCCAGTGAGATGATGGCTATTATGGCTACAATCCCAGATAGAAAAGAATCTCCTGCTGCTTTCGTGGATTTCCTGAGAACTACCATCTCAATTTATCAAGCTGATTCTAGGGACCTCTGGGCCCTAGTCCAGCAGGTTTTAACCCCAGCAGAGTACCGCAATCATCTTAATCACTTGAATTATGCTAGCCACGCCGCACTTCAGCAAGCCCATGCGTTAGACTACGATAGAGGGACACAAATCCTGAATGCGTTGAATAGCACATTTCAAAAGCCCATAAATATTTCTGCTATCTTAGACCTAAAACCTAAGAAGATTGAAGAGCCAGAGGAATCTCTGGAACGTTTTAATGAAATCTACCAAGGGCAGTCAGGCGACTTGCCACATCGAAATGGTCAGAATTCCCCTCAATATTGTGCTATGTTAATGCATTGCCTACCACCTTCCGTGGCTACTGCTGTGAAATGTAATAACATGAATTGGACAGAGAACGACCCTTCCCAGATGGCAAGGGCAGTCAGATTTTATTGGAAGGAGGGTGTAGGCCAGGAAGGAGGCTCAGTTACAACGGTTAAGACTGAGTATGTAATGAAAAAGGATGATCTGCGACCCCAACAAGCGGCAGAAATGGTAGCTTACCAGCTGGAGCCCCAATATTGTGACTTTGGGTGGGTGGATCAACAAGGAGGAGGATATCAAACCCACCCAAAGGGACCCTCAGCTCCTTTTTATGGTCCACCGTATGCACCAACAGCTTTACAACCGCCGCCCCCTCTGAGGGGCCATTGGTCTACTGGGAGAAGAGGACGGGGCAGATATAGAGGGAGCAATGCATGTTTTAATTGCGGCCGTGCAGATCACTGGCAGCAGGAATGCCCCTTGAAAAGACAGGCAGCAGAAGGAGGGGGTACCCACCAAGGGGAGGACAGACGAGATACACTGACTCCTCCTAGGCAAACCCTTTCCCAACACAGGATTGACTAGCTAATTTAGTCATAAGGACTCTCCAATCGGACAGGGAACCTATTATCTCTCTGCAGATAGGAGATGAACATCACCCATTTGTAATCGACACTGGAGCAGCCATGTCTTCTCTGCAATCAGAACTTCGCCTACCACTATCTGACCACACCCAGCATTTGTCGGGGTTCCAAGGACAGGTGTGTGAGTATCCTATTTCTGAACCTGTGACAGTCACTTACGAGAATAAGTCTGCAGATCATCAGTTTGTAGTGACTACTGGATTGGACTGTAACTTGTTGGCCCGAGATTTACTGTGTATCTTCCAGCTACAGCTAGAGTGCGGAGACGAAGGGGTAACAGTTAAATCATGGAGGATGAGACAACAGTGCTATATTTTTATCACCCCCCAGTGGTGGACGTTAGACATTGAACATTCACTGCATCACGTTACCCTGGCCTATGACAGAACCGGACAAAGCAGGGAGTTGGAGGACAAATACCGGCCATTAATTTGGACCGAATGGCCAGTCAAAGTTACAGCCACAGTCACGGGAAAAGAAGGTACAGCCAATTTTGTTACAATGCCACCACATTTATGGCCACAGTCAGCTTTGGTAAGCCCTCATATTACACGTCAGGTCCACGACCAGTACCATGCCAGGGATCTGGGACCTAAGGTAAGGAGGGCAGTGGATCATTCAGATCCAACAGAGTACGCACTTCAAGTCACGCCAGACGGCACTGCCATAAAATATTTTGAGGTCCCTGAAACGATTAACACTCGACTGCAGCCCCGTCTATGGACAAATTAATCCGAGAGCTGTTGCAACAGGGTATTTTGGTCCCTTGACAATCAGAATGTAACACCCCCATACTTACTGTGCCTAAACCAGCCAAGCCAGACCAGTACTGGTTAGTACAGGATTTACGTTCAATCAATGCCCTCGCACAGCCGTTACATGCTCTCACTCTCCAACAGGATATTACGGTGTATAGCTCCCACTCGGTCATCGCACTACTGAGGCAACTGCAGACTCAGCATCTTACCGCAGCTCATCAGAATAGGTATGAGATATACCTTTTGAACAATCCACGTCTGACATTTAAACACTGTACCACTATCAATCCAGCCTGTTTTCTTCGTGGTCCCCCTGTCCATGAAGACGCACCTGGCCACGACTGTTTAGCCTTGATTCAGGAAACTACCACAGTAAGGGACGATTTGAGTGATATTTCGTCAGAACAACCTGACATGATTATGTGTGGTCAAATATCCCACTGGGGTTTAGTTAATGACTTACTGCAGGCCCTCCTTACGCCCGCGCAGATTTTCGTCATTAAATGCGCTGCCCACACAAATGGTAAGACCCCAGTTGACGTTGGTAATGAACAAGCAGATTGTGCAGTGCGGACAGCCGCGCAAATTCAGCAAGAGATGGTGCCTAAAATGTTAAGTCAGACTAAATGATCTACTATAAATATGTCTGCTTCTGACAAGTCAATGCCAACTATCCAAGACGTCATAAGGTTACAGGAGGACGCTCCTGAGAGTGATAAACAAATGTGGAAACAGTTAGGTTGTACATATGATTCTGTTTCCTCTTTATGGACCACGCCAGCACATCAGACTTGTATGTCTGATGTACTGGCTTTATGGGTCACTGAATGTGTACACTTTGCAACTCATTGTGGGGCTCGAGGGACTAGTGATTTGTTGCTGGACACTTGGTGGCACCCTGAAATGCAGGGGTTGGCCCAGAGTATCAGTAATCGGTGTTTGATTTGTCAGCAATATAACACCGGCAAAGGTATCCCTTGTGGGATGGGGCAAACCCCGTTGCCCAGTGGTCCCTTTGAGACGCTACCAATGGATTACATTGAGTTGGAAAGGTGTCAATGTTATAAATATGTTTTGGTCATTGTGGATGTGTTCAGCAGATGGGTTGAGGCGTATCCGACTACCGATAATAAAGCTGCTACTGTGGTTAAAGTTCTGATGCGGGAAATCATTCCCCGGTACAGTATACCAGCTCAGTTGAGTTCTGATAACGGGCCTCATTTTCTTGGACAGATTAACCTGCCTCCCTTCCCCAGTGCTATTTTACAGGTGTGGAGCATGATGGGGTGGCTACGCACCGTCTGTGTGATATTCGGCCTCACCTCGCTTGGAGTGTTATTGGCGACGGACATGGAAAAGGGAAATATTATCTACATTTGTAACCCCAACCAAACTACAAGGACATTTTGTTTATGCAGAGGTGATGTTCTTCGCTGCCCCCATATACGAGGACATGGTATCGACTCATGGAAGGTCATCAGGATAACGGAAAATGCAGGAGTCATGAAGCAATTGCACCGGTCCCGGCGATGGGAAGGGAACATTATATGGACATTGCCTTGTTTTTGGAGTACATGTAAATTTGATTTTGGATGTGTTAAGATTGGTGCGATAAAGGTAACATCAGACCGTCAGGAGAAGGTAGGAAGAGGTTGTGAGAGAGATAGGGGGACTAGAGAGAGGACGGAGCGTGTGAGAAGGGGAGTACAGCTAGAATGTAGGTTATCAGGAGATACACTTTATTTAGTTAAAGGCCAAACTGAGGAAAACCCGGGTAGTATGAATCTCTTCTACCAGATTTACCACCGCTTGTATGGCCAGGAACGGGTTGTCTGCTACCCGAACCCCGCAGCGGTGTCTAGGTTATTTTCTGTTTCACCGCTTTGGGGCACTCCCCAAACGGTGGTTCATTGTCAGCGTTCCGAGCCATTGCCCGAGCAAGTCACTCTTCCTTACGATCCGGGTTCAGCACCACCGGCTATTTGCCTTCCCCTTCCTCGGGATAATTCCCACTCCCAGTATGATAGGCTGCGACGGTGGAGGGCGTATATACCTAGCCACTTCACTCCCAATCGGGACTCCCGGTCGTACGAGAATTGTTTCAGCAGTGAAGGATACGGCTGTTTGCTAGTAGAGGTGAAAACGAATATGACATGTCTGTTCCCCACCTGTACGGACAGGAGGTGTCATATCACCCAGGCGTCTGGCCAATGCGTTTGTTACAACACCACTGGCGTTCTATTGAACGCCGGCATCCAGCTCCTTTGTGGCTGGGCGAATGTCTCTCATATCACTGTTGGGACTAGGGCTTTCCGCATTGCTAGGCGGCTCGAATGGGCGTTCCAAAGGTGGATAAACTAGGGGATCCCTATGCAACCGATATACTGATTGTGATGCTCACCTGTCCACGGAACAAGGATACTACTTTAAAAAAAAAAAAATGGTACAGCAACTAATGTTTTGTCACCCCCATTTCCCCGCCAAATTGCTATTGGGACTCTAGTCCCTACCACAGTCCCCTGCCCCTCGGCGTGGATGCTGCATAATCAGTTAGCACGCCGGGCAGTCTCAGCTGAATTCTGCGAGAACTGGAAAAAACCTCAGGTTCTCGCACCCAACTGGGGCCCCTCAGCCCGGTGGGGAATTCAGCGCGTCTTGACACTGGGAGGTGTGGGGGGTTCCTTGGCTGTCAGCGATAGGAATTATTTTATTTGTGGCCTTACCATCTTGGGAAATGAAACCTTGGGAGCCCTCGGGGCAATAACCAAGGAATTGTCTCAGCTGCGGTTGTTTGCAATGCAGAACCGGTATGCTCTTGACTATCTTCTGGCCAGTGAGGGTGGGGTATGTGCCATAGTACAGGGCAAGTGTATCATGGGAGTTCAAGACTTAACCGCTAACATCACTAAATTTATGAATCACATACGGGATCACCTGGACGTAATGCAGGATCCTGGCTCTTGGGGTAACTGGGGATTTGGAGGTTGGAAGGACTGGTTGATAAATATGGCCATGTATTTAGCAGTGGCTATTGGCTGCATCTTTGTGGGCCCAGCCATCCTTAAATGTGTGATGGGTAGAATGCGGGGTGCACTGGGACAGATCAACGCCCCTAAAATCTTAGCTGTCAAAATCCATGAGGGTGCAGCAGATGAAGGGGGGCTACGCCAGGAATTGGAAATGCAGCGACGGATCTTTTTAGATGAGGGACCGTAGCTATGGATTGGATAGTTCGGTTATCATGGAATGATAAAAGGAGGGAATGACGAATGTGATATAAAATAGTTACTTTAGAGATATTAGTTACTGTAATGTAGAGATAGGCCAGTCTCATTCTGGTGAGTTCACAGACAAAGGATTTCAGACCGCATGGCAAAGCAAGGAGGAGGTGTGTCCACCAAAGGAGGAGAAAAGGATGCTGGGTAATAGGGGCCAGAGGAAGGGATTGGAAGTGAGCCAATTAGAGTGTATGGATAGGTCAGGAGGGGTATAGGATGACCTATGGGAATCGTGTATGTGAAACTTGATGCCAGTTGTGTGAGTAGTAGAGATCCCTTTGTCCTACAGACTCACTTGCTTCCAGAGGTGTACGAAGCAAGATGTGCTTAGTACTTGCTGTGAATTGAGAAAGGCTTGCAAGTCAAATAAAATAACTAATGCTGTACCTGCAAATCCATCTCGACTTTTATTGAGGCCAGACTGACGGGTAAAGAAATTTGGGATTTGTCATGTCAAGGGAAGGGAGCTCATTTGAATGCTCCATTTCAATGATAAACTTGAGCTCAGGATGGAACCTATAAAGGTGTGTAAGGAAATTCTTTCATGCAGTTGAAAATTTAAATATAGTATTTACATATAGTACCTATGCAAGGGGTAGGAGGCTAAGTGTCATTCCTTTTAACAAATGTTTCTCATGGAACCCAATAAAGGTGGTTGTAAGAGCAGGACCTAGAGGGGATCCCATGGCCACAGCATCTATTTGGTCATACATGGTGCTGTTAAAACTGAACTCAACTGCACAAGTCGCTGAATTAATAAGGTTAACGAATATTGATCCATGCAATGGTAGTGGGTCTAGATACAATGATATAGTGCTTTACAGTGTAAGTCTCAATGATTTCCTTATGTGGAACATTGGCCAATTCATGTTGTGCAGAACCGGCCATACATAGGATCGGGTTTAAAGGAATGTCACTTTTGTGTGTCTTGGGCAGCCCATAGAGACGCAGATGCAATGAGTTTTGAGGACAAATCCTGCCACATATATCACCAAGCTGCTCATTGCTCTTACAGAAAGAAGTCCAAGATTTTCACAAGCGACGTAAATGGCTGGTAGCATTGCAATACCTCATGGCTAACCCAGACATACATATCAGTAAACCCGACAAAGGGAGTGGAGTAGTTATCCTTACCAAGGTGCTATATCAACAAATTGCATGCCATTCTTAATGACCCCTCCAAATTCCTATCCATTTGGACCTGTTGCTCAGACTTGGTTGAAAGCCAGAAACAAATGATTTTTGGGGTGTGTTATAACCTGCCTACTTACCATTGGCTGGGGACTAATGACTATCCCACAATCCTGTGGGAGTATGAGCTTCCCCAATGAGGGGGGCGGAGAAACCATTAGTAAACTCCTAGTATAAATAAAGCTGGCCAGTTCAGGAACCAGCAGGAAGGAGTACGTAGCAAGGGAAGTTACTGCTACTGTTATGTATATATGTTATAGTAAATAAATGTTATTACTTTGTATCCTTAAAACTCGTGCTGGATTCTTCGTGGCCCTTACAAAACTGGCGACGAAGGTTAAAGTGAATAGCTGTCTACACTGCTGAAGCCACCTCCCTGGATTTTTTTGGGATACAGGTTGGAAGTTGTTTTCTATTATACCATGCCTCTGTATGGACGTTTGGATGTTTTTGATGCTGCGCTGGAAAGCTGGAACCAGTACACACAACGGATGCGTTACTATTTCCGGGCAAACAATATCACCGAAAACGAGCGCCATGTGGTCATATTGCTCACCGCATGCGGCCCGCATACATTTGGGGTGATTAGGAGCCTTACGTACCCAGCTGCGCCGGACACCAAAACGTTTGATGAACTTGTGAATATAGTGGGGCAACATTTTAACCCAACCCCGTCCACGATAGTCCAGCGTTACCGGTTTAATACCGCTGAGAGGACCCCTGGAGAATCCCTTGCCGATTTTTTATCCAGGCTACGCGGGATTGCGGAGTACTGTGACTATGGTGAGACCTTGTCAGAAATGTTACGTGACCATTTGGTTTGCGGTATTAACAATGCGGCCACCCAGAGAAAGTTGTTAGCGGAGCCAACATTGACTTTTCAACAGGCCATTCAAATAGTATTGTCCCGAGAGAGCGCAGAGCGAGAAGTACAGGAGCTACAGGGAATGGAAGTGCATGCCTTGGGGCGCAATCCCTTCCGTCCGAAAACATCCCCCCGCATTCCTGCGGTACCTTGGGTGAGGCAACGTCCGGACCGACGCCAGTGGCCGTCGGACATTCCTCCCCGAAGGGAGCCTTCTCCAGAGCCAATGGATGAGGAGCCATGTCCGTGTCAGACTTGTAGGCGCCGACCCCGTCGCGGACGGCGGTCCTGGGGGCGCCAGAGGCGCTGTCGTTCCGACCGAAACTGGGACCAGCCCAGGGGCCATAACTGGGACCAGCCCAGAGGCCGTACCTTCCATGTGGATGAACCTGCGGTGACTACTCCTGAGGACGTGGAGACGGACGACGACTGCCTGCAGCTGCATTGTGTGGCAGCTCCCCGTGTGGCCCCCATTAAGGTAACAGTACGGGTCAATGGCCACCCGCTTGAGATGGAGTTGGATACTGGCGCAGCGGTCTCCGTGATCGCCCAGAGAACATTCGACCGCATCAAGCAGGGTATACAGACCCTTACATTAACCGACTCACAGGCCAGGTTGGCCACCTACACGGGGGAACCACTGGACATTGCTGGAACTACAATGACCCCTGTTGTCTATGGACGCCAGGAGGGGCGTTTCCCACTTATCATGGTGCGCGGCCATGGGCCCAGCCTGTTGGGTCGGGACTGGTTGCGCCATTTGCGGTTGCAATGGCAGCACATCCTCCAAACAGTTTCTGAAGGGTTGACTGAGGTGCTAGGACGATACCCAGATGTATTCCAGCCTGGTTTGGGGAAAATAAAAGGGGCCGTAGCCCGTATCCAAGTTGAACCAGGAGCCACGCCGCGCTATTTCCGGGCGCGCCCAGTGCCTTACGCCTTGCTCGAGAAGGTAGAAGGGGAGCTCACTCGTTTGGAGAGTTTGCGTATTATCAGGCCCGTCCATTTTGCTGACTGGGCAGCACCAATTGTCCCTGTAATGAAGCCAGATGCCACAGTTCGCTTGTGTGGCGACTATAAACTTACAGTGAATACGGTTTCCCGACTCGACCGATATCCAATGCCTCGCATAGAGGATCTCTACGCGAAACTTGCAGGTGGACTCTCGTTCACAAAATTAGATATGAGTCACGCCTACCTGCAGTTGGAGCTGGACCCTGCCTCCCGACCATATGTAACGATTAATACACACCGGGGCCTGTATGAATATACACGGTTGCCCTTTGGAGTATCCTCTGCCTGCGCAATTTTTCAACGTGTTGTGGAGGGCATTTTGAGAGGTTTACCACGTGTGGCTGTCTACCTAGATGACGTTTTGATTACAGGGACGTCGGAGCAGGAACATTTGGAAAATCTGGAGGCTGTCCTTAGACGCCTTTCGGAGGCTGGAGTCAGTTTATGTCGCACAAAGTAACGGGCAGCACGGTAGCCTTGTGGATAGCACAATTGCTTCACAGCTCCAGGGTCCCAGGTTCGATTCCGGCTTGGGTCACTGTCTGTGCGGAGTCTGTACATCCTCCCCGTGTGTGCGTGGGTTTCCTCCGGGTGCTCCAGTTTCCTCCCACAGTCCAAAGATGTGCAGGTTAGGTGGATTGGCCATGATAAATAGCCCTTAGTGTCCAAAAATTGCCCTTAGTGTTGGGTGGGGTTACTGAGTTATGGGGATAGGGTGGCGGTGTTGACCTTGGGTAGGGTGCTCTTTCCAAGAGCCGGTGCAGACTCGATGGGCCGAATGGCCTCCTTCTGCACTGTAAATTCTATGAAAAAATTCTATGAAAGTGCGTATTTCAGGCAAAGGAAGTAGTCTACCTAGGTTATCGGGTGGACCGCGAAGGTTTGCAACCTGTCGCAGAGAAGGTGCGTGCAATTCAACATGCCCCCGCCCCGACTGACACTTCGCATCTTCGTTCTTTTCTCGGTCTCGTAAACTATTACGGGAAGTTCCTCCCCAATCTGGCAACTACGCTGGCCCCTTTGCACCTTCTGCTAAAGAAAAATCACACCTGGGTTTGGGGTGTGCAAAGGGTAAAGCAACAATTGTCGTCGTCTGGGCTACTAACCCACTATGATCCTGGAAAGCCTTTGCTCGTCACATGTGATGCATCCCCGTATGGTATTGGGGACGTCCTGTCCCACAAGATGGAGAACGGGGCCGAGTGCCCGATAGCTTTCGCCTCCCGCACATTGACTGCAGCGGAGAAAAAGTACGCGCAGATCGAGAAGGAGGGCCTGGCAGTGGTTTTTGCGGTGAAAAGCTTCCACCAGTACGTGTACGGCCGCCATTTCACTATCGTGACTGATCATAAGCCCCTGCTGGGACTTTTCAGAGAGGATAAGCCAATACCGCCCATTGCTTCTGCACGGATCCAGCGCTGAGCTTTGTTGCTTGCTGCATACGAGTATTCTCTGGAGCACAAACCAGGTACGCAGATAGCAAATGCCGACTCACTGAGCCGATTTCCTTTATCGACCGGCCCCATGTCGACCCCCACGACCGGTGAGGTGGTTGCAACCCTAAATTTTATGGACACCTTGCCTGTCACGGCATCACAGATCCGTGAGTGGACCCAGACGGAGCCAGTCCTGTCAAAGGTTCGGCACATAGTCCTGTATGGTGGGCAGCATAGACAGCTCCCAGGCGAGTTGCGGGCATTTTCCTCCAAGCTGTCAGAATTCAGCATGGAAGACGGCATCCTCTTGTGGGGGACGCGTGTGATTGTCCCGGAAAAAGGCCAGGAGCTCATGCTAACAGACTTGCACAATGGGCATCCAGGCGTGACCAAAATGAAAATGTTGGCCCGGAGTTATGTCTGGTGGCCAGGCCTCGACACCGACATTGAGAAGGTGGCCCAAAACTGCTCCATTTGCCAGGAGCATCAGAAGCTTCCGCCCGCCGCGCCCCTACATCACTGTGAATGGCCAGGGCGGCCTTGGGCACGCTTGCATGCAGATTTCGCAGGCCCTTTTCAAGGATCCATGTTCCTTCTACTAATTGACGCCCAGTCCAAATGGCTAGACGTGTTTAAGATGCAGGGGACAACGTCCTGCGCAACAATTGAAAAGATGCGTTTATCGTTTAGTACGCATGGCCTCCCCGAGGTGCTGGTCACGGATAACGGCACTCCATTCACGAGTGAGGAGTTTGCGAGGTTCACGAAGATGAACGGCATCCGCCATATCCGCACTGCCCCTTACCACCCGGCTTCAAATGGGTTGGCAGAGCGCGCAGTGCAGACATTCAAAAGAGGCCTAAAGAAGCAGTCATCCGGATCAATGGACACGAGACTGGCTCGCTTTTTGTTTAGGTACAGGACCACCCCCCATGCAGTGACTGGGATAGCTCCCGCAGAACTCCTAATGGGCCGGAGACTTCGCACCCGCCTTAGTATGGTTTCCCCGGACATTGGCGCAAAAGTACGCCGCACACACGAACGGCAGGGACAGGGATCCTCGATTCGGCAGTTTGCACCCGGTGACCCAGTGTTCGTTCGGAATTTTGCTGGTGGTGCCCAATGCGTTCCTGGTGTAATCTTTCGCCAAACGGGCCCTATATCTGACCAAGTGCAAGCCCAGGGTCGTCTCCAGCGAAAACATGTAGACCACGTTCGGTCCAGAAGACTATCCCCTCAAAAGATTCCCGCCCCCGGAGCTCATTTCAACAGCCGCAGAGACCAGAGACAAGGGAAGGTAGTCCTCACAATCTTCCACTGGTGCCTCACTCGAAGCCTGCGCAGGTCGTTACGGGACCGAATGGAGATAGAGACGTTGACATGACGGAGGCAGCAGACTCTGACTCCGAGATGGAGTCACAGGATGCATCAGAGGGGGAATCCTCGGGTCCACGGGCTGTGGATGTACAACCGTTGCGCCGTTCATCACGGAAGTGCCGGTCTCCGTCTCGTTACACGCCGCCTGATCGAGCGCCGCGTGCAAATGGTGTCCGGCCTGCAGCCAAACGAGTCCGATGCCCTCCTTCGCCAGGGTCTTCGGTGGATTCCTTGGACTTTGGGGGGGAGGGATGTTATAACCTGCCTACTTACCATTGGCTGGGGACTAATGACTATCCCACAATCCTGTGGGAGTATGAGCTTCCCCAATGAGGGGGGCGGAGAAACCACTAGTAAACTCCTAGTATAAATAAAGCTGGCCAGTTCAGGAACCAGCAGGATGGAGTATGTAGCAAGGGAAGTTACTGCTACTGTTATGTATATATGTTATAGTAAATAAATGTTATAACTTTGTATCCTTAAAACTCGTGCTGGATTCTTCGTGGCCCTTACAAAAGGGTGATTGAAAGAAAATGGGCTGGTTTCTCCGCCAGCGGGATGCTCCATTTTTGCCGGCAGCCCGGGGGTTTCCTGAGGGCTGCCTCCAATGCGAAACCTCATTGACCAGCCGGTGTAACGGAGCATCCCGCCGTCGGGATGAAACAGAAATGTGGTGCGACAGGGCGAAGAATCCAGCCAATGTGGTGACCAGCAGTAAAATAATCTCTTGCTTCCAAGACAGTTGGGGAGCTAAATGTTCACACAACCAAAACTGTGAATCTTGACGTCACATGAGGTTGGTTGTTCCTAGTTAAGCCTTGTAGTTTTGCCAATATGAGATATTTAAAACTAAAATGTAATAAAAGAGAAAATGATGTTAACTGCTCTGTAGTAAGTTATTTGTTAAAATGTTTACAATGCTGTGTTTTGATGGTATGACGGGAGGAAAAAAAATCATTATTACAGTAATTTCTGTTTTCATTTTCAGAGGGAGGTGTTAGGAAGTTTTTAACTTCAGGTAGAATTGAGAATTCTGAAACCACCCCAGCCAGGCCTATGTGGTTTGGTTGCCATGGAGAAGGAACTCAAAACAGAAACATATCCCAATCAAACGACAGTTTTCACAGTTTGACATAGTCACTCAGAGAAAGGTCAGCAAAATTTTGAAAACAATAGAGAAAGAGAAGGCGGCTTTTGGTATGAAGAAGCAAAAGGACTGTTTTGGGTTGACAACCAAGTAGGATGCTTGTCAGAGTTTGTTTTCTGTTTGAATAAAAGGGGACGGAACAGACAGGACTTTTGGAGAATTAAGCAACAAGGATTAACCAACGGGAGCCTTGCTGGTGAATGTTGGATCTGGAAAACACAGACTGAGTGGAAGTAATTTTGAAGGACACTGGAAATTTGGAACTAAAGCGGCGGGGAGAAATTAGTCTATTGGAGTGTGGAGAGTGACTTGGGATTTCATCCTGTAATATTACATATCTGCCAGAACAGCAAAAGGAATTAATTAGTTAATTAATAGCAAAATTGTATTCAACCACAATCTGCAACCTCATGGCCTGGCAAATCCTCCATTGCCAGCAAGCCAGGGGATCAACCATGGTTCAATGAAGAGTGCAGGAGAGCATGCCAGGAGCAACATCAGGTGTACTGAAAAATGAGGTAGTTAACCTGGTGAAGCTACAACACAGGACTATTTGTGTGCCAAACAGCAGAAGCAGCAAGTAATAGAGAGAGCGAAGCGATTCCACCAGAAACGCATCAGATCTAAGCTCTGTAGTCCTGCCACATCCAGCCGTGAATGGTGGTGGACAATTAAACAACTCACAGGCGAATGAGGCTCCACAAATAACCCCATCCTCTCTGATGGAGGAGCCCAACACGTATGTGCAAAAGACAAGGCTGAGGCATTCGCAAGTGGCATTCGCCGAGTGTATGATCCTCCAGAGGTCCCCAGCATCCAGATGTAAGTCTTCAGTCAATACGATTCACTCCATGTGATAGAAACGGCTGAAGGCACTGGATACTGCAAAGCTATGGGCCTTGACAATATCCCAGCAATAGTACTGAAGACTTGTGCTCCAGAACTTGCCGCACCCCTAGACAAGCTGTTCCAGCACAGCTACAACACTGGCATCTACCTGGCAATGTGGAAAATTGCCCAGGTGTGTCCTGTATACAAGAAACAAGACAAATCAAACCCAGCCAATTACCGCCCTATCCGTCTACTCTCCATCATCAGCAAAATGATGGAAGGAATCCTCAACAGTGCTATCAAGCAGCACTTACTCAGCAATAACCTGCTCACGGACGTTCAGTTTGGGTTTCGTCAGGGTCCCTCAGCTACTGACCTCATTACAGCTTTGGTTCAAACATGGACAAAAGAACTGAATGCCAGAGGTGAGGTGAGAGCGACTACCCTTGACATCAAGGGAGCATTTGACCGAATATGGCATCAAGGAGCTCTAGCTAAACTGGAGTCAATGGGAATCAGGGGGAAAACTCTCCACTGATTGGAGTCATACATGGCACAAAGGAAGATGGTTGTGGTGGTTGGAGGGCAATCATCTCAACTCCAGGACATCACTGCAGGAGTTCCTCAGGGAGTGGCGTGGGCCCAACCATCTTGAGCTGCTTCATCAATGACCTCCCTTCCATCATAAGATGAGATGTGGGGATGTTTGCAGATGACTGTTTGCGGATGACTGCACAATGTTCAGCACCATTCGTGACTCCTCAGACAATGAAGCAGTCCATGTCCAAATGCAGCAAGACCTGAACAATATCCAGGCTTGGGCTGACAAGTGGCAAGTTACATTTGCCCCACACAAGTGCCAGGCAATGACCATCTCCGACACGAGAGGATGTAACATTCTTGACATTCAATGACATTACCATCACTGAATCCCCCATAATCAACATATTGGGGGTCACCATTTATCAGAAACTGAACTGGACTAGCCACATTAATATTATGGCCACCAGGGCAGGTCAAAGGCTAAGAATCATATGGCGAGTAACTCACCTCCTGACCCCCACAATACTTGTCCACCATCTAACAGCTGGTTAGCTCAGTTGGTTGGAGCATGATTCTGATAATGCCAAGGCTGTGGATTCGATCCCTGTATGGGCCACAACTCTCTGTTCCAACTTAATTTATCTGTAACCAATCACTATTTGTCAATGTACTCTGTCGATTATTCTTTTTGTCTTCTGTGTATATACTGTGTAGGTTCCCTTGGCCGGAGAAAAATACTTTTCACTGTACTTCGGTACATGTGACAATCAATCAGTAAGGCGCAAGTCAGGAGTGTAATGGAATATTCTCCACTTGCCTGGATGAGTGCAGCTCCACAACACTCAAGAAGCTCGGCACCACCCAGGACAAAGCAGCCCACTTGATTGCTTCCCCTTCCACAAACATTCAAACCCTGCACCACCGCCGTATAGTGGCAGCCGTGTGCGCCATGAACAAGATGTACTGCAGTAAATCACCAAGGTTCCTTAGACAACATCTTCCAAACCCACGACCACAATCATCTAGAAGGACAAGAGCAGCAGATACCTGGGAACCCCACCACCTGGAGGTTCCCCTCCAAGTCACTCACCACCCCGACTTGGAAATATATCGCCGTTCCTTCCCTGTTGCTGGAACAACATCTTGGAGCTCCCTCCCTAACAGCACAATGGGTGTACCTACAACTCAAGGACTGTCATGGTTCAAGAAGGCAACTCACCACCACCTTCTGAAGGGCAACTAGGGATGGGCAATAAATGCTGCCCTAACCAGCTACGCCTACATTCTGTAAATCAATTTTAAAAAACATATAAATGGAAAGCAGATATTTTGCACAAACTTATACCAACAAGGAACATGTAATTTCACTGCTGCCTCATGAAATCAAAAATCTAGGAAGAAGTTTTTGCTAGACATTTTGTGTCATCATCCCTTGGAGAAAGAGTTTGGATGATCCAATGCATTTGCTCTATGGGAAGGCATCTCTGCTGGCAACATCTGTAATTACATAATATTACAAAAACATTACACTGGAGCTAATGGTCGAAAAGCCAGCTGCAACTCATCCATTTAAATGGATTGAAAAACTTATAATTCCTCTTAAATATCTGCCACTTTGAAGTTTTCGGAATTTGGTTGACATATGTTGCAATATGTCAAAGAGAAAAATTATTTCACATGTGATACTTTGTAAATGGAACTTTGGCTTCTATGAATGCAGCTGTTATACTTGTTAAATGCACTGCTTTGCGCTGTGAATTCTTGTGTATTTTAAATGGCAAAAATTGAATTTATTTTCATGCGAGTAGCTATTAAGACATTACAAACAGTGTTTTCCATTTTCATGTGTTACTTTCTTGGTTTCATCCTATTCCACAATCTGGGTTTGTTTCCAGACATCCTGTCACAGGGTCCATGGAATCCTTGGGCTCCCAAACATGACTTTTATTCAGTTTTATCTGGGGACAGTCTTGCTTTATTTAAATGAGGCTCGGGAGTTAAAATGACCCAGGCCTCACACCTTTGTGGGATTTGCCTCTCATCCTGCACTTGGGTCACCTCAAATATCCCTTGTATTAAAACTGACCTCTAAATACATTCCCCACAAGTAGAGGCTTTCAACTGACTACCTGAGCTCAGTTTGTGGTATTGTGGAAACACAGGAGATTACTACCCTTCATAGCTCCTGTGAATATTTTGGTCTCCATCATCTTTTCTGGTTCTTTCGATGTACAGCGACCTTGATAATTGATATTGAAATGTAACAGAACAGCAACCTCTCCTTTACTCCTGACATTCGGAAGTGCTTGGTACTCTATCACATATACTCAGTGGGATGTGGTTGCCCTTGGTTTAGTTTGAATGTACAGTATTTCACCATACACATCAACCATCCATGTTTTTCCACCGTAGTCAGCATTTCAACAGCATTGTTTTTGTGTCAGTTTTTTCCAATGAAAGTCTGTGTATTTTTTGTTGCTCTGTGTTATGAGCTGCTCTAGAACGTGAGAGGTTGTTTTATGCACATTTACAGTGTTCCAAGTGCCGAAGGCTCTAAGTTCAGAGTTCTGTGCTGGATTTTCAGGAGATGTGATGGAGATGATCAAACTATTAGGAGCGCCTGACAGGTACTGAGAATTAAAATTACACTGTCACTTAAACAGCCAGTTTGGAAAGGAATACTCCTCATATTTTCAATATCTATTTTATTTTTTATTGAAATTTATCTTCTCACTCACTCCAATGTGTAAAGGTCAAATTTGCAGATCTCCTCTATCCTGGAAACAGCTGCATGTTTCCTTCTTTGGCAGGTACAGATACAGATATAAACCAAATTGCACAAAAAGGAATTGTGACCCAGGAAAAAATACTACTCTTATTGGCAGAAACGGAAATACTTTAGTTCTGCGCTTACCGACCAGCCATGTTTCACGTTGGCTGTCAACATTTCTTTCACAATGCCTTGTGCGAGATCTACTGGCTGCCTTATGCCTGAAAGGCAACATGGCACGGCCGGTAGATGCTGGGAGATCCCACGCCACATCTCGCGAGATCTAACGTGATGTCACAATCTGAAACCAGCCCGTTGTGGGAAGGATCACTTTTGCCAATTCTCGTGTTAGAGTGAGACAGCTAGTGTCAGTCTAATATGCATTCCCACAATCTACCCAAGGCGTGGGAACTAACTCCCTCACTTTGGAGATCTTGGGTGAGCACCATTCAGTGCTGCTTTCTACAAACGGGGATCAGACGGAACGGCACTCATGGGGGTTTCCCAGCGGATCAGAGGCCCCAGGTGATTGAAATCTGGATAGCATGGCACCCTGCCACTGAGCATCCTGGCACTGTTGGTACTACCTGGGCACCCTGGCACTGCGGATCGGGCCCAGGGGTACCCTACGCTGGTGCAGGGGGCCCGAGGACCCTCCTGTAGGTGAGTTGGGGCTTGGAGGGGGTTCAGGGGTTGTGTTGTTGGTTTGGGAGATTAGGAGACCATTTGAACATGGCATCCTGATCTCATCTTGTGCTGAGGAGTTCCAGCAAGCGGAGTTTCTCAGAGCAAAAAACGGGACTAAGTGCTTCCTCAGCCATGTATTCCCTGCTCAGGCTCCAAATCTATCCGAATTGCCGTTCGATAGATACACCTGGCTAATTGCGCCCATGCCGGGACTCTGTTCCCATTTGGGTAGATCGTGCCCCTTGTGTGTGCCAATAAAAAGCAATGTGGTCATACTGTCAAACCACGGACCTGAGTTTGTCCGAGAACGTTGCAAGAATATTGACTGCAGATAGTGCAGAACTGAAGTGCTGGGATAGTGTTAAACTCATGCACAGTAAAACAAATCCGGTGGCTGCTACAGTCGATAACCCTGCAAGAGATTCAACACATAGCACTCTTGAGAGATGAAGTGATGTGAAATGTACCAAGGGGAAAAAAATATCATAGCTTGATGAAAAATATACTGGAAATAGTGATATAAAATGTGACGGCAGTGATGGACTGCTACTGTAGATGAGAGTGAGGGAGAATTGGCAATGTGGGGCTGTGCATGCCATGTGTACACGATGCAACATGCAAAGAATACCCATGTGAAACAGGGGCCCATTGCTGTTTGCCAATCAACTGTGTCTGCAGCAGATTTACAGATTGAAAAGCAGGAGAATAGAACCTGCAAGTTTTTGGAGTAGTGAGAATCACGCCACGGTAGCCTGGCAACCTTATTTTGATACATTACTGTGTCATTAGAGAGCATTCTCTCCAGACTTTCCCTTGTACAGGTTGGCATTGTCAGGTTGGTACTGCCAGATGCCAACCTGTGCCATGAGGCAGTGGCATGGAAGAACCCTATTGGGAACCTTGTATGGTGGATGGGGGTGGGAGAGCTGCCATTGAGGGGGGTGGGGGTGGGGGGGAAGGGGGAAAATCTGCCAGTGATGGCTGTCCAGTGAGGAAGGGTAGGAGAGAAAGCCCGAGGTCTCCGAGATGTGGCCTGGGTGCTGTTCGGCTGCAGCACTGGTAGGGGCGCACTTTAAAGGTGGCGCTCCAATCTGTTTGAATCCAGTTTCTGGCCCTTAAAGTCTACACCTCTCCAGAAGTTCAGAATTCAAAAGTTCCCTCCATGAGAAATCCCGCCAATGGTGAAATCACTCCGTTTTTCTTGCCGGGACTGACACTTCACCAATTTTTGGTAAGATTCTGCCCTTAGCATCAATTTGCCAATGTTGGAATGTGTGTGCGAAACTGTTCACTCTGAAAAAGAGGAAGTAATGGAAGAGGCCCATGTGCTGACTCACACATTTTACGCAGCGGTTGCAGGCTATACTATATTTTTTCTGGTCAGGATAGATAGAACAAATTACATGCTATGTGTACTAATATATTCAAATCTGTTTAAGTTAATGTTTGCTTTATCATAAAATAGTATTAAGATAATAAAAGCAAAATACTATGGATACTGGAAATCTAAGATAAAAACAGAAAATACTGGATAAACTCAGCAGGTCGGGGAGCATCTGTAGAGGCAGAAACACAGTTCATGCTTTGTGTCCAACTGTAGAAGGGTCATATGGACTTGAAATATGTGTTTCCCTCTCCACAGCTGCTGCCAAACCTGCTGGGTTTATCCAGTTTTTTATGTGTCCATATTGTTAAGGGAATAAGCTATTTAAAATCTTTGTGTAATAACAAAGGCCAAAATGACCTCCTTCTGCACTCTATGTTGGGCAGCACGGTTGGTTGGTTGTGTTAGTTAGCACAATTGCTTCACAGCTCCAGGGTCCCAGGTTCGATTCCCGGCTTGGGTCAATGTCTGTGCGGAGTCTGCACGTTCTCCCCATGTGTGTGTGGGTTTCCTCCGGGTGCTCCGGTTTCCTACCACAGTCCAAAGATGTGCAGGTTAGGTGGATTGGTCGTGACAAATTTCCCTTATTGTTGGGTGGGGTTACTGGATTATGGGGATAGGGTGGAGGTATGGGCTTGGGTAGGGTGCTCTTTCCAAGAGCCAGTGCAGACTCGATGGGCTGAATGGCCTCCTTCGGACTGTAAATTCCATGATTTTCTGAACAATGGAAGACATAAGATGGAGGCATTAAAACCTTAATGCTTGCTTGCTAGGCTAAGTTGAATGTGAAAATGCAGGTTGGAAGAAGGTTACCTATTAAGCAAAATGAGAAACTTAGACCTTTGGAAAAACAGGGCACAAATATAAGGATCTGTGTGTTGCTGGAGGTCCATCGAGAATTAATAGCCTCAGCTTGATCCAATCATATTGGTCAGGACTAACTATAGCTTAGTATGACATGATAAGTGTCTCTCAGAGAAGGATAAAAGAACCACAACAGCATTGGCACACATCTAGAATAACACAGATTATGGTCAACAGAATACATTGTTGTGGCCGGGTGGTACAGTGGTTAGCACTGCTTTCTCACAACGCCAGGGTCTAGGGTATCAATTCCTGCCTTGGATGACTGTCTGGGTGGAGTTTGCACTTTCTCCCAGTGTCTGCGTGGGTTTCCTCTGGGTGCTCCGGTTTCCTCCCACCATCCAATGTTAGGTGGATTGCTCAGGCTAAATTACCCCTTCATTTCACAGGATCAGAGTTGAGGTGGCACTTGGGATCAGAGATGAGGTGGCAAGATGGATACAGAACTGGCTCGGTCGCAGAAGGCAAAGGGTAGCAGTAGAAGGGTGTTTTTCTGAATGGAAAGTTGTGACTAGTGGTGTTCCACAGAGATCTGTGCTTGGGCCTCTGTTGTTTGTAGTATACATAAACGATTTGCAGGAAAATGCAGCTGGTCTGAATAGTAAGTTCGCAGATGACACCAAGGTTGGTGGAGTGGCAGATAGTGTTGAGGATCGTCAGAGGATACAGTATGACATAGATAGGTTGGAGACTTGGGCAGAGAAATGGAAAGTGGAGTTTAATCTGGACAAATGTGAGGTAATGTATTTTGGTAGGTCTAACATAGAGGGGAAATATACTGTAAATGGCAAAACTCTTAGGACTATAGAAAGTCAGGTCCACAGATCTTTGAAAGTGGCAACACAAATGGACAAGGTAGTTAAGAAAGCAGATGGAATACTTGCCATCATTGGACGGGTCATCGAGTACAAAAACTGGCAAGTCATGCTACAGTTGTATAGAACCTTGGTAAGGCCGCACTTGGAATATCACACACAATTCTGGTCGCCACACTACCAGAAGGATGTGGATGCTTTGGAGAGGGTACAGAGCAGGTTTACCAGGATGTTGACTGGTGACTGGTCTGGAGGGTGTTAGCTATGCGGAGAGGCTGAATAGGCTCGGACTGTTTTCATTAGAACGACGGAGGTTGAGGGGCGACCTGATAGAGATCGACAGATTATGAGAGACAAGGATAAAGTGGATGGGCAGGCACTCATTCCCAGGGTGGAAGGGTCAGTCACTAGGGGACATAGGTTTAAGGTCCATTGGGCAAAGTTTAGAGGAGATGTGCGAGGTAGGTTTTTTTTACACAGAGGGTGGTGAGTGCCTGGAATGCGCTGCCAGGGAAAGTTGAGGAAGCAGATACATTAACGGCGTTCAAAAGGCATCTCAACAAATACATGGATAGGACGGGTATGGGAGGATATGGCACTGGAAAGTGCTGAGGGTTTTGGCCAAGGATGGTATCGTGACTGGTACAGTCTTGGAGGGCCTGTGCTGTACTTTTCTCTGTTTATTGTTCTTTGCCCTTTGTTCTTTGACCAAAGGTTAGGTGGGGTTATGGGGAGAGGGTTGATGTGTTCGGCAGGTAGGTTTGATGTGGACTGCACTCGATGCAGGGAAGCTAGAAACAGACGTCTAACACTGGAGAAGATCCAACACTGTTTTATTCAATGATAGAACTAACATACATATTCAGCTGTGGGTCGACACTATACTGAACTGACTGGAGACTTGTAGTAGCCTGACCAAACTTACTAGCTACCGCATGGTGTTTGCACTTGCTAGCTCGTGGACCCTGACTGTCTCAGTGGCTGGGTCCAGAGAGAGCGGGAAACCTAGTGCCCTCTGGCTTTATAGTGGTAGTATCCTGTCTGGTGATTGGCTGCACGTTTTGTGCTTACTGGCCATCCTGTGTGTCAATCACTGCCTTTCTGCATCTCATTATATACATGAGTGGATATTATGACATCTCCCCCTTTTTTTTTAGATAAATAAATACTAAGGTGTGCGTATATATACCTGACTATATACAAAAGGTGTCTAAATGAACGTATATACAGAGGAAGGTGTCGATAGTGCAGATACATGGCAAACGAAACAATATTTACAGAGGTTAAAGCGATGAAGTCACAAAATGTACAACAGTTCAGTCTACATATTCAGTCTTTGTGGCGAGCGATGAATTCTTGTCGATCGCCGCAGAGGTGGATCAGGAGCCACCTGCATGTGGATAGGCAGGATCGCTGCCATCGCGGTGGTCACATGGGTCGGCAGGATTGCTGGTAGATTGGTGGCCTCGTGGCAGGGGACGTCCGGAGGAAGCATCGTAGGCGGCGGGGCACTTCGGTCAGGTAGCGGGCGTGGAACTCTTTGCAGTGCCCGTCTGTTGCGCTGTAGCAGGGAGCCATCTTGGGGCCACTTGTTTGATCACAACAGCTGTGGCTGACCAGCCGCCCTCAGGCAACTGGACATGAACATGATCAGTTGGGGCCAGCTCGGGTACATCCGTGGCATGAGCATCGTATGTGGCCTTCTGTTGGGCCCGTGACTGCTGCATTTTCTGTAAGATCATGAGGTGGTCAAGGTCTGGAACATGGATGGCTGGAACTGTGGTCCTCCGAGTGCGATTCATGAGCAGCTGCGCTGGAGACAACCCAGTGGACAGTGGGGTTGCCCGGTATGCCAGCATCGCCAGGTTGAAGTCGGAGTCTGAGTCTGCAGCTTTGCACAGCAACCGCTTTACAATATGGACCCCTTTCTCGGCCTTCCCGTTTGACTGCGGGTAGTGGGGACTGGAGGCTACGTGACGGAAGTTGCAGGACTGTGCAAAATCAGACCATTCCTGGCTGTAAAAGCAAGGACCGTTGTCGCTCATTACCGTGAGCGGAATCCCATGCCTGGCGAACGTTACTTTGCAGGCTTTGATTACCGCCTTCGACGTGAGGTCGGACAGTTTCACCACTTCTGGGTAACTGGAGAAGTAGTCGACCAGGAGTACGTAGTCACGACACGTGGCATGGAAAAGGTCTACACCTACTTTGGACCACGGAGAGGTCACGATCTTGTGTTGTTGCAGCCATGTTGGGAATGAATTTTCTGAGAAAATTTACCATCCCGAGGAAGCGGAGGACCGCCTTTTTGTCCTCTGGTGTCTTCATGGCATTGATTGCCAGCACCTTGTCAACGTCAGATTGCACACCTTGCTGTGAAATGTGGTCACCTAATAACTGACAGCAGATGGCCCAAACAAGCATTTGGCCCTGTTGAGCTAGAGGCCAAACTGTTTGAGGCAAGCAATGTGATCCTCGGGCGTCGTGGACCAGATGATCATGTCATCCACATCGACTCGCACCCCCTCGATGCCCTCCATAATTTGCTCCACAATGCGATGAAATACTTCGGAAGCTGATATACCAAAAGGCATGCGGTTGTAGCAATACCTGCCGAACGGAGTGTTAAAAGTGCACAGCTTCCAACTGGACTCGTCCAGCTGAATTTGCCAGAAGCCACGGGAGGCGTCCAGCTTGGTAAAGAATTTGGTGTGAGCCATCTCACAGGTCAATTCTTCACGCTTCGGGATCGGGTAATGCTCTCGTATGATATTGCGATTCAGGTCTTTGGGATCAATACAAATGCGGAGTTTGCCAGAGGGTTTATTCAATGTAAATTCAATGATAATCTATGATTAATCTAGGACAAAGGTTCGGCACAACATCGTGGGCCGAAGGGCCTGTTCTGTGCTGTATTTTCTATGTTCTATGTTCTATGTTTCTTGACGCAGACCATGGAGCTGACCCAATCTGTGGATTCCGTGACCTTTGAGATGATGCCCTAGTCTTGGAGCTCTCGTAGCTGCGTTTTCAGACGATCCTTGAGAGGAGCCGGCACCCGGCGTGGTGCATGGATGACTGGGGTGGCATTCGGTTTGAGCAATGTCTTGTAGCGATATGGGAGCATACCCATCACATCAAACACACTGTGGTATTGTGTGTGAATGTCGTCTATCTCAGCCTGGAGATTCGCATTGGGCGAGGCCGTCGCCGGTGTCGAGGACATGGCATGAACTCGCTGTACCGGATTTAGTAGTTTGCATGTGCGAGCACCGAGCAGGGATGCCTTGTCAGGCCGGACGATCTCGAATCTCGACGTCACCTTGATTGCCTTGTGAAAGACACCTAGCTGACATGACCCACTGGCAGCTATGGCATTACCATTGTAGTCAAGGAGCTGGCAGGCTGGTGGAAGAATGCTAGGTTGGTGTCGGATGCTGTCGAGGCCCGACTGTGATATGAGGTTCGCAGACGCGCCAGTGTCCAATTTAAATCGGATGCGAGACTGGTTGACCGTGATGACGGCACACCACCCGTCGTTAGGATCCACACTGAGGATCGAAAGCCGGTTGGCAGTCCCGGTTGAGACCAACTCACGTGTGGTGATGATGCCCACCTGATATGGAGACTCGAGGCAGTCAGCATCGGGGTCCGTTGGGCTGTCTGGATCAGAATCATGCATGCCTTGTAGGCAGCGGACACGTCTGCGCTGCAGCTGGGATCGCTGGCTGTTGTTCGGTGGAGCGGACCTGCAGAAGGCGTAGTGGCCAGGCTTTCCACACTGTAGACATCGCCTGCCTTTGGCCGCTTTAAATGGGCAGAGCCACAATTTGGACACGTCATGACGCTGACGTCAGCACTTTCTGTGCGCCATCACGCATGCGCAGTGCGGTCGGCCGACATTCGTGCATGCGCCTCAGGGGTCTTCGGCCTCATCGCCCACCCGGTCATGGCGCGCATGCGTGGGGACTCGAGAAAAACGCGTGAAATGGCCACTCTCCTCGATGCTCTGGCCTTGCATTTTCGCTGTGGCTTGCACCCTTTCTGCCTCGTGGGAGGCCAGTTTTGCAGTTTCTGCCACCCTGAAGCCGGAGTAGCGATTTCTGGCATGCTCATGGACAACGCACGTTTCAATGGCGACAGAGGGGGTCAACTGTTTGATTTTGAGGAGCTGCTCCCGCAGGGAGTCGGACTGGATCCCGAAAACGATCTGATCCCGGATCATGGAATCAGTCATCGAGCCATAATTACTTGACTGCGCTAGGATGCGGAGATGGGTCAAGAAGGACTGAAAAGGTTCATCCTTACCCTGAAGCCTCTGTTGGAAGATGTACCGTTCAAAGCTCTCATTCACCTCAATGTCGCAGTGGCTGTCGAATTTCAGCAGAACTGTCTTGAACTTTGTCTTGTCTTCGCCATCGGCAAACATAAGCGAGTTATAGATGTGGATAGCGTGATCCCCCGCAGTTGACAGGAACAGCGCGATCTTTCTGGCATCCAATGCTGCCTCGAGGTCGGAGGCCTCGATGTACAGGAGGAACTTTTGTTTGAAGACTTTCCAGTTGGCGCCGAGGTTGCCGGAGATCTGGAGTTGCGAAGGAGGCTGGATGTTTTCTATGCCGCTGGATGGCTGCTTGCTGGTCATTGCAGATGCACTCGAGGTAGGTTCGTTACGATTAATAGCACTCTGGTACCATGATGTGTTAAGTAAGTTGGTTCAACGTTGACTGCAACTGGATGCAGTGAGACTAGAAACAGGCTTCTGACACAGAAGATGGTCCAACACTGTTTTATTGAACTTCCTGATTGCTGTACATAGTCTGCTGTGAGTTGACACTCTATCAATCTAACTGATAACCTCCTATTGGCTTGACCAGACTTAACTGCACGGGGCAGCATGGTAGCATTGTGGATAGCACAATTGCTTCACAGCTCCAGGGTTCCAGGTTCGATTCCGGCTTGGGTCACTGTCTGTGCGGAGTCTGCACATCCTCCCCGTGTGTGCGTGGGTTTCCTCCGGGTGCTCCGGTTTCCTCCCACAGTCCAAAGATGTGCAGGTTAGGTGGATTGGCCATGCTAAATTGCCCTTAGTGTCCAAAATTGCCCTTAGTGTTGGGTGGGGTTACTGGGTTATGGGGATAGGGTGGAGGTGTGGACCTTGGGTAGGGTGCTCTTTCCAAGAGCCTGTGCAGACTCGATGTGCCGAATGGCCTCCTTCTGCACTGTAAATTCTATGATAATCTATGAAACTCTCTACCTCACTGGCCTGTGCACTCTTACTATCTCAGTAGCTGTGTCCTGTAGAGAGAGGGAGAGTCTTAATGCCCTGTGTGCTTTATAGTGGTAGTGCCCTGTCCGGTGATTGGTTGTTATGTGTCGTGTGTGTTCATTGGTTATCCTGTGTGTCAATCACTGCCTGTCTGCATCTCATTATATACATGAGTGGATATTATGACAATACCCAACTGAGGTACATGTTTCTGGGATGATGGAGGGTGCTTCAGACAGCTGTGATGGGAAGTCGGTGTCTTACCCGGACTCAAGCTCCGGTGTATAGCAGGATGTGGGTTGGTGGCTACTGTCTGTGTCTGTGTCATCGTCGTCGTTGCCCGTCACCTGGGAATGTGGTTGTGGTCAGGGGCGGGAACACCGGAAGTGCCCCCTCCATCACCAGCAGTTCCTGGAAGACACAAGGCAAGACGCAAGATTACATTGCGGCCTGGGAGGGTCGGGGGGGAGGGGTTGGTGGAGGGGTGTGTGCAGGGATTGGGGAGGGCTGTGGTGGTGGAGGGAGGACATGGAGGTGGTTGAGCGGGGTCTGGGGGTGGAGTGTTTGTGGGTGGTGGGGGTGGGGGGGTGGTGACACGCATGTCACGGGGATCCGCAGCTCAGCAGGGTCACATTTCCTCGCCCGATGCCAATCTCCACCTCGGCGACGTCTCTTTCTTCGGGCCCTACGGCTATGCCCAGTGCCCTTTGTTTTGCTGCGGAAGGGGCCGCAGGTCCCCCTCTAGTCTTCTCCCTCTCTCGGCGGTTGTGTACGGCTTTCTCCTGGGAAGGGGGGTAGAAAATGCACAGTGTCAGACAGTCAAATGCATGCATTACCTCGCCACAAGAACAAAGAATGAAGTAGCACTTCAGTTGCTTTAGATCAGAAACTGCCGCAATAATTTCTGTTTAATCAGACAAGGCTTCAGAACCGTCTTGCAGGAAACATCCTTGACCTGTGCAGAGGAGATTAACTGGGGTAGATTAATCGAATCAGCACTCTTACCAGAGAAACTAACTGTTCAGTAAACTAGCCCAGTCAGCAAGGATGAATGTTTTATGTGGTCAGTACCTTTATTGTCACCATTTCAAAATCCTGGAGCTCCCTGTTTAACAGCATTGCTGGCTCTGTGTGGGTTTAAGGAAGAGTCCCATCACACCTGTCCCAGGGAAAGCCGGATGAGCAATGTTGGTAATGACAGTGATGTCCACATCTCAAGAATGAATGAAATTTTAAAATTCTAATTACAAATCCTGCATAAATGTGTCAGATAATTATAAATATTGACACCAATAACTATGATGACAGATATGTCCTTTTTCCCCGTTCAGTTCTTTTACAGGTCCCAAATGCTTTGAGTGCTCTTTACTCTGTGTCTCCTCTATCGTGCTGGCAAGGGGAAATTAAGCTGACCCATGGATGTTGATTGACGGCCTTACCAGTATGTTTTCCTTTGCTCCAGGTGCTTGAATGTTTCGGGGCCAAACAAGGTTGTGTCATGGCATTAACTCTCTTCTCCACTTTCCTCATTGCATTACTGCAACTCACCGCCAGCAAATTACCCGCAGGCTGAGAGATCATTTACAGAACATAGAACATAGAACATAGAACATAGAAAATACAGCACAGAACAGGCCCTTCGGCCCACGATGTTGTGTCGAACCTTTGTCCTAGATTAATCATAGATTATCATTGAATTTACAGTGCAGAAGGAGGCCACTCGGCCCTTTGAGTCTGCACCGGCACCTGGAAAGAGCACCCTACCCAAACTCAACACCTCCACCCAACACCAAGGGCAATTTTGGACATTAAGGGCAATTTATCATTGGCCAATTCACCTAACCTGCACATCTTTGGACTGTGGGAGGAAACCGGAGCACCCGGAGGAAACCCACGCAGACACGAGGAGGACGTGCAGACTCCGCACAGACAGTGACCCAAGCCGGAATCGAACCTGGGACCCTGGAGCTGTGAAGCATTGTGCTATCCACAATGCTACCGTGCTGCCCTTAAGAACAAATAAATCTACACTATATCATTTTACCGTAATCCATGTACCTATCCAATAGCTGCTTGAAGGTCCCTAATGTTTCCGACTCAACTACTTCCACAGGCAGTGCATTCCATGCCCCCACTACTCTCTGGGTAAAGAACCTACCTCTGATATCGCTCCTATATCTTCCACCTTTCACCTTAAATTTATGTCCCCTTGTAATGGTTTGTTCCACCCGGGGAAAAAGTCTCTGACTGTCTACTCTATCTATTCCCCTGATCATCTTATAAACCTCTATCAAGTCGCCCCTCATCCTTCTCCGTTCTAATGAGAAAAGGCCTAGCACCCTCAACCTTTCCTCGTAAGACCTACTCTCCATTCCAGGCAGCATCCTGGTAAATCTTCTTTGCACCTTTTCCAAAGCTTCCACATCCTTCCTAAAATGAGGCGACCAGAACTGTACACAGTACTCCAAATGTGGCCTTACCAAAGTTTTGTACAGCTGCATCATCACCTCACGGCTCTTAAATTCAATCCCTCTGTTAATGAACGCGAGCACACCATAGGCCTTCTTCACAGCTCTATCCACTTGAGTGGCAACTTTCAAAGATGTATGAACATAGACCCCAAGATCTCGCTGCTCCTCCACATTGCCAAGAACTCTACCGTTAACCCTGTATTCCGCATTCATATTTGTCCTTCCAAAATGGACAACCTCACACTTTTCAGGGTTAAAGTCCATCTGCCACTTCTCAGCCCAGCTCTGCATCCTGTCTATGTCTCTTTGCAGCCGACAACAGCCCTCCTCACTATCCACAACTCCACCAATCTTCGTATCGTCTGCAAATTTACTGACCCACCCTTCAACTCCCTCATCCAAGTCATTAATGAAAATCACAAACAGCAGAGGACCCAGAACTGATCCCTGCGGTACGCCACTGGTAACTGGGATCCAGGCTGAATATTTACCATCCACCACCACACTCTGACTTCTATCGGTTAGCCAGTTCGTTATCCAACTGGCCAAATTTCCCACTATCCCATGCCTCCTTACTTTCTGCATAAGCCTACCATAGGGAACCTTATCAAATGCCTTACTAAAATCCATGTACACTACATCCACTGCTTTACCTTCATCCACATGCTTGGTCACCTCCTCAAAGAATTCAATAAGATTTGTAAGGCAAGACCTACCCCTCACAAATCCGTGCTGACTATCCCTAATCAAGCAGTGTCTTTCCAGATGCTCAGAAATCCTATCCTTCAGTACCCTTTCCATTACTTTGCCTACCACCGAAGTAAGACTAACTGGCCTGTAATTCCCAGGGTTATCCCTATTCCCTTTTTTGAACAGGGGCACGACATTCGCCACTCTCCAATCCCCTGGTACCACCCCTGTTGACAGTGAGGACGAAAAGATCATTGCCAACGGCTCTGCAATTTCATCTCTTGCTTCCCATAGAATCCTTGGATATATCCCGTCAGGCCGGGGGACTTGTCTATCCTCAAGTTTTTCTAAATGCCCAACACATCTTCCTTCCTAACAAGTATTTCCTCGAGCTTACCAATCTGTTTCACACTGTCCTCTCCAACAATATCGCCCCTCTCATTTGTAAATATAGAAGAAAAGTACTCGTTCAAGACCTCTCCTATCTCTTCAGACTCAATACACAATCTCCCGCTACTGTCCTTGATAGGACCTACCCTTGCTCTAGTCATTCTCATATTTCTCACATATGTGTAAAAGGCCTTGGGGTTTTCCTTGATCCTACCCGCCAAAGATTGTTCATGCCCTCTCTTAGCTCTCCTAATCCCTTTCTTCAGTTCCCTCCTGGCTATCTTGTATCCCTCCAATGCCCTGTCTGAACCTTGTTTCCTCAGCCTTACATAAGTCTCCTTTTTCCTCTTAACAAGACATTCAACCTCTCTTGTCAACCATGGTTCCCTCACTCAACCATCTCTTCCCTGCCTGACAGGGACATACATATCAAGGACACGTAGCACCTGTTCCTTGAACAAGTTCCACATTTCACTTGTGTCCTTCCCTGACAGCCTATGTTCCCAACTTATGCACTTCAATTCTTGTCTGACAACATCGTATTTACCCTTCCCCCAATTGTAAACCTTGCCCTGTTGCACGCACCTATGCCTCTCCATTACTAAATGAAAGTCACAGAATTGTGGTCACTTTCTCCAAAATGCTCCCCCACTAACAAATCTATCATTTGCCCTGGTTCATTACCAAGTACCAAATCCAATATGGCCTCCCCTCTGGCCGGACAATCTACATACTGTGTTAGAAAAGCTTCCTGGACACACTGCACAAACACCACCCCATCCAAACTATTTGATCTAAAGAGTTTCCACTCAATATTTGGGAAGTTAAAGTCGCCCATGACTACTACCCTATGACTTCTGCACCTTTCCAAAATCTGTTTCCCAATCTGTTCCTCCACATCTCTGCTACTATTGGGGGGCCTATAGAAAACTCCTAACAAGGTGACTGCTCCTTTCCTATTTCTGACTTCAACCCATACTACCTCAATAGGGTGATACTCCTCGAACTGCCTTTCTGCAGCGGTTATACTATCTCTAATTAATAATGCCACCCCCCCCACCTCTTTTACCACCCTCCCTAATCTTATTGAAACAGCTATAACCAGGGACCTCCAACAACCATTTCTGCCCCTCTTCTATCCAAGTTTCCGTGATGGCCACCACATCGTAGTCCCAAGTACCGATCCATGCCTTAAGTTCACCCACCTTATTCCTGATGCTTCTTGCGTTGAAGTATACACACTTCAACCCATCTCCGTGCCTGCAAGTACTCTCCTTTGTCAATGTTCCCTTCCCCACTGCCTCACTACACGCTTTGGCGTCCTGAATATCGGCTACCTTAGTTGCTGGACTACAAATCCGGTTCCCATTCCCCTGCCAAATTAGTTTAAACCCTCCCGAAGAGTACTAGAAAACCTCCCTCCCAGGATCTTGGTGCCCCTCTGGCTCAGATGCAACCCGTCCTGCTTGTACAGGTCCCACCTTTCCCAGAATGCGCTCCAATTATCCAAATACCTGAAGCCCTCCCTCCTACACCATTCCTGCAGCCACGTGTTCAACTGCACTCTCTCCCTATTCCTAGCCTCGCTATCACGTGGCACCGGCAACAAACCAGAGATGACAACTCTGTCTGTCCTGGCTTTTAACTTCCAGCCTAACTCCCTAAACTTGTTTATTACCTCCACACCCCTTTTCCTACCTATGTCGTTGGTACCAATGTGCACCACGACTTCTGGCTGCTCACCCTCCCCCTTAAGGATCCTGAAGACACGATCCGAGACATCCCTGGCCCTGGCACCCGGGAGGCAACATAGCTTCCGGGAGTCTCGCTCGCGACCACAGAATATCCTATCTATTCCCCTAACCATTGAATCTCCTACAACTATTGCTTTTCTATTCTCCCCCCTTCCCTTCTGAGCCCCAGAGCCAGACTCAGTGCCAGAGACCTGGCCGCTAGGGCCTTCCCCTGGTAGGTCATCCCCCCCAACAGCATCCAAAACGGTATACTTATTTTGAAGGGGAACGGCCACGAGGGATCCCTGCACTGTCTGCCTGTTTGTTTTTTTCCCCCTGACTGTAACCCAGCTATTCTTGTCCTGTACCTTGGGTGTGGTTACCTCCTTGTAACTCTTCTCAATCACCCCCTCTGCCTCCCGGATGATCCGACGTTCATCCAGCTTCAGCTCCAGTTCCCTAACACGGTCTTTGAGGAGCTGAAGTTGGGTGCACTTCCCGCAGGTATAGTCAGCAGGGACACCGGTGGTATCCCTCACCACCCACATCCTACAGGAGGAGCATGCAACTGGCCTAGCCTCCATCCCTTCTTACCTGACAGAATATAGCTGCCCTGTGGACTAACTAGATCTCCGCCCTCCGACTCTGCTCCCAGTCAGCTACACTTTCTGTAAACTCCTGGCTCTCTTCGCACTCTTTGCGGAAATGTCGGAAACAAAATTAAAGGAGCACCTTACTCCCTCCTCACCTAACTCCCTCGGTCACCAAACTCTTACTATAGCACTCAAAAAGCACCAAATTCAGCACTCAGTGCAAACAAAGTCTGCACTGTAGGGGATCACTTTTATACTGTGAATCTAGCCTCTGAAAAACTGGCCTAATCCAATTAACTAATTAACAAGCTCCAGCTGCAAGTGCTTACAAGTAGAAGCCTGTTTAAAGCTTATTGAAAATTCACCTTCTTCTAAACCAAACAGCAACTTTTAAGTTAATTAACTAAATAAAAGAAAGACTAAACTTTGGATAAAAATGAAGCCTTATACTCCCTCGGTCACCAAACTCTTACTATAGCACTCAAAAAGCACCAAATTCAGCACTCAGTGCAAACCTAAGAACGGATGGGAAACTGTTCAACGAGTGCCGCCTTCAATCCAAAACCAAAATCACTCCCACCTCAGTTTGAGTGTGCAGATGACACTTGTCTGAACTCTCATTAAGAAACTGAGATCATTTGGTAGCACGGTGGTGCAGTGGTTAGCACTGCTGCCTCTCAGCCCTGAAGACCCGGGTTCGATTCTGGCCCTGGATCAGTGTCCGTGTGGAGTTTGCACATTCTCCGCACACCTGCGTGAGTCTCACCCCCACAACCCAAAGGTGTGCAGAGTAGATGGATTGGCTATCTTAATTGGCCTTTAGTGACCAAAGGGTTAGGTGGAGTTTGGGGAGAGGTTGAAGGCTTGGGTCCAGGTAGGGTGCTCTTTCGGAGGGTCAGTGCAGAGTCAATGCTGCTGAATGGCTTCCTTCTGTACTGTAGGGGTTCTATGACAAAATTTACCATCATCTCCAAAAGTGCCAGCTCAGCCTTCAACTGACTGAAGAAAAGAATATGTGAAGACCAAGATGTCAAACCTGAGACTAAGGTTGTGGTTTACCAAGAATCAGTGACCCCTGTTCTTCTCTATGCTTCAGAGATTTGGAAAACCTGCAGGAGGCACCTGAAACACTGGAAAAGTACCACCTGTGCTGCCTCCAAATCCAGTGGCAAGAACCATAGTCCAACAGCAGCATCCTCTCCCAAGGCAGCTTGGCCATCAACGATGAGCTAATCACTCAAAGCCAGCACCACTGGGTGGGACCTGTTGCTCATATGCCTGACACCGGACTCCTGAAGCAAAGGCTCTATTCAGAATTTGGTCCTGACAAGAGACTGCCAGGAGGATAGTGGAAAAGGTTCGAGGGTGTCCTCAAAACATCCCTGAAGAGGTCAAGCATTCCCATTGACTCTTGGTAAACCCTTGATTGTGGCAAACCAAGATGGAGAAGGCTCCAGGCCCAATTTCACATTTAGAGTGGTTAGGGCCTAAGGCAGGAAACCCAACAATTCACCAATTAAGGCCCTTAAGTGGCCATTAATGCCTTATCCTGCTCAGCCTTAATTTTAAAGCTGGCAGGAACGGGTGCAGGGAGGGTGGGAAAGTGACATTTGCACATTCCGTATCTCAGATGGGGAAGGCCTCTAAACGCCCCCACTGACATTGGGATCACCCCCCCTCCTGTTCCACACAGGCATCACCTACCCACTAGACCCCGGAACTTACTTTTGCAATGGTCCTGGGACTGCAGTACCACTCCTGGCCACTGCAGTACTGTGCCTGGACGGGTTGATGTACTGCCGGCTTATCTGCTTGGCTGACAGCTCTCACGGGCAGGACTTCCTTCCAAGGGCGAACGGAAGTCATGTCCACTGCCCATCAACATTCAAGTGAGCATTAAATGGCATTGGGACTCAGAGTTGGCAGTTATGCATTAGACACCAACTCTCAGGATGGCGACGCTGATCACTTACCATCCTTGCAGGGTTTCTTGAGTTAAGATAGAGTAAGTTTATTAACTACTAAATGCGTAAAGAGAAATGGTAAAACACATGCACCTACATTCACACAGATTAGAGTGAAGAATTAAGTCCAATTGTAAGTAAATATAAATAACAAGTTATACGGAACAGTTCTTGATTTGTGAGGAGCATATGATACAAACTGATTCCAGTATTCAGGCTTCTGTGAATGCATAATTGATTCTTCATTACAGGTGTTCAGTGGTTTTGTCGAGACAGTTCAGTTTTTTTCAGCTGCAATCCTTTTTTTGCTATCTGGTTGTCGTCCACAGTCAGAGAGGAAGTTTTTCATGTAAGACCATAAGACATAGGAGCAGAAGTAAGGCCATTCGGCCCATCGAGTCCACTCCACCATTCAATCATGGCTGATTTCAACTCCATTTACCCGCTCTCTCTCCATAGCCCTTAATTCCTCGAGAAATCAAGAATTTATCAACTTCTGTCTTAAAGACACTCAACGTCCCGGCCTCCACCGCCCTCTGTGGCAATGAATTCCACAGACCCACCACTCTCTGGCTGAAGAAATTTCTCCTCATCTCTGTTCTAAAGTGACTCCCTTTTATTCTAAGGCTGTGCCCCCGGGTCCTAGTCTCCCCTGCTAATGGAAACAACTTCCCTACATCCACCCTATCTAAGCCATTCATTATCTTGTAAGTTTCTATTAGATCTCCCCTCAACCTCCTAAACTCCAATGAATATAATCCCAGGATCCTCAGACGTTCATCGTATGTTAGGCCTACCATTCCTGGGATCATCCGTGTGAATCTCCGCTGGACCCGCTCCAGTGCCAGTATGTCCTTCCAGAGGTGTGGGGCCCAAAATTGCTCACAGTATTCTAAATGGGGCCTAACTAATGCTTTATAAAGCTTCAGAAGTACATCCCTGCTTTTATATTCCAAGCCTCTTGAGATGAATGACAACATTGCATTTGCTTTCTTAATTACGGACTCAACCTGCTAGTTTACCTTTAGAGAATCCTGAACTAGGACTCCCAAGTCCCTTTGCACTTCAGCATTATGAATTTTGTCACCGTTTAGAAAATAGTCCATGCCTCTATTTTTTCCAAAGTGCAAGACCTCGCACTTGCCCACGTTGAATTTCATCAGCCATTTCTTGGACCACTCTCCTAAACTTTCTAAATCTTGCTGCAGCCTCCCCACCTCCTCAATACTACCTGCCCCTCCACCTATCTTTGTATCATCGGCAAACTTAGCCAGAATGCCCCCAGTCCCGTCATCTAGATCGTTAATATATGAAGAGAACAGCTGTGCCCCAACACTGAACCCTGCGGAAAACCACTCATCACCGGTTGCCATTCCGAAAAAGAACCTTTTATCCCAACTCTCTGCCTTCTGCCTGACAACCAATCATCAATCCATGTTAGTACCTTGCCTCGAATACCATGGGCCCTTATTTTACTCAGCAGTCTCCCGTGAGGCACCTTATCAAAGGCCTTTTGGAAGTCAAGATAGATAACATCTATTGGCTCTCATTGGTCTAACCTATTTGTTATCTCTTCGAAGAACTCTAACAGGTTTGTCAGGCACGATCTCCCATACTAAATCCATGCTGACTTGTCCTAATCCAGCACGGCAGCATTGTGGATAGCACAATTGCTTCACAGCTCCAGGGTCCCAGGTTCGATTCCAGCTTCGGTCACTGTCTGTGCGGAGTCTGCACATCCTCCCCGTGTGTGCGTGGGTTTCCTCCGGGTGTTCCGGTTTCCACCCACAGTCCAAAGATGTGCGGGTTAGGTGGATTGGTCATCATAAATTGCCCTTAGTGTCCAAAATTGCCCTTAGTGTTGGGTGGGGTTACTGGGTTATGGGGATAGGGTGGAGGTGCTGAACTTGGGTAGGGTGCTCTTTCCAAGAGCTGGTGCAGACGCGATGGGCCGAATGGCCTCCTTCGGACTGTAAATTATATGATAATCTATGAATCCGACCCTGCACTTCCAAGAATTTAGAAATCTCATCCTTAACAATGGATTCTAGAATCTTGCCAACAACCGAGGTTAGGCTAATTGGCCTATAATTTTCCATCTTTTTTCTTGTTCCCTTCTTGAACAGGGGGGTTACAACAGCGATTTTCCAATCCTCTGGGACTTTCCCTGACTCCAGTGACTTTTGAAAGATCATAACTAACACCTCCATTATTTCTTCAGCTATCTCCTTTAGAACTCTAGGATGTAGCCCATCTGGGCCCGGAGATTTATCAACTTTTAGACCGCTTAGTTTCTCTAGCACTTTCTCCTTTGTGATGGCTACCATATTCAACTCTGCCCCCTGACTCTCCTGAATTGTTGGGATATTACTCATGTCTTCTCCTGTGAAGACTGATGCAAAGTACTTATTTAGTTCCTCAGCTATTTCCTTGTCTCCCATCACTAGATTACCAGCGTCATTTTGGAGCGGCCCAATGTCTACTTTTGCCTCACGTTTGTTTTTAATGTATTTAAATAAACCTTTACTATCATTCCTAATATTACTGGCTAGCCTACCTTCATATTTGATCCTCTCTTTCCTTATTTCTCTCTTTGTTATCCTCTGTTTGTTTTTGTAGCCTTCCCAATCTTCTGACTTCCCACTACTCTTTGCTACATTTTAGGCTTTTGCTTTAATGCATTCCCTGACTTCCTTTGTCAGCCAGGCAGAATATCCCTGCAGAAGATGGCTATTTTTGCCGGGGTCTAGCTTCAGTTACTGTGCCACACAACGTCAGTGTGGAAAACCTCCAGCTGTTTTTTCCTCACAGCGCACACACACACACACACAGGCCAGCTGGCATTGAACAGCACTCAGCTAGATTTTTAACCCCCTTGATTGTGTATTCCAACTGGACCCAGCATCTACTAGTCAGTCTGGGGAGGCAATTACACCCAGGGTCTTTTCGATGTGATAGCCATTATGTTCCTTTGTCTTTACCGGGGATGCTAATCAGTCTTTGGGTACTTTTAGAAGCACCTTGCATGGAGACACAGATGGGATTCCACAGTTCCTTAGAGAAATACCCTGTCGCCATTGTGTCAATAGTGGACATACATTATCAACAATCATCAAGGCATCCATTTCAAAATATAAAACTCAAAGCCCATTTTGTCTCTGTATCATTCCATGGGTTTTTCTCTAACGTCATAACACTCATCAGGCACCACAATAATAATGTTCTTTTTGTTATTGTTTCCATTTATTAATGTGCTTCATCATGTTGAAGGGTGCATCAACAGACCACAATCAGTAAGAATGAAAAACAACACCTCCTCCACAATAGTCCTCAACACCGGCGCCCCACAAGGCTGCGTACTTAGCCCCCTACTCTACTCCCTGTACACACACGACTGCGTGGCAAAACTTGGTTCCAACTCCATCTACAAGTTTGCTGACGATATGACCACAGTAGGCCGGATCTCGAATAACGATGAGTCCGAATACAGGAGGGAGATAGAGAACCGAGTGGAGTGGTGTAGCGACAACAATCTCTCCCTCAATGCCCGCAAAACTAAAGAGCTGGTAATTGACTTCAGGAAGCAAAGTACTGTACACACCCCCGTCAGCATCAACGGGGCCGAGGTGGAGATGGTTAGCAGTTTCAAATTCCGAGGGGTGCACATCTCCAAAAATCTGTCCTGGTCCACCCACGTCGACGCTACCACCAAGAAAGCACAACAGCGCCTATACTTCCTCAGGAAACTAAGGAAATTCAGCATGTCCACATTGACTCTTACCAACTTTTACAGATGCACCATAGAAAGCATCCTATCTGGCTGCATCACAGCCTGGTATGGCAATTGCTCGGCCCAGGACCTCAAGAAACTTCAGAGTCGTGAACACCGCCCAGTCCATCACACAAACCTGCCTCTCATCCATTGACTCCATCTACACGTCCCGCTGCCTGGGGAAAGCGGGCAGTATAATCAAAGATCCCTCCCACCCGGCTTACTCACTCTTCCAACTTGTTCCATCGGGCAGGAGATACAGAAGTCTGAGAACACGCACAAACAGGCTCAAAAACAGCTTCTTCCTCACTGTCACCAGACTCCTAAATGACCATCTTATGGACTGACTTCATTAACACTACACCCTGTATGCTTCATCCGCTGCCAGTGCTTATGTAGTTACATTGTATATGTTGTGTTGCCCTATTATGTATTTTCTTTTATTCCCTTTTCTTCTCATGTACTTAATGATCTGTTGAGCTGCTCGCAGAAAAATACTTTTCACTGTACCTCGGTACACGTGACAATAAACAAATCCAATCCAATCCAATGCTCTTACACAGCAGGTGAGGGTAGTTTTAAACTTAATAATTCCCTTATAGCTGAAACAAAAGGCAGCACGGTGGCGCAGTGGGTTAGCCCTGCTGCCTCACGGCGCCGAGGCCCCAGGTTCGATCCCGGCTCTGGGTCACTGTCCGTGTGGAGTTTGCACATTCTCCACGTGTTTGCGTGGGTTTTGCCCCCACAACCCAAAGATGTGCAGGCTAGGTGGATTGGCTACGCTAAATAGCCCCTTAATTGGAAAAAATGAATTTGGTACTCTAAATTTATTTAAAAAAACATATAGCTGAAACAAAATCTTCCTTCCCTTTGCTGGATGATCACACTCTAGGCAGCATTAACTTTCTGTTTACCGCCTTCTCTATAGCTATCTGGTTGGGAGATTTGGTTTACATAGAACCCTGTGCAAGGTTCCCGCTTGGGCGGGATAGTTTGTACGTTCACGCTGGCAGGATTGTACGGACCTGCTGACGGTGCACATCCGATGCGGTTTCACTGTGGCGAGGGATGCGTTCAATGGTAAACCCCTTTCACAAAAGTGGGACCAGACACCCAGCCGACGGCCCTCCGCCGCTGCAGAACCCGCCGTGTTGGGGGAGGAAAATATTTTTCGGAGCTGAACCTAATGAAGCACTGAAATGTGACTTAGAGCAGCTTAATGTGACTTAGAGCAGCTTGTTTTCCCGTAACAGCCTCCCCGAACAGGCGCCGGAATGTGGCGACTAGGGGCTTTTCACAGTAACTTCATTTGAAGCCTACTTGTGACAATAAGCGATTTTCATTTTCATTTTCATTTTCATTTCATTTCATTTCATTTTATATGTTCTCCCATTTTTTCCAGTCAAAACCATAATAAAAGTCCCGTGATACGTTATGCTCCATTGCATTGTAAATCGGTAAAGAGTCTGACAAAATCTGATTATGTAAATACTTTGACAATGGTAACACGGTAGCATAGTGGTTAGCACGGCCGTTTCACAGCTCCAGGGGCCCAGGTTCGATTCCCGACTTGGGTCACTGTCTATGTGGAGTCTGCACGTTCTCCCTGTGTATGTGTGGGTTTCCGCCGGGTGCTCTGGTTTCCTCCCACAGTCCAAAGATGTGCAAGTTAGGTGGGTTGGCCATGATAAAATTGCCTTTAGTGTCCAAAAAAAAAAGTTTAGGTGGGGTTACTGGGTTAGGGTGGAGGTGTGGGCTTGGATGGAGTGCTCTTTCCGGCGCAGACTCGATGGGCCGAATGGTCTCCTTCTGCATTGTAGATTCTGTGACTGAATTCAAAATCTAAAACCTCCAAGTTCAAGTCACTTATTTCAAGCATAATTTTGCAGGTCTTCTAGAATGGCAGAGAATAATAAAATGTCATTAGGAAGGGGCAATGTCAATAAGTTTTCCACTAGACTTTATCAATACCCTGTGATTCTACATTCAGAGTCAAATGTCAAAGGACATTATATTCTCACAATATAACTTTATAAAATGAACACTATTTGCCAGTAGGGGAGATTGTGCTCCAGTTATATATCCCTTTAATCAAATTTTGTACACTAAATTACATTGACTGTAATACAGGAGCACAGTCATTTGCAACCTTTATGATCTGTAGAGGTTGTAAAATTATTTTCATTGTTTTAAGAAAGGGTGACCCTACCTTTATCATAAACCTCTCAATTTCAAGGCGGTTCTTGTCTTCCATATTCACATTTATTTTATTATAAAAGGTTCGGACATTACATTTTTTTAGTAAATCCGTTTTTTCTGCTTTGCATATGAACCTATATTTTACCTAAATAAATGGTTTGCAGATCAGCAGAAAACCTTGTACATTTTTATGTTGTCATGTCTGGAAACATTTTTTCTTAATTGCTTTTATGTATGGCCTAATCTCTTGGTAGCTCTCCACTCTGGATTAAGTATATGTAATGACACAACAAATGTCATCTTTCAGCATGAAACATTCACACATCGTGGGTGAACCAACACACATAGTACACAGCACAGGAAATTGGAAATTTAGATTATGCATATCACAAAATTTCAGACGTGGAAGATTCTTATGATGTGTAAGAAGTACAGTTGCTGGGTATTCTTGGAATATTAGTTAAATGAACGCTGGGTGCTCCTGCTGCTGCCAAAAATATCCTCCTCAGAACATATTTATAGGAAATGCCACTGAGACATACATGAAACAGCATTTTAAAGTTGCAGTGACAGAGAGGTTATCTTTTTCAATGAGCAATCCTGAAGCGATGAGATCAAATCCCATTGACACCAAATCAACAAATATGGCAATTTCTGGGTGGATGTCAAACAATTGTGGCCATGAAAACCCCTGAGATGTTGTAATAACCCAATTGGTTCACTCAAGATCAATGGAGTTAACTCTTAATGCCCTCCCAGGAGACGCAGCACACTTGGAACTTACATAGAAAAAAATGGATTAGGCCATTCAACTCGTTGAGCCTGCTTGACATTCAATACGACCATGGCTGAACTGATTGAGGCGTCAATGCCACTCCCCTGCCTGTCGCTGATATCCTTTAACTCCCTTGTCAGGCAAGAATCTATCTAACCATGTCTTAAAAATGTTCAGTACGAAGTCTTACAACACCAGGGGCGTCATGCTCTGACCAACCGCCGGGTCGGAGAATGGCCGTTGGCTGCCGTGAATCCCGCCCCCACCCCCGCCGAAGTCTCCGGTACCGGAGATTGGGCGGGGGCGGGAATTGGGCCGCGCCGGTTGGCGGGACCCCCCGCTCAATTCTCCGGCCTGGATGGGCCAAAGTCCCGCCCAGAAATTGCCTGTCCCGCCGGCGTAAATCAAAGCTGGTATTTACCGGCGGGACCAGGCGGCGTGGGCGGGCTCCGCGGTCCTGGGGGGGGCGCGGGGCGATCTGACCCCGGGGGGTGTCCCCACGGTGGCCTGGCCCGCGATCGGGGCCCACCGATCCGCGGGCGGGCCTGTGCCGTGGGGGCACTTTTTCCCTTCCGCCTCCGCCACGGCCTCCACCATGGCGGAGGCGGAAGAGACTCTCCCCACTGCGCATGCGCGGGAAACTGCGGCCGCTGATGCTCCCGCGCATGCGCCGCATTTCCGCGCCAATTGGCGGGGCAACAAACGCCATTTCCGCCAGCTGGCGGGGCGGAAATCCCTCCGCCGCCGGCCTAGCCCCTCAATGTTGGGGCTCGGCCCCCAAAGATGCGGAGCATTCCGCACCTTTGGGCCGGCGCGATGCCCGTCTGATTGGTGCCGTCTTGGGCGCCAGTCAGCGGACATCGCGCCGTTGGGGGAGAATTTCGCCCCAGGTTAAAGTCCAACAGGTTTGTTTCGATGTCACTAGCTTTCGGAGCGCTGCTCCTTCCTCAGGTGAATGAAGAGGTATGTTCCAGAAACATATATATAGACAAATTCAAAGATGCCAAACAATGCTTGGAATGCGACCATTAGCAGGTGATTAAATCTTTACAGATCCAGAGATGGGGTAACCCCAGGTTAAAGAGGTGTGAATTGTGTCAAGCCAGTACAGTTGGTAGGATTTTGCAGGCCAGATGGTGGGGGATGAATGTAATGCAACATGAATCCCAGGTCCCGGTTGAGGCCGCACTCATGTGTGCGGAACTTGGCTATAAGTTTCTGCTCGGCGATTCTGCGTTGTTGCGCGTCCTGAAGCACGGTAGCCTTGTGGATAGCACAATTGCTTCACAGCTCCAGGGTCCCAGGTTCGATTCCAGCTTGGGTCATTGTCTGTGCGGAGTCTGCACATCCTCCCCGTGTGTGCGTGGGTTTCCTCCGGGTGCTCCGGTTTCCTCCCACAGTCCAATGATGTGTAGGTTAGTTGGATTGGCCATGATAAATTGCCCTTAGTGTCCAAAATTGCCCTTAGTGTTGGGTGGGGTTACTGGGTTATGGGGATAGGGTGGAGGTGCTGAACTTGGGTAGGGTGCTCTTTCCAAGAGCCGGTGCAGACTCGATGGGCCGAATGGCCTCCTTCTGCACTGTAAATTCTATGATCTATGATCTATGAAGGCCGCCTTGGAGAACGTTTACCCGGAGATCAGAGGCTGAATGCCCTTGACTGCTGCAGTGTTCCCCGACTGGAAGGGAACATTCCTGCCTGGTGATTGTCGCGCGATGTCCGTTCATTCGTTGTCGCAGCGTCTGCATGGTCTCGCCAATGTACCACGCTTCGGGACATCCTTTCCTGCAGCATATGAGGTAGACAATGTTGGCCGAGTCGCACGAGTATGTACCGCATACCTGGTGAGTGGTGTTCTCACGTTTAATAGTGGTATCCATGTCGATGATCTGGCACGTCTTGCAGAGATTGCCATGGCAGGGTTGTGTTGTGTCGTGGTCACTGTTCTGAAGACTGGGTAGTTTGCTGCAAACAATGGTTTGTTTGAGGTTGCGCGGTTGTTTGAAGGCAAGTAGTAGGGGTGTGGGGATGACCTTGGCAAGATGTTCATCGTCATCAATGACGTGTTGAAGGCTGTGAAGAAGATGACGTAGTTTCTCCGCTCCGGGGAAGTACTGGACGACAAAGGGTATTCTGTCAGTTGTGTCCCATGTTTGTCTTCTGAGGAGGTCGGTGCGGTTTTTCACTGTGGCGCATTGGAACTGTCGATCGATGAGTCGAGTGGCATATCCCGTTCGTACGAGGGCATCTTTCAACGTCTGTAGATGTCTGTTACGCTCCTCCTCGTCTGAGCAGATCCTGTGTATACGGAGAGCTTGTCCATAGGGGATAGACATTAAAAATGTTCAATGACCCTGCCTCTACCACTGTCTAGGGAAGAAAGCTCCACAGATTCACAAAACATTCTCCTCATCTCCATCCTAAATGGGAAACCTTTTATTTTTAACATGCGTCTCTTAGTTCCAGTCTCACCCAAAAGTTGAAATATCGGGCGTGATTCAGCCACTCCGTTGCACCTGGCGTGCCGGGTGAATAGCGGGAGAGGTCAAAATCGAGATTCACGCTGGGCAAGAACCGCTTTGCGATTCATCTGACCCGCTCCCGATGGCGAGTCCCCAATCTCGCCCCAAAACACCGAGAATATCATTGAGCCTAATTTGTATTCATTTCAAACTCACTAACTTGCTTGAAGTTGAATGCAGCGACCTTCCGGGAGTTACCTCACTCCCCAGCGGGATGTCACGCTGGCGTGATTTAGTTCTGTTCAAAAACATGAAGCTGGCTCAATGGCTACTGACGGAAGTGAGGAGTTGAGTAGCCAGTCCCATTTACTAGCATGCAGCTCAAGGGCACTGGAGCTGCTGCCCCAGCGCTCGGGGAGGACAGTGCGGGTTGCTTCAGAGGGGTGGGGAGGCCTTCAGCAGAGTTGGGATTGTTTGGGAGTGGTCCAAGCTGGGGTCATCCCTGGGCTGTGGGGCTGAGGGCTTTGAGGCTCTGAGGCCTTCAAGACACCTTTAACTATTGTGGAGACCCATAACAGGGGCAACCACAGCTGCAGCCTGTCTGTCCCTCCAAGCTCTCCCAGGACAGAGAACTGTTGCAGCTTCTCTCCTGAAAGTCAACTTCACCCTCAATTATGACACGAGAGAGTGTACTCGTAAAACGAAGGCTTTAATGAACAGAGAACTTCTCCAGCCGGAGAGATGAGTGCTCACTGAGTGCCGCCCACAGGGAGTCACCTTATATCCGGCCCCTGGGAGGTGGAGCCGGAGGCGGAGTCCCCCGGGGTTCCAAACCCGGCCTTAAAGGGACATTACATGCATGACCTTAAAGGCACATTACCCATTCATCACATTCACCCCGTTTAAGTAAAACACAGAGTCCGTTGGGGGTGAAGTGGGATTACATGTCCATTCTCTTTGGAGGCCTGATCATCCGTGTCCGCCGCACCACCGCCCGAGCGGAGAAGCTTGCCATCTTGATCGTCTCACAACACGTGCGGCCCATGGGCGCCGCCATCTTTCCTGTGTCAGGACATGTGTGGCCCATGGGTGCTGCCATCTTCCCCGCCTCAGGACCCCTGCTCGTCAGGCACCTCATCAGGCCGCTCATCGCCTGCAGCCGCCGCCGACCAGCCACGTCTGGCCTCCATCACAATCGACCAGTCCCGACCGCACAACCTCGCGACCGCGTCGACGACAGTGAAGGTCGACGGGCACAAGGTATCCTGCCTTCTGAACTCCGGGAGCACTGAGAGCTTCATCCACCCCGATATGGTAAGGCGCTGCTCCCTCACGGTACACCCCATCAACCAAAGAATCTACCTGGGGTATTGCACCGCCACCCTCACCATCCAGGGAGTAGAGTTCAGCGGCTTCCAGCTCTACGTCCTCACCGACCTCTGCGCTGCCATGCTACTCAGCCTGGACTTCCAGTGCAACCTCCAGAGCCTAACCCTGAAATTTGGCGGGCCCCTACCACCCCTTACTGTATGCGGCCTCACGACCCTTAAGGTCGACCCACCTTCCCTGTTTGCGAATCTCACCCTGGATTGCAAACCTGTCGCCACCAGCAGCAGACGGTACGGCGTCCAGGACAAGACCTTCATCAGGTCTGAGGTCCGGCAGCTGCTGCGGGAAAGTATTATCGAGGCCAGCAACAGCCCCTGGTGAGCCCAAGTGGTAGTGGTGAAAACTGGGGAGAAAAACAGGATGGTCGTTGACTACAGTCAGACCATCAATCGGTACACGCAGCTCGACGCGTACCCCTTCCCACGCATATCTGATATGGTCAATCAGATTGCACAGTACTGGGTCTTCTTGACAGTGGACCTGAAATCTGCCTACCACCAGCTGCCCATTCGCAAGGCGGACCGCCAGTACACGGCGTTTGAAGCGGATGGCCGCCTTTACCACTTCCTTAGGGTCCCTTTCGGCGTCACTAACGGGGCCTCGGTCTTCCAACGGAAGATGGACAGAATGGTAGACCAGTATGGACTGCGGGTCACTTTCCCGTACCTGGATAACGTCACCATCTGCGGCGATGACCAGCAGGACCACGACGCTAACCTTTCCAAATTCCTCCACACCGCCAAACTCCTCAACCTAACCTACAACAAGGAGAAGTGTGTGTTCAGCACGAACCGATTAGCCATCCTCGGCTATGTGGTTCAGAACGGAGTTCTAGGGCCCAACCCCAATTGCATGCGCCCCCTCATGGAACTCCCCCTTCCCCACTGCCTCATGGCCCTCAAACGATGCCTGGGGTTCTTCTCGTACTACGCCCAGTGGGTCCCTAACTATGCGGACAAGGCCCACCCACTCATCCACTCCACAGTTTTTCCCCTGACATCCGAGGCTCACCGGGTCTTCAACCGTATCAAGGTTGACACCGCCAAGGCCGTGATGCACTCGGTCGACGAGACGCTCCCCTTCCAAGTCGAGAGCGATGCATTAGACGTCGCTCTGGCCGCCACCCTCAACCAGGCTGGCAGGCCCGTGGCATTCTTTTCACGCACCTTCCATGCCTCCAAAATTCGGCACTCCTCTGTCAAAAAGGAGGCCCACGTGATCGTTGAAGCTGTGCGACATTGGAGGCATCACCTGGCCGGCAGGAGATTCACTCTCCTCACTGACCAACGGTCGGTTGCCTTCATGTTCAACAACACACAGCGGGGTAAGATCAAAAATTATAAGATCTTGATGTGGAAGATCGAGCTCTCCACCTACAATTACGAGATTTTGTATCACCCCGGTAAGCTCAACGAGCCCCCAATGCCCTATCCCGAGGTACATGTGTCAGCGCACAAGTGGACCGACTCAGGACCCTGCACGACGATCTCTGTCACCCAGGGGTCACTCGCTTTTATCACTTCATAAAGGCTCGCAATCTGCCCTACTCCATCGAGGAAGGCAGGGCTATCACCAGAGACTGCCAGGTCTGGGCGGAGTGTAAACCGCACTTCTACCGGCCAGACTGTGCATGCCTGGTGAAGGCCTCCCGCCCCTTTGAACGCCTCAGCGTGGACTACAAAGGGCCCCTCCCCTCTACCGACCACAACACGTACTTTCTTAATGTGGTCGACGAATATTCAAGATTCCCCTTCGCCCTCCCATGCCCCGATATGACGTCTGCCACCGTCATCAAAGCCCTCAACACCATCTTCGCTCTGTTTGGTTTCCCCGCCTACATCCACAGCGACCGAGGATCCTCATTTATGAGCGATGAGCTGCGCCAGTACCTGCTCAACAGGGGCATTGCCTCGAGCAGGACGACCAGCTCCAACTCCCAGGGAAACGGGCAGGTGGAGCAGGAGAATGGGACGGTCTGGAAGGCTGTCCAGCTGGCCCTACTGTCCAGAAATCTCCCGGCCTCCCGCTGGCAGGAGGTCCTCCCCGACGCCCTTCACTCTATTCGGTCGCTCCTGTGCACTGCGACTAATGAAATTCCCCATGAACGTCTCTTTGCCTACCCCAGGAAGTCCACCTCCGGGGTTTCGCTCCCAACATGGCTGGCAGCTCCAGGACCCGTTCTCCTCCGCAAGCACGTGCAGCTCCACAAGGCGGACCCGTTGGTTGAGAGGGTACAGCTACTCCACGCGAACCCGCAGTACTCCTACGTAGCGTACCCCGACGGCCGCCAAGACACAGTCTCCCTCAGCTGGGTCCCCCCTGGCGCACCCCACCACAGCCCCCGCTCCAGGACAATCCGTCCTCCCCTTGGTCCCATCCGGGGATGAAGATGAGGTCAACACGCTCCCGGAGTCACCGACGACCGAACCGACACCTGAATTGCCAGCAGAACTGCGGCGCTCGCAACGACGGATCAAGGCACCTGATCGTCTAAATTTGTAACCTCGTTCTTAAATTTTAAACAACCTGTATGTAAATAGTTTTCCACCATCCCCTTTTTTAACAGGGGGTGAATGTGGTCGTCGCCACTGTTGTATTGTATATACTGCATACGAGGGTATTACGGTAAGGCCCCTGTACTACAGGTACGGGGGTAGATCCCTGCCTGCTGGCTCCGCCCAGTAGGCGGAGTATAAATGTGTGGGCTCTCCGAGCTGCAGCCATTTCAGCAGCAGCTGCGGGAGGCTCCACATCTCTGCGTAATAAAGCCTTGATTACTCTCTACTCTCGTCACATCGTAATTGGTAGTGCATCAAACACCATAACCTTAGATTCCATAGATTCACAACCCTTTGGGTGAAGAAGTTCCTCCTTAGCTCAGTCGTAAATCTACTTCCCCTTATTTTGAGGCTATGCCCCCTAGTTATGCTTTCACCCGCCAGTGGAAACAATCTCCCCGCATCTATCCTATCTATTCCCTTCATAATTTCATATGTTTCTATAAGATACCCCCACATCCTTCTAAATTCCAACGAGTACAGTCCCAGTCTATACAACCTCTCCTCGTAATCCAACCCCCTCAACTCTGGGATTTACCAAGTGAATCTCCTCTTCACACCCACCAGTGCCAGTATGTCCTTTCTCAGGTAAGTAGACCAAAACTGAACATAATACTCCAAGTGTGGCCTCACTAACACATTATACAATTGCAGCATAATCTCCCTAGTCTTAAACTCCATCCTTCTAGCAATTAAGGACTAAACCCCATTTGCCATCTAAGTCACCTGTTGCACCTGTAAACCAACTTTTTGTGACTCATACACTAGGACACCAAGGCCCCTCTGCACAGCAGCATGTTTTAATATTTTATCATTTAAATAATAATTCCTTTTGCTGTTACTCCAACCAAAATGGATAACCTCACATTCGTCTTCATTTTATTCCATCTGCCAGACCTGAGCCCATTCACTCAAACTATCCAAATCCCTCTGCAGACTTCAGATATCCTCTGCACTTTTTGCTTTACCACTCATCTTAGTGTCGCCTGCAAACTTGGACACGTTGCACTTGGACCCCACCTCCAAATCATCTATATAAATTGTGAACAGTTGTGGGCCCAATAATGATCCCTGAGGGACACCACTAGCTACTGATTGCCAACCAGAGAAACACCCATTAATCCCCACTCTTTGCTTTCTATTAATTAACCAATCCTCTATCCATGCTACTACTTTATGTCATGCATCATTATCTTATGCAGCAATCTTTTGTGCGGCACCTTGTCAAAAGCTTTCTGGAAATCTAGATATACCACATCTATTGGCTCCCCGTTATCTACCGCACTGGTAATGTCCTCAATAAATTCCACTAAATTAGTTAGGCACGACCTGCCCTTTATGAACCCATGCTGCGTCTGTCCAATGGGACAATTTCCATCCAGATGCCTCGCTATCTCTTCCTTGATGATAGATTTCAGAATCTTCCCTACTACCAAAGTTAAGCGAACTGGCCTTTTATTATCCGCTTTCTGCCCACCTCCTTTTTAAACAGTGGTGTCACGTTTGCTCATTTCCAATACGCCGGGACCACCCCAGAGTCTAGTGAATTTTGGTCAGTTATCACAAGTGCATTTGCAATTTCCCTAGCCGTCTCTTTTAGTGCCCTGGAATGCATTCCACCAGGGCCAGGAGACTTGTCTACCTTTAGCCCCATTCGCTTCCCCATCACTACCTCCTTCGTGATAACAATCGTCTCAAGGTCCTCACCTTTTTAAAATAAATTTAGAGTATCCAATTATCATGGCCAATCCACCTAACCTGCACATCTTTTGGGTTGTCGGGGTGAAACCCACGCCGACACGGGGAGAATGTGCAAACTCCACATGGACAGTGACCCAGGGCCGGGACTCAAGCCCAGGTCCTCAGCGCCGTTGTCCCAGTGCTATCCACTGCACCACCGTGCTGCCCTCGTCCTCACCTGTCATAGCCTCATTTCCATCAGTCACTGGCATGTTATTTATATATTCCACTGTGAAGACCGACCCAAACAACTTGTTCAGTTCCTCAGCCATTTCCTCATCTCCCATTATTAAATCTCCCTTCTCATCCTCTAAAGGACCAATATTTACCTTAGCCACTCTTTTTTGTTTTATATATTTGTAGAAACTTTTACTATCTGTTTTTATATTCTGAGCAAGTTTACTCTCATAATCTATCTTACTCTTCTTTATAGCTTTTTTAGTAGCTTTCTGATGCCCCCTAAAGATTTCCAAATCCTCCAGTCGCCCACTAATCTTTGCCACTTTGTATGCTTTTTCCTTCAATTTGATACTCCCTTATTTCCTTCGCTATCCATGGTCGATTTTCCCTCTTTCTACCGTCCTTCCTTTTCGTTGGTATAAACGTTTGCTGAGCACTGTGAAAAATCGCTTGGAAGGTTCTCCACTGTTCCTCAACTGTTTAACCATAATGTCTTTGCTCCCAATCTACCTGGGGCTGGATTAGAACAGTGGGCTAAACAGCTGGCTTGTAATGCAGAACAATGTCAGCAGCGCGGGTTCAATTGCCATACCGGCCTCCCCGAACAGTCGCCAGAATGTGGCGACTAGGGGCCACAGTAACTTAATTGAAGCCGACTTATGATGATAAGTGATTATTATTATATTATTATATTACTTTAGCCAGCTCTTCTCTCATCCGATTGTAATCTCCTTTTTTTAAGCACAAAACACTAGTGTTTCATTTTACCTTCTCACCCTCCATCTGTATTTTAAATTCCACCATATAGTGATCGTTCCTTCTGAGAGGATCCCTAATGTTACTATTTGGTGGCCGATAGACTACTCCTATCAGTGACTTTATTGCCTTGCTATTCCTGATTTCCACCCAAATGGATTCAACCTTATCCTCCATAGCACCAAGTCATCCCTCACTACAGCCCAGATGTCATCCTTAAATAACAGAACTACACCACCTCCCTTACCATCTACTCTGTCCTTCCGAATAGTTTGATACCCTTGGATATTTAATTCCCAGTGGTGACCATCCTTTAACCATGTTTCAGTAATGACCACTAAATCACAGTCATTCACGATGATTTGCACCATCAACTCATTTACTTTTATTCCGAATACTATGAGCATTCAGGTAAAATACCCTTGTGTTGGCTTTTATACCTCCATTTTGAATCTTAACACCTCTATCAGTAACCTCTCCTAAGTTATTTTTCTTTTTAACTTTTCTTCTATTTTCCTTATGGTTGAACCCATTTCTTCATGTAATAACCTGCTGCTTTGCTTTCCATTTATGTTTTTACTTCCTGTTTTATTCCTTTTGGTGTTACTGGGCCTATTCACTGAGCTCTCCTCAGTAACTGTACCTTGTACTGTGGCCCTTTTTGATTTTTGACTATGGCTTCTCTGCCTTACACTTTCCCCCTTACTGCCTTTTGTTTCTGTCACCGTTTTACTTCACTCCGACTTCCTGCATCGGTTCCCATCCCCCTACCACATTAGTTCAAACCCTCCCCTTAAATCATCAGCTGAAGTCATTATCTGAAATGTAACATTGAATAACAAAGCAAGTGAGATCGTGAGGCTCAAGCAGGCTCACCTGTCACATTAACAGTGAGGGAAAATGGCAGGTGGCGAAGGTCGGTCGGTCGGTATGGGTCGCAAAGGTCAGTCAGCATGCGTCACAAAGGTCAGCCGGTAGGTCGCGATAGTCGGCTGGTATGGGTCCCAAAGGATGGCCGGTTGGTAAAAATGGTCCCAGGCAAACAAGTTTGAAAAACACTGGTGAAATAAATTGGCCTTGCCAGGGTCACCCATATTTCATGTGTATGTTAATAAAAATATTTCCTCCGACCACCGTACAAGAAGGATAGAAAAAATTGAACATATTTAGACAATACGCAGAATGCACTGTTTTGACCTCCAAAATGAATAGACGCAATAACTCGTGAGCCTGGGACAGAAAAACAGCCTCTACTGATCTTCAATTTACAAACTTTGTTTTCAATTATGGTATTTTAAATATGTCAAACAAATCAGTTTTTTCATAATGTGGCTCATTTCTACAAGGAAAGCTGTATACAATTTATCATTTAAGCATGAATATTCTTGTCTTGAAGATAAGATATCATGAATTTGAACAATGTCTAATTTAAACAGCTTCCTGTAGTATTTCCAGGTGTAAATCAGTCAGACCATGACATAGCCTTGGGCAGCACATAGAATTCGAGAAACGCATAATCTTGGGTTCATAAATTTTGCTGTAAAATGCCTTTAGCGATCTTCACAGATATAATGCAAAATGTCAGAATTTCCATTTCTCCAATCAAGTACATTTTATTTAACATTGAAATGTTATTTAATAGTGTGTGTAGGGGAAGGTTATTTGTAACTACAGCTGAGTAAATAATACAGTTTCCTCTGTGGACAGCATTTGAAATATGTGAAGCATGCAGAGTCTCTGAAACACAAATTGCATAAAAAAGATTAATCTTGCCTTTCCAAAACAGGACAAACTGTGAAGGTTATTGATGAAACTGTCTTCACACTTGGCATTATTCCCATGTCCAGAGAGTGTTATTCCCTCAAAAGTGCTTTTACTACTATTGTCCGAAACATTTTCTTTCAAATCGTGCCAGAACCAAATGCAACTGCGTATAGGTTACTACTAACATTTACAATGCACATCATCACGTAGGACAACCTTTCCCTAAATTACATTATAAACCAATTGAACTTCAGGGGAGCGATTTTGCCACCGCATTGTGCCTGGCTCCGTGCCTGGGGGGATGGGTGAATCACAGGAGAGTCCCGAATCGGGCTGTGTCGAGCGGAAAATCCCACGCGCGTCCATGCTCATAAAAAGGGGGGATGAGAGTGGGTTTGAGGGGGCCGCAGAAAGGTTGGGGGGTGTAAAGGGGGTCCTGGAAGGGGGAACTGTAGAGATCAGCAACCATTCAAAATGGTGCCCCGATCTGTGAGGAGCCCATCCTGCTGGTGAGTGTAGTGATCTGTGCATCTGTGCATTCATCTGCACATACACCAGGGACTGCAGCACAGATGTGACAGCCACAGCATCACTAGAGGGAGCATCAGAGAAGGGTATAAAGGGTCGAGCCCAAGGCAGGATCCACCTCTTTTAGAAGCACAGAGCTAGTGAGCAGCAGCACACAGGGATAGCTTAGCATAGGCAGTTTACCTTAGTTTCACTGGTGATACCTCTTGACTGTTTTACATCTAGTTGAGCTCTGGAAGCAGAACGAACCCTTTGAATAAAGTGAGTTAACTGTATGTCTCCAGTCGTTATTCAGAATTAGAGAATAACATATAGCACCAGGAGTAGTTTCAGCAAGCCAACTAGACACCAGCAAGAGAAGAGAACTTAAACCAGACATTCGATCAAGGAAGATCTCGCAGCATTCTGACCCTTCAGATACCAATCGGCACGATGGACCCAATCCAACCTCCACGCCTGCTCAAGACCACTGGTAATATGCATTCAAATTGGAAACTTTTCATACAACAGTTCAAAATATAGCATGAAAACTTTCTAAGTGTGACCTCTACGGGGAGAAACTCCCCGAGGCGCAAAACGATGGCCAAGTGCCGTTGAAAAGCGGTGTCAATCTCGGCACTGCAGCCAACGAGAAACAACCCGCCAAACGTGCCCAAAATCGGACTTTGAAATTCTTCCGGTGAATCACTTCACATATTTTTGAAGACATTAAAACTGCATCCATCATGCGTTCTCTGGCAATTAAAACATTTGAGCTGAGGCTGCATTTACACTGTAGCTGCCAGTCTTAGACCAGCATCTGTGAAGTGTAATGTGCAGTCAACAGACTGGCATTATATTGTCCACTGTGCCTCACTGCATTAAACTATAACCTACAAAGCTCGAGTGTGGATGTTTGCAAAGAGCTTTGCTCCCCAGGCAACTAACCATTAGTGCCAACAAAGGGAACATGAGAGCACCCACCCTTGGATAGCATTAAGTATCTTGAAGAGTGCATTTATGGAGCACCCAAGAACCTATTCCACTGGAGCTTTTAAAGTCAAGTTATGTATCAAGCTGCAGCTATAAAGCGCTGGAAGGAGTCTCACCCAACGTAGGTTTAGTGTTCTCAGGAATCAGATTGGGACCTGTTGCCATTTTTAGGTTGAATTTTGAATTGACACTATATGGTAGTATAATGTGCATTATTGGATTGGATTTGTTTATTGTTACGTGTACCGAGGTACAGTGAAAAGTATATTTCTGCGTGCAGCTCAACCAGATCATTTAGTACATGAAAAGAAAAGAATATACATAATAGGACAACACAAGAAAATACATAATCTTATATCATTGCCTGAACAATATTTTACCATTTCCCAGAGATGCAGACTATTATTCTGAATCAGTAATTTGTGATGCTGACTTAACATACTTGTTTTAAAAAATACTTGCTAAAATAAATTCAAAATATATAACATTAAGAAATGAAAAGGAATCAAGATGAAGTTATGTATTTTATAAATAAAATGTACTATTTAAAAGCATTGTGTGAATATTATCATAGCTTGTGACATTTGCTGATACTTTTTCATGGACATGAATTGTATCTAGATTGTCACTGGTTCATTTAAAAGGTTCTGCACAGAGCGTTAAAGTTCACTCTGAAGCAGAAGATATATACTCTCCACTATTTATAGAGAAATTGAAGACATGTTCTCAATGAATATTTAAACTTTCACTATAAACAGTGCGCAGATGAAGTCTTCTCCACAGAAGATGAATGTCATGTTCTACGCTGTTCATCCACTGTTAAACTTAAGCAAACACTCAAATGTCAAGAATATAGCGATGAAATTAGCAATGATAAAAATAAAATCCGAAGAGTTCCACTTCCATTCTCCATCTTTTAAATCCCATTTTGCTTTTCCTATTTGATTAAGGCTGATTTTCCTGACCCCTGATCCTCATCCCCACAACATCATTTTCCCCAAGTACAAACATAAAATAAATAGGGTTGGAATCTGTTATCCCCTCTGCTTAGGGTTTCCAGCCCTCCGAGATTGATCCATAGCCTCCAGGAAATCAAGACCACGCTCTAGAACATAGCTGTGTGCAAACCAAGAGAAAAATCACCGAAAAAGATCGGGGGCCAGACTCTCTGTTTTAGAGACTAAGTACTGTTGCCGGGACATCATCGGTGGTGTTCTTTGACCATGGAAGCAACGCCGGTCCTGGATCCGTTACTAGGCTAGCACCAGCACCACATGAAACTACAGCAATTCCATGAAATTCCATGCACGGTGGCACAGTGTTTAGCACTGCTGCCTCACAGCTCCAGGGACCCGGGTTCAGTTCCGGCCTTGGGTGACTATCTGTGTGGAGTTTCCTCTGGGTGTTCCGGTTTCCTCCCACAGCCCAAAGATGTGCAGGTTAAATGGATTGGCAATGCTAAATTGCCCCTTAATTAAGTGGGTTGCTGGGTTATGGAGATAGGTTGGAGGTGTGAGCTTAAGTAGGGTGCTCTTTCGAAGGGCCGGTGCAGACTCGATGGGCCAAATGGTCTCCTTCTGCACTGTAAATTCTAGGATTCGAGGATTATAAAAACAGTGCCCGATTTGCTGGGGTCAGGATTGGCACTCGAGAGGCTGATAATCTGCAACTCCCCATACACACTCATTCCAGCCAACAAGATGGGGGAGGCAGTGGCGTACTGGTATTGTCACTGGACTAGTAAACCAGAGACTATGGGTGCCCAGGTTCAAATCCTGTGACTTCAGATGGTGAAATTTGAATTCAATCAAAATCTGGAACTAAAAAAGTCTAATGACGACCATGAAACCATCCATTGTCGATTGTCGGACAAACCCATTTGGTTCACTAACGTCCTGTAGGGAAGGAAGGAATGTCCTTACCTGGTCTGGCCTACATGTGACTCAAGACCCACAGCAATGTGGTTGACTCTTAACTGCCCCCTCAAGGGCAATTAGGGATGGACAATAAATGCTGGCCCAGCCTGCAACCCCCACATCCCGTGAAAGGAAAAAACCGCAAAGAGCGGCACCCCATTTTGAAGATGCGGAGCTTGAGACACTGTTGGACACCATGGAGGAGAGACGGGCACCCTAATAATAATGATAATAATCACTTATTGTCACAAGTAGGCTTCAATTAAGTTACTGTGAAAAGCCCCTAGTCGCCACCTTCCGGCACCTGTTCGGGGAGGCTGGTACGGGAATTGAACCCGCGCTGCTGGTCTTGCTCTGCAGAACAAGCCAGCTGTTTAGCTCACTGTGCTAAACCGACCCCTTGACCGGTTCCTTGGGGTGGAAAAGAGGCTGCCACCTGTCATCGTAAAACAGGCCTGGCGCAGGAGGCAGAGGCCGTGAGCGCTAGGACCAGCCAGCAGTGCCGGAAAAGGTGCACAACCTCAGCAGGGTGTACAGGGTGGGTAGCCAGCACCGTATCCCTTCTACCAACCCCCGTCCCACACACCCATAATGCACCAGCCCCCCACCCCAACCAGAGGACAACTGAATACCACATGCCAGCAGTCTGCTCGCACCCCACCCTGCACCACGTACCAGTACCCATACGGCCCGCCATGGCCAGTTCCCCTGTTCACAAAGGCCACCAGCTGCCCACTCCCTGTGCTGCACATGCCTGACTGCCCAACACTCTGCATTTTCTGCCTCCTCCTCTCCACCCCCCAGGAGAAAATGCACATAACCGCAGGGAGAGAGAGAAGACTGGAGGGGGCCCGCCGGACCTGCGGCCCCTCACCTTCGCAGAGCAAAGCACCCATATGGTCAGTGTCGCTCTAAGCAAACAAGGCGCCGTGGTGGTCATCCAGTGAGTTGCACAGCAGGATGGCTGCCTTGCAGGGCGTGGATATGGCGGCCCGTGCCTGGACACCCCACTCCAGGGGGGACGCCCCAGCCCCAGCCCAACAGCCCATCCCTTGGTCACCCCCGCTACTTCCTCCAGCCCTGGCAGTCGCCCCTACCCTCTCCAGCCATGCCAGCGGCAGGACCGGCAGTCCACGGTCGGGCCTCTAGGAGCATGACCTACCTCCATTCCCTCTCTCAGCAGCAGCTGCGACTGATTTCCGATTTTTAAAACCACAAGTGAACCTCTCCGTCGATAATTCCTCCTGGCGGAGGCTGGGCATTGTGGGAACCTCGGAGAATACTGAATACTGGAACAGGTCAGTTAATGAAATGCCAATGGCGTTTACTGTATGTGTGCCGTAAAATGCATTTACGCCACTGCCATGGTATTCTGTTTGGCGCCCAGTGCCGTTAACGATTATCGGCTGACACCAAATTCTCCGCCAATTGTTCCTGATTCCTGTGTCAGCCGGCAGAGAATCCCACCCTGGGATTTTTTTTGTTATTTTCTTTGAACATTTCTCTTTTCTGGGTATAAAAATATTGGAAATGGGGGGGAAAAATTCTGTTTGGCTGACAGTCAAGCATCATCCTCGCGGACATCTTTAACCTCTTCCTACACTGGTCCGAGGTTACCACCTGCTTCAAGAAGGCCACCATTATACCGGTGCCAAAGAAGGGCCAGGCAATGTGCCTCAACAACTACCATCTGGTGAATTTGTCATCGATCATTGTGAAGTGTTTTGAGTGGGTGGTCATGAGACACATCAACTCCATACTCCCAGAATGCCCAGATCCACTGCAATTCACAAACTCGACACCCAGTCTATAGCAGACGCAATCTCTGTGGCCTGCACTTATCCCTGGAGCATCTCAACAATAAGGACTCCAACATCAGACTCTATTCATTGACTACAGCTCCCCCTTCAACACCATAATCCCAGCCAAGTTCATACCAGAGCTCCAAAACCTAGGGCTTGGCTCCTCCCTCTGGAACTAGATCTTCGACTTGCTGACCCATAGATCACAATCAGTAAGAATAAACAATACCTCCTCTACGATAGTCCTCAATAGCGGGGCCCTGCAATTGATGTAATGACAACAAACTAACACTCAATGTCAGAAAAACTGAAGAGCTGGTCATTGACCCCAGGAAGCAAAGTATCATACTCACCCCTGTCTGCATCAAAGGGATTGAGGTGGAGATGGTGTGCATACCACCAACAATCTGTCCTGATCCACCCACGTCAGTGCTACGACCAAGAAAGCACAAAAGTGCCTGTACTTCCTCAGGAAACTAAGGGAATTCGGAATGTCCCCATTGACTCTTACCAACTTTAACAGATGCACCATAGAAAGCATCCTATCTGGCTGCATCACAGCCTGGTATGGCAACTGATCAGCCCAAGGCCGTAAGAAACTACAGAGAGTCGTGAACACAGCCCAGTCTATCATGCGAACCCGCCTCCCATCCATTGACTCTGTCTACATCTTCCGCTGCCTTGGGAAAGTGGGCAGCATAATCAAAGACCCCTCCCACCTGGCTTATTCATTCTTCCAACTTGTTCCATCGGGCAGGAGATACAAAAGTCTGAGAACACGCACTAACAGATTCAAAAGCAGCTTCTTCCCCGCTGTTACCAGACTCCTAAACGACTCTCTTATGAACTGATCTGATCTCTTCACACTTCTTCTCAACTGAGTAGTACTACACTTCTGCATGCTTACCCGATGCCTGTGTCTATGTATTTACATTGTGTATTTATGTATGCTCTATGTTTTTTTTTTCATGTATCAAATGATCTGTCTGGACTGTACGCAGAACAATACTTCTCACTGTACCTCGGTACACGTGACAATAAACAAACCCAAATCCATCCAACTGGGTGATGTGTCTTTTGTGCTTTCTAATTGGTGTAAGAAAACAGTGCATCACAAAGATGGGTGTATTGTCTTAATAATGGCTGGAGCGTGGGGCAAGCCATGTGATGAAACCTTCAGGAATACATAGAGTCACAGTTGGCAACCCTACCTCATGTCTCCTTCACATTCCTCCACAATTTTCAAGGCTCCTCCAAAGGCCAACGCTGAACCTCAAGGACTTGAATGGCCTCAATATGTTATTTATTCAAGAATGAGACAGGAAATTGCTATTGGATTCCTCTGGAGATTCTGAGAGGGTGTAGCACGAAACCCAAGAGGAGTCCAAGGAGTAAATTTTTTAAAAATTGTCTGAGCAGATCTTCCTTAATTTTTGCCACCGATGGGCCTGTACATTGATGAAGGAATAGAGCTGCATGTCCAAGTTTGGTAATGACACCAAGTTAGGTGGCACAGCAAGTAGTGTAGACACAAGCAGAAAGTTGCAAAGGGAAATCGATAGATTAACTCCGTGGTCAAAACTGTAGCAGATGTTGTTCAATTTGGGGAAATATGAAGTTATCCAATGTTAACCTAAGATAGATAGATCAGATTATTTACTAAATGGTGTAAAGCTAGAAATTGTGGAGCGGAGAAATTTGAAGATTAATATACAGAAATCGTGAAAAGCTAGTGGACAGGTATCAAAATATTTAGAAAGGTTCATGGAATTTTGGCATTCATCTCAAAATGGATGGAATACAAAAGGTGTAAATATAAGCGATGGTTGCTGAAACCCGAGTTGGATTCTAGCTGTGAGTAGGGCACTACATCTTAGGAAGGAAGTATTAGCCTTGGAGGAGGGGCAGCACATAATCACCAGAATGATACTGGGGCTGAAAGAGTTAAATTATGAGATTGGAGGGCCGCATGTGGCGGAGTGGTTAGCACTGGGATTGCGGCGCTGAGGACCCGGGTTCGAATTCCGGCCCTGGGTCACTGTCCATGTGGAGTTTGCTAAATTGCCCTTTAATTGGAAAAAAAATAATTGGGTACTCTAAATTTTAAAACAAAAATTTAAAAAGTATGAGATTGGTTGCATGGCAACCTGGCAGTGCCGCCCTGGGACCCTGGCAGTGCCACCCTAGCATTTACAAGGTGCTGTTTGGGTGCCAGGGGCACTGCCAAGGTGAAAGGCTGACAGTACCAAAGTGCCCAGGTGCCAGGTTGGCACTGCCAGGGGTTGGGCCCAGGGGTGACCATGCCAATTGGAAGCGGGCCGTTCCAGAGACCTTGACAAGATTATGCGGGTGAGGGGGGCTGAAAGCGGGGGATCTGAAAGGAGGGAGAGAAGATCGGGGCTGCCGATCAAAATGGCGCCTCAATCTGCCACTAGCCGTTCCTGCTGGTGAGATCAGCTCGCCAGCTGAAAATCTCTCAAAGTGTGAGATCTCTCGGCGGGAGAAACTGCCCGGGACTAAAACAAAACGGCAAAGTTACATTGAATAGCAGGGGGATTAACACGCCCAAAAGCGGACTTCGTTTTAAGTCCGCTGAATCGCGCCCCACTAGGCCTGTTCTATGTGTAGCTCTGCTTCAGCCCAGCAGGAAAGCTTCAAACGATTCCCTCTCAGATCCCATTTAAAATGCAATTAGATGTGATGACCTCAATTTACAGTAATTCATGCAAACTCTCCTACCCTAGATGATGCACAACCAGCAGGTTGAAATTGCCGGGAAAGGCTTGGTTTCCGCAGGGCAGAGGTAGGGTTAAAATAGACCCAATTATTTAAAAAATTAATCCCATTTCCTGTTCAGAAATATTACAATATAGAGTTCAAAGAAGCTGACATGTGCTTGTGGTTGTAGCTCCGATCCTGGTGTCATCTGCAGATCTGTGAGGAAGAAGCAACATATTAATGTGTGGTTCTCTATTTATGTACGGATTAGAGGCCCTTCAAATTAGATGTTTTTAAATGGTTCATGCCTAATTAGCAACACCTATTGCGTAAAGGTGATAATTAAGTTCGAATTGGCATTTGCACTTACCGGTAGAACAAGGCATCACCTTTGCTCAGTTAATTAATGGCAAGATTCCTTCAGGCACATGCGTCGGCAGCATCTTTGATGTCATGCTAAGCATGTGTTATCATGCTTCGGTGAGTTTAAACTTCTTTCTCGGGTTCCACCTGCTCCTCACCAAAATCAGCAGACACCTACCTCCAGGCCAGTAACCTGGATCGAGTATTGTAATCTCATGAGTATCCTTTACCCTGTTTTATTCTCACTGCCCCATCCCCATGGTTTTCACAAGCCACAACAGAGATGAAGAAACTAAAGCTCTAATTTATCGAGCTGGTATTCAGAGCTAACACATTTTGACACATTTAGAAATTAAAGGCACAGTTTTCAACTGATTTCCTTTGACTTCTAGTACTCGAATGCCCAGGACAGAATCATAAGAATGATGGGAGGTTTGTAAGGGTTAAATTCAGAGACAAAGGGGCTCATTTTAACCTAACTCATCCAAAGTGGGAAACTATCCAATCAGATCAGGTGCCCATTGTACACTCCACCTGAGTTTACATTCAAGCAGAATGCAGCAGCAAGAACCCAGCAAAAGAGTCACCATCTTCAAGCTAGAAGACAGATTGTCGGATCAAAGTATTAAAATGTTATATGGATTCTATTCTATGGTTAGGTCAGGGTATCAGGGAATATGGAAAAAAGGCAGGTGGGTGGTGATGAAATACTGATTACCCATGATCTAACTGAATGCAGCATGGTTTAATGGGGCAGAACTGAATGCACTACCCTACCTGGGGCGTATTTGGTGGTGGGGCATTGAATTGGGCAGGAGGATAGCTTGTGGGAACTCGACCACATTCCCATCTCCATTCAGATTAAGACCATGCATGGCCTTCCCACACCACTCCCCGTATGAGTCCCTAAATTGGGTAATTAATGCCCAGCTAAGGATCTCATCCCACGGCCATTGATATTAACCCAGCAGCAGGCAGGCGGTTCACCATGCATGCAGCATGACTGAAAGGGGTGTTCAGCGATGAGACCTCTTAAAATTGAATAGCTAGGATGCAACTAGAGTAGTTTTATATAAGTTAGTTTATTAGGGATTTACATTAATTATAGAAAGTGTACTGGGTAATCATTATTAACCATTAAACCTATATTTTGGGACATAGCAGTGATAATCATGTAAACTCTAGCTACAAGTAGTGGCTACAATGCATGATGGGATTTAGGCTAGCTAACTTGCCCATGTTTTTGAGATGTGGAGATGCCGGCGTTGGACTGGGGTGAGCACAGTACGAAGTCTTACAACACCAGGTTAAAGTTCAACAGGTTTGTTTCGATGTCACTAGCTTTCGGAGCGCTGCTCCTTCCTCAGGTGAATGAAGAGGTCTGTTCCAGAAACACATATGTAGACAAATTCAAAGATGCCAAACAATGCTTGGAATGCGAGCATTAGCAGGTGATTAAATCTTTACAGATTGGCATCTTTGAATTTGTCTATATATGTGTTTCTGGAACAGACCTCTTCATTCACCTGAGGAAGGAGCAGCGCTCCGAAAGCTAGTGACATCGAAACAAACCTGTTGGACTTTAACCTGGTGTTGTAAGACTTCGTACCATGTTCTTGAGATACAGGAGATGTGTTGTCAGCAGATTACTAGTAAACAAGTTTTTATCAGTGACTTCCAATATCCTCCGGAACAATCCATGAAGAGAAAAGGAAGCCACTTCTGAAATCCTGTCCCTCTGAAACAATCCATGGAGTAAGAGGATGCCAGTTCTGCCATCCTGTCCCTAAATGAACAATGGGTGAACAGGATGTTAGGATGGGGAAAACAACTTAACATGGAAATGAAGTGAAAATCGCTTATTGTCACAAGTAGGCTTCAAATGAAGTTACTGTGAAAAGCCCCGAGTCACCACATTCTGGCACCTGTTCAGGGAGGCTGGTACAGGAATTGAACCATGCTGCTGGCCTGCCTTGGTCTGCTTTAAAAGCCAGCTCTTTAGGCCTGCGCTAAAACCTTTGGTAAACAACAGGTAACAGGATGAGGCTCAATCATGGGTTGATCGCAATTTTATTGGGTAGGCTTGAATAGGACAGCTTCAGGGATTGGATCGAGTCCAACTGGGGTGGGCGATTGATTTTTGGAAATTGATGTGTTTTTATCAGTGTTCAGCAGATCGATCTTGGCATTACCCAGGTCCATCTCTCGTGTACATGAAACCAAGCTTGGCATAATAAATAGCCGTCTTATCCAAGATTGTTGTGTGTTTGCTCTGTTTATTAAGCCAATGCCGTTCAAGAGGGACGAACCCCACGTTAAGGCTGGCTCAAAACTCAGGCCTTGGAAAATGCTCCTACAACGGCAAGCAAGAACTGGCATGTTTGCCTGTGAGATCCAAAGAAGGGATCCTTCGTTCAAAGGCACTCAGTGCCTGTTCAAGTGACCTGGTGTCAGGAAGAGGGGTTGCTAAACGTCAGCACCCTGCCCTTTCTGCTGAACCTGTCATCCCTCTCACTCATGATCCCCACTTGGCAAACCACTCGTGCCATCACTCACTTGTGTCTGGGTTCCTCCTCCTGAGGTGTCCCCTCAGGACGTTACCCCGTCTTGGTAGCACTGCTGAGTACAGAAGAGATGCCGACTTCTGATTGGCCAGTAGCTCTTGACTTCCGCCCCCAGGGTCCTTGATCACTGTGAGAGGCTCGCTGCTGGCCTGTTAGGTGTCCGAGTGGCACAAGATATGGCAGGCCTTCTCAGAAAGAGGCGATGCAGTCCAAACTTTCTAAAGTACACACCTGATGCTCGATCAATAACTCCTGAGACGAGATTGGAGACAATTGAAGGCTTTATTGTACTAGATGTTTTCCCAGCAGCGCAGGTACAGTATGCAGCTGCTGGGGAGACGCAGGCTCTTATACCCCGCCTTACTGGGCGGAACCAGCAGGCAGGCTTCACCAATGAAATAGCAGTCTCCGGTACCTCCCACACCAATGGTCTTACAGCATTATTCAGGGTACCGTAATACCCCTAATACCGACTACCACAACACCTAAGGTGTATGTTTTGCAACATGGGATCGTGGAATTGTCCCTATTATGCCTAAATCCTGGATGAATTTGGGAGATTATTGTTTTTTCAGCATTTGTTTGTTCTTAATGATGTCACAAATTTGTCTTCTGTTGTCTTCTGTAAAAAAGAATTAACATATAATAAAGTTGGCATAAAAGCAAATTACTGCGGATGCTGGAATCTGAAACCAAAAGAGAAAATACTGGAAAATCTCAGCAGGTCTGGCAGCATCTGTAGGGAGAGAAAAGAGCTCATGTTTCGAACTCAGAGAACCCTTTGTCAAAGATGGCAGGCTGGTGATTTGTTGAAACTGCGGAATGTGGGAGTTCCTGGACACCAGTGTAATCCAGAGCAAACACATCTGCAGTGTCGGCAAATTGAGGAGCTTTGGTTCAGTCATTCAGCTGATGGCCGAGCTTCAGACATATGACCATAAGAACAAGGAGCAGTAGTAGGCCTTTCAGCCCCTCGAGCCTGCTCCACCATTTAATAAGATCATGGCTGATGGGATAGTAACATCAAATCCGCACACTACCTGCTGCCAATCACCTTTCACCCCTTACGTACCGAGAAGCTATCTACCTATCTTCCTTAAACTTATGCAAAGACTCTGCTTCCATAATCTTATCTGGAAGAGAGTTACAAAGACTCACAACCCTTGGAGAGAAAAAAATTCACCACATCTGTGTTTTAAATAGGTGATCCTTAATTTTAAACAGCGACGCCTTCTTTTAGATTCTCCCAGAAGATAAAACATTCTTTCCATTTGCACCCTTTGAAGACCTCTCAGGATCTTATATGTTTCAATCAAGTCACCTCTTACTCTTCTAAATTCCTGCAGATAAAAGCCCAGCCTGCCCAACCATTCTCATTAGACAATCCACCCATTCCAGGTATTCGTCTGGTAACCCTTCTCTGAACTGCTTCCAATGCATTTACATATTTTCTTAAATAAGGTCACCAATATTGTACAGTACTGCAAATATGGTGCCCTGGACAACTGAAGTATAACCTCCCTACTTTATTCAATTCCCCTTGCAATGCATTATAACATTCTATGAGCTTTCCTAATTACTTTCTGTACTTACATATTAGCCTTTTGTGATTCATGCACAATGACACCCAGATCCCTCTGCACCTCTGAGCTTTGCAATCTCTCACCAGTTAGATAATATGCTTATTTTTTTATCTTCCTGCCAAAATAGACAATTTCACATGTGCCCACATAATGCTCAATTTTGCCAGATCTTTGCCCACTCACAACCTAGCTTTATCTTTTTGTAGCCTTCTTATGTCCTCTTCACAACTACTCTCCTACATATCTTTGTGCCATTCCTTCAATCCCTTCATCCAAGTCATTGATATAAATTGTGAACAGTTATGGTCACAGCACTTGTTACATTTTGCCAACCTGAAAAAGACCCATTTATGCCTACTCTCTGGTTCTTGTTAGCCAGCCAATCTTATATCCATGCCAATATGCTGCCCTCTATAACATGAGCTTTTATTTTCTACAATAACTTTGATGTGGCACTTTATCAAATGCCTCCTGGAAATCTAAGTGCACTACATTCACCAATTCCCCTTGATCCACAGCAGGTTATTTCCTCAAAGACTCCAATAAGTTGGTTAAACTTGGGGCTGGATTCTATGCACCCCGACGCCGAAACCGCGTCCGGCGCCAGGGTGGAGAATCCACTTTCATGCATGAAATCGGGACCGGCGGCAGTTCCTCGATTCTCCGGCCCCGAAAAGGGGCGTACTCAGGGAGTACGCCGCGCCGCGTCCCCCCAAATCTGCGGCCACTGCTTGAGGCCCACCCCGCTATTCTCCGCCCCCGACTGGCCGAAGTCCCGATGGCGTATTTCTAATATGATCCCAGCCGTTCGGGAAACTCACGAGGCGGCTGTGGACTCAGTCCGCGGCCGCCTTGGTCAGGGCTGGGCGATCGGAGGGCAGGGAGTGGGGGGGCTCATACGGGACGGTGCCTTTATTGTGCAGGCGGTCCGGGTCGGACACCCCAATATTCGCAACCACTGCTACACAAACATCAAGGGCACCTACTGATCCATCCCCCGACCGCACTTCGGAAAATCGGACCATAAGTAGCTGCTCCTTCTCCCGGCATACAAGCAGGAACTTAAGCAGGAGAATCCAGTTAAGAAGATTGTGCAATGCATGTGTGAGGCAACAAGGAAGCTCCGATGTGACTACTTGGAGTCAGTGGACTGGTCCATATTCGAGAACTCAGCGGCCAAACTAAACGAGTATGCCACCACCGTCACAGACTTCATTAGCAAGTGTGTAGAAGACTGCGTGCCAAAGAAGATAGTACGTCGTTCCCCAGTCGGAAACCATGGCTCATTCGGGAGATTCACTGAAGGCCAGGTCTGAGGTGTTCAAGACAGGCTCATACAAGAAATCCAGATGCGACCGCCACAAAGTCATTAGGGATGCCAAGAGATAATACCAGACTAAGCTAGAGTCACGGACTCTTGTTGGTTGTGGCAAGGCTTAAACAACGGGCTACAAAGTAATGCCGAGTAGAATCTCTGGCAGCAGCACACCCTCCCCGATGAACTCAATGCATTCTATGCTTGGTTCGAGCAGGAAACCAACAAACCGTTGTGAACTGACTCAGCAGTCCCGGACACACCCATACCTATCATCACAGCTTCAAAAGACAGGTCGGCCTTCTTGAAAGTGAACCCTCGGAAAATGATGGGCGCTGTCAAGGTCCCTGGTCGTGCACTCAGATCCTGCGCGAACCAACTGGCGGATGTATTCGCGGATATCTTCAACCTCTCCCTACTCCGTTCTAAGGTTGCCACCGGCTCCAAGAAGACCACCACCATTACCGGTGCCAAAGAAGAACTAGGCAACGTGCCTCAACGACTACCGTCTGGTGGCTTTGACATCAATCAGTACGAGACACATCAACTCCATACTCCCAGAATGCCTTGACCCATTGCAATTCGTATACCGCCACAACCGGTCCACAGCAGATGCCATTCCATGGCCTTACACTCATCTCGGAGTATCTCGACAGCAAATATTCTACGTCAGACTCCTATTCATTGACTACAGCTCCCCTTCAAGACCATAATTCCGGCCAAGCTCATATCAGAAATCCAAAACCGAGGACTTGGCTTCTCCCTCTGTAACTGGATCCTTGACTTCCTGGTCCATAGGCCACAATCAGTAAGGATAAACAATAACACCTCCTCCATGATAGTCCCCAGTACCGGAGCCTGGCAAGGCTGCTTGCTTAGCCCCTTACTATACACACGCGACGCAAATTCTGGCTCCAATTCCATCTACACGTTTGCTGATGACACAACTGTAGTAGGTCGGATCTCGAAGAAGGATGAGTCAGAGTACAGGAAGGAGATAGTGAATCTAGTGGCGTGGTGTAATGACAACAATCTCTCTCTCAATATCAACAAAACTAAAGAGCTGGTCATTGACTTCAGGAAGCACACACCAATGGTGCATCAATAGTACCAAGGTGGAGATGGTTGACAGCTTCAAATTCCTAGATGTGCACATCACCAACAATGTGTACTTGTCCAACCAAGTGCAACAACAGTGCCTATATTTGCTCAGGAAACTAAGGGAATTCAGCATATCCCCATTGACTCTTACCAATTTTTACAGATGCACCATAGAAAGCATACCACCGCAACCGGTCCACAGCAGATGCCATTTCCCTGGCCCTGCACTCATTCCTGGAGCATCTCGACAACAAGGACTCCTACATCAGACTCCTATTTATTGACTACAGGTCCACCATCAACACAATAATCCCAGCCAAGCTCATATCAAAGCTGCAAAACCTAGGACTTGGCTCCTCACTCTGTAACTGGATCCTCGATTTTCTGACCAACAGACCACAATCAGTAAGAATAAACAACAAAACCTCCATCACAATAGTCCTCAACACCGGCGCCCCGCAAGGCTGCGTACTTAGCCCCCTACTATACTCCCTGTACACACATGATTATGTGGCAAAATTTGGTTCTAACTCCATCTACAAGTTTGCTGACGATACAACCATAGTGGGCCGGATCTCGAATAACGAGTCCGAATACAGGAGGGAGATAGAGAACCTAGTGGAGTGGTGCTGCGACAACAATCTCTCCCTCAATGCCAGCAAAACTAAAGAGCTGGTCATTGACTTCAGGAAGCAAAGTACTGTACACACTCCTGTCAGCATCAATGGAGCCGAGGGGGAGATGGTTAGCACTTTCAAATTTCTAGGGGTACACATCTCCAAAAATCTGTCCTGGTCCACCCACATCGACGCTAGCACCAAGAAAGCACAACAGCGCCTATGCATCCTTAGGAAACTAAGGAAATTTGGCATGTCTTTTAGCTCTTACCAATATTTCCAGATGCACCACAGAAATCATCCTGTCTGGCTGCATCACAGCCTGGTAAGGCAACTGCTCAGCCCAAGACCGCAAGAAACTTCAGAAAGTCGCCAACACAGCCCAGTCCATCACAAAGCCTGCCTCCCATCCATTGACTCCATCTACACCTCCCGCTGCCTGGGGAAAGCGGGCAGCATAATCAAAGATCCCTCCCACCCGGCTTACTCATTCTTCCAACTTCTTCCATCAGGCAGGAGATACAAAAGTCTGAGAACACGCACAAACAGACTCAAAAACAGCTTCTTCCCCACTGTTACCAGATGCCTAAACGACCCTCTTATGGACTGACCTCATTAACATTGCACCCCTGTATGCTTCACCCGATGCCGGTGTCTATGTATTTACATTGTGTACCTTGTGTTGCCCTATTATGTATTTTCTTTTATTTCCTTTTCTTTTCATGTACTTAATGATCTGTTGAGCTGCTCGCAGAAAAATACTTTTCACTGTACCTTGGTACACGTGACAATAAACAAAATCCAAATCAAGCATTAATGCTCTGCTGGACTAGCAATCATAAACATATGCAGCAAGTATGAATTAGCTAAAATAGTGTAACTCTTACATACAAGTGAAATATTCACAGATACCAGGGAATTCATTCAAAGTGGTGTTCTAATCCCACAGGTGGAAGGAGCATTATAAACCACAAAAACATTCCAACATCTAAACCCATTAATTTGACTCTAACCATATTGCTCAATGCATGCATTATTTTATATACAACATTAATGCTTCAAAATTAAATGTGAGTTTATTTTGAGAATTTTTTATTTGAATTAATACATCTGCAATACACAAAGCAAAGATCCTGGCACAATGCAACCCTGTTCATGAATCATTTTTCATCAGTGTGTCATAAAATTCAATGGCAGCAATAAATTGCAAACTGCAATAAGCTCTTCTCATCATAAAATGTATGTAAAAAAAAAATCGCAAATCAATTTTCATAAAAACATGCTGAATAATGCTATCAGGGAAAGCACTTAATGTTAGCCTCAGTCATTGATATTTTTCAAGAAATTGCTCAGACTATCGCTTTTTTTTAAGATATCTTCTGAATTCCATCTTTGGATACTTTAAGCCTGAATGCAAGCTGCAACTGAGGGTGAATTCATATTGTCTTACATCTCATCCGAAGTGAACAAAATTAATCCTGTAATGGGAGAGGAATCATAGAATCCCTCCAGAATAAAGCCATTCAGCCCATCAAGCCTGTACTGACCCGCCGAAACAGCATCCTACCTAGGCCCACTCCCCCACCCTATCCCTGCAACCCTGTAATGCCAATCCACCTCACCTGTACATCTGAGGACTGTGGGAGGAAACCGGAGCACCCGGAGGAAACCCACGTAGACACGGGGAGAAAGTTCAAACTCCACACAGACAGTCACCCGAGACTGGAATTGAACGCAGGTCCCTGGAGCTATGAGGCAGCAGTGCTAACCGTTGTGTCACCATGCCGCCCACAAATCAAAATGGGATTTTGCACCCACATTTGGCGCGAGTATAAACAGCAACGTCGATGTTAAATATCACGGGCTGGATTCTCTGCCCCGCCGCGCCACATTTCTGTTTCAGCACATTGGTGGGATGCTCCATTATGCTGGCTGGTCAATGGGGTTTCCCATTGTGGGACAGCCCCACGCCATCGGGGAACACGGAGAATCCTGCCGGTGGAGAATCCAGCCCCATGAGAGCCGGAAAACTTGATTCCTGCCGGCGAGTTTCCCAGTTTGTTTCCTAATTTTCACCACTCCTTGCCGGTGATGCCCTTTGTGGACATGAAGCTCACAAATATGTGTTAATATATTTAAATGATATCAACGGGCTTTCCCCCGCATTGTTAGTGAGCGGGGGGGGCCCCTCCGTGGCTATGGGGGAAGAAATTGCAGCGCTGCTCAGGGCGCCCTTTGAAGATGGCACTCTGATCTCTGTGGAGCCAGTCTTGCCGGCTGTATCAGGCCCTGCCCTGCCAGAATGATGGCACAGCCCATGCCCCCAGATGTTCTGTGCACTGAGTCAGTTTTCGAGAGATACATGTCGGTTTTCACTCAGAGCATGACACTCTGACAAATTATCATAAAATTCCACTTATAAGTTTTTTAAATTATTATTTTTCCGATCAGTATATTTTTTCATCATGATCTATTTACAGTTGGGTTGACATTCATACATCATTATTAAAACAGTTTCTAAATATACCTTTTTAAAACCCGTTTGAAGCGTTAAACTGAAAGTATTTTTTAAACTACAATTAATGGTTGATGAAGCATATCACATTTGCAATTTTCTGCTCCCCACCCTGAGGGAGAGCAATATATAGCTCATATGTCAGCCATTTTAATGACAAGAGTGTCAGAATATTAAGCGTAAATGAAGTACGGGGAATGACTATGTGACCCTCGACAATGGTACTATTCAAGCACTTCTGTTGCTGATGAGTTCAATAAATTCATCATCTGCCTCAAAGGGATTCGACCGCATTTGTAGCTTTAAATTATCAATGGTGTTGCTTCTGTTAGATAACTTGTAAAGGGCAGTGTCCTTGACCCAGTTGTAAACACAGCATTGGACATAATGACCAAATTAATCCCGAGCTCCAGTAAAATGAAATCCCAAGTGCAATTTTTTGTTGTTGGCAATGTGAGAGAAAGGGCAGGGATTTATAGCTTGAGGCAGAATGTATGTGCAGGTCTAAATCTCTTATAATTCAGAAGCAGTTGGTGATGGCAGTCATGTACGATCAAAATCCATGTTTTCCTTGGCCGGACGACGAAAGAGTTACAGTTTTTAATCTTAAGAAAACACTCAAAATAAATGTAAGTCAACACGGTGTGCTGATTAAAGGTCCGTGTTTGCTGACCCATTGGGTCACTGTCTCGGCAATGCATAACCTCAAACGGACTTAGAGAAAATAATTTGCATTGACTGGAAAGATGAGACTTGCTTTGGGCATGTTCCTATTTTACAGAAATCCTTCACTGTATTAAGTTTGTATTCCAAAATGTTGGACCTTAAAAGCGAGAGACATTATCGTTCCCCACATTTACTAAGTTCAGTTGAAGGGGCAACAAAGTCAAATTTACAATTGAGATTACACTGAAAGGTTAACTTTACTTTTTTTTGGGTTGTGTCCACTCAAGTGTCAGAAATAGCATCCTTTCAAGTGCTCAGTGAACACTAAGAGCACCAGGTCTATTTCACTCGGCTTTCACCTTGATGGACCATGTATCACCATAGGTATCAATCAACGCGCAAACTTTTCAGTTCTGCGGGCGATAGCATTTGTGGTGGCAGGTGTGGAAAACTCAGAGAGAAGCCCAAAGCCTGAATTCCACCAGCAGGAAAAACAATTGTGAATCTTCCCCCCTATGCACACTCATGGCAGGCTGATGGTAGGTGGGATTTCTCACTGACCCATCTCGGAAACCCTGGGCGGGATTCTCCAGTCGCCGACACCGAAATCGCGTTCAGCGATCGGCCGGAGAATCCCCGCCCCCTCCAAAGTGGCGTACTCTCTGAGCATGCCGCGCGCCATACCGACGGCCTCAGCACATTGCCTGAGGCC